>NW_027397064.1:8376980-8689034 GCF_003265705.2 Callorhinus ursinus
GATCTCATTCCTTTTGATGGCTGCATAATATTCCATTGTGTATATATCCCACTTCCTCTTTATCCATTCATCTGTCGATGGACATCTTGGCTCTTTCCACGGTTTGGCTATTGTGGACATTGCTGCTATAAACATTGGGGTGCACGTACCCCTTCGGATCCCTACATTTGTATCTTTATGGTAAATACCCAGTAGTGCAATTGCTGGATCGTAGGGTAGCTCTATTTTCAACTGTTTGAGGAACCTCCATACTGTTTTCCAGCGTGGTTGCACCAGCTTGCATTCCCACCAACAGTGCAGGAGGGTTCCCCTTTCTCCGCATCCCCGCCAACATCTGTCGTTTCCTGACTTGGTAATTTTAGCCATTCTGACGGGTGTGAGGTGGTATCTCATTGAGGTTTTGATTTGGATTTCCCTGATGCCGAGCGATGTGGAGCACTTTTTCATGTGTCTGTTGGCCATTTGGATGTCTTCTCTGGAAAAATGTCTGTTCATGTCTTCTGCCCATTTCTTGATTGGATTATTTGTTCTTTGGGTGTTGAGTTTGATAAATTCTTTATAGAGTTTGGATACTAGCCCTTTATCTGATATGTTATTTGCAAATATTTTCTCCCATTCTGTCGATTGTCTTTTGGTTTTGTGGACTGTTTCTTTTGCTGTGCAAAAGCTTTTTATCTTGATGAAATCCCAATAGTTCAGTTTTGCCCTTGCTTCCCTTGCCTTTGGCGATGTTTCTAGGAAGAAGTTGCTGCGGCTGAGGTGGAAGAGGTTGCTGCCTCTGTTCTCCTTTAGGATGTTGATGGACTCCCGTCTCACGTTTAGGTCTTTCAACCATTTGGAGTCTATTTTTGTGTGTGGTGTAAGGAAATGGTCCAGTTTCATTCTTCTGCATGTGGCTGTCCAATTTTCCCAACACCATTTGTTGAAGAGACTGTCTTTTTTCTATTGGACATTCTTTCCTGCTTTGTCAAAGATGAGTTGACCATAGAGTTGAGGGTCCATTTCTGGGCTCTCGATTCTGTTCCACTGGTCTATGTGTCTGTATTGGGCCAGTACCATACTGTCTTGATGATGACAGCTTTGTAATAGAGCTGGAAGTCTGGAATCATGATGCCGCCAGCTTTGCTTTTCTTTTTCAACATTCCTCTGGCTATTCGGGGTATCTTCTGGTTCCATACAAATTTTAGGATTATTTGTTCCATTTCTTTGAAAAAAGTGGATGGTATTTTGATGGGGAGCGCTTTGAATGTGTAGATTGCTCTAGGTAGCATTGACATCTTCCCAATGTTTGTTCTTCCAATCCATGAGCATGGAACGTTTTTCCATTTCTTTGTGTCTTCTTCAATTTCTTTCATGAGTATTTTATAGTTTTCTGAGTACAGATCCTTTGCCTCTTTGGTTAAATTTATTCCTAGGTATCTTATGGTTTTGGGTGCAATTGTAAATGGGATCGACTCCTTGATTTGTCTCTCTTCTGTCTTGTTGTTGGTGTATAGGAATGCCACTGATTTCTGTGCATTGATTTTATAGCCTGCTACTTGACTGAATTCCTGTATGAGTTCTAGCAGTTTTGGGGTGGAGTGTTTTGGGTTTTCCACATACAGTATCATATCATCCGCAAAGAGTGAGAGTTTGACTTCCTCTTTGCCGATTTGGATGGCTTTGATTTCTTTTTGTTGTCTGATTGCTGTGGCTAGGACTTCTAACGCTACGTTGAACAGCAGTGGTGATAGAGGACATCCCTGCCGCGTTCCTGACCTTAGGGGAAAAGCTCTGAGCTTTTCCCCATTGAGAATGATATTCACTGTAGGTTTTTCATAGATGGCTTTTATGATATTGAGGTAGGTACCCTCTATGCCTATACTCTGAAGAGTTTTGATCAAGAAAGGATGCTGTAGTTTGTCAAATGCTTTTTCTGCATCTATTGAGAGGATCCTATGATTCTTGTTCTTTCTTTTGTTAATGTATTGTATCACGTTGATTGATTGGCGGATGTTGAACCAGCCTTGCAGCCCAGGGATAAATCCCATGTGGTCATGGTGAATAATCCTTCTAATGTACTGTTGGATCCTATTGGCTAGTATTTTGGTGAGAATTTTTGCATCCATGTTCATCAAGGATATGGGTCTGTAATTCTCCTTTTTGATGGGGTCTTTGTCTGGTTTTGGGATCAAGGTAATGGTGGCCTCCTAAAATGAGTTTGGAAGTTTTCCTTCCATTTCTATTTTTTGGAACAGTTTCAGGAGAATAGGTATTAAGTCTTCTTTAAATGTCTGATAGAATTCCCCTGGGAAGCCATCTGGCCCTGGGCTTTTGTTTCTTGGGAGATTTTTGAGGACTGCTTCAATTTCCTTAGTGGTTATTGGTCTGTTCAGGTTTTCTATTTCTTCCTGGTTCAATTTTGGTAGTTGATACATCTCTAGGAATGCACCCATTTCTTCCAGGTTATCTAATTTGCTGGCATAGAGTTGCTCATAATATGTTCTTAGAATTGTTTGTATGTCTTTGGTGTTGGTTGTGATCTCTCCTCTTTCATGCATGATTTTGTTGATTTGGGTCATTTCTCTTTTCTTTTGGATAAGTCTGGCCAGGGGTTTATCAATCTTGTTAATTCTTTCAAAGAACCAGCTCCTAGTTTCGTTGATCTGTTCTACTGTTCTTTTGGTTTCTATTTCATTGATTTCTGCTCTGATCTTTATGATTTCTCTTCTCCTGCTGGGTTTAGGCTTTATTTGCTGTTCTTTCTCTAGCTCCTTTAGGTGTAGGGTTAGGTTGTGTATTTGAGACCTTTCTTGTTTCTTGAGAAAGGCTTGTATTGCTATATACTTTCCTCTCAGGACTGCCTTTGCTGTATCCCAAAGATTTTGAACCGTTGTGTTTTCATTTTCATTGGTTTCCATGAATTTTTTTAATTCTTCTTTAATTTCCTGGTTGACCCATTCATTCTTTAGTAGGATGCTCTTTAGCCTCCATGTATTTGAGTTCTTTCTGACTTTCCTCCTGTGATTGAGTTCTAGTTTCAAAGCATTGTGGTCTGAAAATATGCAGGGAATGATCCCAATCTTTTGGTACCGGTTGAGACCTGATTTGTGACCTAGGATGTGATCACTTCTGGAGAACGTTCCATGGGCACTAGAGAAGAATGTGTATTCCGTCGCTTTGGGATGGAATGTTCTGAATATGTCTGTGAAGTCCATTTGGTCCAGTGTGTCATTTAAAGTCTTTATTTCCTTGTTGAGCTTTTGCTTAGATGATCTGTCCATTTCAGTCAGGGGGTTGTTAAAGTCCCCCACTATTATTGTATTGCTGTCAATGTGTTTCTTTGCTTTTGTTATTAATTGCCTTATATAATTGGCTGCTCCCATGTTCGGGGCATAGATATTTACAATTGTTAGATCTTCTTGTTGGATAGACCCTTTAAGTAGGATATAGTGTCCTTCCTCATCTCTTATTACAGTCTTTGTTTTAAAATCTAATTTGTCTGATATAAGGATTGCCACCCCAGCTTTCTTTTGGTGTCCATTAGCATGGTAAATGGTTTTCCGGCCCCTCACTTTCCATCTGGGGGTGTCTTTGGGTCTATAATGAGTCTCTTGCAGACAGCATATCGATGGGTCTTGTTTTTTAATCCAATCTGATAGCCTGTGTCTTTTGATTGGGGCATTGAGCCCATTTACATTCAGGGTAACTATTGAAAGGTATGAATTTAATGCCACTGTATTGCCTGTAAGGTGACTGTTACTGTATATTGTCTCTGTTCCTTTCTGATCTATGCTGCTTTTAGGCTCTCTCTTTGCTTAGAGGACCCCTTTCAAGATTTCTTGGAGGGCTGGCTTCGTGTTTGCAAATTCCTTTAGTTTTTGTTTGTCCTGGAAGCTTGTTATCTCTCCTTCAATTTTCAATGGCAGCCTAGCTGGATATAGTATTCTTGGCTGCATGTTTTTCTCGTTTAGTGCTCTGAAGATATCATGCCAGTCCTTTCTGGCCTACCAGGTCTCTGTGGATAGGTCTGTTGCCAATCTAATATTTCTACCATTGTAGGTTACATATCCCTTCTCCCGAGCTGCTTTCAGGATTTTTCTCTTTGTCCTTGAGACTCGTAAGTTTTACTATTAGATGTCGGGGTGTTGACCTATTTTTATTGATTTTGAGCGGGGTTCTCTGTGCCTCCTGGATTTTGATGCCTGTTTCCTTCCTCACATTAGGGAAGTTCTCTGCTATTATTTGCTCCAGTATACCTTCTGCCCCTGTCTCTCTTTCTTCTTCTTCTGGGATCCCAATTATTCTAATGTTGTTTCATCTTATCGTATTGCTTATCTCTCCAATTCTGCCCTCGTGATCCTGTAGTTGTTTCTCTCTTTTTTCTCAGCCTCTTTATTTCCCATCATTTGGTCTTCTATATCGCTGATTCTCTCTTCTGCCTCATTAATCCTAGCAGTTAGTGCCCCCATTTTTGATTGCACCTCATTAATAGCCTTTTTGATTTTGACTTGGTTAGATTTTAGTTCTTTTATTTCTCCAGAAAGGGTTTCTCTAATAAGTTCCATGCTTTTTTCAAGCCCAGCTAGTATCTTTAAAGTCATGATTCTGAACTCTAGGTCCAACATCGTACTAATGTCCGTATTGAGTAGGTCCCTGGCTGACAGTACTACCTCTTGTTCTTTTTGCTGAGGTGATTTTTTTCATCTTGTCATTTTGTCCAGAGGGGAATAGATGAATGAGAGAACAAAATGCTAACAGGTTAACAATGTTCCCAGCAAATACTCTATACAAATCAGAAAAGACCTGAAACCAGGGGAAAAGAAAGGGAAAGAAAGAAAAAAGAAAGAGAAAAGAAAGAAAAAAAAAACAAAAAGAAAATGATAAAAACAAAAACAGAACAATACGAAGAAAACCAAGTATGATCAAATATGATCAGGCTAGTTCATAGATCAGCGCCACACACTAGATTTTGGGCGTATTTTGGTCTGTTAGAAAAATGTGCCTCCTAAAATTTTAAAGGAAGAAAGACTTATATATGTACAAAATAAGGGTTGATACAATGAAGGGGTGGAAGATTACTGTAAAGATGAAAATTATAAAAGATTTTATAAAAGGAATTGATAAGATAAGAAGTTGTTTGAAAAAAGAAAGAAGATTTAAAAAAAAAGAAAAAGAAAAACGAAAAAAAGAAAAGGGAGAGAATGTGATCAGGCAGGAGAGTAGAACAAAGCCATACACTAGTGATTTAGGGTATATTTTGATCTGTTAGAAGAAACAGTATCTCAAAATTTTAAAGAGAGAACAACTTTTATATATATGTGTGCCAAAAATAAGGGTAACGACTATGAAGGGATAAAATATGACTCTAAAAATGAAAAATAAAAAATGTTTTTTTTAAAAAGGGATTGATAAGATGTTGGTTGAAAAAAGGGAAAAAAGAAAAATAAAAAAAAAACAGTTAAAACAATTAACTTTGAAAAACTAAGATTCATGGTAAAAAAAAGCCATGAATTCTATGTGCAGTATTCCCCTAGTGAGGGAGTTCTCCCGTTCTCCTTGATCGGTAAACTTGGTCTTGGCTTGCTGGCTGTTGGTGCTGATCTTTTGGGGGAGGGGCCTGATGCCGTGGTTCCCAAATGTCTTTGCCGGAGGCGGAATTGCCCCGCCCTTGTCGGTCCGGGCTAAGCAAGCTGCTTGGGTTTGCTCTCAGGAGCTTTTGTTCCCTGCAAGCTCTCAGTACAGCTTTGGAGGACCAGGGTGAAAATGGTGGCCTCCCAATCTCCACCTGGAGGAGCCAAGAACTCGGGGTCCCACTCCTCAGTGCACCCACAGAGAAAAGCAGTCACTCCCGTGTCCCCGGTCTCCGGCCACTCTGCGTGCTCACCCGGCCTGTGACCGAGCGTTTCTATCTCTGGCACCCGACCCCGTGTGGAGTCTCCAAACCCAGTAGATCCCTACGGTGCGCTCCCGCGCCGCTCCTCCCGGGGGAGGAAGGGGAATCTCCCCGGATCTGCCGCTTGTTGGGTCCCTGCTGGAGGAGCAGTGGCCCGACAGGGCCGCGGATCACAGTTTATGGCCACCCCGAGCTGAGAGCCCACGCCTCGGCTCCGTCTCTGCAGCCGGCTTCCCCGCTCCGATCCCTGGGAGCTCTGCCGCACTCAGGCACCCCCGGTCTTTCTGTGACCCCGAGGGTCCTGAGACCACACTGTGCCGTGAAGATTCCACCCCCAGCTTAGCCACTGGAGCGACGTCCCTCCGCGGAGCCGACTTCTAAAAGGTCCGATTTTGGGCTCCGCGGGTCTAGCACTTGCCAGAAGCGGCCAACGGAGGCCCCCTCCCCCGCCGTCTATCCTCCAGAATATCGCCTCGGATTCACTTCTCCGCACGTCCTACCTTCCAGTAAGTGGTCACTTCTTTGTTCAGAGAGTTGTTGCTACTCTCTTCTTCGGTCTCCTGTTGAGTTCGTGGGTGTTCAGAATGGTTTGATCCCCATTCAGCTGAATTTCTGAGACCAGACAAAATCCAGGTCTCCTACTCCTCCGCCATCTTGCTGCGCCCCCCTAAATAAAATATTTTTAACCTACAGAAAATTGCATAAGTAGCCAAGGTTAAAAAATACATAGAACAACACATAACTTATATTAAAAATGAAAAGGCTTCTATGTAACTGATCTTTAAGATTCCTTCCTAGAATTCCACAATCTGATGATACCAATAACCAAATTGTGAGCCCAACTATGTTCTGAAAGCCTCTCACATCTATGAGCCCCTGCGATCACTCACTGAAGTTCTACCTGTAGACATATAAGCACATGTCAAGAAATAGAGCATAAAAATGTGGTTAAAACAATTGAGAACAAAAAATGGACTTCAAGATCACTTCAAAATAAAAATAAGAAATAAGACCTGCAAAATTTCTCAGAAAGGGGAACCAGAAAAGCATGGGGAAGTCTCAGGGGTCCCTTCAACTGTTTGTGACGTCAGAAGAAATGAAGGGTTTACCAGGAATCGGCACCTGGCTGATGGAGAGCTACTGAAGACAAACTTGCTTCTGGACCAGACGGGCTTATTGCCAGGTGTGACGAAGGCTCCCAGGAGGGTTAAACTGGCCTTGTTAATGGACTTCAGTAAAATTTGGGAAAACGGAACAATGACAAAGTCTGTAGTAAAATAAGTACTGCCCACTTGATTTAGGAAAAATGTATAGGCTCTTTACAGTAGATTTTGACTAGAAAAAATATTTGCAAGTATTTATTACCCTCAAACCAGAAGGCTAGCTGGCAAAATGAAGCACAAGGCCCACTGAGGCAATAAATGAGTGGGGAGAATCAGGCTGCTTGGGGACCTTCTTTAGGGGACTAGGGGAGGGGCCACAAGGGGATTGGTGTTGCTCTGTGGTCTCATCAGCTGGACAAAGAGAAAGTTCTTCCCAGGAGCAGGCAACTTGGATGAAGGTGGGTGAGCATACAACTGTGTTTGTGAGTCTGGCTTTCGACTTGGGGGGGGTTGAGAAAAGAAATTGGGGTCATATTGGTGAAAAGCCAAGTCTCCAGTATAGTCCAGTATAATCACCAGCAGGAGACAATGGGTGTATTGAACAGCAAAGAAGTTGGTCACACACAATGCTAACAAAAGTGAAATACAGCTTTACATTCAAGAGTGATGGAGAGACACATTTAATACAATTCAACATAGAGCAATTTGGGGAGGAAAGTTTGGTAAAAAATGTTAAAGACATCAAGGTATAAGAAGGACCCTTTAAGGCTAACACAAAATTCAAATGATACAAGAGTTGAAAGAAAGATGAAGAGAAAGGACAGTTTCTGAAAATTTGTCAAGGGTAACTCTAGCAGAGAGGGTACATGGTCAAAGCAGTTTTAATAGAACTGTACTCTAATGATACCAACTGGTTACGTGCATTTTTGTTAGAGATTTTTAAAAATTTGTTTTTATAACTGTAAGGATAATCTGATTCAAAGGCAGCTGATATCCACATTTCCTAAGGATTAAAGAGTAATGCCTTTAAAAACACATTTAATAAGGAGATTGAGCAATGATATGTAGGGAGCATTTAATCTGTTATGGTTATGGAGGAACAATGTTCGCAATTTTGTGCAAGTCACTCTCAGTCCCTGATGCACTGTCACAAACCAGTAGGTAGTTCACAAATGTCTTGCGAATAAATATCTGAATGAGAAAGAAGCTATTAATGCAGGAAGACACAAGAAAATTGGAATATGTGTTAGTTTTGTTTTATAAGGAGAAAGTAGGGTGAAAAATTCTAAGTATGTTTGTATAGTTTTTCTAATGACAATGGGAAAGCTTGAATAAACAGAATTATAAGCACAATAATTCAATAAAGTCTATTCAAGGCCAAAGAGCTAATTTTTATTATTTTAACTTTATTATAATTTTTATTTTGAAGATATTTCTCAAAACTTGCTACCTCCAGTAGTTCTGTCCCTACACAAACTGGAAATTTGGACTAAATGTGCAGCATCAGAAGCATCCCCCAGCTCCTTCAGCTCCTGCCCCAGCTCTACCCAGCTTCAGCTATAAAAACCTACTCTCAGCAGGCTCAGTTCTGCCCAATCTGATCCAGAGAATCTGGTTTGTATAGTGTTAGTGTCTCCTTTATTAAGGGATGAGGTGGCAGGGTAGGGGTTAGGGAAAGTGTCTGTAAATTCAAAAGTAGTCTCCTCTCCTGTGTTATGATGCCTACACTAACTAGGCTTCAGATTCCCTACCTGTTCCCCACTATGGAAGACAATCTGCCCAGGGGTCACTTCACTCCTCTGTGGCTTTGCTTCTATTCTACTTCAACCCTGAACAAAGCCCTGTTCGGCCCCCCTCAAATCATCCCTATGAGTCACTTCTCATAAGTGGACTTGGCTTCCAAGGCTCTGACCCTGCCTTGTGTGGATCTCCCAATCTTCACTAGGGTGCATTTTGGGAATCCTACTACTTCCTTTTGTAACACCCTAGATGGACACCAACCCTGCTTAAAGTGGGGTTTTCATGGCCTGCTGACCTTTCTCTCCCAGTGGTTACTCTTGTGTCTCTCATTCAGTCTCTGGAGTTCCCAGCAAGTCTTATGTCAGTGCTTGTGTGTAGCTTTGGACCATCTTCCAATAGAAGCTAAGACACAGTTTGATTTTTCAGGAATTGATCATTTTCACTGATAGAAAAATCTTTTCACCAAGGATCTAGAGCTATGGCTATGTAAAAATCAGGGTTCTCTGGATAAACAGTACCAATAGGAGATTGTGTCTGCCTGTGTGTGTCTGTGTGTGTTTATAAATATATGGGGGGGGGGCGGCTGGCAAGTCCAAAATCCATAGGGCAGGCCAGGGGAGCTATGGCTGAAACTCAGTTAATAAGCCTTCATTTTCCCACATTCAGATAAAGTAGCTTATAGGAAATAAGAACAAAGGCAACTATTTACAATCAGATATCAAAATAATATTCAGGAAAAAAAGGTTCTTTGCTTAAAAAGAACATTCTAGAAAATATATTGCTTCAGACCTTTTGATCTGGCTCAAACTTGATATGAAAGGTAGTATTGACAAAAGAAAAACCTGCCAAACTGAATGAGGGAAATGGATGAAAATATTTATATAAAATTTATTTGGCTGGGGGCTTATAAAGCTAAATTGATATGTCTATATAAAACTTCAGAATATTCTGTCGATTGAGTTAGAAGAAACAGAGTGTACTAATTATATAGATTTAGAAGAACATGTGTGGGTCAGTGAGGTATGTGGAGACACACACGAGATGAAGAGAGAGACTGTCAGGGTTCTATGTTCTCGAGGTCAGAGCATAGAGTGAGCCGGGAACTTAGTTGGAGTCAGAACAAGTGGTCAGAGATCTCAATTAAGAAACAATGTCAGAATCATTCTTTCTTGCTGAGCAGAGCATTCTCTTCTCAGGCTAATGACTTATAATAAGTAGAGCCACCTGAAAATGAATTACAAAGTAATTAGGAACAAAGTAATTAGGAACAAAACAGCAATCTTGCAAATTTCCACTTTGGGGACGGATTTGGGGTGAAGTTGGAAGGTGTTTGAGAAAAAAGAAACCAATATGGTGAAGGGTTTGGGCTGGGAATAAAAGAGAGACTCCTTTTTACTCTAGAGCATCTTGGGCATGGTATGTGACTGCTATTTATCTTGTCACCCATCAGTGCAATTAAGCCCGGTGGATTCCTGGCTTGTCTGGGATTCTCTTTGGATAGAAGAGGACCCAAGAGGATTAAACACGATCATGGGTATTAGACCAGTGCTGTCATGTTATTTTAGGAACAAAGAGATCTCTAAAGAAGGATTTGTGGCATTCAGAATAGTTGGGGAGTATAGATTGGTGTGACTACTCAGGAAGTCCTGGAATGAAATCATGCTTAAAAGAACTTGTCCGAGAAATAGATGGAGCAATCAGGACATGGTAAGAAGATTAAAACTCAGAGTCAACTGAAGTCTGGGTAAATGAATAAGGATAGAGGGTATATATACATGTTATGTTCAGAGCCCAATTACTTGGGACAGGTGATGGGATTCCAACTGATAACAAAGGGAGAGAAACTTGTGTGTCTATCTTCTCCAACAAGAAGAATGGTAATAAAACTGTTTGTTTTGTACTCTCATCATAAGATGGGAAGAAAAAGGGAAGAGAGGTAGGGAAGTATTAAGAACATCTAGCAATTTCAGGTGACTTCATTTTATAAGGACCAAAGTGAACAAACCTGTGCGTGAGCTGAGTCACTGTCAGGAATCTGGGAACCATCTGACCCTGGAGAATGGAAGTGGGGCCAGGGGATTAGTGATGAACAAATGCTCTTCCAGTTTTGAAAAAAAGGAATTCTGCAAACTACACACTGGCAAATCTGATTTTATTCCAGGGAAGGCTTCTAAAATAGAATATTAAACAGATGGTGTGTGAACACAGAGAAGAGGAAGCAGTGACTCACTAGGGAAAGTCATGCCAAACTCATAATCATGCTCTTTTTTATCATGCTCCTAGATTGATGGAACAGGAAAAATGGGGGGACACCTTTGGAAGAGCCTTCCTTGATTTCAAGAGAGCATTTGCCAAAGACTCTCATTATAGTTTGGAAAACACAGTAATGAGCTATTAACTGAATGTCGGGATAGTCAGGTGAAATTGTGGCTGTTTAAACAGTAACCTCCAAAAAAGTGTTGATTAATAGGTTGATGTCCACTGGATGAAATGTTGAAGAGAAAGGTCACATGGCTCGGCTCCTGGCTGACTTCACCATTTCACCAACTGCTTGGCTCAGGATGTAGAAGGCCACATGAAATTTGCAGATGATACAAAGTTGAGTGACAGAAGAGCTAATATGACAGATGCATGAATTGAGATTCAAAACTATTTTGACATCTAGAACTCTAGGCAGAAACCAATGAGATGAAATTTAACAAGGACAAATGTAAAATTCTATGCTTAGAACTTCATGGATATGGAATGTTAATGACCTGCCCAAATTTCTGACCCCTCAGGCTCTAACACTGACTACAGAATCCATGTGTCCCTGCCATTTTGCCCACAGGCATGCCCCTTTAATTTCCTTGGCCTGAGGTAGGAATATAAGAAACTTTTTATTAGTATTTCCAGCCACGCTGTTGGACTAGCCCAGAGGTTATTATTGCAATTCTTGCTTATACACAATGTTCACAGTAATTGAATCCCAGATTCTATGGCCCTGATCTCCAGTCTCTGTTTGGCTGTGTCCCTGAATCAGCTGCTCAACACCTGCCGATTTGGATCTTCATGATAGTTGATGCTATGGAATTCGGCAAACCTCCTGCACTGGCCCTGCTTTAATAACTGTCTTTTATCCTGGGTTTTTGTTTGCAGTACCTAACTTCTAAGTTTGATACATGATTTGAATGCACTTCAAGCTCTTTCCTCCCATAGACTGGCTGGAAATATAGTTTTAGGTCCAAAGCATGAAAGCAATCAGCTAGGTTGAAGTTGAAGCCAAAGATGTGACTATGGCCTCCGAGGAAGCAGGTGCAGAGTAAATGAAGGGAGCCAAAACCTAAGTAGGAGGGAAACCAGAGTTGTGGTTAGAGTAAGGAAGACTGCAGAAGAAATGCAGAACAGGACAGCTAGAATGCTAGGAGGTAAACCAAGAGAGGGTGTCACAGAAGGCAAAGCTGTGGACAATTTTCAGGTGAAGGGATTGATCAATAGTGCTAAGTACAGCTCAGATGTCCAGAAGGATAGAAGACTTAAAATATTTCTACTGGATTCAGCAAAGTTTGGAGCACCAATGGCACTGGCAGAAGACGCTTCTGGGGAGAGAAATGGAGGAAAAGGCTAATTGCCAAAAGTTGAAAGGGAAGTGGTTTGGAGAAATGGAGATGGGGAGAATCACCTGCACACTGGAATAAGGGCTAGAGAATGATAGAGTAGTAGCTAGAAAGGGGCGGAGTGTTAGATGAGGGAAGGCTGTGTGTGTGTTGTTTACGTAGAGGGCTGATAAAATGTCATTAGAGGGATAAACGGAAGATTCATAAAGAAAATGTGTGTTTGATGGGGGGAAATCCCTACAGAGTCACCCGTATATTTTCTTGTTCCTCCCATCTTCCTTTCCTTTTCTCATCCCACTTACTCTTCCTTCCTGTCTCAGTCCTTCTGTTCCTCTCTCCATCTTTTTCCTTTGGAGGTCAGGGACCAGGCTTTGTATTTTTCTGAATTCATACCACTGTCTTCATAGCCTTGTTTGACGGGGCTCAGTGACATCATGCCTGAACAGAGGCATGAGCTACTACGAATAGGGACTGCTCGAAACACATGCTAATAATGGAATTATAGCGCCCTAACCACTGTACTTGGTCAGTATCAGGCGCTAAGAAAAATATTTTGAGGGATATGCATATTAATGAGGGTATACCTTGAAGCAAGATAATGTCCGGATGGATGAGCGTTCTGGAAATCATGTCACATGTGGAAACTTTAGGGGACCTGGGGATAGCTCAGAACGAGAATACTAGCCTGAGGGAGGAAGGTAGAACAGACTTGTTCCGCTTTTCTATGAGGGAAGACTTTAGGACCAAGACACATAAGTTACGTGAAACTGAAATTACAGTAGTCCCCCTTTATCTGCGGGGGATGCCTTCCAAGAATCCCATTGGTTGCCTGACACCAAGAATAGTACTGAGTCCTGCATATACTATGATTTTCCTCTACAGACATACTTATGATAAAGTTTTATCTATAAATTAGACACAGTAAGAAATTGACAACAACAACTAGTAAATAAAATAGAACAATTACAATGGTGTCCTCTAATGAAAGTTATGTGAATGTGGTCTCTCAAAATGTTTGATTGTACTGTATTTGCTCTTCTTCTTGTGATGAGGCGAGATGATAAAATGCCTATGTTACAAGTTGACGTGAGGTGAATGGTGTAGGCATTGTGACTTAGCGTGACTATTGACCTTCTGACGATATGGTCAGAAGGAGGATCATCTGCTTCCAGACTGTGGTTGACCAGTGGTAAATGCAACTGCAAAAAGTGGAACTGAGGATAAGGGATAAAGTGGGGTGACTACTATAGTTTGATGTGAATCCTTTGAATTGTTCTCCTCCTATTGCTAGAAGCTTGAGCCGAGTGACATTGCCTCAGGGCGGTGATGGTTCCTTGTAGTCCCAAGATGGCTTTTAAGTTCCTTCCTAAAATTTCCCAGCAAAAGCCCTGATAATACTCTTGCTGGATGACCCAGGTCACCTGTCCATCCTCAACGTGGCCAGGGAAATGGAATAAGTTATCTAGATCTTGACTCACCCGTTGCATCCTTTGCTTTGTCTTTACTTAAACCACGGGAAGCCCTAAATCAGGCAGCTCTGGGGAGGGAGGAATGGAGAAATCAAGATTGGAAAGTCAACAGAAAAAATGGGCATTGCAACAGTATTCTCCGAGACATTGTCCGAATTAAAAAGGAGTGCCCATGCTGAAGGTTCAGAAGAAGGGGAAAAAAATCAAGCAATTGTTGGTTGTGAACACTTCACATTTTTCTCCCCTGAACATTGGCTGGTAAAATTGCTCTCCCACATTCCTTTCTACCCACCCCTTCTTTTTTCATTTTATGCTTCTCTTTGGAGCTCATCTCTTATTTTCTCTCCTCTGTCTCTCAGAAGCCAAAACCATGTTTAGAATGAGGTGAGATAGCAAAGAACAGGCGCAGCTAAGGGGTAGTGAGAAGGTATCCTGGTTTTCCCCATTCCTCCACGTTTCCCCTCTATGCCCCTCCATCCCTGGGCCCAAAAGCTCTGATTATAAAGAAATAAGATATTTTTAGTGTGACTGTATAAAAATTGTGCCATTTTTTTTATAGTCGATGTGTGTCAGAAGACTATTTTGCTTTTTTGTTAAAATTATTCCTGACTTTGAGGCTTGATTCTCCTTTATCCTCTTGCCCAATATTTAACTGCATTTCTGTTTTATGCATTCAGTACATAGTTATTGAGTTTTCGCTCTGTAAATCGGTAGTCGTCGGTGACCACCATGGGGAGTTCAGAGCAGGCCACACCTCATGGCTTCATCAATGCATGCATCAGACCCAAGAACATTTACGGCCTTTACCTTCTGATTTTTTGCTGGCTTACCTCTGTTAATATGATAGTGCAATTGGCCAAGACCTTGTGTTTTGATTGCTATGAGTCTGTAGGCTTTCGTCTATAGAAGCCTCGAGAGAAGAATGCTTATTTCCATTACCACTATTAGTTTAGAATTCTAATGCCAACTTTACTCAGTACTCTTCTTATCCTATGCAGTGTGATCAGTGAGCTCCAGGCTGGACCCTGGAACTGCCAAAGCATTTGGAGGTAAGACAGGGAATCTGATTATACATATGAGTAATCTGGTCATTTCTCTTTTTGGTGGGGGAAGAAACCCAGTTCTCTAGTTCACTTCCCCATTGGCTGCTCTCATGATCCCTGGGGGTAAAGGTTGCAAAAAAAAAGAAAGAAAGAAAGAAAGAAATATATTTTTCAAGTTCTGCAAATTTTTGTGCTTAAAGAAGTTGCTTTCTATTTTTTCTCCCCCAGCAACAAAGACTCTGGCAAAACCCATCTCTGCTGGGCTGGATGCCACAAACAAAAATCTATGGGAGAAAAAGCATTAGAATTAGGTGTAATTACTATGGGTAAATGACTTACCCAGTGTCTTCTCCAGGCACATATTGGTTTGCTGATTTGCTATGCTTCCCCTTACCCTCACCAAAATGACCAAGAATCATCCTGTTTAATTTTCTGATTGCACTGTTACGTACTGCAAAAGTCATTAATCAGTCAGAAGTTCTCAAAGGATCAATTTATTGCAATTTGTTTTCCTATAAGCACATCGAGAAGAATCCAGTAGGTGGAATCCAGGTGTACTCTGGTGCTGTAATGCAGATGAAACTGCACCCATAGCAGTAACTCTGACTTTGCTTTTTCCAAAGTTCACGATGACACGAGAAAAAGAAATGATGCTCCTCTTTCTTCATCGACATTCTTCAAAACTTCAGGAGGATTTGTTAAAACAACAGCAATTTTAGCATTAAAACATGATGCAAAAAACTTTATCTGGAAAAAGACACGCGTATGTTTCACAGCAGCCAAATCAAATGAAAAATGTAGAAGAGCAAATTTCTGCATACCTGTTTTTTCAGCTAAGGAGTAAAAACTAACCAAAGATGTCTTGGGCACATTTGATTCAATCCTTTGAACCACTGCACTTACGAGCCATGGGGTCATGGACCTGGCACATAGAAGCAAACAGTAGAGAGAATGAGCTGTGTTTGGTTTAAGCTGATGGATATTGAAAAAAAATAAGAAGGTCCTTATTAATGCCATCCCACCCTACTTGTGGTCTACCTTCTAGGAGTCTATTTCAGACTTCTTACTAGGAGAAGTAAGAAAGCCCAAATGATGCAGACTCCGCCATGATTATGCTTATTTGTCAATTTGTAATCCTTTTGTGGGTTTCCTTGTAGAAATTAGAAGGTTTGTCACAAAACTCTCCCATATGCACCATTTGACCTCCGTGATTTCTCCATCACTGTAATTTGAGGCACTGCCCAAGGTGTAAACCTCTGTCAGAATTTCAGTTTCCCTGTGTTTGGGTATTTACTAATATAATGAATATATATGCTTGTCTTCGTTAACATCAACTAAAAGTTAAATATATAGAATGTAACTTCCAAAGTTGATAGAAGTTACAAAGTTGAATCCTCTTACAAAAATTTAATAAAGTAAACAGATAACTTGGGGTTTGCTTTTTTTCTTCTTTCCTTCTCTGTCACCATGACCTTTAGGATTGGATAAATTACAATCCACTGAGTTTTGAAAATTTCCTCCCCCAAATCTGTTTTTGTCCCCTTTTCTGGTTTCTATCTCCTGGGAGCAGGATCTCTGATTGTCCAGTTCATTTCATTCAGAGAACCTACATTTTCTACTTCTTTATCCTTTTATTAGGTAAGCTCAGTTATTTATTTATCTGGGTTTTGTTGTTGTTGTTTCTTTGTTTTTCTTAGTTCAGATCTTTCTCCAGGCACTGAATTAGGCGTGATTCTAGAAGGCAAAATCGGGGGTAGGGGGGCTTGGTCAGTAACTAAAAATAATTACAAAGTCATGTTACATAAATTCTTCAATGAAGAGCCATCGGTGGTGATGGAAAATCACAGGTTGGTTATTTTACTTAAGCTAAACAGAGGAAACTCCATCCAAATGGGAAGTAATTGAAAATGCCTTTTCAAAAATGCCCTTCAGACTCTTGAAAATAAAGATTGCAAAGCCTAAACAGCTTATAAGTGTCTATAAAAGACATAATTTAAATGATCAGTCCCAGGCAGAAAAGAGTTTATATATGCAGAGCTCTAGGCTCACTTAAAAAATGAACTCATTGCATTTGATTTTCATAATGACCTAAAGATTCTTTGGACATTGGCAGAACCCAACAGGTGAGTCAATCACAAATGACAAGATCCACACAATTTCTCACGCAGACCACTTGATTGTTTATTATAAACAATGTATTAATGCGGTTGACCCATGAATGATAATTCAAACTTTATTTTTTTTGGCACAAAAATCTGTTTGAATTTCAGTGTCCTAGATTTTAGTTCAGGATACTGAATTCTTTGAACATCTCATATGGCATTTTAACTGTATGGTCCCCTCAAATTCGTATTTTGAAATCTTAATCTCCAATACCTCAAATGTGCCTGTATTTGGAGATAGGGCCTTTAAAGAGATAATGAAGTTAACATGAGTTAGGGTGGGCCCTAATCCATTCTGACTGGTGTCCTTATAAGAAGAAGAGATTAGGACACGCAGAGAAACATCAGGGACCTGTGAGCACAGAGGAAAGACCATGGGAGGACATAGTGAGAAACGTTTTTGCAAGCCAAGGAGACAGGTCTCAGAAGGAATCAAACCTTCCAACACATTGATCTTGGACTTCTAAATGTGAGAAGATAAATTCCTGTTGTTTAAGCCACCTAGTTTGTGGTATTTTGTTATGGCAGTCCAAGTAGCCTAGCATGCCATGCATATCAGCAAATTAATACACTATCCATATCAGCTGTTGATTGGTCTTATCCATAAATTAGGATATGTTGGGTTATGATTAGTAGGCAACAAATTAGAGCAAGCTGAATTTCCATACCCAGGATGGACCAAAATTTTGGACTAGAAATTTTATTTCCCCTCTAAGGAATCTAGATGAAAGATTATATAGTCATATGACAGTGATTAAGATGTTTGTTTTTCAGGGGCACCTGAGTGGCTCAGTCGGTTAAGTGTCTGATTCTTGGTTTCGGCTCAGGTCATGATCCCAAGGGCCCTGGGATCGAATCCCGTGTTGGACTCCCTGCTCAGTGGGGAGTCTGCTTCTCCCTCTGCCTCTGCCCCTCCCTGCCCTGCTCATGCTTGCACACACTCTCTCTCTCTCAAATAAATAAATAAAATTAAAAAAAGATATTTATTTATCAATGAAACAAACCTCCAATTCTGCCTCTACACATATCCTTTCATGAAGAAGAATCAAAATTCCTTGTTTGGAGCAGTGAAAGTTTGCTGTTAGTAACTTTAGTGACATTAGCACCAGCTTTCCTTGTTTTACAGAGTTTATTGTATGTACTCCTGAAACCGGTCAGCTTTCTACTTAGCACTTTCACTACCCAGAAAGTCCACTGTGTGAAATGTCCTGGTGCAGAATGGCTGAGAAGTCCCATTGCCAGCTATCAGTGTGGCTGGACAGTGGGGGAGCATCCAGCATCCAGACATCAGTGCATCAAATTGTTGCTTTAGTTCTTTTGTCTCCGTAGCCTTCAAGTGTTCAGGTGCTAGGTTGGAGTTCAACTCTACTCCAAAGAAATTGAAAAAAAAATTTTTTTTGGTCTCTAATTTTTATCTCAATTCAGCATGTGTCTAAAGGAGAATGAAGCCCAAGGAGGTTTCTCTGCAGCCGTCAACATTTGTGGGTTTGGTGAAACCCGGCACCATCTCCAGCATGTAATAGTCTAATGCAAGTGACCTACGCTTCTGAAACTGCTCACTCTACCCACCCACACTCATCTTAAATTTTAACTGCATGTTGTGTTATACTGATACAGTCCAGAATATGTAAGATTAAGATGTCTCCCACGTGGTTCTTTTTTTTTTTTTAAGATTTTATTTATTTATTTGACAAAGAGAGACCGCGAGAGAGGGAACACAAGCAGGGGGAGTGGGAGAGGGAGAAGCAGGCTTCCCGCTGAGCAGGGAGCCCGATGCGGGGCTCGATCCCAGGACCCTGGGATCACGACCTGAGCTGAAGGCAGACACTTAACGACTGAGCCACCCAGGCGCCCCTCCCACGTGTTTCTGAAAGCACTTAACTCCCCTTTATCAGTTAGAGTTTTTGATGCCAGTCATGAAAATATATTTAGGCTAAACTCAGCAAACATATCTCTATCTCCCTATTTCTATCTAGCTCTATCTTTATCTCTATCTCTATCTATATCAAGGGGAGGTTACAAGATCAAACAAGCAAACAACAAAACCCCACAAAAAAACAAAAACAAAAAGCAATGCAACACTGACAACTCACAACTAAAGAACCAGACAAAAGAAAATAGAGAGCTAACAGGCCATTCTGAAGAGTTCTGGTAGCAGGGGAAGCCGGAGTTTTGTCAGGCATCGCTCTGGATTTAATCAGCTTCAACTAGCTTCAGTGTCTTCAAGACTCTCATATGATTCTAGTCTAAGAATGTCTGGGCCTCTGACCGTATGGGTTCCCTGCCCTGTCTTTGGCTAGAGAGGGCAAGGTACCTTGAGTAACAGTTCTATCCCACTTGTGCAATGAGACAGAGACCATTCCCCCCAACTCCCACTGCCCCAAATCATGAAAGGAAGGGGAGAGGAAGACTGGCAGCCAGATGGCCACAAACAGCCACCCTGAGTTTCTTTACCAGGCTGAGTTGCATTTGAGCATCATTTCTGTGGTTTGGGCATACATTAGTGTGCATCTGGCAGTGTTCCTAGATGCTTCTTTCCAACTTGATAGAAAGTGTCCCTTCTGCTATGTTCTCTCTATGAGGGATCCATTGGCTGCTCTCAGGGATCACTCTGGATGCTCCATCTCAGTACATCTGGCCCTGAATTGTGGCATACTTGTTCTAAAGCACGTTGAGATCTTTTGGCGCCATGAAAAGCTTGTTTGTGTAAATATTATTATTAATAGTCATTATCGGAAACAAGGAACATCCTGATGGCATGAGAAAAAGAGGAACCACTTCTGGTTGGGTGCCAAGTGGAGCAGCTGTGTGGAGCAGACATGGAGCTCCGAGCCGCCAGACATGTTGGAGAGCTGCTCCTCACTTTTGCATTTTGGTAGAATTTCCCAGAAGGCGGCAGAGACCTGGGAGTTCTAGGTGTTAGAATGTGGATCTATGTCCTTTAGGGCAATGTAAGCTTTTTCCTTAGGCTGACTGTGTTTGCAAAAACTCCCAAGGGCCACGTTCTGTCCTTCTGAGGCTTCCAAATGAGGATGTGTGTTCATGAGGCAGAATATTTCAGACCTCCTTGGGTCTAGGGGCAGGAGCCCGTTTGTGTCTCTTCCTTCTGGTACCCCAAAGGTCCAGAGAGTTGGGGTACAAATGGAGGGAGGTCCACCTGGGAGTGAGAATCATGCCAAATCACAAAAAGTGACCTTTCCTGTTATGAATAAACCGATCACAAAATCCAGTCAAACATTGCAAAATGATGTCACCTTAGTTACTGTGCTGTTGCATAATGTTTAAAGCATCCAACACTCAAAGCAGAAATGCAGTTATATTGAGTACAATAGCATGAAGCAAAGCCTTAATACTCAGTGTGGTATTCATGGTGGTTTAACCTTCTGTCCACTGAGGAAGTTGTGAATGGAACCAAGAGTTTCATGGCCGGACTCATGGAAATGAGTGTACTTGGCAGACGGAGATGTTGCTGGGAATTTCTTGTAGTGCCTGGGTAACTTTCTGCTTCCATGGGATAGATGGGGGAGAGAATATAGAGCAGCTAGAAACAGGAGAAGATCACAGGGTGCCTCTAAAGAGACTATGAGCTTTTCTGCTGTAAGCAACACGGCTCTGTTTGATGGCATCAGCAAACCCAAACCATGGGAAGGGAGTGAAGTCCATGGATGGTAGCAGTGTATTAGGGAGGATCTGAGTGGCTAGGACAGATCAGAGCACAAAGTTCTGGGGAAGCTGGAAAAACTGGGTTCTGCTCCTGGAAACATTATCCAAAGCAAATTTCAGGGATAGAAGTCCAGGAAGGGAAACTCCCTATTGCCCAGCCCTTTCTCTGACCCCGGGAGCTTGGTTGACATTTAAGGACAGAGATTATCTGGTGAGATTTTTCAGTTCCAAGCAAATTTGGTGCTTATTAGTTTTGAGTCTGAAAGTGTGGGGGAAATCTTATTTTCTTAGAAGGGTGATATCAGACCTCCTTGCTTACAACAGATTTGCTTTTTGTAGGGTGAAAAATTTGATAAGGGAGAGAAGCCCTTCCACAACTACTCCCCACAAGAACAATAACGAAGGGGGCATGCTCCTGTAATAAAAAGGAGTCTAAGGGATCGCTAAGGGGCTGAGCCCCTAAACTGTAAAGCTGTTTTTCCTCCCTGAGTGGGAAGGGCTGGAGCTCAGAGCAATAGAGGGGATTTTGTCTGGGGTGATGGTGAAGGGGGTGGGTGAAGAAATGAAGTGGGGGCACTTAGAGAGGAAATATTCAGAGGTAGCCGGGAAGTGTCTCATGGAGATTTTATTACATCTTATTTCTAATTCTCTTCCCCATCACTCTGTGAAAATTTCAGGAGAATCTAAATGGCTTTGCCCCCCCCCCCCAAATACCATGTGGCTGGATGTGTTTGGAAGATGCGGTGGTGGGCTGTGGTGCTGTAGTGGTGTGCGTGGGGGTGGGCCTGGGGGGATGGGTGGAGAGGCCAAGGCCACCCACGAGAGACCTGCCACATCTGACTACACCATTTTAGCCAGCTGTCACTGTGCCTGGCTCCATGCTAAGCCTTTTTTTATATGTTACCTCATTTAATTTTCACAACAATCCATCAAGGCAGGCGCTAGCATGTTTTCTGTTAAATCTGTGTCCATAGCCTCCCTCCACCGGCAGGACTGTGTTTTATTATCTTTGTATGCCTATTGTCCATTACAGGGTATGAAGGTCCTCATGAGTATTTGCTCAATTAAACTGAACAGTGAGGGAGATAGGATCGAAGATAGAGATTGAAACTAGGTTATAGAGCCTTGACTGACACATCAAGTTTGGATTTCATCTAAATTGTTGGGTTAGTTGGGGAAGTGACAGGGTGACCCAACAGCATGGAAGGTTTTTGTTTTTTGTTTTTTAATTATGTTCAGTTAGCCACCATATAGTACATCATTAGTTTTTATGTAGTGTTCAAGGATTCATTAGTTGTGTATAACACCCAGTGCTTAACACAATACGTGCCCTCCTTAATACCCATCACCGGGCTAACCCATCCCCCCACCCCCCTCCCCTCTGAAACCTTCAGTTTGTTTCCCGGAGTCCATAATCTCTCATGGTTCGTCTTCCCCTCCGATTTCCCCCCCTTCATTTTTCCCTTCCTTCTCCTAATGTCCTCCATGTTATTCCTTATGTTCCACAAATAAGTGAAACCATACGATAATTGACTCTCTCTGCTTGACTTATTTCACTTAGCATAATCTCCTCCAGTCCCATCCATGTTGATGTAAAAGTTGGGTATTCATCCTTTCTGATGTCTGAGTCATATTCCATTGTATATATGGACCACATCTTCTTTATCCATTCATCTGTTGAAGGGCATCTTGGCTCCTTCCACAGTTTGGCTATTGTGGACATTGCTGCTATGAACATTGGGGTACACGTGCCCGTTCTTTTTACTACATCTGTGTCTTTGGGGTAGTGCAATGGCTGGGTCATAAGGTAGTTCTATTTTTAACTTTTTGAGGAAACTCCATACTGTTTTCCAAAGTAGCATGGAAGTTTTTGTTCAAAAAGTCCATTCCAGGGCTGCCTGGGTAGCTCAGTCTGTTAAGCATCTGACTCTTGATTTCAGCTCAGGTCATGATCTCAGGGTTGTGAGATAGAGCCCCACATCAGGCTCTGCACTGGGCCTGCTTGAGATATTCTTTTTTCCCTCTCCCTTTGCCCTGCCTGCACCCCTAAAAAAAAGTCTATTCTATTTATCTTGGTTTATAAGCCTCCAGCAGGTAAGAGTTGTATCTTAAAGCTCTAGCTGATGCAGCACTCTATCTTGTGTGAATACACTATTTTGACATGTTATTTTTGATGATTGGCTGTAATGCCAAGGGTGAGCCCAAGTGGTATCTAGAAGCTAGTTGCCCTTTGAGTTATCCTTTGGTTTATAAAAGAAAAAAAGGTACAACAAAGCCTATTAAAACAAAGCTTATTTTTAACGACAATCTTTCTACAAAACATAAATGTTTGGTTGGCAACAGATAATAAGGATTATTCTTCTGGCCATTAGAAGAAGGGCATGGTTTAACATAGTCCTTTACATCTCTTTCCACTGTGGTGTCTTCTTCAAATCTCCATTTGTTTATCTTGCTTAATTTGGCACGAATAGAAGAATCAGAGAACTACCGTAATCACCGCTGGAGCAGAAACATGATAATCAGCCGGCCCAATGTCTCCCAACTTCAGAGTCCACCTAGACAGTAATAAGAATACCTAAGCTTATTTCAGTTTTTCTAAAAACTTAATAGAAACCATATATTTTCCTATGATAAGACCATGCAGGCTAAGTGAAATTTACTTATTTACTTCTGGCAAGAATTTCATCAGCCTGATGTGCTCACCTTGCTCAACTCTTGCTGATTGGAGGCTCTGATTAGCAGTTGTATACATCTTTGAGTAAAGAAATGAGAAGAAAATGGAGTTATTATTTTATACGCAGCTCTTTGGTGGTAAAAATATTTTCATACAAATATTTCTTGAGGAACATGCAAATAAAAATGAACTTTGGAAAGGATTGCTGAAAAGCGATTTCGTCCACTCTGCTCACTTTTCTTGATGGGGGGGATTGAGATCTGAGGGTGAAGTTGGCCCCAAGGCCAGGAGGCCAGCACCTTTCTCACCCCAACACGTGTTTGATCCTCCACGCTGCCTCAGATCCTTTGTTGAGCTGGTGGAAAGTGCATCTCCCCAAATAGGTTTGTTCAATGAAAGGTGCAGGAAATGTCCAGCAATTCCTGTACCAATGGATGAAAGATGACTCCAAACTTTGCTTTGAAGGAGAGGAGAAGGCAAGGGAGTCAACGCTCAGAGACAAAGACCCTTTGTTCTTCTCTGCTCCCGCCTTTATTGGTCCTTCAGGATAATCACAAATCCTTATCACTGTTGCTCAAGCACGTGATGTGTGACAAGGGGTCTTACTGGAACTGAGAGGATCTGTTTACGAGAAAGATACGATATCCCAGTCTGCGTGTTCTATGAGTTCTGCTAAACACAGCCTAGGGAGACAATGCGTACATCTCTGAGATCGCAGGGCGGCTGTTTGGGCTAAGAAAGCTTCGGGGAAGGCAACTCCCCGGGGGCATTCCTACTGCAGAGTGGTCACGCAGGCCTCAGCATTCCAAAAGCCCACGCCCTTCTCCGAAACCTTCCCTTACCCCCAGCGGCCTCCCTGTTACATTTTAGCAAGCCAGGTATCATGGATGATTTCATGCTCTACATGAACCCCAACAGCGAGGAATCTATATTCTCCAAATTCTATCCCTGGGTCCAGCCTCTTCCAGTTTTCTGGCAAATCGAAGGCAATGCCAACTCCTGTTTTGGGTACTACAGGGCAAGTGATTAAAGACTACCCGATGACGTGGACCTTGATGATGTAGTTGAGGTGAAGACAGAAGGAAGCCCACAAGCATTTGCTTGGACACCAGGAAGGACGTCCTTTCAAGAATTGTCCTGGAGGCTTTGTTTGAACACCTCCTGCACCTGCTCCTGTCTCATTCCCTGGCATGTCTAGCACCGCCTTCTGCTGGGGCTGCCTGCGAGCCCGGGCCTGCTGCTTTCTTCCTGGTACTGGGGGCCTGAAACAGAGGAGCTCCCATCAGAGAGAGCAGAGCCTCTTTGTTAGTGCATTTGCCTGGGCAGAGTGGCATCAAACCACTTTTAAACATTCTTTTAACCAGTATTTTCTCCAGTGTAATGAAAGAAAATATTGAAAAAGAAAATATGTTTCTTACAGGAAACAAATTGCTGTGATTTGAATCAAAGGAAAGCACACAGCCAGCCTGAATTTCAGCAAGACAGATCACATGTAAATTGCTGCTAATTCTAGAAAATGGAATATAGTAGACACATGACTAGTGTCTGAAGTGGAAGAATGACACGTGTAAAATACTGACCTTTTGGAGGATGAAACAGAAGATGTGAAAAAAGCGAGAGTCTGTTCTTCAAGTTATTTGCCTCTAGTTTGATGGAAATAAATTCAAGGCCTGCCGTGTGAAACAGAGATTTAGGAAAAGCTACAGTAAGTGAAATAGGAGAGAAATGCGACAGGTCACTGTTGCATCCTTTTTCGCAAGAGAGAACACCCATAACGATGTCACCTCCCCAGCCCAGTGTCTGAAGTACAGAGAGTCCTCCTCCCCAGGTAGTTCATCATTCACATTCATGGTCACATATCCACCCAAGTATATGACATCCATCGAGGATTTGGCCAAGGAAGGGACTTATGTCTTCTTTTCTTACTTGGCTTTTTCACTTGGGAAAGGAAGTTCACTTCTCAAAATAATTGTTAAGTGCAATTTAGGAAAGTTGAGTTCAGCCAGATTCATCTGCTCATTGGGAAATAAATGGGGGGGGGAGGGGAGTTCTCCCCAGAGGCGCCGCAAAGCTACCTCACTCAACTATGATCAAAGGGGTAAGTGTCCTTCCTCGCTGGCACATGCCATTTGGAAGGTAGATCAGCAAGAATAAAAGCAGAGCACTGGTCTGCCCTTGTTCTGCCTTGTGAAGCCCCAGATAGTCATTGGCATCCACCAAATCAGAGCTTGCTGCTTTTTCCTTTATGCACAAATGCTTTATGCTTTTTCCATACCATTTTAAGTACAAATTTGAAAGCTGTGGTTAGACTCCTTTTTTTTTTTTTTTTTATGGAATGCAACCTGGAGGACTATTCAAAGGAACTCTTTCCCAATGTGATTACCAGCTCTCTAATTTGACTGTTTGAGAATTATTTTAAATTGATAAAATTAGAATAAATAGTAAAGAATTATGGCACTGAAACTCTATGCTCCAAATAATATAGCAACAAATTCATGACTTGTAAGTTTTTTATAGTATAAATATGTCCAAAGTGGGATATTTTAATTATAAAAGTCATTCTGGAAGATAAAATAAGGACACACAGAAGTTGAATAAGGGCAATGCAAGATTAAACATTGTACTCCCAAAAGCAAGAATATAATTCTTTTGAAATACATATGGAACATCTTTAAAATGGGCCTAATTATTTACACATAAATAGAACAACAATAAATAATATACAACATTATAATATTGTCTGTAACAAAATAAAAAAGAAACAAATAATATGAACTTTAAATTTCTCAACGACTTGGAGACCAAAAAAATAAATTTACATTCTTGTAGCATCATGAAGAGCATTCCTAAAAAGAATATATGGAATGTGTAAAAGAATTTGGAAAGGGAACAGCACATAATGGTTAAAGATTTAATATATACTGCATACACTAATAAATTTCAAAATGTATATAAAGCAGACAATTACATGAAAAAAATGAACAGATAACTTACAAAAGAGGAAATACAACTTCTTCAAAAACAGAGAATTGATCAACTTTACTTATAACTAAAGAAATGCAAACTAAAATCATAAAGAAAGTTTTTTTGTTTGTTTGGTTTTTTAAGTTGTTAAGAAAAAGAGTCTATTGAAAATACCCAATGTTAATGATGTGATATTCTCATACTTTGTTGCTGACTTTCACAATCCTTTTTGGAGAAAATTCGGCAACATGTACCAGGACTCGTAAAAGTACTCATATTTTCTGAATAGTTCTCAGTCGGGGAATATTTTCTAAGGTTAAAACAGGTTGGGAAACTAGGGGATGATTATTCTTACACTCTTTGCTGCATTTACGTCAAGGTTGTTTGGGGAATTTCTTAAGTGGAAAAGGGATGCTGGACAGTCACTCAGGAACTGGCTCAGAGGATAGTCTGTGGTCAATGCCAAACCACAGAAACAGGGTGAGATCAGACAATGATGAAAGGAAGGGTATTGCCAATATCTAGCCCTGGGACATGGTATGCAGAGTCACAGGAGTAGAGGGGCCTTTGGAACCACCACAATGGACCTATCTCTTTCCTGGGGACCTTCTAGGTGGTAGTCATGAGCATGTACTTTGGAGATGGACTAGGAAAGTTTGAATCCTGGACAACTAGTTGTGTATTCTGTGTAAACTCACTGTGCTCAATTTTCTCTTTTATAAAGTAGAGATAAAAATAGTGCCTGAAGTTGCTGACCGCAACTAAGGAGCGAGTACACATCAGGTGTATCCAGTACCTGGCACATTCTGATCATGAACTAAACCTCGGCTTTTACTAGTTGTGATAAAGCTGCTGGAGACTCAGGAGATCTGGTCCCAGTATATCACTCGCTGGCTGGATGAGTCTGGACACATTAGTTAATCTCTCAGAGGGTTGTGCTAGATTAGATATCTCTCAGGTCCCTCCAGCCTTAGAGATCTATTTATGAGACATTCCTGTATAGCCTTGTGTCAAAGAGCTTAAACTATTAAGTCAGATACACTGAAGTATGAACCCCAGCTATGTCCATTTCTAGCAATGTGATTTGGGGCAGAGGATTTAACCCAGTGATTCAGTTTCATCATTTGTAAAATGGGGCTAGCAAGAGTTCCTACCTCGTAAGATTGTTGCAAGGAGTCCAGGAGAGAGTGGATCCAAGGTACACAGCAGAATAGTTGGCAAAATAAGTGTTCAATAGAAAGTAGCCATTGTAAAGTAACCATCGATTCTAGCTTCCTAGCACGTTTTGATTTTGTCACAGTTTTTGGGCATCGGCGGAGACATTAGACATATACAAAGCATTCTGATTTCAAATATTCTACCCGTTGTCCATATTAAACTATAATTTCTGGAGGGAATTCAAATATTTTACAGTTAAATTTCTAGCTACCAGGTAGGTTCAGAATTCTGACTAATGCT
Source organism: Callorhinus ursinus (assembly GCF_003265705.2). Lineage (NCBI taxonomy): Eukaryota > Metazoa > Chordata > Mammalia > Carnivora > Otariidae > Callorhinus > Callorhinus ursinus. The sequence goes on from NW_027397064.1 coordinate 8,404,728, forward strand.
GGTGTATTTTGATTTGGGGCTCAGAAAATGAAGTTAGTGTTCTTAGAGATCATTCACTGTACTGGAGGAGGGGTTAAGCATGTTGGCTATCAGTGAAGTTCAAGTGTAATAATGTCCTTTGGCAACTACTAGAGAATAAATGGAAATGGGTTCACTAATTAACATCAGGTGGAATCCGTTACAGTCGGATCACGTGTTTGGAATCAGCCAGTTCTACGGAGCTAGCTGGAAAGGATACCACCACCGCTGGTGATGCAGCACCAGGTTCTAGCAACTGAAGAAGCATCATTTTATGGGATGACTTTTCCTATTTCAAGACCTCATCTGCCTGACACTAACATTAGAATATAAAATAACTTCAAGCCCCACTCCTCCTATCCTCCCCACCCTGTCCCGCCCTTACCCACTACATTCAGTGTTAGGGATCCCCGAAGGGCCAATCACACAGCTATTCCCTGCTCTAAAAATAGATTTGAATGATGGTGAAAAACCTTGGAACAGGCATAGGTATTAAAGAATTCCATTAGTGTTATTGATGTGCTGCATTATATACTTTTAATGGAATCATTAGCCAAAGAAGAGAATAATAAAATTTTAAAGCTGGAACAAAACTTAGAGGTAAACTAATCCAAATAATTTATTTTACAGATGAGAGAAATGAGGAGTGAGGCGACTTTCTCAAAGTCATAAAGCGGCAGCGCTGGGATTGGTACCCAGTCCTGGGCTTGACACGCATGGGAATCCTTGGGGATCTCTCAAGACTATAAGTATTCCTACATTTCATGACGACATCCCAGTGTCTGGGTTATTGAAGGAGCAAGAGATGCTTATAAAATTTATGAACTCGTGTAAAATACATCCTAGGAGAAAAAGCAGGGGCTCTGTTGTTACTCTTTCTTACCATTATTAATGAGTCTTTTGGGGAAAAAATATCTCAAAATTGTCAAATGATGAATATCAGCCCTGAAGCTTAATATTGAAAAGCTCACTAACTCACCAGAGACTAAAACCACATAAACATTGCCACTGTATCTCTTAATTCCACACCATGTGTTCTCCCATCCGATTTTTAGCTGCATTGGAAGAGTAGATATCACGGAAGGAAAGATGAAAAAGTTGATTCACCACAGGTAGCCCGAGACAAGCAAGGGCGACCATCTGCTGACTGTGATAATCTCAGCGGGTACATAAATGGAGCGCTCAAAACTTATGCATTGTCAGTCGGAGAGAATGTGACCTTAAATAAAAATATTCAAAATTATGAAAAGTATGGATTGTTTGTATTTATTCGCATTTACTTGTGTTTATTTACAGAGGTAGTGGGAGTGTTTTTATGGTTTTAGTCACAGACGAGTTTCTGGAATCATGACTGAAGCCAGGTCTCTCTGACTCTGGTGTCTGAGTTCTCGCCTGCTAGAGAAGGTTGAGAACATTGCAGCACAACTGAAAGACAAAATTCAAAATCACCTGTAGAACCATCATCTAGAGAGAGCCATGATCAAGAATGGGGTAGATTTGCTCCTTTGGTTATTTTCCCCTTGCCTATTTTTTCTTTTCTTCTTCTATCTGAGCATCTATCTCTAGCCCCATTCTTTTTTTTTAATTTTTTATTGTTATGTTAATCACCATACATTACATCATTCGTTCTTGATGTAGTGTTCCATGATTCATTGTTTGTGCATAACACCCACTGCTCCACGCAGACTGTGCCCTCTTTAACACCCATCGCCAGGCTAACCCATCCCCCCACCCGCCTCCCCTCTAGAACCCTCAGTTTGTTTTTCAGAGTCCATCGTCTCTCATGGTTGGTCTCCCCCTCCGACTTACTCCCCTTCATTCTTCCCCTCCTGCTATCTTCTTCTTTTTCTTTTTTCTTAACATAGGTTGCATTATTTGTTTCAGAAGCACAGATCTGTGATTCAACAGCCTTGCACAATTTACAGCGCTCACCACAGCACATACCCTCCCCAATGTCTATCACCCAGCCACCCCAACCCTCCCACCCCCCACCACTCCAGCAACACTCAGTTTGTTTCCTGAGGTTAAGAATTCCTCATATCAGTGAGGTCATATGATACATGTCTTTCTCTGATTGACTTATTTCACTGAGCATGACACACTCCAGTTCCATCCACGTCGTTGCAAATGGCAAGATCTCATTCCTTTTGATGGCTGCATAATATTCCATTGTGTATATATCCCACTTCCTCTTTATCCATTCATCTGTCGATGGACATCTTGGCTCTTTCCACGGTTTGGCTATTGTGGACATTGCTGCTATAAACATTGGGGTGCACGTACCCCTTCGGATCCCTACATTTGTATCTTTATGGTAAATACCCAGTAGTGCAATTGCTCGATCGTAGGGTAGCTCTATTTTCAACTGTTTGAGGAACCTCCATACTGTTTTCCAGAATGGCTGCACCAGCTTGCATTCCCACCAACAGTGTAGGAGGGTTCCCCTTTCTCCGCATCCCCGCCAACATCTGTCGTTTCCTGACTTGGTAATTTTAGCCATTGTGACGGGTGTGAGGTGGTATCTCATTGAGGTTTTGATTTGGATTTCCCTGATGCCGAGCGATGTGGAGCACTTTTTCATGTGTCTGTTGGCCATTTGGATGTCTTCTCTGGAAAAATGTCTGTTCATGTCTCCTGCCCATTTCTTGATTGGATTATTTGTTCTTTGGGTGTTGAGTTTGATAAGTTCTTTATAGATTTTGGATACTAGCCCTTTATCTGATATGTCATTTGCAAATATTTTCTCCCATTCTGTCGGTTGTCTTTTGGTTTTGTGGACTGTTTCTTTTGCTGTGCAAAAGCTTTTTATCTTGATGAAATCCCAATAGTTCATTTTTGCCCTTGCTTCCCTTGCCTTTGGCGATGTTTCTAGGAAGAAGTTGCTGCAGCTGAGGTCGAAGAGGTTGCTACCTGTGTTCTCCTTTAGGATTCTCCTGGCTCACGTTTAGGTCTCTCAACCATTTGGAGTCTATTTTTGTGTGTGGTGTAAGGAAATGGTCCAGTTTCATTCTTCTGCATGTGGCTGTCCAATTTTCCCAACACCATTTGTTGAAGAGACTGTCTTTTTGCTATTGGACATTCTTCCCTGCTTTGTCAAAGATGAGTTGACCATAGAGTTGAGGGTCCATTTCTGGGCTCTCGATTCTGTTCCACTGGTCTATGTGTCTGTATTGGGCCAGTACCATACTGTCTTGATGATGACAGCTTTGTAATAGAGCTGGAGGTCCGGAATCGTGATGCCGCCAGCTTTGCTTTTCTTTTTCAACATTCCTCTGGCTATTCGGGGTCTCTTCTGGTTCCATACAAATTTTAGGATTATTTGTTCCATTTCCTTGAAAAAAGTGGATGGTATTTTGATGGGGAGCGCTTTGAATGTGTAGATTGCTCTAGGTAGCATTGACATCTTCCCAATGTTTGTTCTTCCAATCCATGAGCATGGAACGTTTTTCCATTTCTTTGTGTCTTCTTCAATTTCTTTCATGAGTATTTTATAGTTTTCTGAGTACAGATCCTTTGCCTCTTTGGTTAAATTTATTCCTAGGTATCTTATGGTTTTGGGTGCAATTGTAAATGGGATCGACTCCTTGATTTGTCTCTCTTCTGTCTTGTTGTTGGTGTATAGGAATGCCACTGATTTCTGTGCATTGATTTTATAGCCTGCTACTTGACTGAATTCCTGTATGAGTTCTAGCAGTTTTGGGGTGGAGTGTTTTGGGTTTTCCACATACAGTATCATATCATCCGCAAAGAGTGAGAGTTTGACTTCCTCTTTGCCGATTTGGATGGCTTTGATTTCTTTTTGTTGTCTGATTGCTGTGGCTAGGACTTCTAACACTATGTTGAACAGCAGTGGTGATAGAGGACATCCCTGCCGCATTCCTGACCTTAGGGGAAAAGCTCTGAGCTTTTCCCCATTGAGAATGATATTCGCTGTAGGTTTTTCATAGATGGCTTTTATGATATTGAGGTAGGTACCCTCTATGCCTATACTCTGAAGAGTTTTGATCAAGAAAGGATGCTGTAGTTTGTCAAATGCTTTTTCTGCATCTATTGAGAGGATCCTATGATTCTTGTTCTTTCTTTTGTTAATGTATTGTATCACATTAATTGATTGGCGGATGTTGAACCAGCCTTGCAGCCCAGGGAGAAATCCCACTTGGTCATGGTGAATAATCCTTCTAATGTACTCTTGGATCCTATTGGCTAGGATTTTGGTGAGAATTTTTGCATCCATGTTCATCAAGGATATGGGTCTGTAATTCTCCTTTTGGATGGGGTCTTTGTCTGGTTTTGGGGTCAAGGTAATGGTGGCCTCCTAAAATGAGTTTGGAAGTTTTCCTTCCATTTCTATTTTTTGGAACAGTTTCAGGAGAATAGGTATTAAGTCTTCTTTAAATGTCTGATAGAATTCCCCTGGGAAGCCATCTGGCCCTGGGCTTTTGTTTGTTGGGAGATTTTTGAGGACTGCTTCAATTTCCTTAGTGGTTATAGGTCTGTTCAGGTTTTCTATTTCTTCCTGGTTCAATTTTGGTAGTTGGTACATCTCTAGGAATGCACCCATTTCTTCCAGGTTATCTAATTTGCTGGCATAGAGTTGCTCTTAATATGTTCTTAGAATTGTTTGTATGTCTTTGGTGTTGGTTGTGATCTCTCCTCTTTCATTCATGATTTTGTTGATTTGGGTCATTTCTCTTTTCTTTTGGATAAGTCTGGCCAGGGGTTTATCAATCTTGTTAATTCTTTCAAAGAACCAGCTCCTAGTTTCGTTGATCTGTTCTACTGTTCTTTTGGTTTCTATTTCATTGATTTCTGCTCTGATCTTTATGATTTCTCTTCTCCTGCTGGGTTTAGGCTTTATTTGCTGTTCTTTCTCTAGCTCCTTTAGGTGTAGGGTTAGGTTGTGTATTTGAGACCTTTCTTGTTTCTTGAGAAAGGCTTGTATTGCTATATACTTTCCTCTCAGGACTGCCTTTGCTGTATCCCAAAGATTTTGAACAGTTGTGTTTTCATTTTCATTGGTTTCCATGAATTTTTTAAATTCTTCTTTAATTTCCTGGTTGACCCATTCATTCTTTAGTAGGATGCTCTTTAGCCTCCATGTATTTGAGTTCTTTCCGACTTTCCTCCTGTGATTGAGTTCTAGTTTCAAAGCACTGTGGTCTGAAAATATGCAGGGAATGATCCCAATCTTTTGGTACCAGTTGAGACCTGATTTGTGACCTAGGATGTGATCACTTCTGGAGAACGTTCCATGGGCACTAGAGAAGAATGTGTATTCCGTCGTTTTGGGATGGAATGTTCTGAATATGTCTGTGAAGTCCGTTTGGTCCAGTGTGTCATTTAAAGTCTTTATTTCCTTGTTGAGCTTTTGCTTAGATGATCTGTCCATTTCAGTGAGGGGGGTGTTAAAGTCCCCCACTATTATTGTATTGTTAATGTGTTTCTTCACTTTTGTTATTAATTGCCTTATATAATTGGCTGCTCCCATGTTCGGGGCGTAGATATTTACAATTGTTAGATCTTCTTGTTGGATAGACCCTTTAAGTAGGATATAGTGTCCTTCCTCATCTCTTATTACAGTCTTTGTTTTAAAATCTAATTTGTCTGATATAAGGATTGCCACCCCAGCTTTCTTTTGGTGTCCATTAGCATGGTAAATGGTTTTCCACCCCCTCACTTTCCATCTGGGGGTGTCTTTGGGTCTAAAATGAGTCTCTTGCAGACAGCATATCGATGGGTCTTGTTTTTTAGTCCAATCTGATAGCCTGTGTCTTTTGATTGGGGCATTGAGCCCATTTACATTCAGGGTAACTATTGAAAGGTATGAATTTAGTGCCACTGTATTGCCTGTAAGGTGACTGTTACTGTATATTGTCTCTGTTCCTTTCTGATCTATGCTGCTTTTAGGCTCTCTCTTTGCTTAGAGGACCCCTTTCAAGATTTCTTGGAGGGCTGGCTTCGTGTTTGCAAATTCCTTTAGTTTTTGTTTGTCCTGGAAGCTTGTTATCTCTCCTTCAATTTTCAATGACAGCCTAGCTGGATATAATATTCTTGGCTGCATGTTTTTCTCGTTTAGTGCTCTGAAGATATCATGCCAGTCCTTTCTGGCCTGCCAGGTCTCTGTGGATAGGTCTGTTGCCAATCTAATATTTCTACCATTGTAGGTTACATATCTCTTCTCCCGAGCTGCTTTCAGGATTTTTCTCTTTGTCCCTGAGACTCGTAAGTTTTACTATTAGATGTCGGGGTGTTGACCTATTTTTATTGATTTTGAGCGGGGTTCTCTGTGCCTCCTGGATTTTGATGCCTGTTTCCTTCCTCACATTAGGGAAGTTCTCTGCTATTATTTGCTCCAATATACCTTCTGCCCCTCTTTCTCTTTCTTCTTCTTCTGGGATCCCAATTATTCTAATGTTGTTTCGTCTTATCGTATCGCTTATCTCTCCAATTCTGCCCTCGTGATCCTGTAGTTCTTTCTCCGTGTTTTTCTCAGTCTCTTTATTTTCCATCACTTGGTCTTCTATATCGCTGATTCTCTCTTCTGCCTCATTAATCCTAGCAGTTAGTGTCCCCATTTTTGATTGCACCTCATTAATAGCCTTTTTGATTTTGACTTGGTTAGATTTTAGTTCTTTTATTTCTCCAGAAAGGGTTTCTCTAATAAGTTCCATGCTTTTTTCAAGCCCAGCTAGTATCTTTCAAGTCATGATTCTGAACTCTAGGTCCGACATCGTACTAATGTCCGTAATGAGTAGGTCCCTGGCTGACGGTACCATCTCTTGTTCTTTTTGCTGAGGTGATTTTTTTCGTCTTGTCATTTTTTCCAGAGGAGAATAGATGAATGAGAGAACAACATGCTAACAGGTTAACAACGTCCCCAGCAAATATACTCTATACAAATCAGAAAAGGCGTGAAACCAGGGGAAAAGAAAGGGAAAGAAAGAAAAAAGAAAGAGAAAAGAGAGAAAAAAAAAACAAAAAGAAAAAGATAAATACAAAAACAGAACAATACGAAAAAAAACGAATATGATCAAATATGATCAGGCTAGTTCATAGATCAGTGCCACACACTAGATTTTGGGCGTATTTTGGTCTGTTAGAAAAAAGTGCCTCCTAAAATTTTAAAGGAAGAGAGACTTATATGTGTACAAAATAAGGGTTAATACAATGAAGGGATGGAAGATTACTGTAAAGATGAAAATTATAAAAGATTTTATAAAAGGAATTGATACAATAAGAAGTTGTTTGAGAAAAGAAAGAAGACTTAAAAAAAAAGAAAGAAAAAGAAAAAAAAAGGGAGAGAATGTGATCAGGCAGGAGACTAGAACAAAGCCATACACTAGTGATTTAGGGTATATTTTGATCTGTTAGAGGAAACTGCATCTCAAAATTTTATAGAGAGAACAACTTACATATATGTGCCAAAAATAAGGGTAACTACTATGAAGGGATAAAATATGACTCTAAAAATGAAAAATAAAAAATGTTTTTTTAAAAAAGGGGATTGATAAGATGTTGGTTGAAAAAAGGGAAAAAGAAAAATTAAAAAAAGTTGAAACAATTAACTTTGAAAAACTAATGAATCATGGTAAAAAAAAGCCATGAATTTTATGTGCAGTATTCCCCTAGCGCTGGAGTTCTCCCGTTCTCCTTGATCGGTAAACTTGGTCTTGGTTTGCTGGCTGTTCGTGCTGATCTTCTGGGGGAGGGGCCTGTTGCCATGGTTCCCAAATGTCTTTCCCGGAGGCGGAATTGCCCCGCCCTTGTCAGTCCGGGCTAAGCAAGCTGCTCGGGTTTGCTCTCAGGAGCTTTTGTTCCCTGCAAGCTCTGGTACAGCTTTGGAGGACCAGGGTGAAAATGGTGGCCTCCCAATCTCCACCCAGAGGAGCTGAGAACTCGGGGCCCCGCTCCTCAGTGTGTCCCCAGAGAAAAGCAGTCACTCCCGTCTCCCCGGTCTCCGGCCGCACTCCGTGCTCACCCGGCCTGTGACCGAGCGTTGCTATCTCTGGCACCCGACCCTGTGTGGAGTCTCCAAACCCAGCAGATCCCTGCGATGCGCTCCCGCGCCGCTCCTCCCGGGGGAGGAAGGGGAGTCTCCCGGATCTGCCGCTTGTTGGGTCCCTGCTGGAGGAGCAGTGGCCCGACTGGGCCGCGGATCACAGTTTATGGCCACCCCGAGCTGAGAGCCCGCGCCTCGGCTCCGTCTCTGCAGCCGGCTTCCCCGCTCCGATCCCTGGGAGCTCTGCTGCACTCAGGCACCCCCGGTCTTTCTGTGACCTTGAGGGTCCTGAGACCACACTCTACCGCGAGGGTTCCACCCCCCGCTTAGCCACTGGAGCGACGTCCCTCAGCGGAGCCAACTTCTAAAAGGTCCGATTTTGTGCTCCGCGGCTCTAGCACTTGCCAGAAGTGGCCGACGGGGGCCCCCTCCCCCGCCGTCTATCCTCCCGAATATCGCCTCGGATTCACTTCTCCGCACGTCCTACCTTCCAGTAAGTGGTCGCTTCTCTGTTCAGAGAGTTGTTGCTATTCTCTTCTTCAGTCTCCTGTTGAGTTCGTAGGTGTTCAGAATGGTTTGATCCCTATTCAGCTGAGTTCCTGAGACCAGACGAAATCCAGGTCTCCTGCTCCTCCGCCATCTTGCCGAGCACCCTCTAGCCCCATTCTTATCCCTATTCCTGTGTAATTTTTGCAGACCAATGATAGGAAAAAAGCCGAGGGATACAGATAGGCCAACTGTGTGTATATCTGTGTGTGTGTGTGTTGTTTGTGAGGTGGAGTGTAGGAAGCACAGGACCTAGGAACGATGGGAATTTTTGACAGCCACTTTTTTTGGAAGTGATGTTTCCCCCCAAAAAAGATTTTATTTATTTATTTATTTGAGAGAGAGAGAGCGCATGCACACACGCACGAGGGGGGAGGGCCATAGGGACTCCCCGCTGAGTAGGGAGTCTGCTGGGCTGGATCCCAGGATCCCAGGACTCTGGGATCATGACCTGAGCTAAAGGCAGATGCTTAATGACTGAGACACCCAGGCACCCCTGGAAGTGATGCTTTTCAATGGTCATGCAGACTATGGGGGAAAGATGTTAGGGAATTCTTGGTGGCCCACAGTAGGAATACATTTTTTTAAGATTTTATTTATTCATTTGAGACACAGAGATACAGAGAGAGAGAGAGAGAGAAAGCATGAGCAGGGAGAGAGGCAGAGGGAGAGGCAGAGGGAGAGGGAGAAGCAGGCTCCCCACCAAGCCAGGAGCCCGATGTGGGGCTTGATCCCAGGACCCCGGGATCAGGACCCGAGCCGAAGGCAGACGCTCAACCCTCTGAGCCACCCAGGCGCCCCAGTAGGAATACATTTTGCATGGTGATGCTACTTGCACACACAGGCATGCATGTGCACGTGCACATTCACACACACAGAGCCGAAACGAATGTTTCAGGAAGCAACACTTGGCTTTATTATGTGTGGCACACTCCGATATTTTCTGTTCTTCTCTTTCTTATTTCATGTATTTATTTTTTTTTACAATGCTGAGCATGACTCACGAAGCTGATTTTGCAATCTATGGAAGGTGGGTTGAAAGCCCCGAGTTAGGAGTAGAAGAACTGGAGTGGTGAGGTGGAAAAAGCGTGGTGGAAGTCCATGCTGTCATTTCACGCGAGTCTTTTCTGACGAGCAAGGGCCGAGGGCAAAAAGATCCCCCCCGCACCAGAACCGCAACCAGAACCGGGCTGCAGTTCTAACCTTAATGGAGCGGCAGGGGTATGCTCGATTCTGGTGTTTACTTTTTTTTTCATGTCGAGTGTGAGTTTAGTTTCAGTTAGGAGAAATAAATACAGAAATATTTTGGAAAAGACGGGTGGAATAATATTAAGAAAATATCATTATAAGTTAAAATTCTGGCGCTGTGTTTGCCTATGGGTCAGTGTGTCCAGAAGTCAACTGTGGGGCCGAGAATGGGATTGTAATCTCACTGCTCCAGGGTGAGTTCTGTAAGCACAGAGCAGCCGTTCAATTTACCTGTGCACACTCACCCTCCGCGGTGCTTCAGCAGAAGAGGATTTATACACGCAGAGCGGAGAGCAGTCAGGGAAAAGGGCAGGGTCCAAAATTACATATGTATTAGAATCTAAAATATAAATATGCGAATCATTTTTCTATTTGTACTTTCCAACTTTTAAAAATTCCACAAGTATTACTTTGTATAATCAAAAGCAAAAAAATGAGGTTTTTGTTTCTTTTTTCCTCTAATGACTCTTTAGATGTTCATGCTTCAGTGCCCTTGCGCTTTCTAGGAAGAGGAAATCCTCACGGTTAATCTTAAAATTGTCTCTTAATTTTTCCGAAAGCCTGTATTGGTGACAGGTTGAGGGGTGGCAACTGCAGACCAGCCCTCCACATTCACAAAAGGGTCTCATGCCTTGAGGATGTTGCTGCCACGGGGCATCCACAAGGGCCCATCAGTTAGCTCTGGAAACAGCTGGATTTTGGTGATTTCTCCATGTGATTGGATAGCATTCTCACTATTTCTCTGCTTATCTTGGGAATGAGCACCAGAAAGATTCTCTTTTATTTTTATTTAAAAAAAATTTTTTTAAGTATATTTGAGAGAGAGAGAGAGCAAGAGAGTGAGAGCACAAGCAGGGGGAGGGGCAGAGGGAGAGGGAGAAGCAGACTCCCCGATGAGCAGGGAGCCAAAGTGGGGCTCCATCCCAGGACCCTGAGATCATGACCCGAGCCAGAGGCAGATGCTTAACCTACTGAGCCACCCAGGTGCCCCAAGATTCTCTTTTATAACTCGAATCTACACAATTACATGTGCATACAAATACAGTCCCATGACATAGTGACTATTCCCACAAAGCATGCACTAGCGATCGAACCCCTTGCTTTTGTTCCTTTTAGTGCTTCCATTAAAGACCTTGACCATCAATGCATTTCACTGTAATTAGATAATTCATGTTTCCTGTTGTAGGGGAAAAATGGTATAAATGTTTTTGAAAACAAAAAACACAATGTCAGAAGCACACCATTTTAAAATTTAAATTTCTGGAAGCTTCTAGAAATATCCTCTGTGAAATGTTGAATTGGGCCCTGGGTGCTGTCTGGTGTGTGGAGAATGGGCTGGGGGCAGAAATAATCGTTCTGTCTAGGAGAGGACTTGTTGATTCTACCCCAGCAGTAAGGGCTAATACTTAGTGTGCACGGAGTTAGTGTAAATTGACTTCACTAAATCCACATTTTATACCCTTTTGTAACTTCAAGGCTACCTGATCTCTCAGGTCAAGTTCTCTGCAAGACAGATGCTGAAGCAGATTTATGAGCAGGGGTTTATTGGGGAGTTCTGTAGGGAACCATACTCGGAAAGGGCAGAAGCAGGACTGGGCAGAGGAAGAAGCCAGACATTTTGAGGAGTTTTGACTCATCACCACCATAAGAAGAAGTAAAATATTTCCATCATGCTGGAAAGTTTTCTCATCCATTTGGTTCTAATTACTGACCCACTGCCCCGCCCCCAACACTAAGAAATCACTGATTTTCTTTCTGTCACCACATATCTATAGATAAGCTATGCCTTTTCGAGAATTTGATACAAATGGAATTATATAATATATGGTCTTTTGTGTCTGACTTCTGAATGTTGCTAAGACCCATCCATATTAGTGCTTGTTCTAGTAGTTTGCTCCCTGTTACTGTTGAGAAGTATCCTGCTAGAAGGATAAATCAGTGTGTTTAACTATTTACTTGTTGATTGATATTTGGGTTGTTATCAGTTTGGCTGATGATCAATAAAGCTGCTATAAACACTTGTGTACAAAACTTTGTGTGCACATATGCCCTCAGTTTTCTTGGGTATATATCTAGAAGTGCAATTGCTGGGTTGTATGATGAGTATGTTTGACTTTATAAGAAATTGCCAAACTGTCTTCTGAAATGGTTGTGCCACTTTATATCCCAAGCAGTGGGGCACCTGGGTGGCTCAGTCAGTTAAGCATCTGCCTTCGGCTCAGGTCATGATCCCAGAGTCCTGGGATCGAGCCCCGCATCTGGTTCCCTGCTCCGCGGGAAGCCTGCTTCTCCCTCTTCCACTCCCCCTGCTTGTGTTCCCTCTCTCGCTGTCTCTCTCTGTCAAAATAAATAAACAAAATCTTAAAAAAAAAAAAATATCCCAAGCAGCAAGGCTGAAGAGTCCCGGTTGCCCCAGAATTTTCCCCTAGATTCTTGAGGTAGAAACTTAGGTAGTTTTCTGAATATAAACATTTATTTTTATTTTTTCTAAAGATTATTTATTCCAGAGAGACAGAGAGCACACACACAGGAGCTGGGGGAGGCGGGGAAGGAGCAGAGAGAGAGAATCTTTAAGCAGACCCCCAGCTGAGCACAGAGTCCGACTTGGGGCTCAATCCCACAACTCAACTCATGAGATCATGACCTGAGCTGAAAGCAAGAATCAGACGCCTAACCAGCTGAGCCACTCAGGCACCCCTAAATATAAGCCTTTAAAACTATAAAGTCCTCTCTAAAGAGTGCTTTAGCAGCAGGTAACAATTTCGATAGACTGATGTTCACTGTTATTTAATTAAAATATTTTGAAATTTCCTTTGTGATTTCTTCTTTGATTCACAGGTTATTTGACAGTGTGTTGTTTACTTTCTAAATATTTGTGCATTTTTCCAGGCATTTCTCTGTTACTTCTTTCTGAGTTATTTCTGTTGAGGTCAGAGAACACACTGCCTATAATTTCAATTCTTTTAAAGTTACCAAGGCTTGGGTTATGGAGCAGCGTATAGTCTATATGGGTTAATACTCATGTGCACTTAAAAAGGATGTATATTCCGCTTTTCTTGCATGCAGTATTCTATAAAAAAATCAATTGCATTAAAATAGTTACTTTGCAAAGCAGAGCTCAATACATATCGAGCAAGGGGAGCAGCACTTCTCTTGGTTCAGAGGGGTCACGGAATCTGGGAATTCAAGATTTCCAAGGGCATCGATCTGTGTTGCCAGTCCCAAGCCTCAGGGTCTCGCTCCTTCCCAAACAGGGTGCCGACCTTGGCACCGAACTTTCTGGAGTGGAGAATTCAATCTTCTCTGGAGCTCCCCTCCCTGTGTAACCGATTCCTGGCCTGATACTCAGCTTTCTCCTCCATGTAGATGCAGGAGATGGGAGTCTCTTTCTATGCCGGGAAAGAGGCACCCTGGCTTTCACACCCTGCTGTAATCATCAGCTGCACATCTTCGTCTTTCTCTAATGGATCTACAGCACTCAGCACCAGTCATCTGATTCCATAATCCTTATAATTACTGTTTCCCCTAAACCTCTCTAATGCCCGAGACACTGCACCCATCAGCACATTCCTTTCCATTTGTATCCCATTTCAGTTCACCTCCAGCGAAAGTTGTAACAATCGCCCTGCTACAGCGCTTTAGAGATGATCAGTGTCCTATGCATTGCCATCTGGTAGGTGGTCTGTCTCCCATACCCCCATTTAGAGTCTGTAAGCAAATGAAGGGAGCAGGTTTGGACAAGAAGAGAAGGTGAACTGGGAGGCAGCTCTCACCAAGGCTTTGGCTGATCCAGTAGGAGGCTCTAGAGCTGGAATGACCCTCTGCAATCATGCAGTCATCCCCATCCTCATTTGCACCCCCGTGTCGGCCAGTCATTAGAAGTGGGCTGCCCGCACGGAGGGAGTGTGACCTTGGGCAAGGCAAGTCATCTTCCTTTGGCCGAAGGCGATGCCCAGGGAGGGACTCGCCCGTGGGCCAAAGGCTCACACTCCCAACACTGGCCAACACTCCTGGCGGCTGAGGCAGTGAGCACAGTGATCTTGAGGGGTGTATCTGGACAGCACATTACAACATCCATGATGTTGTTAGTCGTCAGTAATTCCTGAATGCTGACTGCACTTCAGAGAGGTCATTGATGATGCCCTGCTCCTTTTCTCCATCACTGAAATATGACCAGTAAAAACGGAGCACGGCACACAGGCATGGTCTCCGCGCTAATCCACTTACAACTCCAGGTAATTTGTTCAAGACGAAGATTCAGTTTTCTCCTCTTCCCTCCAATTCTCCGCCCATAAGGCCACCGACTTTATGCCTCTCCCTCATGGTTTTAGTGGAATGGTCCTGGGAATCTTTCAGGGAGGGTTGGACCGTCCAGCAGAGCAGGTCTTGCATCACACAACTTGTACCCACAGGCGCTGAGTCCAGCAGGGCCAGTGTAGATCGAGATGCTTTCTTACTATGGATGTTCTTTCCAGGACTACTTCCTTTCTACAAGTTATGTCCAACACATTTTCCATAGGTTTTAGGATAAGTAATTCTTGGCTTTGATGATGGAAGTGGGAAGAAACAGCGAAAAAAATAGAAATGAAGAAAAAACAAGAGCCTGGTGTTGTATGAAATCAGCTCAGATGGAGACGTGGTGAGGTGAGAAGAGAGCATAAGGTGTGGCTTCACACAAGCCCCGCTGGGAACGTGTTTGGGATCACGTGGCTCGTCAGTGAGTCAGGACTGTGGGAGAGGGCAACGGGGACCCTGAGAAGCCAGTCCACAAAGAACATGGTAGCACACACGTTCCCCTGTCTGCGCGAAATGTGGGAAAGGCGGATCTGAGCCCCAGCCTCCATTCTCGTCCACTCCCCCAGGTCCTGGCTGGCAGAGGAGCTGTGTTTACCTGTCCCAAAGGATGCACAGCACGTTGTCGACACGGGCGGGTATCTCAGAGAGGATGACAAGGGCTGTGGAAAAGCCAATGCATTCAAGTTTATAGCAAATTGCACTAGAAGAAACCTACCTTGGATCATCATATGCCTGGAGCACAGCCCACGTCCCATCTTCCTGTCAGAAGGACCTACTAGAAAAGCGAGCAGGCATGACTCAGCAGCATGGCCCGTGCAATCTGAGGCTAGGACGGAGGTGGGCATGAGGAAAGTGGGAGAACAAGAGTAGAACACAAAAAAGAAATAAGGCTTCATGTTGGGCAATGGGGTCTCATGTTGATGGAACTTTGATAAATCTGTTAGGAAATATTAGAAAGGAATCAAGGTTTAGTGGAAAGTTTAACACTTGTTTTCTGTATTAGTTATCTACCATTACCTAACAGGTCACCCCAAAACACAGGGCTTAAAGAAGCCCCCATGTTATTTGCTCACGATCCTGTGGGTCAGCCATCTGGGGTGGTCTCAGCTGAGTGGTTCTTCCGCTGGGCTCACCTGGGTCAGTGGAGTGGTGTGACTGAGCTAGCTGTTCTAAGCTGACCTCACTCATTTGTCGACTTGGCCCCCTTTCACATGGTCCTCATCTTAAGGAGGCTGGTTTGGGCTTCTGTTTGCCATGATCTCAGGTTCCTAGAGGGTGACAGTAGAAGCTGCAAGGTTTGTCGTGGCTCAGGCTTGGAAGGCCCACGATGTCACATCTGCAACCTTCTATCGATCAAAGCAAGTTGCTCGTCTGCTGGAGGAGGTGCACCGCGACTGCAGGCTGACCCTCGAGCTAGACGCCCCCTCCCCTGTCCTTGGAATATAGTCAGCCCACTTTGGGAGCTGTTTTCAAGGATGCAGCCTTGAGAAAGTAAGGTGTGGTTGAGACCATCTGGATGGTATATATGACTGAGCCCCGTTATTCTAGCCAGCTGGTGCGGAGCTCCATTTGTCTTGTGGCCACCCAAGACAAGCCTCGTAAGTTGCCTTGCTTATTAAAACTGCCACCTCCCAATCTGGAGTGGCCTGCCTTTCTTCGGTCTCTCTTTGCCCTCCCTATATGGGGGCCAGTCCATGAACCAGCAACACCCAGCACAGATTCAAAAGGTGCAGATAAATTCCATCTCATAATGAAAGAAACAAGGCAAGCCGTGGTGCAAAGGGCTTTAGGGGAGGGGCAGGAAGAGGGATGATTATAACCATTTTTGAAAATAATCTGCCACGTTTCTAGGCTGGGGATGACAGTATGAGGAAGTAAAGAATGACAACACACATCCTGGGTATTAACCAGTTCTGCCACTTGTCTTTTAACCAAGTTTGCAAAGATAAGCTATGAAGATTTACTTTTAAGGAAGGAAAAGGGATATCTTAACACCCCAATAAATACCTATCACTATATAGGGACAAGAGCCAGAGGCTCCATCACTGTAGGGAGGTTCAAAGGTTTAATGAATTTTCAGACTTTTCTATATTGCTCATCTACAGCTGTTTTGGTGATTTTGAAATAGTGAATGATACCATAAGAAAGACTTTCCAAGGCCTGCCCTGATAAACATACAGCCATAATAAAGTTTGCTGGCCATCTGACTGAATTAGAAATATAAATGAGCTTCAATATGGTTTATCACTTTTGAGAAACTAAATCAAATAAGCAAAATCTACAGATATTCCACATGGAAATGACTTAACCACAGGCAACATTGGATCATTTGAACACATGAACTTTGTGAGAATTTGATCCTTTCAATAATAAAAAGGGAGAGAAAAGTAACAAGATGAAAAACTGCTGTTTTCTGTACACCTATTACGTGCCAGGCATGTTGCACAAATTCATTCATTTGTGGCTCCTAATAACCTTAAATAATATTATCACCCTTTTTGCAGATGAAAAATCTGAGGTTCAGCAAGGCAAATGACCTGCCAAAAGTCATCATCTAGATAGTTTGAAGGCTGGGATTCAACCTGAATCTCCCCATTGTGATTGTTACATATTTTAAACATGTATTCAAATTATACACATTTTAGCCTACTTTTAAAAATCTGTAATTATACCATGAGTATTATTTTTCAGTTGCAACCCAGCTCCATAATTATCCTCTTTAATAGCAGCATAATATTTTAATATTTTTTTGATATTCTGGACCATAATTCAATTCACCACTCTCCTGACGTGGATATTTAGGTTGCTTACCTTAAGGCTCAGAATCATGAACTAGATTAAACATGGCTTACAAAGCCTTCTAGGGATGGTTGTAATTCTTTTTCTGGAGAAAAAGTTATGTTTATAACTCATCTGGGCCTTGTCAATCTTTTTTTTTTTCTGGTCATTTTTCTTGAAATGGTATTTATTAAGATCATTATAGAGGATTATGCATGAAATAAGGCACATGTTTATGTACCTAATATTTCTACTCATTGCACCAAAACACCTCTCGGTTATTGCAAGAATGATTCCCTGCTCAAAACAAATCTGTTTTACATGGTAAAGCAGCAAGTTCAAACACAACAGGAGGGTGAGGCCGCTGTGTCCCAGAACAGAACGGTGAGAGATCTGGATGCAGTCCCGGCTCTAGCCAGTAGATGTCTCTATTTCATTCACCCGCTGTTGGAGGTTCCTCCTGAATGGGAAGGCTTGGGAGCAAAACTGATGGGTGGGAGGTTGTCCCATCCCTTTTGCCACCTTCCACCAGCCTCCACCCTACACACCCTCCCACCCTTCGTTTAATGGTTAGTGGCATAAAGGTAACTGAAACGGGAGTGTCGGTTAAACACATTCTCTACCCAATCTGTTTGCAAAGAGAACTGGTAACTGAAAGCGATCTCTACAGAACCGAAGACTTTTCTCTTTAAACAGCACCATACGCTGAACTAAAAAGCTGTATTACTGAGTCATAACAATTAATTACACTCGGAGGTGAGAAGACAGGATTTAACGCTCTAATGCGATTTGAATTTAGGCTGGTATCTCATCCCGCTGCTATTTAAAACAAAATCACTTTTCCACGGAAGCATCTGCAACTGAGGATGGTTTCAAAGCTTGAGTCGGAAGACATCTCTGGCAACTGAATATTCCCGTTTTAGCTTCCTGAGAGGTTTAATATGCACATTTGGATTTTCTAGATTTTCGCAATGAAGTGCATCGCTTTCTGCTTTGGGACTTGACAAAAGGGAACTAACTAGGAGGCTGGGAAAGTCTGTCATTCTCATCAGGAGTTTTCTAGGTGTGGGAGGTGTGCAGGATGAGTTATGGGAAAACTAAAAATAGCATCTCAAAACAGACCACATGAGCAAGCATCAGAGATGTATATCCACAGAGGGCAAACCACCAATACCTCAGCATAGGGGATTTATTGCTAGATCCAGAGCAGGTGGCAGGGCCTAGAGAAGTGGCTCAGAAAGTGAGAACTTGTGGTTTTCAGGCAGAAGCTGGGGAGTCCTGTGTTCATCTGGGGAGACAGAGACCAGCCCCTAAGAAGCATCTCTGTGGCTCCAAGGGCACCAAGGGTCTTGGACCTGCCAGGGCAGGTTCTGCTGACCCATAACTTCGTGGTCTGGAAGAGGCTGCGTATAGAGCCCTGGTAAAGGACACCGTGGGAGGCAGGGGCCCTGGATCTGCAATCCTCACTGTGCGGCTCTCCTCTGGGTGATTCTATGAATCTTGTGTTCCCCAAGCCTTGGGAGATATGCTAGGAGGATCCGATAAGCTGAGGGCTGAATTCCAGAGTGCTCTGATATCTGGAAATCATGCTACGTATGCACGAGATAGCACAGATTCTTCTGGACATGGGGTGTTAATTTTGATAGTGCACAGGTGGCTCAGGACTCAGGCTGTGCACGTGTCCCAGTGCCGTATGTTATCAGAAGCCTTCCCCTGCCAGCCCCGCTACTCCCTGGACCCTGCCTCTCAGGAGCTTTGGGCCCCCACATATACTGTGCTCTTCTGTCCCTCAGCATTTCCCACCATGCTCTCTGCCCATACTCTATCAGCCCTCCAGGCTTAGCTTAGCTTCTCCATCCTGCCAAGTTCCCCATCGTACCCCCAGGCCCAGATGGCTGCCCCTTTTCCCAGGCGTTCCATGGTCAGAGGAGTTACATGCGCTAGTCAAGAACTCTCGCCTGGAGGTCATCTGAGTGTGCACACGCTAAGCCACTCACTGGCTGTGTCACCTGGACAGTGACGTAAACTCTGCAAGCCTCTTTTATCTAATCCATACGATGGGGATATTTTAATACTTATCTTGCCTGGTTGTCAAGAGGATGGCAAGAGCCATGTTTAGGAAAGTAGTTATATCATGGTGCGAACACTAGCTTGTGAGCCTCCAGGCCTGGGAGCCCCACAGCGGCCCCTAGCTTTGGGTTCTTCGAGCCTCCTGCAGCCCCTGGCAGATCTCGGAAGGCACGAGGGATGGGGGCCTTGTGCTTACCCTCCTTACCCAGGTACAGGCACCCTAGTCCTCTGCCCAGCATGCCATCCCTCACCACGTCCATTTTTGGACCTTAGTCCAGACATTTCCAGGGCCCCAATCTAAATTCTCTCTCCTCTCCCCTTCTTCCCTCATCAGTCCTGTTTTATTTTCTCCCTAACATTCATCACCACCTGACCCAGTACCCCTTCACGTATATTCTGGGTCAATGACCGGCGTCCCAACTCCAATGAAAGCTCAGGGGGGAGGGGGAACATTCTCCTGCCTTCTGTTCTGCGCCGCTGTATCCCTCAGCACCCGGTATAGGGCTGGAGCATAATAGCTGCTCAGTTAACTCGACCTGGAAGCATGAATGGAAAGTCTGTGGCGCAGCACAGCGCCTGGCAGGTCACAAGGAAAGCCCCCGAGCTCCAGGCCCGGCCCTCCCCAGCCAGCCTGACCCCTCTCCCGGACCCCATCCGGCCCGGGGCTCCCGCGGGGGGAGGGGTCGGCCAGGGCCGCCGCCGGGGGCTCGCGGGCCCGGGCGGAGCTGCGCAGTCCTCTCGCAGCTGCGCCAGGACAGCCGGCGCGCGGCCGTGCCCACAAGTTGCCGGCAGCCGAGCGCGGCGCCGCCTCCTCTGCTCGCGGCCCCCAGCGCCCACCCCGCGGCGGCGGCCGGTCCCGGACGCACCTCCAGCGGACACCGACCCCAGATGTAAAGCGGGACCGCAGCCCCTCGCCCTCCGGCGCGATCCAGAGTCTCGCCAGCGTCTCCTCTGCCAAACCCTGGGCTGGAAGATGTGGCAGCCGGCCACCGAGCGCCTGCAGGTAAGGGGCACCCGCACGGCCCGGGGGCCAGCCTGGAGGAGGAGGTGCCCCGGCCGGAGGAGCGGAGGGGGGGCGCCTCTGCCCACTTGGCGGCGATTTACCCAGAGCGGTCGTGTGAGACGCCTGGGTAAGAACAAGATGCTGTCAACTTACCCCAGCGCCGGGCACCCGACGGGGGCGAGAGGGGTGATAAATTGACAAATGCACCGCTTTGGGCGTTACAACTTTTGGCTTCGGGTGTTTGTGTGCGTGTTGATAGATAAAAGGTCGCACTTTCTGACCAGCAATTTTAGATTGCTTTCCACTGACACAATTTACTGGTCTGGGGTTGGGGTTTTTGCATCCAGATTTTTTTTTTTTTTCTTCTTTTTTGTCTCCAGGAAAGACAGAGCAAATGATGTGTGAAAGCATCCATTTGCCAGTATAATTTGGAAATATCAAACTTGTTTTGGCTTGGCCATGATATGCATTTTATTTTATTTCATTTTTTCCTATTTGTTGGTGCTCTCCTTTCATCTTCCCTGAACTTCAGCTCCCCCATATATTTTGGAAATCAGAAGTTAAGTTCAGCCAGGAATACTTACGCTCTTGGGTCATCCCATCAAAAGTTTTTCAGTGCGGTCTACTGAAATGACAGACTGCCTTTTTAATTTGGATTCTGAAGTTGGGGTGTTGGGAAGGGGGTCAAAATGAAAAAGAGGGCTGTTTACGGAAAGGAGTTCCTCCAGTGACAGTTGGGACCCTAGAATTGCCCAGACTGCAAGGTTTGATGACTGCCTTTTGCTCACAAATATTCTCAAGAGAGAGGGCAGCTACTCTGCCAGATAAAATCCACTGAATCCTGCAGTGAAACTTTTGGCAGACTCAGAGCCACATTGTTTCGTAGTAAACTCTGAAGAAGCGTTTAAGTGGTAAAATATAGCACCATTGGAGGCTGAGTGGGTCTGAAGTCTTAGAACAGTGGAGGCCAGGAGCCCTGGCTGGCTTGGGAGTTTTCTCAATGAAAATTCAAAGCTCCCAAATGCAGAATGCAGACTGTCCCTTAGATGTTGGGAGAGGCTAACCTTTGCCTGAGAGTTCTCATATTGAGGGTCAACTTGCAGAGGGCATTGCATTTAGCAGAAACAGATGCCCCCCACCCCATCCCTTTCTAAGCCTCCCTGGGGCCTGTGGATTTGTGGGGAGTGGGTTCATATTAACAGAACCTGAGACACTAGGCCAGTCCCCCAGGGTCTCAAACAGACTAAACAAGAAAAGGGACTTTTAGCCTTGGGAACAAGGTGGTGGGTGACCAACCTCTAACCTCCTCATCCTACTAAGAGAGTATCACATCGAGCTCTGAATGACTGACCAGAGGTCAGTGAATGTATTTTGGCAGTAACACCAGTTACCAGTTGTGCATTTGAATCCCCCCTTCGGTTCAGGGCATGGCTTCTATTCTAAAGGAAGGGGTGACTGAATGGGGTGGAAGGTCCCCCCATTCAAGTGAGGAGGGTAGCTCTTAGAAGTCCTTAGAGAGATGAGGCCAGAGTTCCTGGAAGTGGCTTTTCTGGCCTGGGGCTCTGTGCCTCTGCAAAGTTTGTGGATTTTGTCTCTTGAAGTTATTTCTACCGGCCTGTTTCATTTAAGGACTCCTGTGTGCTCCGGAGCACGTGACCCTTGGCAGGCAAGAGCTCTGGCTTGCGTTCCGCATGGCAATCGTTCCTTTACTAGAAATGTCCTCCTGGCTCTTCTGTGAAATGTACACATGTGCGTTTGGCACGAGTCTGGTTTATTACAGTTTGCGCTTGCAATGCATTTATTTCATTTTGAAGTGTCATGTTAAAAGAGCCGGGGTTTGAGCTTTTGAAAGCTCAGGTAAACATGTCTTATCACTGAGGAAGATCAAATCCCTGTTGGAAGGTTCTTCCCAACACCAGGTTCAACTTCATGCTTCCCCAATTTAAATTAGTCAACAAGCCCGGTTCTCTTTTAAAGGTCCGGCTCAAGCCTTGCGATTGTAGAAGTGAGCCAAATGGAGAAAAAAAAAATCTTCATAGTCGTGGCTTCTTTCCAAATAGCAGCTCGACTCTTTTTTCAAAACACACAATTTGTGTGCTTTTACTTTTTGTTTCTGGGGGAGGGAGTTGTTGAGGGTGAGGTGGTGAGTGAACTGCGTATAATAATATTTTATTTACATTCCTTGTGGTTATGTTTGTCACGGTCTCTGTTTGCTGTCTGGGATTTTTTCTTCTCCTAGTTGCCCTCAAGGCACCACCATATAGGAACGTTGGTTTCCGATTCCTTAGTGAATGGGATACTTTATCTTGCCCCGATTCTGTGGCCAAGGAGATGGTGATGAATAATTGTGTTCAATGGGGAGATAAATGATAAGTCCCACTCGTGAATGAAGTTACAGCCCCACCCTTCCTACACAAATTCTAACCTTCTCCTACAACCTCATTAATTTTTTTTTCTTCATTAATTTTTAATGTAAGACTTCAATTTAGATGAGCTGGAGTGCAGAAAATCCTTCAAGGAAGCATTCCCAGAGCTTCCTAAGAGGACTAAGGGCTCAGGAACCAATTTATTGTGCAAATACCTAGAAACAGAAGAGGCGAGGGAAGAATAGAATGACATCTTTTCTTAATTGATTTTATGAGCTAGATGTTGCCTCTTCAAAGGCTCTGTGGTCCTGGGAGTGTGGCAGAATCTTGCTCAGGCCAGACAGTCACTCTTTAGCTAATTTGGGGCTGGCAACCAGCCTTTTTTGCTCAGGAAATGACATCTTTGATCGGGTTTGATTATCACTATCAGTACTCACTTCTTTGCCAAACAAAATGATGCTGATGTTTCCCGATTTGAGGTGTAGCTGCTTGACCCAAATCCAGCATGGGCGAAGCGACCTGTTGCCCCAAACAGGGCTGAGCTGGATCATTTCTCATTCAGTCACACACCCCGCGGCAAGTTCATCTGCTCCCCTGAATGTTAAAACTTCTGTTGCATCCCACTCGAGCCCTGGCTGGGAGCTTCTGCCATTAAAAATATAATAGGATCAAAAGGGATGTGAAGATTTAAATTACCACCCCAACTTTTAAAAATGAATAAATATGAGTTCTTCCCTCTTCACCTTCTGTACTACACAGTGGACTTTTTTTTCTTGGAGGGACTCGGGAGAGTTATAAATTTTTAAAGAAGCAGATTTGAAACAGGTTCTTCTCAGAAAAATAAAGGGGACTTTTCAGTAGAACAAGGCTATGTATTGTTTTTTTAACATAGAGATGAGATTATTTCTGGCCTCGATATTTTAAAATTTGCATGAATTTCCCAATTGTCTTAAATCTCGGGCAGAGGAGACTCTGTTAGAATCGACAGACTCATCCATAGAGGAGTGAGGAGACGTTAGCCATAGAAACGTGTATTTCCCCAGAGCATATGTCTTCAGTGAGCTTCCAGATACATTTTTTTGCAGGCCAGGAAAGGAGGAGAGCAAAAGAAAAATGAATGGAGGCAGAGTTTGAGACAAAGGAGGCCAACAGATCCTTGCCTGAGGTGTAGTTCTTACAAGGATGGAGTGGAACGTGATAGTAGGAAGGTGTATGAGAAGCAGGTTCTAGCAAATTCTAATTATGGAGTCAGTATGTAACTGTTTTCTCACGAGGCTTCTTTTTTTTTTAAGGTTTATTTATTTGAGGGAGAGGGAGGGAGAGAGAGAGAGAGAGAGAGAGAGAATTAACAGGAGAGGCAGAGGGAGAGAATCTCAAGCAGACTCTGTGCTGAGCACAGAGCCTCAATGCTTGGCTCGAACTCACAACCCTGAGATCATGACCTGAACCCAAACCAAGAGTCAGAGATGTAACCGACTGCACCACCTAGGTGCTCCTTATGAGACATTCTTTAGAGGTTCCAATTTAATCATTTGCCTGTCTTCCCTGAGGTTGAAATTTTTCCGTGGCAGATCCAGAAAATGCAGAACTTCTATCCATAAAGCTGGCTTTTGGCTTCTCAGCCTGGATCATTCTCTGCCCTCACCACTTTCCTTTTTATTCTCATTTTGTTCAGTGACCGAGCATCAGCACCTACAAAACGGGGTGAAATGAGGGAGGGTAGGGAGAATACAAGATCCTGCTTTCTTTGGTTTCTGGTGAAACTTTGGGCTGGCAAAAAGGTCCAAGTAAATAAAACTTAAGTTTTACTGGAGATAAAACTTTGGAGATTCTAGGTAAGAGTACTTGGTCCCCCAGGATTACCTTGTCCTTTCTCTGCCCAGCCTTAGCTGGTAGATTTCACCTTCACTAGGCCTGGGGATTGTTCTAGACTTTTTTCTCTATTATTATGCCCCTTTCACTTTTCCCCTGAGAAGTGACGGAAGAACCCTTTAGAATGTGAGCTGGAGACCAGCTGGACGTTAGACCGGACCCACCGGGCAGAGAGAAGACTTTGGCAGATATGACACTCTCCAGGCTGACCAAATTGACAAAAGGAACACAGATTAAGGATGGTAATGACAGCAGTCCGTTTCTATGGAGCACATACTGTGTGTGTGGCACTGTGCTAAGGAGTTTTATTTGAGTTATCTAGTTCATTTATCTGCCATAGCCACTTTTATCACCATTTTATAGTAGAAAAAAAAAACAACCTGAAAGCCAAAGACGTGAAATGATTTGGTCAAGGTTGGACAGCTAGAAATGAGCGGAGCTGGAATCAGAACCAGGTGGTCTGGCTTCAGAACTTACTTCTTAACCACTTCTCTAGTGCAAAAGGATAAGACGATGCTATCCACATGCTGGGGCTCTTGTTACTAAGAGCTAGAATTATAGCAGTGGTGGTCCCAGTGGCTCAGAGGCGGCTTTCATCTTTCTTGTGGCAGCCATATGAGCCATATGGTTGCTTGTGCCAACAAGGGCTACCCTCTTTGGGTGGCTCACACCTTTGGGGGAAGTAAGCTGCTATGTCATACTTTAGCTGAAATTTCTGATTGCCATCACTGGACCTTTCTCTGAGTTTGTCAGCGAAATCTCCACCAAGTGACTTGCAAAATGTCAGCCTTGGAAACACCTCTGCCCCCTGGTTACCCATTGCCTAATTGGGCTGTTTAATGTTGACTGTACTGGGTTATCTTGGGGTGTTAGGCAACTTTTGCATTTTGTTTGATGTTCCAGATTGGCTCTCTCCTCCCCCCTCTGCCCCTTCGCAGTGACTCCCATCCTACTATGTAAATTAATCCTGTAAATTGGGTCCTGGAAGAGTCAGTCCCAGACAGACTGGGGAATCAGGCTCCGTTCCACAGGGCTGTTCAACTCCACAAATAGCGAATAGTGGCAATGCAGGGAGTTGTCCGTCAGTGGTCAGCAAATAAAAGTAGTCCAGAAACGCTCAGTAACACTGCAGTGTGCTTCACGCAGCCCTCCCCTCCCCCGGAGCCCAAATCTCAACGGAGGCTTTGTTTAAGTACAGCACGAAGAAATAGTTGAGGTCGTTGTCCAAAGACTTCCTTGAGTCTAGTGGAATTAGTTCCTATCATTTTATGTTAACTTAAAAAGGAGTTTTGATCCCCGTTTAGCTGCCAACCAGTGATACAACGTCAGGGTATTCCCCAGGTCCAAACCCTCAGGCCAAGAACTGGAAGACGACAGTGTCAGGAATCAGACACAGACTGGCTTCATGCCTTTGGCCTGTTTCAGTGCTTCCGAAGTCTCAGGGGAGCTCTTTCCCCTAACGCTGGTGCCACTTGGGGTACTCATCTTGCTGAGGTCTTCTCTCCCAGGCCTGAAGGCCCGGAGCTCCTTCCTCTTCCCTCAGGGGCTGCCACTGAGGTCTTGCTTTGATAAGGGAGGTTCCAATAGGAACCGCCCCCCCAAATATATGCTGAAGTCCTAACCCCGCTACCTGGGAATGTTGCCTTGTTTGAAAATAGGGTCTGTGTGGACGTAATCGAGTCGAGTCACTCTAGATTAGGGGAGCCCTAAATCCAGTGACAGGTGTCCTTCTAAGGAGAGATTTGAAGGCACAGAGGAGGTACAGGAAGGAAAGCCTTGGGAAGACCGAGGCAGAGAATGGAGTTAGGCTTCCACAAGCCAAGGAATGCCAGGCGTTGCTGGCAACCACCAGAAGCTAGAAGAAAGAATCAAGGGAGGGTTCTTCCTTTGAGCCTTTGCAGGGAGCATGACCCTGCGGCATCTTGATTTGGGACTTTCAGCCTCCAGAACTATGAGAGAACCCATTTCTATTGTTTTAAGCCACCCCGTCTGTGGTAATTGGTTACAGCAGCCCTAGTAAACTTAATGCACTCATGAAACCATATTGCTTTTGACCGCGTTCTCTGTATTTCTGGAAGCCTAAGTATGCCTGACTCTCATAAACTGGGACAAAATGAACGTGTCTCTATAGTGTGCTCATTTTATACTGAGTGTGTGAATTTATTTACAGTGGATTCAGAGAAAATGAAAACAGACATTATAAAACAACTAAATTACTGCTTCTTTCTCCCTCATCTGCTTCTGGTCAACATCCCAGGAATGGCGGCAAACGGGTTTTGTGTTGCTAAAGGGAGCGCCTCCGGAAACTACAGTAAATGTGCTTCAAGAGGCAGTTAACTTTGGTCATTAAAATTATGGGATGTGAAAGATAGTTTGCTTTAAGGAGGATCTCGACGATACTTTCTCAGGCAGGCGGAGGCCAAGGGAAGGTTAGGGTTTTATCTTCAAAACAGTCCAGGTTGTCAGAGTCTCTGCAGGGTCTCTGGGTAACAGGCCCACTGGTGACTGACTCTCCCCAGCAGGGACAAGGGGGGGTTGACTTTAGATTCTATTCAGGGCGGCCCCAGATGATGGTCTGGATGATTATTTGCATCTGGTTGGATACTCTGGGTTGTTTCCGTGTTTCACTTAACGGTGTAAATTATCTTAAAGAAGAACCTCTTTCTACTGCGGAACTCACTTTGAAGACCCAAAGTAAATGTCGCGAGGAGTCACCCTTGCTTTCCTGGGCCAGGCTGGTGTTCTCCACGCAGTGGCCTCGGTGGCTCAGATGGCAAGGAGCGCAAGGAGCCCGAGTCCACGCGGGGCTGCCCTGGGGTCGGCGGGTCTTCGGGTGAAGAGCCTCTCCGAGTTTTCACTGCCATTTCTCCTTTCATTCTCTTCCTTGGGAAGGAGTGAATGCGGCACGCGGGCCCCGGGCAGGGAGAGCAGAGCTGTTGGGAGGAAGAGGCTCCTTGACTGGCATCCTTCTGTGGGAACCGACCCGTTCTGATCCCTTTGTGCGGGTCCTGTCCTCGCAGCTTCTTCGTGATTGTGGCTCTGAGGACAAACCCACAGATGGCGTCGCCCCGTCTGCCCACCGCCTGCTTTGATGCCTTTCTGTCAGGAACCATTGGCTTTTCCCCAGGTGTGGGTGATGTCCTGGGTCCGAGCCACCCGTGGTGGGGGGTCATGGAGCCCGCGTCTCCTTTCAGAGTGTGCTGGGGGGCAGGGGGGATTGTCCCCGGGGCCGCGGGGGCCCTGCTGCTGGTGGGTAGCTGGTTTGTGTCGGGCCTAAGTTCTCTGTAGCTTAGTGCGTTCTCTCCCCAGCGCTGCCATCACAAAGCACCGCAGGCTGGGCGTCCTCGGCACCAGCAGATTCGGAGGCCGCGAGTCTGAAACCAAGCCGACGGGCTGGGTTGGTTTCTTCGGAGGCTGTGAGGGAGGGTCTGTTCCCTGCCCCCCTTCTCGCTTCTGGTGGGTTTCTGGAAATCTTAGCTATCCCCTGGCTTGTGGCCACACTGCCGGTCTGCACGCGGCCTTCTCCCTGGGTGTGTCTTTTTAGAAGGACACCAGCCATCTTGGATCAGGGGCCCACCCTCCTCTGGCCCCATCCCACCTTGGCTAATGACATCGGCAATGAGCCTGTTTCTAAGAAAGGTCACATCCTGAGGTATTGGGGTTTAGGACTTCAGCATATGAATTTTTGGAGAGACACAATTCAGTCCGTAACACTTAACTTTAGAATTTTCTTTTGCGTACTTGAACCAAGCACCAAAAAAAAAAAAAAAAAAAAAAGCAGTGGGAATTTTTTTTTCCAAATGGTTGTACGGATGTCAAATGGAATGGCTTATCTGCTTCATGTCATGGCTACGATTTTATACCTAATTTGATTGAAAAATTACAAAATAATAGCTGCTTAGGATAACAAGGTAACAGATCAGACATCTGGGAAGTATGTTCAGTTAATAAGCTTGTCCCTTTCTCTCTTCCCCATTCTACTCATGAAGGAAACTCATACGATCTGTCTGGTCGTGATTTTTCCACAACTTAGTCCAGGTTTGTGCAAACATATACAAATATATAGAGGCAAATTTAGGTCTTTCTCATATATTTCAATAATATAATCATACTATATATGTATTACTATGCATTTGTTTTTTCACTTTATAAAGTGTTTCCTAGGTAGCCTCTTTTCTTCAGTACAGTGGGCCACCCCTTCTCCATGATTCTTTCTGTGGTTTCAATTACTTGCAGTCAACTACAGTCCAGAAACACATGATCCTTCTTCTGACAGATCATTGGAAGGTCAGTAGTAGTCAAAGGTTACGTGACAATGCCTACATCCTTCACCTTATTACAAGAAGAAAGATGAGTACAGTATAATAAGATATTTTGAGGGACAGACAGAGACCACATTCACTGAACTTCTATGACAGTATAGTGTTATGATTGTTCTGTTTTATTATCAGTTATTGTTAATCTCGTACTGTGCCTAACTAAATTAAAATTTATCACAGGTATGTATGAATAGGAAAAAACAGCATACGTAGGGTGTGCTACTATTTGTGGTTTCAGACATCCACCGGGGGTCTTGGATCGTATTTCCCATGGATAAAGGGGGGGGACTACTCTAACGTAGCTCCAACTCATTCCTTTTAGTATCTGCATAGAATTTGCGGTAGAGTTGGCCCACAATTTATTCAGTCCTTCCTCTATCAAGGTGTATCTGGGGCATGTCTGTGTTCTTTTGTTGTTCTCCTGCCTGTAGATAATACTGTTATAACTCCCTAGGCAGGCCTTTATGTACTTACACTTGTATTTCTTTAGACAGGAATTGTTACATCTAGGGGTATGCATGTTTTATGTTTTAGCAGCTGTTAATGAAGGCCTTCTGTGAGAATTCCACTTTTTGATCAGAAGTGTGTACAATTCTAGCAGAGGTGTGAAGAACACAGTTTCCTGGAGAAAGGAGAGCTTTTTCAGCAAACGATGCTGGAACAATGGGATATCCCCATGCAAAACAACCAACTCCAAACTTTAATCTTTACTTCATACATCTGGCATACAAAAACAAAATTCATCACAGGCCTAAATGCAAAACCTTAAAACCATGGAACTTCCAGACAAAGACAGTAGAAAATCTTTGTAACTTTTTATACATCAGCATAAACATTCCTAACATCAAGGCAATAACCAGGTCTATTACACCC
This sequence comes from Callorhinus ursinus, assembly GCF_003265705.2. Taxonomy (NCBI): domain Eukaryota; kingdom Metazoa; phylum Chordata; class Mammalia; order Carnivora; family Otariidae; genus Callorhinus; species Callorhinus ursinus. The sequence continues at coordinate 8,434,116 of NW_027397064.1, forward strand.
CGAAGTTTCTTTGGATCGGGCCAAGATTTCTTAGAACAATAACAAAAACATGATTGATAAAATTTGATTAAATGGGGCTTTATCAAAATGAAAACCTTCTGCTCTTTAAGCGATTTTGACAAGAGAATCAATAGGTAAGACACAGACTGGGAGAAAATACTTGCAAATCATATATCTGTAAGAAAGGACTTGCATCCAGGATATTGAAAGGACTCTCAAAGCTCAATAGTAAGAAGATAAACAACCCAGTTAAAAAAAAATAAACCAAACAATTTGAGTGAAGAAGTTATACGGACAAGAAATAAGCACACAAGGCTATTGAACATCATGAATCATGGAGAAAATGCAAATTAAAACCACAGTGAGATATCACTGCATAACTCTAGAAGAGCTCAAATTAAAGAAATTTCAACCACACCGTGCACTGGCAAGGATGTGGATGAACTAGAACTCTTACTGCTGGTGGGATGTAAGGTGGTAGAAGGCAGATCAGTGGATCTGAGGATCGGATGCGAGGAAAGAATTTGAAAAGGGCTTGAGTAAATGGGGGTGATGGATGTGTTCAACATCTTGATTATGGTGATGGCTTCACGGGCTTATATATATGTCAAAACTTTGGAAATTACGTAGCGTATTATGTGTCGGCTATATCTCTGTAAAACTGTTTAAAAAAGGGTATGTGAAGGAGTCACTGTATGCCAGGCACAGTGTTAGGTGTTGGGGGAACTAAGTAATAGCATGGTTCCTGCCCTCACTTCTGTGAATTTTCTGTAGCTTTCACGTTCTTTTAACTGGAAACTAAAATTCTAACCTAGCATATAAATAACAAACTCTGTTTTTTTCTTAGAGTTCCATTCACTCCTTTTAAAGCATTTCTTTATTTAGTCCTTGAAATGACATGTTTCATCAGTGTCAGTTTGCCTGAAGGTTCTAAGGGAAACTAGTAGTTGAGCAAAAGAAGAAATCCCACCCAAAGTGTGGACGGCTCAAGTTGGTGCTTCGTTGTTCCTTCTCTCATTTAGGATGGACCCTTTCTTGTTCTTGCTCCTGGTGGTTTGTTTCTCACCTCTTTCCAATCTGCACAGATGGTTTAGTCCGCTGAGGCCTCGTTGGCCCTTTTCCCAGCACCTGGCTCTGACCTTAGTGGCCAGTAGACTCAGGAGATTGTGCTGTTGAATGGGTGAATTTCCAGGGTTGTGGCCCCATGGCTGGCTGGACCACCATCTTGATATTCCTCCTCCTGCAATAGAAAACAGAATACATCATGCAAAACCATGAATGGGTCTTGATTCCAGTTTCTGAATGTGATGTGCCTAGCAGATGTAGGGTCTGGATTTCTTATGAAATAATTCTTCTCATGAGTATGGCAACTCAAAGCTTTAGCTAGCACATAGTGACTTTATCAATGGCCATTGAACCTTAGTGGAATGCTACTGAGAAGCATTCACAAAAATGTTAATCTAGTTTAAAAACATTTGTTTTCTCCTCAAGGAGGAAAATTTAAGGCACTTGACTCAATCCCTTTTAAAGTAAAGGACAAGGAGAGCAAGAATTTGCTCAATAAATATCTGAGGAGACCATGTGGCATATTGTCCAGCTGAGGTCCTGTTGAGGTGATGGGGACAGTATTAATAATACATTGACATAGCAGGCATAAACCAGAGTCCCCTGGCAAACCAGGCTGTGTGGTCACCCCCAAAAATGGCAGGTAACATGTGAGACTTCTGTTCCTAACTCTGTCACTCTGGGAGTGAAGGAAAGAAATGAAATACATGGAGGTGTGAGGGACAGCAGAAGGGCAGGAAAGCCAGGGAGAGGAGAGATTGGGGGGGTGGGGGTAAAGAATGTGCATAAAAAAGAGGACGAAGTGGACAGGTGAAGGAAGTCACACACGCGCTCAGCACCATCCCTGGCACGTATGCATGCTCCCCAAAATGTAGCTGTCGGTCACATGTTCCATGCAGCTGTTGGCCTATGGAAACATTATTCTTTTGAGCAAGGGCATCCGATGTTCACACCTGCTCAGTGGTGCTGAATGCTTTGGTGGATTTCTGGCTCTTTTGGAAAACTAAGGTTTTTCAGATGAAGACTAGGAAACTTTGAGGGGGAAAAACAAAGAAGATCCAAAGCCAAAGGGTGGGCGGCTTGGGGGAAATGGGAGGAGTTGAGAGAATATTTCTTTAGGCTACGAATCTGGTTACCTGTGACCTACATAGGCTGTTGAAGAGGGGAACGACTATGGGGTTTTTAATCGGGTACCCATGGATATAAATCTTGGCTGCCTCACTTATTAGAAGTTACCTCAGGGCCTCTGATTTGCATTTTTTTTTCAACTTTAAAATGGGGGTAATAACATTTAGCCCTTGACTACTCGTTGAGGTATGGACTACAAAGAGCTTAGCGTGGTAACTGACAATTACTGGGAGTCGCTAAATACTAATTCCTTCCCCGCATTTCAGTTCCAAAGGGTGAACTAGGAATAGTCGTGTAGCATCTTAGGACTAGGTGGATAATAGGATTTTGGTGTTTCTCAAAGTGTGTTCCATGGAGCATGAGTTTAGCGAGCTACTCACATGGGTCTTGCCACAGAGGGTTCAGTCTTTAGTTTTTGGGAAGCAGTGGGTGAAATGAAGTGAGTCTGTTTTACTGCAGGACTTCTTGTAGCCTTTGAGATGCCAGTGCCCCGTGAATTTCCACATGAGGGGAGAAGAGAAGCCAGCCCTTTGTGAAGAAGCATCCTGCAGTCCAGAGTGCTTTAATACAGACCTTGAACTTCTTTAAGTTGACAAACTGTGGGCCTGAGGCTTGGCTCTAGCTTACAAAAATATTTCCTTTGGCACCTTCAGTGTCTATAAAAACTTGACAAATTAGTTTCCAGGGTTGAAAAATTAGAGGAGTTTATAAGGAAATCTGGACTTTCTGATTCTCTTAGAAAATGGGAGGTTCAAGCCACAGTGGGTTCTGACATAGTGACCACCAGCCGGCGCTGTTCTGTGTGGACGGGGAAGTGGCCTCCAGCTTGTCCCAGGCCTTATAGATCAGGTGTCACTAAGTCCCATAAGCTGATGGGCCTGGGACATTTGGGTTGGGGACCCTGGTCCAGATCAGCTCCTTCATGTGGCTGGTGGGAAAACTAAATTCAAAGTTCATGTAGTCCTTGGAATCAGGATGAGGTTCTTGGTCTTCTGACTTTTAAAAACCAAGGCAATAGAAGATTGTGTGATTATGTTTATTTGCTTAACATCATTCATTGCTCTGCAGGCACAACTCCGGCAGCCCATCCGCAGGTGCCTGGTAGCCAGCTCTTCTCCCCTCTTTCTAGGGAGCTGTGTGTCAGAATTTGTGTGATTGGAGCAAGGACTCACCATTGCCCTTTCTCTTCAGGGCACACAGAAGCATGGGAACTACAAGTGGCCTTGTGCTTGCCACGTGCTGATCTTGAGCACAGGGTAAGGCTTCCAGGCACAAGTGGGAGGCTTCTCTGACTTTTCACTAAATCCACACCACCGTTTCCTGCATAGCCTATGCCAGGCAGGTGGAAATTTCTCATTGTTATAATATTGACTCATTTGGGGGCATTTTTACTGCCAAACATTGGCACAGATTGCTTCCAAAAGGGGGAAATTTAGAGGATGGAGAGTAGTTTTTAATTTAATGGCTTTCAGCATTTTCCTCGCAGATTATCAGCCTAGGAAGAAATGCTCAGATGTTATTTCAGGAAACTTAAACTGAAAGACATCTTCAATGGTGGCAATACCTTCATATTTAAGAATCCCTGATTCCACCAAACGAACAAACAAAAACAACATAAAACAAACAAACAAAAAACCAGACCAAAAAGCCAACACCAAACCACTCAAAACCATGCTGTAGATGTTTTCTGGTCCTCTTGGGAGTAGATCTGCAGCTTCACTTACCTTCCCAGATATGCTGCCAGTCTTGCCCATTCCTGCAGAATTATGGGATCTGATTATTTTTAGCGTTATAAGTACATGGAGTTAACCAGAAAGTGGCTGTACACCAATGAGTTAGATCTCTCACTCTCAACCAACCTATTTGGTTCCTGAAGGCACGAACATTGTGTACATCCTGGTTCCTCTGAGTTAGACTGTCTAGTCAGGTTGGAGACGGTTTCCTATTGCTCCTCCATTGGACCGCCTTCCAATGAAAGTTTATGACTGTATTAATAACTATTCTGAAAATTACTGCACACTATAATCAGACTCAGAGTTGGGTTATTACTTATCTGTCTTTCCTTCTTATCTAGTCTAATCTAAACTGTTTTCCTACAGCACCTTTTGTTTTTATTTATTTATTTTTTTGAGAGAGAGTGAGAGGAAGGGAGTGCGAGCAGTGGAAGGGCAGGGGGAGAGGGAGAGATAGAATCTTAAGCAGACTCCATGCTGAGGCTCATCTCAGGGGCTTGATCTTAGGACTCTGAGATCATGACTGGAGCCGAAATCAAGAGTTGAACACCTAACTGACCGAGCCACCCAGGTGCCCATCTCCAGCACCTTTTAAAACCAGAAATTCATCTGAAATAGTTTCTGCTACACAGAGTTAACTCTGCCATAACAGAAAGGGGAAGAGATAATGCTTGCTGCAGAACATAAAGCTCTTGGCCAATCTAAAAACTCAGAAAATATAGTTACGTATTAGATCCTTATATAGTTCTGGAAAGATAGGTTTTTGGTTAGTAAAGAAAGAAATTCAAATGCTTTTGAAGTACTTTTCAGTAAAAGATAGAAATACCACTGACACATTAAAACAAGACTGAAATAAAACCCTTCAAATACCAGTCATATAATGAAGGATTTAGTTGTACCAGAAAACCGAGGATAGCTACTATAACTGAGCCTGAAGCCTCCAGCTCTGAGCTTCCCAGCAGCCTAAGTTAGAAGAGAAACATGATGAATTACCTCGCTCTCATTATCTGATCGAAGACTCTCCATCAACTCATCTGGAGCCCCAGCTGTTTTCCTAAATTGAAGACCATAGAAGTTACCATATGGTTCTTTATATGGGACATCGTAGCACAGACTCTTGGGTGATAATATTAATTGTAGTTTTTGACAAAGACGTCTCTGGAAGTTGAAAAAAAATAAACAATGAAGTAGGAATGCTAAGACTGTTATCCAATGTAGCGGTTGAAGTGGACATCTGTGGGTTTTTCCTGCCCAACTTCGTTTCCCATCTTCTGGTAACAGCGCCCTGATCTCACCTTTGGGAATTATTTTCCCTCTCCCGTGTGTGGGGGACTCCATGTACTTCAAGGAGGGGGACTGTCAGTGCGCCCTCCTCTAGCTCTGGCATCCTGCTATCTACGTTAATCGGACACTTTCTCCCAAAATTGGGATCCCGAGCAGGGTGGCAAAAAGGCTGGAAATCACCAAAACTGATTATTCTGCCCACCTAGATCTGTGGTGCTGCTGCATAGACCCCAGGAGCTTCTTGATCCCCATCCTTCCTGAGCTTGGTCCTTCCGTATCTCCTTTCAATCTGGTATCACTCTGATAATTAATTTTTTTCTGCTCCAGTGAGCTGGAGTTGGTGTCTACTGCTTGCAACCCCTGCAAACTCTGATTGCAAACCCTGATTGGTATACAGGAAGAATTTTCCTTGAACCCAGTGGTGTTCAGCCTTCAAATTCTGTGTCCTGAGACGTTCTGTGTGGAGCAGAGCTGGTGTGCGGAGAAAAGCGAGACAGCCATGCTTGAAGGGTCTCCGAGATACCAGCCAGAAGGTCGTGGACACACACCTGTCCTTCCTTATGTGTACCCTTTCCTTGTCAAAAGTGTGCTTGCTCCACTGGGATATGAAGAAAGGGTGCAGACATTTCTCTGCCTGGAATTTTTCTTGCACATAGCCTTACTTTAATAAGTGCCACTGAACAAAGAGAATTCTCATTATCCGCTAGTCCTGGCCTGCAGCGTCCGTGTTCTGGCCCATCGCTGGAGAATGATTTTTGTCCTTGTTGTTTATAAGGGTGTGGCCTGGCTATTGGCATCTGCTATAAATCTTAAGGTTTTTATAACTTGGGATATCGCTCTCACCTTTCTGCCAAATCTATGTACTGAAAAAGCGGCCTATCATTTTAAGTAATGATGCTCTTATGACGTCCAAAACAAATAAAGTAATTTTGGTCCACATTATAAAATGAATCCCTGTTGTCTCTGAGTCTGGGGTAGAAATGGTGTCAGGGATGCAAACAGCTGTTTTGGCCAAAATACCCAAAAAGATCCAGTCTCAGGCTGAGTCTCAGTTCTCGAGAAACATTTGTAGTTGTTGGTGAAAAATGTGAATGGCTCCGTAAGTTCACTCTAGGACAATGTGGGCTCTTTAGCCCAGAAAGTTAAATACGTCCAACTTTGGCAGCCCTGACCTTCTGGGTAGAGAATGTAGTTCACTAGTCTTCAAGACCTGCTTTGCCACTTTGATTTAAGACAAGGCGGAAGTCTTCAAAACAAAGCTCTCAGAATCCAGGGAAGTCTATCTGGCATCAGTTAGCTTGGGCACCGCCCCCCCCCCCCCCCCCCCTCTCCACCCCACCCCCTTGTCTTTTCTCTAGGAGCTTGATGCTTTGTAGAAAATGAATGGCTTTGCAAAAGTGCAAATTTGGGAGAGTGTTGTACAACCAAAGAAAATTCAAATTAGTGTTCCCCCTGTGGGAATCCTCTTGGGGAAATTGAAATTATACTTAGATATTCACGTATAGAGTACAGCCAATATCTGTTTCAGGATGTTGACAGACTGATACAGCTCGGTGGCTTTCTGGAAGTAAGGTGGGCTAGAGAAGGAAGAATACAGAATCTAAAAAATCGTACTAATTGGTGTTTCCTTCTCTCTGTTGTGTTAATGGTAAATAGCCCAGACTCGGTGCTGATCTCTTTACTCCTTGGCCCAGAGAACTGGCGTTTTTCTTCATAATGTAATTTACCGCCCCTGTTGGACAGAGGCTAGCCCGTGAGATGTGTGTGTGCTCTGAACGGGGGGACATGTGTGCTGGCAGGGTCCCTCGGAGCAGGGCAAGCGTTCAGCAGAAACTTGGAGGAAGTCTTTTGGAAATAAAACCTAATTTGCAGGGATCTCTACCCGTAAGGTAGACTGTGCTCTGCGATTTGGGGCCATATCTGTGTTTTCTCCCTTCTGCGTGGACTCTCTCCCTTTCTTGCTCTTCTCCTTCTGCTTTCCTCACGACTAATAGGAGTGAAGCTCTTTCCACTCCTGCATTTCTCTGAGCTCCCTTGCTCACTGCTGTGTCTTTCAGACATTTTTTATAGCTCTTCCAGGGGGCGATGGCTACCTCTCCCTTCTCCTGTCTTCCTTTTCAGCGGCTACACGCTCTTTGGTGGGCTGGAAGGCACAGCTAAATTGGACAAAAACAAGTTTGATCATCGCTTCAAAGCCACTGTTTTTTGGGGGATTTTTTTTTTTTAATTCTTTCCTTCTCACTTTTCTTTTTATTTTGGCTTAGGGCTAAGAGCACATGATCTTTGCCTTAGATGGTCATCAAAACTCATTTTTTGGGTTGTAGATGAAGAGGGCAAATGGGTTCATTTTGATCCATGGCCTGGAAGAAATTGATAGACCGTTGATTGCTTGTAAAATGCACTTTAAAAAGTCTTTCTTGGAGCTTAACAGATGCCTGCTTTCGTTATGTTAAGAAACTGATGCTATTTATCTATTTTATTTCAATCATTGGCCCCTCTAAATAGGAAATTTAACTTTGATTTGAAACTATTAATGCCTGCTGGTAAATAAGAAAGTGCGTGATAGAGCAAATTATTTTTCGTCTCTTGCATTTCTTATGGGCATCTCAGACTCGGGAATTTTTATGTAGCATAACAATTTCATAAGTGTTAACATGTTTTTTTAAACTTCGTATTATAAATAGGAGCAGAAGCCTGCCTCAGAAATTTAAAACTAGATTAAAGTTGGCCAGAGCAGAAGGCAAAGTCATGGCTCTGTTACAACTCACATCTTGGGGTTTTGGGTAGTCTACTGACAATGCAGTAGATTCACATAAAATGCTCTTATTATGGATTAATACTTTTTGACCTATGGATCTTGGAACTTGAGAGGGTCATGGAATTTTTTTTAAGACATCTGGGGCGCCTGGGTGGCTCAGTCGGTTAAGTGCCTTCGGCTCAGGTCATGATCTCTGGGTCCTGGGATTGAGCCCCGTGTGGGTCTCCTTGCTCAGCGGGGAGCCTGCTTCTCCCTCCCCCTCTGCTCTCCACCCCCTCCCCCGTGCTCTCTTTCTCTCTCTCTCAGATAAATAAAATCTTAAAAAAAAAATCTATGAACCCTATGTGCATTTCCTATAGACCAAAAATGTATACCTTGCAAATATATTAAGTACTTTTCAAACCTCGTGTGCTTTATTGAAAGAAATATTTATTTAAAATAATTATTGATTCATAGTGACTTTTGGACTTTCTGCATATTTGCAAGTACTGAGTATCAAAGTTTTATATGTGGGTCAACATCATTGTGGGCTTAAAAGGGACTGTGGTGTTTGAAAGAGGTGGGGGCTGTAGATTTGATTAATGCTGATTATAGGGGTGGGGTAAAAACACACTGACTTTGGTGGATTTGTCAGGATGCTTCCCCTCATGTCCCTGTCTCACAGGCTTTACTTTCAGCAAATGTTATGGATCTTTTATTTTTAGGTGAGGAGCCAAACTGAATTATAAGGTGGGTCTCAAGAAGTGGTTCCTGTGCTCAAGAAGGTTTCAGTCAGTTAAATATAAAGTAGATTGTTGTTGTCATGGAGGAGACTTCCATCCCAAGACTGTGGAGGGCAAAAGAGGAGAGCCTTTGTCATCTGTCCCCTTTTATTGCAAACCCAAAAGCTTCCCTTCAAGTCCTACCCAGGGGAATGCTGACATCTCAGGGATGAGGACTATGTGTGACCATATATTGGTTGGGAGAGCAGATTTTTTTAAAGATTTTATTTATTTATTTGAGAGAGAACACGAGTGTGTGGGGGGGAGTGGGAGAGGGAGAAGCAGACTCCCCGCTGAGCAGGGGGCCCAACGTGGGGCTCAATCCCAGGACCCTGAGATCATGACCTGAGCCAAAGGCAGACGCTTAACGACTAAGCCATCCAGGCGCCCCGAGAGCAGATATTGTAATTGACACAGTTCTCTGACATGAGCCATCAGTTGATGTTGGTCCCACATGATCTCAGATGGTTTTCCAGCCCATCTTTTAATAAGAGCATGTTGTGCAATGGCATGTGTTGAAAATTGCCAGGATTACTAAGAAAGGGAGACTTTCTTTGTGATTAAAATAAAAATCTCATCTAAGTGTTCAGAAGTTTAGAATTTTTATGTTTGTTTGGACAGATGCTATTTGGCTAATTTCTTATTTGGGAAAATGTTATTTAGTTGATACTGCTTGTTCTTTCTTCTCCTCTTTCTGCAGTCTTTTGCACATTGGATGTGAGAAGATTGTATGGAACGAGGCCAAATGAACAAAAATGTTAGTGATTAGGCAGATTTCCTTTCCTCCCGTCTGTGGCCAGTGTTTGCAAAGATCTGTCCTATCAGATCCTGAAGAGTTGCTCTGATGCTTGGGTTCAAAGTCAGGTACCATCTTCATCTCTCTACACCTTTTAGTGCATCCTGGACCATTTCCCACATTTTGTGTGTTTTTATGTTCGATGCCTTTACTAATGTTTCCTTAGTTTGAAATATCCTTCATCACTTGTATGCTCTGCCAAGGGGATTGTTCTCCTCCCGTAGCAGATGAAACTACCCTTCTTCTGCCTTAACTCCCAAGTGCAGTGAATCATACCTTTTTTCTAAGTGTCCACAGTTCTTACAATGCAGTCATCCTGCTTAGCTCCTTCTAGTTTTTCTTTTTATTAGAATTACTTGTGGACTTCCATGTCCTAGAAGCCTCTAAGCCCTAGGGGCTGGGGACTGGGTCTTTATTCTTCCTTGTATGTCCTCTGCACCTGGCATAATATGTGGGATATAAAGCTAGGAGCACAATGCAAGCCCAATGAACATATTTATTTCTGTAGTGTTCAGTAAATTAATGATATTTTATAATGTATTTGCCATCTCTTAATTTCTTTGGAAGGAAAGGAGAGAGAGGTAGTATGGCGTACATGTCATTATAAATCAGTGAGGATGATTAGTGAAGTTTGACTTTTGCATAAGGTGGAGGGGTGGTGGGGGGTTGGAGGGAGGGGGAGAGAGAAACACTTGTATTTGTCTTTTTTTTTTTTTTTTAAAGATTTTACTTATTTATTTGAGAGAGAGAGAAACAGCATGAGAGGGGAAAGGTCAGAGGGATAAGCAGGCTCCCCGCTGAGCCGGGAGCCCGACGTGGGACTCGATCCCAGGACTCCGGGATCACGGCCCGAGCCGAAAGCAGTCGCTCAACCAACTGAGCCACCCAGGCGCCCTGTATTTGTCTTTAGAGCCAACTTTAAATGGGGAAGCACACAATTCTATGAATCTGTATTAAGTTCTTTAGAATATATCCTGGATCTCCTTGACATTTAAGTCAAAATATCATACATTGTATTTATCTTGTAGCTAAGTTATTACCTGCTTAACTGTAGGAATATTATCTGTTATATTTAATTTCAGTAATACAAGAGATGTCAACACTCAGAGCTATTCATAAAAACAATAATTAATTAAAATATAAAATGTAGAATCTGTTTTCTTTAGGGTTACATCTGTTTCTTGGTAATGGTTGAGTTTTAGAGGGGAGAAACGTTTAGGTTGCTTTTCCTTATGTAAGATGAAATGATCTCTAGTTGAGCATCTTCAAGAAACTTAGAGGCGTCCAGGATCGCTAAACACATTATTTGTTGTGCCCTAAAGCAAGGAAATTCTAAAAAAAAAAAAAAAAAAAAAAAAAAAAAAAAAGAGAGAGAGAAAGAAAGAAAGAAAAAGATTATTTCAAAAGGAAACAGAAGCCAGCTTGATTTCCATTGACCAAATGGCGTACACACTGACCCTCAAAATAAATAATAGCTGTTGTGGATTATAGCCCATTGAATAAAATAAGAATCTATGAGGCTATTCTGATACAAACTGATACAAATAAATAGGTGAGGAGGGAAAGCTCTTCATTATTACACAGTGTCAACTAATGAATAAGGCAAGAATGATGGAGCTAGAAGCTCACCATTTTGCAATGATCATACTGATTGGTTCAGGCAAGAATCACTAGAGAACACTAAAACCGGTGGGTGGATGTTTGATTTGGAACAGGATATTCACATAATCTCAAAGTATGTCTTCACAAATGATCAATTGAAGAAAGGGAAAATTGCAGCTTTTCAGTGAAGAAATCAAGTGGGCATCACCTTAAACAAATAATCAAAGTTGGCATCACCCAAGTTGGGCAAACCATTATCGGGTGTCTCCTGATATGGTGCGCTGGGCAGTACCGCTTGAATGGTATTCCTGTTTGGGGAGCATGCACTCTACCAAATAACTGGCTTGTGCTCTTAAAAAATTTCAATGCCAAGAAAGACAAAGGCCAAGACACTGTTCCAGACGGGACAACCAAGTGCAGTGCATGATCTTGAATTGGATTCTCGGCCAGGAAAAGAATTGCTCTAAAGGACTTCATTGACATGGTTGGTGACATACTTTCACGCCAGTTATGCAAGAGAGTGTTCTTGTTCTTGAGAAACATGTAACTGAACATTTTGGGTGTGAAGGTGGGGGGTGACATCTGTAGTCTGTATCCTCGTCTCAAATGCATGTGAGAGAAGGAGGGGGGAGAAAGGGGGAGGGAGAGAGGGGAGGAGGGAGAGGGTGCGGAGGCAGGGAGTGAGGGTTGGAGGGAGGAGGGAGGGAGGAGGGGGGAAGGGAGAGATGGGGGTGGGGAGGAAGGGGAAAGGAGAAGGGACATGGGAGAAAATGAAGGCATGAGAGCAAGAACATATTGTAAAGGAAACGTCCAGTGTTGATGGTTGGCCGATCTGGTAAAGGGTACAACCATTCTTGCTATGTCTGGGTAAATCTGAGATTATTTCAGAATAAAATGCTAACCAAAAACACGGTACATAGACGTGTTTGCAAAGGCCATTTCTCCTGGTTTGGGGGATAGTGGTCCCTGAACTGTCTGAAGCCTGAGGGCAGGGGCTGTTCTGTTCTGTTCTGTTCCTCCCCACACACCCAGTGCAGAGCCCAGTGCCTGGCAAGAGGCTGCAGTCTGTAAATATTTGTTTGATGGACACATGGCTGGCACAGCCCTGAAGTCTCTCGAGCTCTGGAATATTTATCTTTGCACAATTGCAAATGCCAATTGGGAGTGCCTATTTTTATGATTTTCAGGTTCCCTTGCAGCTAGTTAATAGCCACATAACAAGTTCGTGGTAGCCAGTGGGATGTCAACAGGAGTCTGAAAGGGAGGGTACCTGCTTCTCTGCCCCTTCTTGCTCTTTTCTGGTGGGAATGTGAATGTAATGGTTGAAGGTTAGACCATCTTGGGGGAGACCCTGTGCTAAGGACAGGGTACAGAGGGATAGGCAGCTGGGACCTGGATGTCTGGGAGCTGCCACACCAGCCTCTGGCTGCTTATCCCAAACTTCATTTATGTGAGAGAGAAATAAATATCTGTCTTCTTTAAACTGCTGCTATTTTGCTGTTTCATTCATTCACAACTGAAGCTAATCCTACAGGATACACTGTGTTCTCTAAGAGTCCTCACTCTTGAATTTCTGTTCCTCTGTGGAGCTTTGTATTCAGTTTGTCACGTATATACACATTGATGTAGAAATTCTCTGGCCCTTTTTTTTTTTTTTTTTTTTTTTTTCTTTTTCTTTCTGTTTTCCCAGGGTAGAAGTTTTCTTATTCTGAGCGGGATTCTGTTTCTGTCCTTGAGCTGGTGTGTTAGTGTCTGTACTTTGGGGGACTTCACATGCTGAGGGTACCCTCCTTTCTCCTCTGTCATGGCAAACCTTCTCCATTTTGCAAATTGCTAAATTGGGCTGAAAAGATGGTGAGAGCCGGCTTTCCTTAGGAGATTTCTTGTTCTGACAGACCCAGCTGGAGACCGGATGTGCAGAGGTAAGCACTTGCGATAATCAGAAAATAGGAAATTTTAATGATTTCCAGTTGCCAAAAACATTTTGCTTCAGTTAAAGGATTCGGAGCTGGTTCTAAAAGGGCTCCTTCTGCCTGGTGAGTTTTGTTCAGCAAAGCTTTGTACTTTGGAATCCACTCATGTTTTTACTTGTTCAGTGGATGGTTCTTCCTTTGGAACTATTTATTGCCACTAAGGTTTGTGGCGTGTTCTGTCCCACAGATAATAAATGGGTGTGGGTGCCTACAGCACAACATAAATAGAGGAACTGACTTCCAGCTTGTTTACTGTCAGACTGGTATGTAAGTAGCAGAGCTTAACTCCTCAATTATGTGTGCATGTTTCTGTGCAGCAGAACTCAGGAACTTGAAATTGGACCCTGTAGGCATCTTGTACGATGTTCAGTTGTTTCCTTTTAGATGTGATGCGAATGATGATTGTATTGGCTTACGTAGTTCCCCTGGTCATGTTGTTTCATGATCTGGAGGCTCTGAAGTACGAAGGGTGATTTCCTTTCGGTGGGTTGTGTTGACTACTGGTGCTCTGGCTAATGTGAATTTGAGGGATGCTTGATTAGCACTTGAATGGAAAGGGTTCTACTTGGGATTGCCACGGGTGAGGTCTTCCAGCTCTCTAAACTCCAGCTAGCCTGGGCAGGAATCAGTGATGGCTATCGTATGCAAATTTGGATTGCCTTCCTACAGAAAAGAGAACAAATCATTTATTTGTCCATGGTCACCTGATGAAGTCCCTGTCACAGTTTGGTCTGCAAAACAAACCAATCAAAACACCAAAGGAAACCAACAACCAGACACACTGGAACCAAAATGTAGAGGGATGCATGATAAGAAGGACTTAAATATTCCTTGGGCCCAAGTGAGCCTGGTATGATGAAGGAGGGATGAGCCTGGGAATCAGGATGTTTTCATGTGAGTTTCATCGAAGTTTCAGCCCCACTAGGTGGTTTCACTATGACGTTGGGCAGGTCACACAAACTTCTGAGCCTCAGTTTCCTCGTTCCGTAAAATGAGTCTAATACCAGAGTTCTACGTAGTGTAGGGGAAAAAAAAGTGTTTTGTAAACTGGAAAATAGGTTGAAGTATTATTTAGCAGTCAGCTAATTAAAGGAATGGTATTGCCCTCCCTTGACCTCCAGTGCTGATTTTCCTGGTAGGGAGCACTGCAGTTTTGTGCTCTAGGTGATTGTTAAGAATTTGTCAGGATATTTGTAGGATCCTCAAACATAGACTGTGGTTAAAATGAGTAACATTTCCATACCTTCAGGATTATTACTGTTAGTGAAAAGTTTTGAGAGAGAAATTAGGCAAAGCAAAACAAATTGCCTTTCTCCCTTGTCCATGAGCATTTATAGACACCTGTGGCATTTACCAGGAAGCTTGGGGTGTTACAAGAAACATCATTTTCATTTTGGCTCTGCTTGGGATAGAGAGGCATGTGTCCAAGGGAGAAGCTTTATGAAGTCATGTGTTCCAAACTGAATTCAGAGCAAAAGCAGTGCGAGGGACTTAGTCATGCAGAAGAGTTTCAAACCACAGGTGGGTATTGGAGAGTGTTGTCAAGGAGGAGAGGCAAAATGCCATAATTAGTTTGGACAGCTCTTTTAAGTGTAAAGAAAAACATGCCTACTGGCAGAGATGGAATTTGTTACACGACAGAGCTATATGTGGGATTTTGACTTTAGACAATTGAAAAACAAGTAACATTCTGTTTACAGTACCTGAAACTTCTGGTCATGGAGTTTTGAGGTTCTCCAGGATGGTTTCCCTACCTCTGTAAGCACGAAAGTGACTAATGCCGTGGCAGATGTTATACCTACGTTGCCAGAAGCAAAACACAGATTGGGGAGGATTTTATAGGAAGCTTCTGATGGAAAATCTGGGAAATGAGGTTCTTATGAGGAAGTTGAGAAGGAAAGAGGATGTGGAGAATTACTTTTGCTGATTAGACAATGTGTTGAGATTACAGGGATGGAAAAAGATATTCCGTATTTGCAGTAAATGCATTATTTGGGCAACTAAATACAGATCAGTGGGAGAGAAGATAATTGGTTTCTTAGGAGAGGTTGCATAATTTTGATTGAGTTAAAATGAAGAACTATTAAAGGATTTTGTAGGGTTGAATTTTTTTTTTTTTTTAAGAGGTGGTCGGCAGAGTCAGAATTTTGGGAAAGGGGGTCATGAATATTTGTTGGTGAAAACAGTCACGCTTGGTAGCTTTGAGGGGACGCCCTACAGACAGACTTGAGTCCAGTGCTAGTTTTCACAGCTGGTTGCAATTGTTTGGATGATGATAAGAATCAGGGATACTTGGTTCTGTATTTGAAAAAAAATGATACTTGAAAGTTTGGGAAGAAAAAAGTTTGAGTGGAAAAAGGCTACTGAGTAGAGGTTTTTTTGGATTGTGATGAATGCTTGACAAGGATCCCTGATTTCTCTGCCTTACACTAAGATCCCAAGTCTCACTGATATGGTGGTTAAATGAGGTTGCACTAATTTTCTGTTGAGAACTAGAAAGTAACATATTTTGTTTACACAATGCTGGTTTTTGCTTTATTCTTATGTTTGTATTATAAGTGAGTAAGTTAGTCTCAGAAAATACACGTGGGGCTTTCTGCCAAGACCCAATGCCAAACGTGAGTTTTGTGATTAAAGTATCCAATGTTAATCTTTGCTTACATTTTTTTAAACTTTATGTGATCTGAAAAGAAAGCATTATAACTAAAATGTAGGATCTAGGAAAAGTTGAGAGTTGCTAAATTGGGCTTTGACCAGTATAGATGGACCTTGATCTTGTAAAAAGAAAAGATTTTCAATTCTCTTGGTATTGGAGGAATGCAGAGAAAGATGATTATAATTATGATTAATACTGAGTCTCCTTGTTTGATTGTTGACCTTGGGGGGTGAGATTTGCACCGAGGCCAATATTTTGTTCATTCTTATTTTTAATTTCTGGGCTTTAATATCCAAATACTGCATATGTGTAGTATGTTAGCCACAGAAATGTAAGGCTGATATTCATTTATTAAACTCAATAAATGTTTATTGAGCACCTACTATGAGCCAAATACTATCTTAGACATTGTCTTTGTCTTCTGGGAGCTCATAGTCTTGAGAACATAATAGACATATGAACCTGTAATTATGGCACAGTGGAATGGTACTGTAATCCAATAGAGAGGGGCAGTTGTGAGCCCTGTCCTAGATGGGAACCCTTCACAGAGGAGGGGATGTAAGCTATTTAAGGATGAATAGGCATTGGCTAGGTAGAGAAGCTTACTGTAGACACATGTAAGAACATATGCAGAGCTGAGAACTTGGGCTTGTCCAGACAAGAGTGAGCATACCACGTGAGGCTGGAAGGTGAGGTGGGGGGAACTGGGGTGAAGGAACGTAGAAGCTAACATGTAGCTGAGGCTTGATTGGGAAGGAAGGGTCTCATATGGGCTATCTCTGAGCATGGACTCCATCTTTTAGGCATTGGGAACCCCCTGGCAACTTGTAGGAGACAAAGGATGCAGATGTATTGGTTTTAGGAATATTATTCTGGCAGTGACATAGAAAATGAATTAAAAGCAGGGAAATGAGGAGGCTGTTGGAAATGGTGCAGACAAAAGGGGATGAAGATATGCAAAACAGTGACTCTTGGGGGTGAGGAGGTGGCCAAGGTGTGAGTGACAGTTAAGCGGCAGAATGGATTGACTGCAGGTTAGGGAGGAGAGAAAATGTGAGGGATGATGTTGAGGTTTCCAGTCTGGGCAGCTGAGTGGAGCATCATGCTACACTGTAGCATGATGGGATCTGTAATAGAAGGGGCATATTTCGTCTGGGTGGCTCAGTTGGTTAAGCGACTGCCTTTGGCTCAGGTCATGATCCTGGAATCCCGGGATCGAGTCCCACATCAGGCTCCCTGCTCAACGAGGAACCTGCTTCTCCCTCTGGCCCTCCCCCTTCTCATGTGCGCTCTCTCTCTCTCTCTCATACGCTCTCAAAATAAATAAATAAATCTTTAAAAAAAAAAAAGAAGGGGCATATTTCAGACGGTAGTGGGATAGGGTGGGGGCAGAATCACAAGTCGTCCTTTCAGACCTGTAACTATTTTTGCTTGTGGGCATGCAGTTCTGGTTGTTATGTGGAGAACGTGAGTCACAGCAAATGGTGTGAGTTTTGATTTTAGCTGGCCTCTAATTAGGCAGAACAGGAAAACTATATTTTACTTGTTGGATTAAATTTTTTTCTACCTCATGATCTAAGGCAGAGATCTCTGCCTTTAAAAATAACCATTTATTGAACAGTAACTCTGTACCTGCTGTTGTGCTGAAGAGGTACCTGTTGTTACAGATATTCTACTGGCAAGGAAACAGATGCTTATAGAGGTTAAGAGTTTGCCAAAAGTGGCAAAGATGGAATCAAATCAGGTCTGTATTACGTGCAAACATATTCTTATATTTGATTTTTGAAAAATTGTAACTCTTATGGGAAAATTATTGAAAAAATAGGAAACGATTCTGTTTGAAATGTAGCAGATACATTGTAAGGTATTTTGATTTTTATTTGGACATTTAGGCCAGTTATTAAAACTTTTCTGCCCATCTGAGAAAAATAAAACTTGATTTATGCGTGCTGTGAATTTTGTAATACTTAAAAGCTCACCAGCTCCTCAGAATAAATATAGTTTGAGTATCTTTTGGAATTATACTGGAAGAACTGGACATCTTGAAAACCTGTGCTCACATAAAGAATGATTTTCCTCCTGTTTTATCTGTGCAAAATTCAGATCTTCTGTGGCTAGGTAAGCAGTATTTTGTAGGCTTTATTTCTGGGTAAAATAAATTTTTTCCTTCAACTGAGGGCAAATTTGAAATAGACCCGTCCTACCAAGGCCTCCGCGTGTTCAAGGTGATTACTCAGTAACTTACCAGCTTTTTAAAGCAAAAAATCAACATTCCTGTTACCGGAGAATGACAGCAGAATCCAGAGTCCTAAAAGGTGTCATCTAACATGTTCAGTGTAAAAAAAAAAAAAAAAAAATCTGGCGGGAAAACGTAATATATAGCCAAGGGAAGAAGGATTCAATAAAAACAGACCCCCAAGAAGACACAGTTGTTAGAATAGTAGGAAAACACTTTAAAGTAGCTACTATAAATATGTTTAAAGAATGAAAGTTTTTGTTATAAGGAGTGAACAATAGAGAATCTCAATAGGGAAATGGCAGCCACACATAGAACCAAACGGAAACTCTAGAACTGAAAAGTGAAATATCTAAAATGGAAAATTTTGCTTTATGGACTTAACCACAGATTGAAGAAGAAAGAAGAAAGGGTCAGTGAACTTGAGAAAAGATCAGCAGGTATCAGTGCATTTGAAGAACACAGAAGAAAAAAAAGAAAAGACTAAGAAAGCTTAACGGAGACTCAGCAACTTGTGGGACACATCAACAGTACAGGATACATGTGTAATTGCAGTCCCAAGAAGAGAAGAAAGAGAGTGGGGCAGGAAAATTGAACAAATCATAAAATTTCCCAAATTTAGTGAAAAATACCAATTTTTTTTTTGGAGAGAGTGTGTGAGTGGGGGGGGGATGGGTGGGGGGAGGGTCAGAGGGAGAGGGAGAGAGAGAGACAGAATCTTACGCAGGCTCCATGCCCAGCACAGAGTCCAGTGCGGGGCTCGATCTCACAACCCTGAGATCATGACCTGAACCGAAATCAAGAGTCAGACGCTTAACTGACTGAACAACCCAGTTCCCCCTGAAAATATCAAATTTACAGTTCCAAGAAACTTAGCAAATCCCAGGTAGGAGAAACCCAAAGAAATCTACACTTAGGCAAATCAGAGTCAAAATGGCTGAAAATCAAAATCATGAGCATGATCATGAAAACAACTAGAGAAAAGCAATCCATTGCATAAAGGGAACTGTACTGTGAATGATCACTGACTTCTCATCAGAAATAATGGAGCGAAGGAGTTTATGGCAATAACTTCTTTTAAGTATTGAAAGAAAAGAATAATCTGTCAACCCAGAACTTTATATCTGGGGGAGATATACCATGAACATGAAAACAGGATTTTCTGCTACTAATACTTTGTGAACTTCTGAGCCAAACAAAGTTAAACAGGCCTGTACTTTACAACTTAGTAAGTTGAGAAGTTCTATGAAAAGGAGATCACATTTGCCAACTTCCAAGCTTTTTTTTTTTTTCTTTAATACCGTATATCATTTCTTCACGGGATGTCTCAGGGGATTAGCTTTATTTATAAAACATTTCTGGAATTAGGAAACTTCAGGAATGGAATTTGATATTACTCACTATTCATTTTTATGTCCAGGATGTCTCCAGGATGAAGTGATTTGGGGAAATAATTGGCAGTTTATCTGTATCTGTAGCAGTGAAAATGTGAAGTCTTACCTACCTTGCATTTTTTTTCCTTCTAATAACATATTTTTAGGTTGAATGGATTTGGGTTGTTGCCAGGTGAAATATTGTCCAGCAGGGTTAAATTGTTCAGGGTTGCATCTTTAGTCTAGATGAAAATAGAACTCCCACCTAGAGTTCCCAGGGCATATTTTAGGAGTACCATAGTGCCAGGAATATAGGTTGAGTTGGATTGCAATGCAATTGTTACCTTTTGTGTCTCTGTCTTATGAGTGCTTACCTGTTCTCTTACGTGCAATTTAATCATGAAATGTTGTAACTTCATGCTACAAAAAATGCAATTTGTATAAAGGTAGTCAGAACTACATTATAAATGATGTAAGCCATCTAGTTCAAATGAAGTGTCAACTTCTTGAAATAATTCATTGAAGGATCAAGTGACTTAGGTTTCATCGCTACTGAGCGACATGACCTTCTCTTTGTATATATTTGCAAATGGAGCTTAAGAGATCATCACTCACAAGGTTTGTTTTGAATTTGTTGCTTGTCCTCTTCTCCTATTTCTCAGAATGGTTCTAGGAGTCTAACATACCCCCTTTCCATGGGAGGGTTCCCATACATTGCATTGGCATTGGTTAACAAATGGGTTTGTGCTTGTCTTCTTGCTCGTGGCTGTTAAGGAGATGATGCAGATTCATCTCCCGCTCCCTCTCTTGTTTTCTGCAGAAATGTGTCAGTCTCAGTCTCTTTTCCCTCTAAATCAGAGATGCCTAAGTACAGAACAAACTTCCGGAGCAGTGGTTCTCTAATTGGTGATCTCCAGATCTTCAGCATCAATCACTTGGAAACTTGGTAGGAATACAAGGTATTGGCTCTCCCATGGATGTACTGAATCTGACACCCTGAAGTGGGGCCCAGCCATCCATGTTTTTACAAGCTCTCCTAGTGATTCTGAGCCTTGCTTAAATTTGAGAACCACTACTCTACATTAAGGAAGCATTTTGGAATAGTTTTTCTGTCCTGCTGGTTATTCAACAACAAAAGTAAAGCAGAACCTAAGAGTTCTTGGTGGTGGTAGTGGTGGGCTGTTGGATGAGTTCCTTTCAAACCAAATGAAATACTTTAAATAATGACAATAACACTAATTAGTAATGATAATAAAGAAACAATAGAAACTAATATTTACAGAACATTTTTCTGTGGGCCAAGCCCTTTGCATGCCTTATCTCCACTAATTGTTACAATATTCCCGAGGTCAGTACTGGTATGATTGCTGTTTTATGGCAAAGAAACAGGTTTAGGGAAGAAGTTGGCCAAGGCTGAGATGTTCAGTAGGACAGCCAGGATTATGATGCTGGTCAGACCAGCACAACAATGTCATGACCCACTTGGTAATGCTGTCTGAGACTTTGGGCAATGCCTCTCTCCCCCTGTCCCAGCCCATATCTCCCGGTGAGGCTAGAGACCTATTTGTAAATGCAAGAAGTGGAGCCAAAGTTCATGTCATTACAGATAAGCTCATGTCTTACTTACTCATTTGTGATTTGCCCCTTCTCCCAAATTAATATCCAGAGCTACTTTGATCAAGTCAAGCGAATGTGGCCAACACATTCTTCTAGTCTGTTTTCTTTTCAAAAGTTGATCTCATTCTGGAAGTAACCAATTCACTGACCTTTTATCTTTGGGCTCTAGTTTGTGGTTTTTGAAGCTTTCCAAGATCAACTGAGCAATGATGTGGTTTGGCATTTTAAACAGTTAATACAGTATCAAGCTGGATGATTTTGAAAGCAGTTAATGCTTGAATGAAGTCTTTATCCTACTGAGTCATGTTCCCCCTTTTTAAAAAAACCTTTATTGGATGATTAGAGGCAGCCTTTTAAATTTCATTGCTGGTAATTGAGGGATTTATTTTACCTCCAAGATAGTTTTGTTTTCTTGACCAACATGGAAATAGAATGTTTTAAAGAAGTAAGACAAGTTGTATTAAATGGAGAGAAAAGGGCTCTCCAAATTAAAATTTAATATCATCATTTTTTAACATGAAAGCAAGAACTTAAATGAACCTTCAAAGTTGCTAATTAATTTGATGCTAGCTCCACCCCTCCACCATGTAGCTTCTATTTAGTAGAGGAGTCTTAAAGAAGGGCATTAATTAAAATTGGAATGATTAATTTTATTATGTGTAAGTCAGAATAAATTAATTCCAGTGTCAGTATAAATTAACTCCAGTGTTAATAATTCCATAGACCTCCTTTCCATGGTTTGTTTCAGTAATGGAGAGCTTATCAGACATTCCCAAGGGTTCAGAAAAGCCTTTGTGTTGGGGGGTGGGGGGTTAAGGTGGGGGTAAGGGACATATAAGTGTATAGATACCTAAGAAATGTCACTTATTCTTCAAATTCTTATTTGTGTTAGGGTCGCCTTCAGTTTTAAGCAAAATACCAATTCAGAATGATGAAAGTTTCTCCTTCGTTCTCCCCCACTGCACCTAGGTACATTTCTCTCTTTCACTTAGCACACACAGGTGGAAACAGCTTTGCACTTGCCTGAGATTCAAAGACTGTTCTTTTTCTTTTTTCCCTATTGCACAAAGTGGGTCCTTGCAAATTATTTCTCCATCTCCAATCAAAACCATGCACTATTTAGAGAATAATGTTTGTTAGGGCAGTTTGGTATGGTAGTATTTTTAGGGGACAACTCTTAAATGAATAAAAACGGTAAGTGGAAATGTTCATATAATATGTGTTTACTTTTTTTTTCTTTTTCACCCAAGTCATTCAGAACAGTAGGGCTCTTTTTATGGGTTGGCTACTCGCTCTGCAAAACTGACAAATGTTGGTGACTGAATATTTTGTCCTAAATCCTTTAATGTATTCACAGAATGAATAAAAGTTTGGAATTGGTTTCTATTATTGTTCTCTGGATGTAAAGGGATTCCTTAGTTCCCACACTGGATACTTTTCTTACACAGGACCTACCACCAAGTTCTATTTCTATTATTATCTTCTTATTAGGGTGAGATTTTACAGTATTTCAGAAGCACATACATCATGATCTGTATCAGGGGTCAGCAATTTGTGTGTGTGTGTGTGTATGTGTGTGTGTGTGTGTGTGTGTGTGTGTGTTTGCAAAGGACGGGGCAGTATTTTAGGTTTTGTAGAACATACTCTGTGGTAACTATTCCAGGGTAGTATGAAAACAGCCATAGATAGTACATAAAAAAATGGACATGGTTGGGTTTCGATAAAACTTTGTATGTAACAACACATCATGAATTGATTTGTTCTGGGCTGCTGATGTATCTGTGTCCTCTCTAACTGTTCTTTCTGAATTTCAGCCTATTGGCCTGTTCCTTCTACCGGAAGGGGAACATGTGCTTTCCTTCTTCCCTGTCTTTGCTCGAGATGTCCTTCTACCTCAAAGACTGTCTGATCTGTTCAGGGAGAATGCCGCCCCTAGGATGTGAAAGTGACCTGACTGTAGCCTCCACTGCCCACCGATAAACAAGGCTTATCCTTTTGGTTGACCATCTGCATTGGGCTTCTCCTTCCTCCTTTTCCTGTCCATGAAGGTCCCTCTTGAAGTGGCACAGTTGGTAGTAAAAGGTGACCTTCTCAGATAAAGGAGGCTGTTCCTTGGTAAGGGGAGAAGCAGGGGTTGTGCTCCCGGACGCAGCAGGGCTTGTGAGAGAACCATCTCTGTGAAGCTCCAACTGACCACACTCTCTGCAAGTGGTGTCTCCCTGCCCCTCTGAATCCCCTAGAAGTTTTTGGACCTACCTTCATGAGATGCTTCCTGCTTCTTCCTCCTCTTCCTTTTGTTACTTGCCTTTCTCTGGGGTGAGTTTATGTTAGGGAGACCTCTGTTTTTTTTTTAAAAAGGGCCTATTCTTAGAAGTTTATACCTGAATTGACCCCTTCAGTGACTATCTACATGTACATGGCTTTCTTAAAAGCTGACACACATTACTAATTTGTTCATAGAGTGAATTGTTTACAGCCTTGTTCAGGTCATGTGTGGGATGATAGGCTACCATCAGCTCTCATGGAGTCTTGTTGTGAGATGATATTCAGATCTTTTTCTCTAAAATACACGCTTTGGTTTTCCACTCCATTGAAGAACAGACTTTGCCACAAACTGCTTATGTGCAACCAACCATGAGACCCTTGTTCTCTCGCCTTCCGGATGCCTGGAAGCCATCACATTGCCTCTCTTTTCATGGAGACACTTGTGGTCTGGGCTTCCTTGCTTCAAACTGCAGTGGCTCTTAGCCACTTTCCCCGAATGATTTTAATCTCTCATCCCTTCGGCCCATACGTTTTAAGTACCTCATAGGATTACAGGGTCACTATCATGACCTTATCTATTTACTGAAGCACAGTGACAGTACTGGTCAGTTACTGCAACAGTAGAGGAAAACGACAATGCCAGTGTTCCAGTGTCTGTGTCATGGATGAATACCAGCATTAAAAAAAAAAAAAAAAAAGAAAGAAGTGTTTAAAAAGTCAAGAAAAAAATCAGTGATAATAAACCTTAAATTTCAAATGGAAGAAAATAATAAACATATTAGAAAATACCCATCTGGCTGCTATTGGCTCTACTGCATCCTTCCTTCCTGCCATGTCTCCCCGGAAGCTGCCGCCTTCTGATGGCCTGGTCAGTGGACCTCAGGACTTCCTGCAGTTTTGCAGCCCTGAGTGCAACTTTCAGAACCACAACCTTTGGGCAGCTCCTCTGCTCTGCCTACTGCTTCCAGGAGAGTAGTGGCAGTTCTGATTTATTTCTCCTCCTGAATTCAGTCTTAACTTTTGCTCTTCTCCAGTGGAGAGACTCACTGCTTCCGAGGGCTCCTCCTGCCACTGGTGTTAATCTATTGATGATGAAGGATTGGGGGTGGAGCCTGCATCTGTAGGAGCAGAGTGGTCAAGAGGAGCTGAGAATGCTTAGGGGGAGGGAGGTTGAAAGCCCGGGGTTGCAGGAGGAGGAGGAAGGAAGCTGTTGGTCAGAGTATGAAATAACAGCATCATAACTGGCATTTCAGTCCTTAAAATAATGCATGGTGTACTGGGTGACCAGGATGAGAAAAACTGGACTAGTGATCTCTTACGTAAGAATAACAGTTTAATATTTATTAAGGGTTGTTGTGTCAGACACTACCTAGGTACTTGAAATACCCAATCCATTGTAGTAATGGTTTTTCAAAATAGGTCTTTGTTGGACAATAACATGGTCATCAGAAATTTCCAGGCTTGCTTGCTTGGTCCTGTTAGTTTGCTGTTCAGTAAGAGGTGAGCCCGCACCTGCCGTAGGCTGTAGGCCCCCTCCCCCCACTCCCCACCGCCCTGCCAAATGTCCACACCCTGATACCCAAAACTTGAATGTGTTTTATGTACTAGTTTCCTCCTGCTGCTGTAATAAAGTAGCTCAGATTTAGTGACTTGAAACAACACAGAGTTATCTTACTGTTCTGGAGATCAGAAGTCCAAAATGGGTCTTGCTGGGCTTAGATTAAGGTCTTTGTAGGGTTGACTCCCTTCTCAGGCTCGAAGGGAGAGTCTGTTTCCTTGCCTTTTCCAGCTTCTAGAAATTCCTTGCATTCTTTGGCTCATGGCTCCTTTCTACCTTCAACACTGGTCAGGTCTTTCTTCTTTCTCATACTGCATCACTGATGCTGACTCCCCTTCCTCTTTCCTTCACGTTTAAAAGAGCCTTGCAATGACATTGAGCCTATCTGGATAATCCAGGATAATTTCTCTACTTCAAAGTCAGCTGATTAGCAACGTTAACCCCCGCCCTTGCATTATAATATAACATAGCCACAGGTTCTCAGGATTAGGATGTGGACATCTTTGGCGAGGGAGCATTATTCTGCCTACCACATTACATTGCATGGCAAAAGGAACTTCACAGATATAATTAAGGTTATGAACTTTGAAATAGGTTGATTATCCTGGATCATCCAGATGGGGCCCATTGAACCAAATGAGCCCTTAAAAGCAGAAGACTTTCTCTGGTGGGAGTCAAATGTAGCAGAAGGGAAGGTGTTACGTGACAAACATGGCTTCCGATTCACCTCGCGCAGTGCTACTGGGTGAATTGTTCTGTTTTGCCCAAGGACTCCAGCGGCTCTCCTTTGTCTCTCCTGCAAGCTTAAAGTCCAGCTTCCACATCCAGCAGTTACAGTTCATCTTTCCAACTTTGGATCCTGTATTTGATGTCTAGCCAGTCTCCCTGCTATGTTTCTTTCTGAGTCCCCCTAGGCTTTTCACTCTTGCGCTCTTCTTTCCCTTGATAACTTGTCTTTCCTCAATGTCTCAAATTCCTCATCTTTCAAAGGTAAGTTCAAGTCACTTTTTCCATAAAGCTCTGGCATCTATGTCCAATGTACCTGTTTCTCCCCATAGCATTTATCATCTTTGACATATAGTGTTCAACTTATTTATTAGGCACCATACATTATTTTCTAGATGTTTTTCACATAAGACTTAGCCCTCCAAAGTATATGCTTCTTGAGAATAAAGACGTTTTTCTGGATCTCCCAACACAATGTGCCATAGTTAATACTCAATGAATGTTTGCTGAGTGACTAACTAAAAGTGATTCTATAGAAATAAATGAGGCATATGCTTGGTGGGGGAGGTTTCCTCATTGTACAGTAATCGTCAAAAAGCTAGCATACTGGGTACTTTTGGTCACCAGGACTTTTAGACCTCCCATTTTTTTTTAAACTTATTTATTTGAGAGAGAGAGAGAGAGAGAGAGAGACTGTGTGTGTGTGCGAGCTGGGGAGGGGCAGAGGAAGAGAGAGAGGGACAAACTCCTGGCTGAACGTAGAGCCCAATGCAGGGCTGGATCTCATGACCCTGAGATTGTGACCTGAGCCGAAACAAACCAAGAGTCAGTTGCTTAACTGACAGAGCCACCCAGGCACCCCAGATCTTCCATATCTATAATCTTTTTCTCATCTTGGTTCCCATCTCTGTCACCCCCACACCCACCCTGCTCTTGTACATCTAGAATTAGTAAGGGGTTTGAGACGCCCTGTGATAGCCTGCCACCCTCCGAACATTCCCGTATTACAAAATTTATGATTCTCACCCTCTTGCTCTCCCTGCACATCTAAATTCTCTCATTCCAGCTTTGAGCAAGTAATCTGATTAGAATAATTTACATTATATAATGAAAAACCGATAGGCATTTTTGACCACTCTGGTTTTTTGTTTTGTAACAAAGATCTTATTTTAAAGATTTAACTGAGGGATTGTGGTTTGTGAAGAAATCCACTGTTTTCTCTTTTTGCCCTTCCTGTTCATACGAGATTCTTGGCATTTCCCACCTGAACACTTATAGCTCAGCTGTATTGGTAAATGAAACTCACATTTGTTTCAGGGACCATATTATGATATCAAAAAGCAGATTTAATAAACATATCCTCAGTCTCAATTCAGAGTACTTTTTTGCCGCTTTAATCGCATTTCATACTTCATGTATTTTTCCAGCAGTTTCTTACTTATAAGTGTGAGTAGATACATAACACACACATACATGTGAATTATTTATATGCACATTTATGTATTTTGGTGGAGTGTAGATGGGTGAGGTTTGAATGGGTGGGAGAGATTAGGAGGCACAACCTCTGACTTCATCCCTGTGTCCATAGGTGAGGAGGCGAAAGAGGAGTTGTGAGAAGTTATTTTATTTATATATATAAAGTTGTGTCCCACATCTGGAATGTTGAGACGCATTGGTGACAACATACATTATAAAACCACGCGTATGGGGGAGAACTGACCCAGGTTTGGAAACTCTGGTACAGCTGCAAGCATGCTGCTTTGGAGCCACACACATTTGGGTTTGTTTCTGGCTCTGTTACTTGATGAACCTTGGGCGGATTTCTGAGACTGCCTCGGCACCATTGTCTTCATCCATGAAACAGGGCTGGTAATACTTGCCTGGCAGGGTTAAAGAGCATACACGTTAAATACCTGGGACATGGTGGCATTAAGTAATTGGTAGACCGTAGTTTTGTCTCAAAGGCTGAGGTGATGTATTCACGTGATGCTACGTCCCCAGGAGGAGGGGGGGCATCCAAATGTGTGAATTACATAGAAGGCCAAATTTGAGAAGGAGAATTGGAGGAGAATTTTCCTCCAACTGGGGGAGAATTTTCCACAGACCAAAAGGGTGAGTCTGAGTTTGTTAGGTTAGGGGCTGTGCACTTCACTTGAGCTGGGTACTCTGATTTGGCCTCTTTGGCTACCAGTGGGCCGAGAGTCCACTGAGACTCCCCTGGTCCTCTAACCCACTGTCTAGCCCGATAGGTGGGCCGAGGTGTGGATGTTGTACATTGTTCTTGACCCTTGGTTGTTGCGTTTCTGCTGGCACACTTTTTGGGGCAAAAACTCAGTGCCTCACATGGCTGTGGTCCCCCAGGGCCTCAAGGTTAGAGAAGAGGAATTTAGTGATTTCCCTGATTGTCTTATGAGGAGGTATTGATGAGACCTTTTAGTTTAATAAACACTGCTAAGTGTCACAGAGAAACAAATCAAGAGAAATGATAGTATATTTAATGCATATGTATATATGCACAGGAAGGTATACATATATATATTTATGTTTCTAGAGTGTATATATTTGTGTGTATAAGATGTACCCCTTTGGAAATTATAGTGGGCTGTATTTTGAAAAGTAGACTGCCATTCGATATAAAAAGTGAAGAAATGAACTTTTTTCATCCCCTGTAACTCACACAGAGCTTCACAAGCAGATATTACAAAGCCCCAAGGGCAGCAATAAATTCCTCTTATTGATTTAAATCCAATTAGGGTCCAAGCTTGTGAAACAAATGTTGAAATTATAGGGCTGAAAACCAGATAACTTAAGGGGGCTTTATACCAAAGGGGCTTATAGAAGTTATTCACAGAGAAACTTCCAATTGTAAAAGAGATAAACAAGCTTTGGATCTGAGTGGTGTTTAATCTGAGTATGCAGTAAGGGCCAAGAAGGGTTCATATTGCAAAATGCAGGGCTTACTAAAGAATTTCAGTTCTTTAAAATCCTAGTGGTCTCTGCTTCACTGATCAAGGTTTATTATTTTAGTCTATCTTCCTTCCTTCCTTCCTTCCTTCCTTCCTTCCTTCCTTCCTTCCTTCCTTCCTTCCTTCCACCCCCCTTCCTTTTTCTTTCTGCTGGTGAAGTGCAGTATGGTATCTGCTTTTGTTATCAAATAACAATTCCAAATACCTTTCTTTCCTGCAGATAGTTGTAAAACTCCTTGACCTGTATTAGACATGATTACTCTCTTTTAGATTGACATCCCTTCCCTGCCAAGGTTAAACCTTGCAATTACTCAGAGAAGTGTATAAGCAACAAATTAAAATGTTAAAAACATAGCAAATAATTTGTGCACCGAGATAGTTGTTTCACTTCATAAATTCTTTGTAGGTCCTTCTCCCAGCATGCTTTGTGTCTTTTATAAAAGTCTTAATATGTACCATATGTGTAAATAGAAGAGCTAAATAAAACTTTATAGATCACCTGGGTGAGATTATTGAATAAGACATCTGCTTTAAGCCAAGTTCAGATGCGCTCTTTGTAGGTTCCGCATGTCATGATATAGGCTACATGAAGCAAAGAGGGTTTATTTTTAAAATTTTGAAGGTCAACTAAAGCTCCGCCCAAAAAAAGAGGAACATATGGAAGTAGTAAATAAGAGATGCCCACCTGAAAATCTGTGGATAGCCTACATTTGAGTTGACTGTCTGGTAAAATATTTGATGTGAAGAAAAATATATAACAATTTATTTATCACCACACACTGACTGAAACATTGCTTTTAAAAATTCCCTTTGAATGGGACAATGCAGGGCCATCCAATCACCCTGCAAGCTGGGGTAAAAATAAATGTGATGCATGGCTACAAAAAGCACAATGCAGTGTGAGGTCTGGGAGGCCATAGGGGCCTCAAGGTTCGCTTGTTGGCATCATTCTAAGGTGAGGTGGTACTGTTGGAGAAAGGATGTGTTTCAGAGCAAAGGTGGGTTTTATTGCTGATTATTCATTCATTCATTCAGAAATCATTTTTCAGCTTCTGCTGTGAGTCACAGTCTTTACTAAACACAGAAAATTAGTGATGGCCTTAGGCTCAACGATGACATTGAGACTAGGTTGAAAAGGGGAGTCAGCAGATCATCTCTCCGCTATTCCACTTTGATGAGACTCCAAGCCGTTAGCCTCCAGAGTGCTGGTGTTTCTCTGAGATAAGGTATATTTCTCACACCAAATAATGTAAAGGACCAACAAGGGATAAGTTGTCTCCTCAAGAATTATATTTTTAACAGGCTTCAAAATTCCTGTTTTGCATAAGCCTAAGATATTTCTCATGGTTAAATTTCAGGCACCAACAAATTGTATTCCTGTGTATAAAGGGATCTTAACCATTAATCTCTAAGATCATTTTAGGAAAACAACTATCAACATGGTTTTAACAGATACCTTTTTTTGTTTAAATATGAAAGAGTATGAAAATCTCTATCCACATGTTTCCTGGATGTTTATAAATTGCGTATATAGACCCACAAAAGGAGTATGTTCCCATTAAAGGACATTTTTAAAACAGAAAACTTATCCACATAGTTGTACTCAAAGACATTTGTTAAAACTCCTCAGTGTATTGTCATTAGATCTATAATTTACCACCATACTTTTTAAAAAAATATTTTACTTATTTAGAGAGAGAGAGACTGCACACTAGTGCACCTGTGAGCAGGGGGAGGGGTAGAGGGACAGAGAGAATCTCAAGCAGACTCCCCACAGAGTGTGGAGCCCGAGGCAGGGATCCATTTCAGGACCCTACTCTCTTGACCTGAGCCAAAATCAAGAGTTGGACGCTTAACTGACTGAGCAACGCAGGTGCCCCTATCAACATACTTTAAAAAATGTTTTTATATTTGCTATATATATGCACATATTAAATAGTAACTATAAAATTTAATCAAATCTTTTTGTGATTATGTTATCTGTTTAAATATATGAACTATAGAATGTAAGTAAACATAGATATAAATTGCTATTAGCAGTTGGATTGTTCTGGACTTAATGATTCCAATGATTTAGATGGTCTTAGATCTTGGAATACTTGACTCACAGACTCTTGCCATTACATATAAAGATGTAACATGAATATGACTGCTTCTAATGGAAATGCTTCTAATAGTGGCTTCAACAGGGGGGATATAGCTGCTCATGTGACAAGTGTAGGCATGAGTGATTGCTGGTATCGGTTTGATTAGCTCCTTAAATATACCATCAAAAATGCAGGTTCTTTCTGTCTTTCTAGTCTTATTGAACATGGTGTGTTGACTTTCATTGTCACGTGTTTGCCTTTTGGTTGAAAGATGGCTACTACAACCCTAAGTCATCATATTTATGGTCATAGATGAAGGCAAAAGGTGCACTACCTTTATGAGGAAAATAAAAGGCTTCCCCAGGATTCTCCAGCAGAATTTTGTTTATATCTCATGGCCTGGCATTGTGTCACAAGCCTACCAAAGCTATCTACCATTTCCGGCCTCTGAAGAGGAAATCTGAGGTGAAGGGGAATGCATAATCACTGCCAACAACAGGGTCTACAACATCAATAAATTGTAATTGCTGCTACTGAACTGCCATCGGTGAAAATGTAGGTGTGCATAGTGCATTGGATGTAGTTTGACCCAGTGTTGTCCCATAGAACTTTCTGTGATGATGAAAATATTCAGTCATATGTGTTGTCCAGTACTATAGTTACTGGCCACACGTGGCTGTTGAGCCCTTGAAATGTGGCTATTGTGACTGAGGAACTGATTTTTATCAAATGTGTTTACTTCTATTTTTTATTGTTATTTTAATTTTTAAAGTTTTTAAAAAAGATTTATTTATTTTAGAGACAGGGCACACGTGCACACATGTGCATGAGCAAGCAGGGGAGGGGCAGAGTGAGAGAGAGAGAGAATCTCAAGCAGACTTCCTGCCAAGCATGGAGCCCGATGCGGGGCTCAATCTCACAACCCTGAGATCATGACGTGAGTTGAAACCAAGAGTCAGACACTTAACTGACTGAGCCACCCGGTTCCCCAGATGTGTTTAATTTTGATGAATTTAAATGTAGGCGAGTGTCTACCATGCTGGGCGACACAAATTTGAGCCCTAAACCTATTTAAGTGATTTTGAGGAGCAGTGTTGACATTTGAAAGATCAAGTCCTTTTGTGGTAAGTGTAATTTTATAAAAATGGTTATTTCCTCTTGTGTAGGTCTTTATTTTGTGTTTATATGTTTGTTTTTGCTTCATAAAGTCAGCCCAAAGATCAGTTTCTCTGTCAAAGCACAGATTTCTTTGTAGGAAAATTTCTGTTCTGGAGATTGTTCTTTTATCATTAAGAAAATATGACACCACTGCAAATTAAAAAAAAATAAAATTCGAAACACCCTGTTTTTGTCTACATCAGCACTATTGCGGTAACTGTGGAAGAAAATGATCCTTGAGGAGGGTCATTCTAACAGTTTAGCTTCTGTTGTCTGCTATTGTATGAACTGAAAATGTGTCTCCTCCCAGCCCGAAATGGTCCCGACTTCTGAAATGTGTGAGTTTATTTTGGATTTAATTTTATTCCTGGCAAGTTTTGTGAGAAAGAAGTATCAGAGAAGACCAGGGAATTTTCAGTATTAGGAGTCCTCCCTGTTCTGATTTCCTTGTACATGTGGGTGTTGGTGAACGTTCTGGCAATGCTCTTTGGCCAAAGCTCCGATGGGATGAACTTGTCCAAGCTGGAAGAGTGCAGACCTCAAATGTGCTAATGGGAACCATCACTGGCTCTTGGGGTCTAGAATCTTGGGTGGGGTCACTTGGATTGGGGAAGTGTCATCAGTGCTCAGTTTTATCAGGAGATGTGACAGCAGTAAGTCTGTTTATCCTCCAAATTAGCATGTTCATGTCACTTTGAGGTTCAACAACAATGCATCCTTTGCTTTCTGTGACTTTGAGAACACAAGTAATGAAATTCTCGGATGTGAAATTCTTAAAAGCAACTGTTAAACTAATTCCAGAAACTTGGGAAGTATGAGGAGTGCTTACCTTTTGACTGGGCCACAGACCTAGGGGGGATGTGGACACTGCCACCCCAACGTCAGACCTATAGTCCTTGAAGTGCTGTGAAGAGTTTGCATCCTGGCTGAAAAAAGATGGTGCACGCAAAGGATTAGCTGAGGTCACTTGAAGAACACACTGTCTATTGAAGTGTGAATAGGTCAGATTTAGGGGGATGCACAGGAGCTAATGAAGCACCAGACGCCAGCATCAGTGGGATGCCTTTACTTCTGAAAAGGTTCCAGTGGAGGCCCTGCTTCAGAAGAGAGGTTGCCAGGTGAGCTATGTCCATGTGGAGGAGAGGATCCACTGTGAAAATCCTGGGCCTGGAGGAAGGACGAGAAAGTAGATCATACTCCAGTGGCTTCTTGTTTCCTTCCTGTGATTCCTTTTACCTGGCATTTCTCAAAAGCCCGAGGGCAAGTGGAGAACACAATCCACAGAGGGTAGAGAATAACTCTTGAGGGTCAGTGAGATTAACCAACATGTGGTGAAATTTGTCCCATGCTTCTATGTGCATACAGACCACCAAGCACTTGCATACACCTTAGCTAACTGTCCTCACGATGGTCTCCATTTCACTCAGAAGACTGAGCTCAGGGAGCTTATGCAGATTTCCCTGAATCTAACAGTTGGTCAGTGACCAAGTCATGAACACGCGCTGTTATCAGATGCTGGCCTCCTGGCTCTTAACTTCTATGCTCTGAGAGGGGTTACGGGCATGTAACAGAAGTTGAAAAAATATAGAAACCAAGCCCTATGGTAACCATCATAATCATAGTAATGGGAAGAATGTCCCTGCCTTACATTTCCAGGCATCATTACACTTGACCCTTATAATATTCTTGGGAGTTAAAAAGGTTAGGTATTATTATTCTCATTTTACTAATGAAAAATAGCAAAGGTTTAGGCCAAATGACATGCCACAAAACAGCATCTCAGAGTTGGCTTTTTAAAAAATTTCTGAATCCATTAGTGAGGCAAATATACTATATTGTTAATTAGAAAATGCTGGCAACAGGACAGTTTAATTAAATTAAGTCAGAAGACAATAAAACAAACATATACATATTCTGCTTAAATATTAGTCTCTTTTTTGCCTTATGGGTCACTATTTTATTTTGTCCATATTGAAAAGCCCACAGTAATGGTCCATGATAAAATAAATGGATAAATAACATGTGAATCTAAAACAAGAGGAAGGAAAATAATATTTAAATAAACGCCTATCAATTTCTAAAAAAAAGTTAAGTTTAAAATTCATACGGTACACCAAATACCAAAATTAATTCCAGCTAGGCTCCAGAGTTTGATATGAATGCATAATTATGGAGAGAGGAGCAGGAGATAGTGTGATCTACGGGGCTGATCTCGTTGGGTGTTATGCTTACCAGATGGCAGATCCAATGTAGGGGCTGTACAAATGTTACTCCCTACTTCACAGATGAGAAGACTGAGGCCCAGAAACCTGTCGTGGCCCAGCCCATGGCAGATGATGGTGCAGCTTAGTGGGGGGGGCTCATTGTTCTGGCTCTAAACTCAGTGCAGTTAATCATCAGAGGTCTTAGGATCAACCTCATCCTGACCGTTAGGACACTATGATGTAAGAAATTAGCAGTTTCTTTTCTGGAAAACCTGTTAGATTTCCCTAAAATGAACAATCATGTAGCAAACAGCAAACAGTAAAACAAACCAGGACCATATTTGCATGAAATATGACAGTCAAAGGGTTAAATTTGATAGCAAGCGTTTTAACTGATGCGTAAGAAACACCATGTAGATAAACAGACAAGGAGTATGCATAAACATTAGAATATGCTTTGTAAACAAATTTGAAAAATTAAGCTTATTAATAATAAAAGAAATGCAAATTAAAATAATAATGAGATGGTATTTTACATAATGAGATGGTATTTTACGTGTTTCCAGTGAATAATCATTTTCTTGTTTGTTTTTTAAGACCAAAGCTATAGGAAAATTGCGAGGTCGTTGTTGTGGTGATGGTGGAATTTGTAGAGCCTCTTTGGAAAAGCAATTTGGCAACAATTATAACGAATCATAAAATTTCCACACCCTTTGACCTAGCAATCCCACTCCTGGGACTTTATCCCGAGGCAATTATTAAAAAGACAACGAAAGCCATGTGTAAGAAAATATTCAACGCAGTAATGTTTATAAGAGTAAAAAAATTGGAAACCACCTAAAGGTCCCACCACAGGGAAATGATTCAGTCAATTATGTGTTTGTGTAACCATCAGATTAATTATGGAAGCTATACGGTAATATAAGGATACTAATGATGTCAATTGAAAAAGGAGTGAAAATTTTATTTATACCGGGCCTTTAACTGCTGAAAAGTCCACATGTGGATTCGCACTGAAAGTAAATACAGAAAAATAAAAATAAGAGAACCATCCCAAGATCAGGTTGAATAGGTACACTGAAGCCAAGTCAGGAAAAGTCTTAGATACTGTCTTAAAGAGTTTGAGCTCCATCCTTAGAGGCATTGGAAAGCCATTGCAAATGTCATAACCAAAATTATGTTTGGGGAGCTCTGACAGCACCGAGGGCTTCAGGCGGGAGCTTAGGGTGGTACCGGCCCTGGGGTAGTGAGAGTCACCATGGAGCCTGGCAGGGCAGGGATGGGGGCGGTGGAGGGAGCAACCCCATAGAAATGTAGGAGGCAGAATCGCCAGCGCAGGCCAAGTGCTCAGGTGTAGGAGTGTGGAAGCGAGAGGAGAGGAAGGGCTGCTGCTTTCTGAGCCTGGGCGGGGCGCCATCGGAGGGATCGGCAGAGAGGGCTCCATTTTGGATGTGTTGGGAGTACAGTCGTTGTGAAGCATCCCATAGTGCCTTCCACAGACAGCTGGAATACCGTCTTGTCCTTGGGAGGGAGGGAATGGTGGATGGTGGAAATTGGGTGTGTTGGCTTATGTGTGTAGCTGAAGTTGAAAGGTTGGAGGATGCCCAGGGAACATTTGTCTCAGGAGAAAAGGGGTCAGCAGAGGGTAGAACCCTGGGAAAGTCCAAGGTTAGAGATGGTCGTGAAGAGGAATTGATGAAGAAGTTGGAGGCAAATGTGGAAAAGGAATGAGGAAAGAGTCTTAAGAAGGAAGGAGTGGACAAGAGAGCTGACCAGGGCTCTGGGTCCAGAAGGTGGAAGCCCCATAGGAGGCCCTTGGTTGGGTCATTGGATCGTGGACAATACAGTCCCATTGGAGCATGGAGGGAGGTGTGGGGACAGAACCCATATAACTGTGGGGTGAGAAACTCAAGGGGGAGGGTGACGCTAAACTGCTCAAGACTTTAAGAAGCTCAGAGATGGAGCATCCAACGGTCCCGGTTTGCCTGGGACTTGGGGCATTCTCAGGATGCACACTGCTCAGTGCTCCAGTCAGGAAAGTCCTGGGCCAACCAGGACAAGTTGGCCACTCTCCTCAAAAATGTGTAAGCTAAAATACCTGCTCTTTAAGGGAGGTTAAATCTGTGTGAGGATACCAGATGTATATGCATAATGCCGTTAAGTAGCAGCACAAGGAAACAAGCCTATGCCGAGCTGCCAATTTAGTGGGATGGAGGGTTTGGGAATATTTTTGAAAATATTTTTGGGTTGAAGCAATCTGGTGAAATTTTGGGAAAAATAAGTTGTTTTTCTTTTTAATTTTTAGTTAAAAAAATCAAGTCAGAGTGGTACAGTAAAACCGTAGGAAGTAAAGCACTGGTGTAAACATTGACAGTTTTAAACTAAATGGCTTCCTTATTTGAGTTTTCCAATTACCGTTTTATTTATTTAGTTTTAATTTTACACCGAGGCAACTAAAAAGCCTGTAACAACACCTCATTAATTTGCATTAATGGGGAAGTGGTGTGCTGTTTGATACGTGAAAGCCCTGAGTTTAAAGACACAGAGTGCTAATAGACCATTGGTCCTAGAAAAGACCCAATTCATCTAGGGGAGCCAACTATACTTACAGAATCCTTGGTTGCCAGGCTGGGCCTGACTGCTGCCATCTGCTGGGGGTTGGACTTCCAGATTCCCCCTTCCCCACCCCACCCCCACCTTTGGGTACCCCAGCCTCACTACCTGTAGGTTCACTGGAGAGTGTGGGCCACTGGGGTCCTGGTGTCCAAGTCCTGTGGGCTTGGGGCCAACTTCCGGCTCTCTGTGACTTGTTTTCCTCATTGGTTGTACAATCCTTTTGTTAGAATTAAATACAGTGTTTGTGGAGCAAAGATGCCTCTCTGTCTGGGCCTCTTTCACTTGGTTACTTGCCACGTGCAAGTTTGGTACAGGTCGCCCCGTGTTTTGGGGCCTCATTTTTCCTGTTCAAGAGGTTTCAAGATGTTGTGGGGTTTAAAGTTGACGACATATATGGAGTGATCTGTGCAGTGTCTGACCCACATTTTTGTGAGTCTTTTATTAGTTGTGGCCCAATGCTTGTTAGCCACATGACCTTAGGCAAGTCTCTCCCTTCCATTTCTTTATCTACAAAAAACGCCCTGACCTAGATGATCTCTGTGGTCCCATCTGATTAGTGCATTTTCTCTAGTGCTGTTTGAAGCTTGGACTGAGATTAATAATTGTGTATTTGTGTGGTGATAGGAGAGACTGACTTTAAGAGGTTTCAGTTTAACACATCCTGACTTTTGAAAATGAGAATTCCGTTGAGGAAGACTTTAGGAACCTACTACAAAGAAAGGAGCGTGGACCATGATACGTTAATCCGACTCTATGAAGATCCATAGAGAGGTTCTGTTGAGCCAGTAACTATATTGGGCAAAATTTGGGCTTATTGTGCCATCCCTGCCACTCATCTTTCCATTTGTTCCTGTCGCTCCTTCTCCCCCACTTCTGAATCTCACCTGTGCCTTTGGACCTTAGTCACCTTTCCACTCCTCTCTTCTCCCCCGACTTCCAGGGCTCCAAACCTGGCTTCTGTATATGGAACCCACCTCCATACTGGGCCCATCTACCTTGTTTCAGATCCTGGATGTCCAGTCTGTCTGCTACCCCATCCTCTGACACCTGTCTGCCCCATCCTGCCTTTGGTCAACGTTTTGGCCCTCCATGTTACTGCTGACCCTGATCTGGCCTCTACCCTGACTTGTTCTGTCACTGCCTCAGATTCTTCTTGGCTCCATTATTGATTCCCAAAGCATGTGCAGATTGCAGCTTGTACAACTTGACAGTGTGTGGACATGGATGAATGGGCATAAGAGGAGATGAAACAGGAGAAGATTGTCATTGATTTTTCTTTTTTATATTTCTTTTGTTGTCATGACTTTCTTTTTTTTAAGAGCTTTTTTTGCTCAGGAAGCAAAATTGTGGGGCAGTTCATTTCAAGTATAATCATTTCATGAGATAATCCGTGCCAGTCGTGACATTTGTATTGGTATTTGTTTTTTGAGCACCTGCTACATCACGGGCACTGTCTCTGGTCCCCTTTTGGCCACTGAGAAGGAATTAGTATTTTAGTGGAGAATAATAATCAGGTACTGAAAATAAAAGGGTTATTACAGAGGGTACGTACAAAGGTTTTGGGTGTGCAGTGGAGGAGACAACCAGTATTCTACAGTGGGGCTTGGAGAGCATTCCCAGAGGGAGTGACGTTTGGGCTCAGTCTTGAGGACGTGCTAGGTAGAGGAAACAACACAAAGGCTTGGAGGAGTGAAGGACTTTTGGGGTGACTGGAGGGTCCATGATTGAAATTGGAAAACAAAGCTGTAAAGACAGAGCCGGGACTATGTTTAGAAGTACCTGGGAATGCCACGATAGGAGATGGGTGGTGACGGGGAATTACAGCAAAATCTGAATGAGTTATGTCTAAATTAATGTCCTGTAACTGTGAGGAGCTTGAGAAACAACTCTTGGTAGTTGGGTGCTGGGTATCTCAGTATTATTTGAAGCCGGCAATCCTGGCTCCTCTCCACAATAGCCAACCATATGTTGCCCTTCTCCCCCTGTCCTGGCACTTGGGCCGAATCTCATCTTTTCTTCGAAGGTGGAGCCACTTGTTGCCTCCTCCTCCCCATTCTCTGACTTGGAGTGAGATGAAGGAATCTTGTTTACTTCAGAGCCAGGGCCAAAGGAGAGGCTTTGAATAGATCATTTCTGACTCTATTTCTTCTCAGTGCTGTTTTCTCTCCAGAAAGGCACTATCATTAATTAAAGCAAAACAAACAAAGCAAATCCTAAACAGCTGAGCTTCATATTTTCAAGGACCCATAAACCTCATCAGCATAAAAGAAATTACATTTGGAGCTTACCTAGTGCAGACGTTCATTTTGATGGAGTGTTCCACGCTTTGCTTTATTATCTGGGATGGAGTTTTCTGGAGTAATCCCAGAGCTCTGATGGGTTTTCCTGTAGATCCTGGATAGAAATGGCTGTGTCCCCAGGAGGCTGCTCCAGCAGAGAGGCTAACAGGAAGCTGAGGGCACTTGTGGCCAGCCTGCCCCAGGAGACTGGAATATGGAGCTCTCAACTGTGGTTGTGTAGTGCTTTGGTCTATTTAAAAGTTGGATCTATACAACAAAAGTTGGATCTGTACATTTCACACTACGTAAATTACAACTCAGTAAGAATTCTAAGTAAAAAAAAAGTTATTAAAAAAATCTGAAAAAAATGACAACTTATAGGTGCCTTTTCGGGAAAGGGCTTTGCAAACCAGAGGGACGGTGACAATAATAATGTCATTTGTGGCTTTGGGTCAGTTACTTCTTTCTGCGTGTAGGTTTCCTCATTCTAAAAAGTGGCATGCTATGGTTTTGATTTTATTTCTGGGTCTTGTTTCTCGCTTATTTTCCCTCCATAGTGGAATAATATTTAATAAATACTTTGTAAGAACTGTTTTAAGGAGCAAGCGGTAGAGTTACTTACTTTTTAAGAATTTGACAGCTTGAGGATTACCTGCCTATTTTTTGAAAGATCAAAGTCTAAGGCCTTAGTCTACTGATTATTCAATTCTTAGCGTCTTCATCAGTTTACTGACCTTTTCTTTGGGTCATGTGATTATTTACATGCTGGCTGTCCTGGTGGTGGGATATTCTTCTTTCTCGAGTCCCTGTCTTGCTTTCTGACCCCATCATTTTGGGAGCTAAAGCCACAAGAACCCATGAAGCGCAAGGATGCTGGGTGCTGGGGCTGAGAAGCAGACTGGCAGTATCATGCTCTGAACTTGGAGGAGAAACCTTCAGGTGAACATTTGTCGTCTTCTCCTACTCAACCCAGCATGAGTGTGGCCCCTCTGCAAATTGAGGGGAACCATATGACAGGCAGCATATTTGCTGTTTGCCATTTTTAAGAACTATGTTTAGATTTTGTTCTGCTGCTGCCTAGTATTTTTTGATCAAGATCACAAGACCAAGTTTTAAAGACTTCACCTTTTGAGAATAGCTCTTCTTAGACAAGCCACGTGTCAAAATTGAAAAAAGACGGGTACAGTCTCTTCCATAGGAAAAGGGATGTTCTCTTGGCTTCATCCTGGTGTTCAGTGATTTCCAAGCCATGTTTGGCAGAGGTGATGCAGGTGTCCCACAAATTATTTTGATTTGAATTATATTTTAAAATATGTTTTCACTCCTTAAAGACTGTAATAACAAGACATCACAGGAGGTCGACTATGTGACTGATTCTGTTCTAACAAGTTGGAGACTGCCGGTACATTAATTGGAGACTGTGAATATAAGGTCAGCTTTTTAATTTAATTTTTTCCGATTTTATAATATAATTTCTTCTGTCATGTCTACGCACATATTTGGACTTATGGTAAACCATGTCCCTGGTTTGAAGTTAGCTCTACACAGTTAATTTTGGGGAAAGATG
The DNA here is from genome assembly GCF_003265705.2 of Callorhinus ursinus. Classification (NCBI taxonomy): domain Eukaryota; kingdom Metazoa; phylum Chordata; class Mammalia; order Carnivora; family Otariidae; genus Callorhinus; species Callorhinus ursinus. Next base: position 8,474,524 of record NW_027397064.1, read on the forward strand.
TAGTGCAAACATTTGACCAACAAAGGGTCTATTTTGTAAATATTCAAAGCACTTTCACAGTCAATGGTAAAACGACAGCCCAGTAGAAAAATGGGCAAAAGCTTAATATATAGGGTAATGGAAAAAAAAAAAGTATAAATTTTCAATAAACAAACAAAAAGATGTTCAGCCTTACTCAGTGGAAGGGCTGGAAGATGTAGCAGTAGTAGGCGTTTTTATCCCCCAGCTCTCAGGTAGGTCGTGCTTACACAGTGAAATGAAGCCCAGTGCTGTGGGAGCCAGGCATCATAGACACTTCCATTGTTTTTGTGGGAGTGTAGATTGCTCTGATCCGTTTTTGGAGAGTTTTGGCAATATGTGCCAAGGAAAAGTAAGGCACACTCTTTTGACAAGCCAGTTTCCCTTCTGTAAATTTATTTCACAGTTGCCCCAATACTTGTACCTTTCTATGTTGTTTGTATTAATAACAACAGTATACCCAAGCTGCTAGAAACAACCTAAATATCCATATATGACTAGTGAAATTATGGTGCCAGGATTTAATGCAACACACAGAGCTTAAACAAAAGAGAGAGGGACAGAAGAGAAAGGGAGAGGGGGAGGAGGGGAAGGGGAGGTAAGATGCGCCTTGTGCCTGCTGTTAGGGGAAAATGTTCAATATATCCTAAGAGAAAAAGGAAGCTGTAAAATAGTAATTTGGTATGATCACATTTGTATAAAAAAAGGAAATAGAAGATCCCTTTGTGCTCATGACTGCATTGAAAATTTCTGGAAAGAGATGCAAAAGAAAAACAAACACAAAAAAAACCAAACCAAACAACAAAAACCTGCTGATAGTGATTGACTCTGGGATTTGACATTGAAATTCCGAGACTGACAAGAGGTCTTCTATATTTCGCTATATGCCCTTCTGTGTTAATTCGATTTCCTCTTTTATGCCAAGCATGTGGATCTTTAGTGATAGGAAAACTATTTAATGAAAAAGCCCTCCATTTTATTTTCCCATTCTCTAATAATGCCTTCACCCTCCCCATATCTGATTCTAGAATTCTATTTATTTGTACCCTAAATACTAGATACTGAAGCAACCCATAAAATGGACTGTGTCAATCAACATGTTGTTGATTGAGCAGGTGGTTGGAGGAAAATTGTGAGCAATTCATTATTCTTGCAAGGGGGCCCTAGAGCTGAAGGTGTGGAAATTGTTCTTCCCTGAATCCATACTTTCTCTGTCTTTCCAGATTCTAAGATGTGCTTTTGTGTCTGGCTCAGATCCTCTGAGTTTAATGTTCCTCGTTGAAAAAAAACCAGATCTTGAGACAGTTGATGGTGTGGACAGGCTGTCCCTTGAGAGAAATGACACTCAGTGGCCTGAGAGCCTGAGGAGTTGAACTTGGGCTGTGATTGGGTCAAGTGTTGGGAGGAGAGCTGCCCTGTGTCCTGGGTCCCTGAATTTGTCATATTTATCTTACTTTATTCTCACAGACACCCTGGAAGTTGGGCATTTTACCTATGAAGAGTGGAGGCTTACAGGGGTTAATTTACTTGCCCAAAGTTACAAAGTTTGTAATTCACAGAGACTGGATTAGATGGAGCCCAAGTCTGACCTACTTGACCCATGTATCCTTTTCTTTCTCCCTCTACTCCTGGTTAACTTTGCCCCCCCCCCCCCCCGCCCCCCCCCCCCCCCCCGCCCGTGTCATTAATTGGTCTTGTTGGTTACAAAGGGGATTAGTTTTGAGAGTGAGTTTGGGAAAGGAACTCAGGGTCATGGGTGAGGTAACAGTGTGTTCTAAAGGGTGGGTCAGCTAAGAGGAGGAGGGAATGACTGTGATCTGGGACTTAGCCATCCTGCCTCCTGATTCCACCTCTCCCACTTGGCTTGCTGTGTTTTGGCATAAATCACTAAGCCTCAGTTTTTTTTTGTATGTAAAATGGGAATCATTGTACCTGTCTGGCAGGGTTGATGTGAAAAGTAAATGGCAAAAGCCTATAACATGCCTCTTGTAGCTTGTGCCTGAAAATCGGTGCCCCCAACTTTGCTTTATAAACCTTCAGACGGTGGCCATGACCATGAGGTCCAACACTTGCCAAAGAAACCCTCTGGTATATCTTTGTGGCCGATTCTAGTTAGTACTTCTTCAAGGATATCTTTGTGTGGAAATAGATTTAAAATAGCACACCAGAAAGACACTTCTCCAAACTTAGCCCCCTTTCCAGCTCTAGGTAGAACATCAAGAGCTGCTGAGAGCTGCTGAGAACTTGTCTTCGGTTCTTAGTGACTTTCTCATAGAAGTTTCCTCTGCCATCATGAAACCTGGGCTTGTGTTTCTTTTGACAGAGGAGGGAAAAATAAGTCACATACTAGGTGACAGCTATAGGACATCTCTCTGTGATGACTTACTGCTTAATCTCTGGGTGAACTTCAAAATGTTATCCTTTGAAAGGGAATTATATAGATTTCTCTCGAAGAAACTTTTGGACACCTGATTTAAAGGCTTCGAAGACAAATCTCTTTTAAACATGGCTGAGGAAGCACACTGTTAAAGGGACAACAAGCACACCAACAGGTAGAACTCTTAGCCAGCTCTTTCTTCTTTGTTTCTATTTATTTTTTTCCACAGAAAAGGCAAATTCTAAGAAAAAAGAGGCCAGAATAAGAGCCCAACTTTAAAACACAAACCTAGGGTGTGATTTGGGGTTGTCTGGGGTTGTTACACAGTAAGGCAGTCTGATACTTTTTATATGTGAGAAACTGTATAATTAAAATTGATTTCTGAAGAGTGGCCTTGAGACCCACTAAGTTTCTTATTTGCTGGAGAAATCTTCAGTTATTTTCAGAATTGTATTTAACTTCAAGTTGACTAAGATAGAATTTTCTTAAAATTCTGATTAACAGAAACTTGATAATAGTGCCAGCCATTTCACTGTGTGTTGCTATTGGATGACACAGATAGTGTTGCCTAATGATGCTTTCTTTCTCGAAAAGTTACTTTTCTGACAACCTCATCCATCCAGAACACAACCTGAGTCTGATCAGAAGCAGGTAAGAAAAAACCCTTGGCCCTCAAACAGCTACCATAATGCCCAAGCATCATGTTCTGTGGACGTGACAGAGCTCACAGATGCATTTTGGGAAGATATAACGTGGTACTCTGTGGCTTAGGGAAATCCACATTTGCACAGAGAATCACACATTTCTCAGTGGCCCATGAGAGCATTTCTCCAGTTAAGCCCAGTAATATAATTTATGTTCACATCGATAGTAAATGTGATCAATAAATAGTTCCATTTTGCTCATACACTCTGTTTAAGAAAATCTCAAGTATGCAAATAAAGATTTTTCATTCATCCTACTCAACTAAAGATTTGGCACTGAGTTTTAGACCACTTGTCCTCAGAACAGTACTTGCCTATAAATGTATCAAATGAGTAAGTAAAGGACCCAGGGAATATGGATGTTAGGTTACGCGGAATGCCTCATTTCTCGGTACTTGAATGAACAGTTACTGTAATTTTGAATCCAACAAATGCTCCTTTGCTCAAGTCTCTGATTTATGGAGAACTTATCCCCCCAAACCAGCCTCCTACATTTTGTTGTATAATGTCTTTTATATAATTGTTTCCCTGCACCCCCCCATCTCCTCCCATTTTTGAGGAAAGAATACAATATCATCATAATAAATGTTTTTTCATTGTAAGGCAGCTTTATTTGGAAAGGGGTTTTAGAAAATACTAGTTAATGAAATTTTCAGCAGACGCCGTCAGTAGCCACAAAAAAACGTGATTAAATTTTAATTAAAGTATACTTAATTAAATCCTATTGGCTGAAAGTAAATGGAAAAAGTTATTAACCCTCTTTAATTGTTTTCACCAAGCTTTTATGTGCCTGCCTGGAGGGGACTGTTGCTGCTGGCAGGCACAGGAGTCTGTCTGGAGGGATGGATCTTATTTTCTGATCTGCCATGGTTCACTCTTGGCTTCTAGTGTCATATTGGCACATGGCATTCAGCTCCTTTTCTTAATTTTCCAGCAAACTATCTGCACATAAAGAAATAAAATTATAAGACAACAAGCTATGCTCTTTGAATTTTTATCTTTACTCATGTAGCAAAAGGTGTTGGGAAAAGTGCCTTGAAATCCGACTTCTCCTACTCTCGGATTTTGTGGCAAAATTTGCTTTTGTGGAAGGAATCCAATCTAGAATGCCGATCTTCTCAATGTCTTTCCATATGTTAACCATTCTTTTTTTCTAAAGTTCATTTCTTTTCCTTTTCTGATATGAAACTTCCTGGGAGCTCATCATAGGTAGAAAGAAAAAGCAGTGAGCAGACATTTAAGGAAGGGGCCTCTGTAAAAAGTAAGCAACTTATTCTTGGGAGATATTTTGTGGTTTTTGTTTTTTTAAATGATTATGTGAGAGGATTTTTCAAAATGTTTGTAAATTTTCCTCTGTGGTGACATTTCCTTAATAGAAATGTGATAATCCTCGTTCTGAATCTGATCCTAAATACCTTTCTGAGTGCTCTGGGAAATCACAATTTCTGCCCTTAAGCAATTGATTAATAAATTAGCTAAACTTGTCTGAATAGGCATGGGGGACCTAGTGTAATCAGAATTAAAGATAAACATGTCTAGGAGAGAAAAATGAAAGCATTCCACTCACAGTTGAAGTAAGGGCATCTCAAGGATTGTGAAAGGTCATTATTTTTCAAAGCCAAAGCTGAGAGATCCTGGAGACTGTATTAAATGAGTCAGGCGAGGTTGCAATAACTAATAGGCCCTAAAATATAAAAAGTGTGAAACACTATACATGTGTTTTTCCAAGTTACCATCCATCACTGTGTTCCTGGACAGTTGGTGGCTCTCTTCCATGTGGTGATTCGGGGACCCAGGCTTCTTCCTTGCTGTGGTTCCACTGCTCCTGTAGGCTCATTGCTGTTTGTATAGGTGGCGAGATAGCATGAGGAGGAGCAGCTGCTTATTTCAGATCTTTCCTCATTAGGAGCACTTGTCCTTTCTGCTCACATTCTCTCGGCTAGAACTCAGCCATCAGTCCATAGCTCTTTCCAGGGAAGGTGGAGAAATGTGGTCTAGCTGAGTGCCTGAGAAGGAGGGGAAACAGATTTTGGTGAGCAGCCAGCATGCCGCAGAGACCATCAGGTGAAAGTTTGCAAGTGGTTGGCCAGCAAGGCACACTGGCCCTGCTGGTATATTTCCTTTGGCTAGCACAGTGCTAGTAGAATTTTAGAATTGTAGCAAACGCCACAAGATCGGGAGATTTCATATAAATATCTGGCCTTCTGGTTTCTGTTGAAAACTCTGACTCACTGGTGTTTATGTCATATTCTTGCTTGCCAGCTCTTGTCTAGAGTTGTGAGGCTCTACCTGTACAGAGGCCAGGGGCTCTTTTGTGTGCCATGGTTCTGGCCACTCCCTGTCATCCCTGAGAAGGCCAAGCCTCAGTTTCCACTTATCACCTTATTACCAGGCCTGCTTCTCTAACTCCTGCCTGACTCCAGGATTGGACACGAGAACACTGATTCGCGGCCCTGATGTCTCTCTCCTCTCTCCTCTCCATCCCCCCCTCCCCCTCCCTCTCTCTTTCTCTCTCATCATACCAGAGGAGACGCTCACCTGTAACTTAGATAGGTCTAAGAAATAATATTCTGGTTGGTTAGGAAAGGTTTCTGTGAGCTTACAGAATTCTAAATGCTATTAGAAGGAAGAAAAGAAGGCAGGGAAAAAACGGAGAGAGAAGGAGAAGGAAGGAGGGAGGGAAATGAAGGAAAGAGTGAAGGGAATGCATTCTGGGCTTTTGAAACAAACTTTTAGATCTCTGCGTGAACACCTAGCTACATTCTGCATACATATGTTCTTTAAGGCCTATTTTCTTCTGTCTAAGATTTGTAATTGGAAATGGGGTCTTTGTTCTCTAAAACCAGAGTGTAATAATAGGTATTTCTTTTTGTGACAGTTGTTGCGAGGACCGATTGTATACATAGATGGGTGCCATAAGAGACAAGACAGTGGTGAGCTGAGAGAAAGTATTTTCCTTCTAACCGACCAGCCTATTCATGCGGGATTTGTGAGGCCTGCCCTGGAGATGCACCAAGTGATTCGTTAGTGATGGGGCGCTCATTCTTCTCCTTTGCAGAGAAGTGTTAGAGGAAGCCCGAGTGTGGAGGTCACTGGGCAGGGGCTTGTGCACTGATCGTGCAGGTAGGAGGACTCACTGAAGCCGCGTCCATCATGACCCAGTTGTGGTGGTGATTTAAAAGAGAAAAACCTCAGAGTCTGGAGCTTGCAATTGCTGTTGATCCAGATATGGCTAGAGTTATGAAATGGACACATTAAGGGAAGTGGTACCCACGGCTAAGGGAATCACTGTGAATTCATCCTCAAGCCTATATATGAGGGCAGCAGTGACACACAGTCTTGTATCTGGGAAGAGTTTGCTGCATCCTAAGCCCTGTTGCAAGAGCCCAGGTGGCAAGTGGTTGGGCATCACCGCTACACTCAAGGTATCCGTGGCTCCAAAGATGAAGGCACTGGTTTCCAGTCCTCACTGTAGATCAGGACCACTAGGGAGGTATTTTTAATAATACAGATTCTAAAGTTCCATCTCAGACCTGTTGTATGAAACAGCTCTGCCAAGAGAAGTTCCGAACCACATGTATGGCCTCATGGTTTTGTTTAATGGAAGAGTAGAATAAGATTCAAATCCATGTCATTGGTAGGGCGACCCCATGCCAATCCCATGCAAGTATATCTCTAGACTTCTGTACTTTAAATCCCACTCGACATTATGAGTCATGTAAAACATGGCTTTAAATTTTATATCTATTGATTTAAATTAATAATTATGTTAGTAATGGGGAAAGCAAAATTAAATAGAGCTTCTATTTCATGCCTGAAGAAAACCAACTATTGAGCTACCAACCCATAATTAAAACATGGTCCTCACCCACCTAGTTTCTTGAAGTATTTGCCAAGGAGTATCAAAGTCACCTGGGAGCTTGATAGAAATGCATACTGTTTGGTCCCAACACACATCCAGATTCTGCATTTCAACAAAATCCCCAGGTGATAACTATACACACAAAGTTTGAGAAGTACTGCCCTACCCAACAGATGTTGGAAGCCAGATTTTTTTTTTTCTGGAGAAATAAACAGGCTCATGGTCTTGTCCCTGCCAATGCTAATGTGTGAAGTGATGGTTGACAGAGCACGAGCGCGGGGTTTAGTCCAGCAGATGGTTCGTAGGTAGAACTAAGTGTACCTAAAAAACACAGCGTTTGATTTGGTCACTTTTGTAGAGTTAACGTATTTGTTTAACTTATGATTTCAGGGTTAAAGAGCTAGAATTGAATCCATTTACCTTGGATTATAAAACAAAAACATATAGCAGAGCACTTTTTATGTATGAGTGTGTATCCAATGCTTTCTGAGCATGAAGATGTTTATTGTTGAAGTTCTGCGGGGAGAATTTATAAACTGAATTTAAGAGTCAGGTCATAGAGTCAACTAAACTTAAGTAAGTTTTTTATGTCCTGATTATTATTTTTCTGTTACTCATATCCCTTTCCTGATAACTCTTCGGCAGAATATGATGAACACAGCAATGCTAAAAAGCCATATTAATCATTAGTCATTGTGGTTGTTAAGATCTTTGGTATTTTTTGTAGTTATACAAGCAATAACTTACTAGCAATAATTATTTCCTTAAGCAATAATTTTTAATTTGCTTCCATGAGGCCTATCCCCAGAGTGTGGTTTGCAGATGAATCTGAGCAACAAAACCACCTTGGCAAATGATTTTATATATACTTGTATTTTTTTGTCTGAGTAAGAAAATTCTGAATTTCACCCAAAGCACACAGGATCTATTTCGGCATCAGCCTGATAATGAGACAGTAATTGGTGTGTAAGCCGTTCATTCTCCAAGTTTTCTCACGGGGCATAATTTGCCTCTTATTTGTCAGGAATGGGTTCTGGGACACAACAGTCCCATTCACGATGGGCAGAGCAAATGTACTAAAACATTATCATAGCTGGGATTAATGGTCCACTATGGATTTATGTCAAGAATGTTAATGATTTGTTTATGAATAAGTGGGCCTGTCGCATGGTGAAACAGTAGCCTGCAGAATTGCTGAATGGACAGTTTGCTTGCAGAGGATTCTTGGAGGAAATAAATACTCTTGCCAGGCCTTTTGCATCTCTTAAATCGCTACTGTGAATTGACTTTGGAATTTGAAATGGTGGCATTTACCTCACCAAGTCCTGTGCTTGCTATTGCAGACCTTGTAACTCTAAATTTTCTTGATATAATTTGGAGAAAAATATTTTTTAGGATTGAGTCTAATTTGGTGAAAATAATAATTTAATTAAATCTCTCATTGAACAAAATGTAGCCCCGCCCCTGCTCTCCCCGCCAGATTCTGGTAAAATATAATCAAACTTTTTGAAGTGCGTGTTAATGTACAGAAGATAGGGATTTACAGTAGTTTTTAATTGGTAGATAAAAGTCACTTATTGCTTGGTAGAGCCCAAGCAATGACAAGTAAATCAAGATTATATAATGATTCATATACGCACAAACAGATTGATATAAAAATGTCTGTATGTTTGCATATATAATATATACGTGAGATGCATGTGAATGTGTGTGTAGCTTGCCATGTAAGTGTTTAATGATTTAATTTAATGATGTGTATTCTAGCTACTTTTTAAACATTCACCTTTTTATGGATGATGATTTTGGCTTTCTCTTAATAAATTTAAACTTAAGTGTTATCCTATTTATGTAAAAACGATTAATTTCTTTTTTTTTTTTTTTTTTTTGCTTTGGGATAGAATTAGTATAGTCAAGTTTTTCTTGACTTACAGTCAAAGGATCTTAATAATTTAAATACCAAAGTAACCTTATATAAAGTTTTAATTATAATCTGAGAAATTTCATACCACAAATATGACCTAAGGGATATTAATATCTAGGCTCCTATATAATCAGAAAAAAAATGTATAATAGTTTCTTAATGAAAGTGACATCTGTATTTACTAGGCAGAAAGGACCCATAATGATTAATTCACTTGGTCTTTACAGTAGTCCTAGTTGTTTTGTGGCTGTAAAGTCATGGAGTCAAGCTTCAAATCAGAACCTTTTGTGTCCAGATCATATGTTCTTTCCATTGTGGAATATCACAGGATCAGAGCCCATGTGACCTCACACTTCGTGTCCCTCTTCCCTTTCTGTATTCCCATCATGCTGTTCCAGGTAGGTGGACAGACTTGCTGAATGCTGTTGAAAAAAAAAAAGGTGGGCACAGATGGCCTTCCAGGGATCAGAGAACTCCTCGACACGATGTGAAAATCTTGTGTACATCTCTTGCTCCTTGGGTTTTGTCTGATTCTTCAAGAAGTCCATGATCTTCCAAAGGATCATTTGTCCATATATCAAGTTATTAACTCAGTGCATGTCTAGTCATACTGGAGTAGCTGGACATGTTTTTTTTTTTATCATCATCACTGTTGAAGAGCAAATATGATTCTGAAGTTATGAAACTGATCTTCCTACATACTTCCAAGGTGATCTCATTTCTCTTGAGTCATACCCTATGGAGCTTATACTTCACTCTTAACTGGAAGCTCTGGTGATAAGCAACATATATAGACTTGACTTCTTCTGACCATTCTAAATTTCACCATCTTAGAAGGGACTGAGTACAGGCAAGTTTGGCTCTTCCATTTTAATTCTGGAGTGGACCCCAGTAAGGTCTGTTGTCATTAAGCAGATGGTTAGATTTGGAATAGAGTTGTTAGCAGAGACAGATTAAAATTAAATCCAGAGGATATGTGTTGAGCATCAGCCGTGAACAAGGCAATATTCTCCATACTTGGGGATGAGATGAATGAGGCCTGGGTGGATGCTCAAGGAGCTGCTATGTCCACTCACGTGGAGATTGTGATCAGTGCACAGCTCCTTCATATTCTGTCACTCACATTTGTGTCCACTGAACTTTAGCACACTAAATATTTCAAGGTAAGAGTGCTCTACTAGAAATGCTAAATTATAGTAGTATACTATATACAAAGTACAGTGGTATACTTTATGTATGCTATGTACTACAGTAACATACTATCTAGTTTTATTATTTATTTTTCTTATATTCGTGTATCTTGGCTTTAGGATTTCCTTCCCCCATCCCCTCCATAGATGTGATTGTAATAAGAGTGATTCTGCAGAGAGCTAAGAACCTATCCCATTACCCAGTAGCCCTACCTTTTGTATCAGGAGTTTTTCAACTGGCTCTATTCACCTCAAGGACTGTCATTCTCCAGAACACTTTCAAATCCTGGTGTTCATTAGAATCACCAGGGGCTTTGTTAAAAATGGAGATACCTTTCTCCTACTCAGGAATCTTCTATTGTAACCAGCCTCCCAAATGACTCTGCTGTAGAATGGGTTCTGTACATGGATTTTATAGAGGAATGACCACAAACCTCTGGAACTTTTTCTAAATTTGGATTCTGTTTCTTTTTCTAGGGACAGGATCCACAGCTTTATTTAAAATCTTAAAGGGGTCTGAAATCCAAAAAGGGTTTATGAGCCACTGTTCTTGTGGCTGGAGTGAAGGACATTAATTGTAACCATACATCTGTTACTTTTTGAGCTCAGGAGGTAAACGGATTGAATTCACAGGCAGTGTGATGAAGTCATATTGTAATTGGAATACTATTAGAATAAACCATTTTTACTTTCAAACTAAAAATGCACTACTTCTGGAACACTATTTTATGTCCTTTTTTAATAGCACTTAAAAGACAATACTAGTTGATGACCAGGTGACATTTACAGAAAGATTATGTTATAAACGTAGAAGTTTGTTACTTAATACCTTACCTGAGCCAGATGTGGTGGAATGTGCGGACATTTTTTTTTTTTTCCTTATAGTAGAACAGGGAACCTGAAACCCTTTCAGGCAATTAGCTATCCCAGCCCAATATCCCTGGAAGTTTTGAGTTTATGCCAAACTCCTCATCTGCCATTCATTTTCATAGAAATAGAATGGGAAGAAGGCGTTAATAACTCAGAGCGGGCACAGTGCTAGTATAGATGAAATAATCATGTTATCAAAATAATTGACTCGAATTCCAATAACAATTCTGCTTTGAGGTTCACAGAGAGAAGTGAACAAAAGCCAAACTGATGCCTGCCTTAGATTTGTAGTCTTGTCAGTTCTCTAAAACTTCTTGGTAATGAGGACTTTTTGCACAGTAGTGTTAAGAACATGTCATAGTCTTCAGACATGTTTTTTATGCTTCTAGACAGTCAAATTAATAGGTAGTGTTTCTTTAGGGATTAGGTATGTTTTTCTCTTTAAGAAATATTTGACAGTTGTTCCCTGGAATTGTCAGGGTCCTCTCTGTGAGTGAAGAGACAAATAATTTAAGTGCTAGCTTCATTTCCATGTCTCTTCACATAATAGCAGGAGGCAGGAAGTGCAGGCTTAAAAACACCGTGGGAGCTACCGTAATGTGGCTTTGGCTGGCTAAGGCCGGGAAGATTTTTCATCTTCAGAGTCAGAAAAAAATGCCATTGAAGCAAAAATGAATGTGATGTATTGTTAAGAAAATGCAGATCAAAACCGCAAGGAGATATCTACTACTCCACACCCATTAGGATGGTTACTATCAAAAAGAAAACCCAGAAAATAACAAGTGTTGGAGAAGATGTGGAGAAAGAGGAACCCTTGTGTGCATTGGTGGGGATGTAAAATGATACAGAAATATGGCAGTTCCTCAAGAAGTTAGAAATAGAATTGCCATATTAGGCAACAATTCCATTTCTGGGTATATACCCCAGATAATTGAAAACAGGTCTTGAAGAGATGTTTGTGTGCCCATTGTTATCACAGCATCATTCACAGTAGCTAAAATGTGGAAGCAACTCACATTCATCATTGGATGGATGGATGCACAAAATATGGTATTACATATGGAATGTAATTCAGCTTTAAAAAGGAAGGAAATTCTGACACATGCTCCAATAAGAATTGACCTTGAGGACATTATTAAGCTAAGTGAAGTCATTCAGTTACGAAAAGACAAATGCTGTAGGATCCCACTTTTCTAATGTACTCAGGATAGTCAAAATCATAACGACAAAGTAGAATGGTGGTTGTCAGAGACTGGAGGGAGGAAAGATGAGGAGTTATTGTTTAAGGGGGACAGAGTTTCAGTTTTGAGGGTGGAAAGAGTTCTGGTAATGGAGGGCAAAGGTACTTAAAACTACCGAACTGCACAGTTAAAAATGGTTAAGACAGCAGATTTTATGTTTTATGTGTATTTTATCACAATAAAAACATTGAAAGAAAAAGAAAATGATTTAAAGGTGTTTTCACAGTTTTTTTTTTTTTTTAATGTCTTCCTTAGATCTTTGTCCCTTGTGGGCCAGAGGTTTTTCAGAAATGAGAATGCAGAGTTCAGACATTTAGGTCAGGCTGGGGTCTGCCAACAAGGATGCCTCAGGGAGCATTCAACATAGGGAAATGGTTACTGCCTTTATTTAACAGACATTTGTTCAGTGTCCCTCCGTGGAGGGTGTTGGCTAACGTGTGGAGTAGAACTCAAAACCTGATCCATTTATTCCTCTTTTTGAACCTGATAGTTCTACCAGGTTCGAGATGCCTTTTTGTTCAAACAATTGAAATAGTCTTAGTTTTTTTGTTTTTGTTTTGTTTTGAAAACAGTGGTATTTTCATAGTAAGAGATTTCATGCTATAGAAAGGTATGAAAAAGAAGGCAAAACTCATTAAGACTGTACTTAATGTTTTGGTGTATATTCTACATTCTCTGTTTTTTTAAAATAGGTACACACATTTATTTACAAAACAGGAAATAGGCAATGCGCTCTGCTTTGTGACCTGCTCATTTGGGTTAATATATGTTATTTCACATAGCTCCACGATGATGTGATTAATTCTCTATTTACATTTTTAATGGCTGGGAAGAAATTTAAGAGATTGTTAGATGTTTTGGTGAACATCATGTCTTTCTAATGGTGGAGGTAAATTTAGTTATGAAAAGAAAAGCAATTGTGGTTGAAATGCAATAATATGGAGATAGACACATAGCAGAGTGGGCATTGGAGCTCATGCTGGTGGTGGAGGCAGAAGGAGTGGGACCTGATAAACATGGGAGGTTTGGGGGCAAGAGACCTAGCAGAGGTCTTGTCTTCTTCTTGGATGCTGAGCCTGGTCAGAGAGTCTGGTTCTGAATTGTTTATATTCGCTTGACAAGCCTTGAGTGCCTACTATGCGCTTAGCAGTGTCTTAATTACTGGTCGTACTGGGTTAAAAAGACCTTTTCATTTCCCCAGAGGAGCTGCTGATATAATGGGGGAGGCAGATACAATCACTCACAGTGATGGTCTGGTGAGATACACAATATATAGAGATACACAGCTTCTCAACAGTGAACTCAGCAGATATCAGGCCTTGGAAAGAGAGAGTTCTTTATAGTGTCTATATGGTATGGGGTCCATATTGATGCTAATTAAGTCATCAATTATTTTCTATGTCTCTTTTGTGTAAAGGAGAAAAATGAAAGACTTTGGGATAAATGTCTCCCAAATAGCTCTTTGTTTATAGTCACTTGATTTTTTGGTCCTGTAAATAAGGGAAGTGCAGGCAGATATGCTTACCTGGGAAGGAATATAGTCACTTCTTGGATGGCTATGGCATCCCTATCTGTTGGACCCAGGATAAGTTGGGGGAGTGAAACAACAGAGTGACCCCTTAGCTAAATAGTTCATGAATGAACTCAAATTTCCTTCTCCAGCTTCTCCCTAGTGATGGAATCTGTGCCTCCTGCCAGAACGAGGAGAAGCGAGACTGAGTTTTAAGTTGACCTCCTAAAAGTTTTGATAACAATACAATCCCCTGAAATTATGTGTGTGTGTGTGTGTGTGTGTGTGTGTGTGTGTGTGTGTGTGTAGCATATGTAGGAACATTTTATTATTTGATTTCAAAATTAAATTTCTTTGATATATAATATGTGTTTCATTACATGGGCACGTTCTGACTTGCAGCATACTGAAATATTGTTGAAATATTATTATTGATTGGCTTTGATGGAAAAATATTCTTGTTTTTCATATTTACTTATTTTTAGCTAGAAATTTCACATTTATTTTAAAGAGATATATTCTTTGGAACGTTAAACAGCTTTTTAAAAATTCAGTCATAGAGTTAGTTTATAGATTTCATAAATCCCAAACTTGCCTGCTTAAGGAAGTGTACTCTAACCTTACTTTTTACTTTATTATCTGTGTCCTTGTTATCTGAAAAATATAATATTGTTTTATTATAGTCAACCACAAAAAAATAAATGTTTATTAGAAGTCTGCTATGAGCCAGGTACTGTTTTAGGTACCAGAACAATGGCACCAATACAATCATCATGGAGAACAAGAGAATTCTTGCTCTCCAGCGTTGATGTTCCCATGTTGGAAGACATACAATAAATATAACATCAATAATTGAAAATGTAATATGATACAGTATAATATAATGTAACCTAACATCAGGTAGTGGTAGCACTGTGTAGAAGATAAAATGGGGTAACATGATACTTGATTAGCTCAGGAGGAGGAGCAAGGGCTGAGAAGGTGCTCTTTGAAACCTGAATAATGAAAAGGCAGTTGTCTCATGAATACTTAGGGAAGGTACGTTGCAGGCAGAAGGGACGGCACCTGCAAGGGCTTTAGGTCGGGAACAAGCTTGGTCACAGTGTCCAGGACATTGCCAGGGAACAGGCCAGAAGAGGAAAAAGAGGTTGGGAAAGTAGTCAGGAGTTAGACCTTGTCAGCCATGCTAGGGTGTTTGGGATTTTTATGCCATGAGTAATGGGAGCTGATGGAGAGTTTTCAGTGGAGAGATGACGATCTATTCTTTCAGAAAGAGCATAGTCTGTCTGTTGTTTTGGAGGATGGATTGTAGCAAACAAAAGTAGAAGCAGGGAGGCCAGTTATGAGGCTGCTGAACTAAATCTAGGAGGAGAGATGTTGCTCTAACAGGGGAGGTGGTGAGCAGTGGTTGGATATAGGATCTATTTTGAATATAGATCCAGTAGAATTATCAATTGATAAGGAGTAGACTCTCAGCGAAAGAGAGATCAAGAGTGTTTCCTGGGATTTTAGTTTAAGCAAATACATGAATGGTGGTACCATTTACTGAGATTGGAAGAGTTCCAGAGAGGAGATGGCATATTTCTGGAGAAAGATCTGTGTACTCTCTTTTGGCTATATTAATTTTAACGTACTGGTTCAGATTCAAAGTAAAGATGCTGAGAAGTCGAGAAGTCAACTGTACTAATCCATATCACAGATGAGAAGTCTTGTCTAGGCGTATGTGTTTGAGAGTTACTGCAATATAGCTGGGATTCAAAACCATAGAACAGAATGACATTACCCAGGAGAGAGTGTGGGTGGAGAGGTGGTCTGAGAACAGAACTCCTTTGCTAGCTACTCCTATACTAGACCTTGAAATAGTTTATTACCACATCAGCTGCTGCTCAGGACAGGTGTTGAGAACATATTATTGTTTTACACCTTGTGAATGTTTGAAAGCTATTTGCGATGCATATATTAGTCCCTAATTTTGAAAACTTCATGCAAAAATTTCATGTATTTCATTTTGTATCTTTCTAGTACAATGGGAAGGATAATAAATTTGGGGAGGATTTGTGCATATAGTTTCCAAGAAATATTTGTTTCATTAACAATGCTATCTCAGTATGCCAGTATTTATAGCTTCCTGTTACTTTAAACCTGAAAGTTATCAGGGTTTTTATTTGTAATTGGTTGACTTTTCATCAAGAACTCAGAAAAATTTCATTTCAGTTGTTCAGTGGTATCACCACTTAAATACCTTGGATTTTGAACCAGAGCACTATATTTTGAATGGATTGAGTTTTTCAGAGTTGTCTTTTTGGTTTTTAATAAAAAAATGAAATCAGGGGCACCTGGGTGTCTCAGTCAGTTAAGGGTCTGCCTTCTGCTCAGGTCATTACCACAGGGTCCTATGGTGGAGCCCCATATTAGGCTCTCTGCTCAACAGGGACCCTGCTTCTCCTTCTCTCTCTGCCTGCTGCTCCCCCTGCTTGTGCTCTCTGTCAAATAAATAAATAAAATCTTTTAAAAAAATGAAATGCATTTCAAATGCTTGTAAAATAGTCATGAAAGGAAAAACAGTGATTTAATAAATAGTAACATTCCTTTATTTGAAGAATTACAAAGAAAATGTACACTATTGGTAAGGCAGTGGTGCCCTCATCCCCCTAGTCCATGAATCTCAGAAATAAAAGCAAGATGAATTATATTAGTTGTCCTCTGTTATGGTAAGAAATTTTAATCT
Organism: Callorhinus ursinus; assembly: GCF_003265705.2. Classification (NCBI taxonomy): domain Eukaryota; kingdom Metazoa; phylum Chordata; class Mammalia; order Carnivora; family Otariidae; genus Callorhinus; species Callorhinus ursinus. The sequence continues at coordinate 8,490,945 of NW_027397064.1, forward strand.
TGTTATGGTACCACACTGTAATTGTTTATCATCGAACACAATATGTTTAACATTAAGTGTGCATTGTATCTATAATTTTACTTTGTATTTGACATGTATAATGGTAAATCTGTGCCATAAAAAAAGAAATATATGATTTATAGTTTACAATTACATAAGGTAGGTAAAGCATAATCCCTAATTACTATTCTTAAGTGATTTCACATCTTACAATGTATCTTTTCTTTTTGAGTTTGTTAGAGTGAAATTAGTTTATTAATATCTGATGACTTTTCACTGGATAGTGGGTATAATTTCCAGTGGTTTAAAACAAGAACAACAACAACAACAATAGTGTCCAAGAAGCTTTTTCTTTTCCCTAATAGTTTTGTTATAATTTTTTTTTTACAGCTTTCCATGTACCATTGAGGGCTACCAACTTTCATTTATATCAATTAAATCAACATTATTATTTGTATAATTCACATTCTTTGTGTGCCTTTTTTAATACTAGATTCTTCAGTTTCTGAAAGTGGTTTCTTAGTGTCTCAGTATTACTTGTCTGTCATTTTTCTTTTGAAATTGAAAATTGAAATTGAAAGTGGGTTATATCTTTTGATTGTGTATTATCTGACACAAAAAGATACATGATCATCGCAGTTTAATTGAAAATTGTGCTCTTTGTCAGTATATGGTAATAAGTGTTTTTGTCTTGTATCCAACAATTGATATTGTCTTACTTTTTGTCTATTTGTCATCCTTTTATTTTTAACTCATTTGTATAGCACTTTGTCAATGTTACTTACTTAAATGTTCTAATAGTAAAAATTCAATAAAAGATTTGTGTCAGCCCTAGGCAAAGCACATAATATACATTTGTTATAATCCATACAAAAACTTTGGGAGATAGATATCCCATTATATGGTTAAAGGAAGTGAGACCCAAAGCATAAACAGAACTTGCACAGGATTAGATAATGGTGAAGCTGGGGTTTTAAGCAAGGTCTCTCTGACTTGAAGTCTGCTCCACATTGTCTGTGAAGGTAGTTTTATAAGCAGTTTGATCTGAGTTGTATGTAACCCAATCTGAGAAAGTTTAACAAGATAATTTGACCCATTTATATTTATTGTTACAACTGATGTACTGGTAACCATTTTGATCATCTTATTTTGAGCTTTGTTTTTTCCGTGCTTCTTTATACTGCACATTTTAATTATGTTTAATTTTGTTTTCTCCAGTAATTTGGAAAGGATAGTTTTTTATCATTGAAGGTATAGATTCTTCAGTTATCTTTGAAGAATGTTTTTGAAAAACCGAACCTATATTTATTTTCTTATCAAAGTTAACAATGAAACTGTGTTTTTACTTCCTCCAAGTATAAAAAGGAGTTCAGCAAACTTGTATTTTCTTCTTCTCTACTTTCCAGTCCTTGAAAATATAACCTAAGGGTTTTATACCTAGGCTATTATTGTTGACTTATTTTTGTGTTATACATCTTCACTTTCAAGAGATAGTTTTGAGTTTTATCTTCAGGGTATTATCTTTATATATTAATTATTTTTTAGATTCACCTTGCTGTTTAATTATTTTAGTGGTCAATCCTCCTATTATTATACCTTTACTGCCCTTGGATTCTTAATTTTGATACTTCTCTCAGTTCCCATCTTTCAGTACATTTGTAAGAAAAGAAGGGAATGTGGGTGAAATATATTTTAAATACTTCCATTTAATATAAATGGCTTCTTGGGTTGATTCTTCATTGTTTTTTCCAAAACTTTGTATAGTCTGGCTGAAAATATAAAAAGACATAATCCCTGGGCTATTCATTACAACACTGAATTAGCAAAAGCCTGAGAATGTCTCAAAATCCATAAGGAAGGGACAAATTTAATAAACTATGGGACACCCAAGCTCTGAGTAATATGCAGTTATGAAAAGAAATTTAGAATTATCTCTAGGACATATTGATAAGCTAAAAAAAAAAGCAAAGTGGGGAAGGTTGTGTACATTATCTTATTGTTTAAGGAAGGAAAGGAGAAATATGGTTATGTGTGTGTGTGTATATGTAATAGTATGTAGCATGATAAACTAAAGAACTAAAAATAGGGATTACTATGGAGGAAGGAGGGACAGAGTAGAGGGGCTGGGGATAGAAACTAGAATTTTATAAATATGGCAAAATTTTGCAAATAATTTACATAATTATAAAATTAAAGCAAAATGAAATGTTTAGTCTTTAAAAACTGAAGGCAATATTTAAACAATGAAGGCAACTCTGTATCAAGTTGGTGATTTAACCTCATAGAAAAGAATTCATCTGACTGTCATTTATTAGTGAGATTTAACCTAAAACCAAAGAAACAAGTCTGCAAAGATACCTTAAAATCCTTTTAGAAATAATTTGCTTTACTGATCTTTTTATAGTAATGAAATTGGCATTGTTTTCTGAGCTGAGCGTGTATGTTTCTCCCTACATATGTATAATATATACATGTATATATGCAAGGTATATTTGTATATGTATATATTCATAATACATGTATGCCTAATCATTTTTTATTCTAATACTGAACAATATTTTTCTCTCTATTACTCCTTTACATTATCCTGTGTGTTCATATGCTCACAGTCACATATACTCAGAGATATACAGTAGGATATATATAATATCCTATTATATATATTCTATATACATTATAAAATAAAGCAAATTAGTAATTATGTGACTGTGACTAAAGAACCAAAATTTTAGTAAGTATACATTCCAAGAATTAAATGTAAACCCTGTAATCCTAAATTTGATTTGGAAATATCTTTGTATTTAGTGTAATCCTGCAGTTTTTTGAAATTTCAATTCACATTCTCCTTAGTTTTTAAAATTTCTGATTCTTAGAGGTAATGTCATCTTATATGCTATTGAACTTGCAAAAAATGGCTTTCTAAAAGTTTCTTCAAATTCCTGTATAAATAATATATGAAAACTTGCTTCTTCATTTAAGTTTTTAGAATGACATTTTCTTTCTCTTGTTCTAGGATATTTTTCAAAGGCTCTGTGTTGTTACTTCTTTTTGTAAGAGAAATGCCTAAATTCGTAAAGATTGAGGTAGTAATAAATCTTATGGCTTTCAGTGCTTTAAACCAATTATTTAGTTTTTGTGTGTATGTGTCATTTTTTTCCTCTTCTGACCTCGAGATTAAATAGCCATTTTGAAATTATTTTTTTGAAAACTCAGAAGGTTCAGTATTCCCTTGGAATAGCTGTGGGTCTGCTCTAAGCCCAGAACAACAAATTAAATTTAATTCCCTCCTAGAATTTTCATTAGGTTTTCTGGATCCTAGCTCAGTGGCAAGGGACTGGAGATTATTCTTGTTATGCATGGAGGTAATAAGTCCTCTTTGACAGCGTCTTTCCATTCCGCAACTTCAATACTTCTTCACAATATTGCTTGCCCTCTTGGGAAGCCATTTTGAAAATAACATATGGCTTCTTTTTCATTTTGTGAAACCAGTGTTTAATTTGGCTGGGAGCAAATTGTACTTGACATTAATTCTACTTGTTTTTATTTCTGGAAAAGTGACTCTGAAAGGTCATTTTCCAATAAGGCTACAATATAATTTTATTAAGTGCATACTATTTATTACATGGTAATTAAATTCTTCACACACACACACACACACACACACACACACTCACACATGACATGACGAATAACAAAACGCAACCCTTTTCTGTAATTCTCCAGAGACCTGACCCACAAGAGCAGGGATAGTATCATTTGTGTTTACGTGCAGTCTGTGTGTTAGACTAACAATGACTGCACATTTGTTGCTACTTCTCCCCTTGGTAGATGGAGTCTAATTCCATTCCCCTTGAACCTGGCTTGGCTTTATGACTTGAGCAACAGGACATGGCAGAAGTAGCTTTCTGAGACTCCTGATGCTGGGTCAGGAGCAGTGCTATAGCAACAGCTTCTGCCCAGGCCTTTCAGAATATGCTTTCTGAGAGCACTGAGCCACCAGCTAAGAGAGTCTGACTACACTGAGCCTATCCTGGGGAAGCCATGTGCAAGGGTTCTAGCCAACTTGAACCCAGCCTTTCCAGGTATCCCTGCCATGTTTCCATGCATTATCTAATTTAATCCCCACACCAACCCTATACATTATAGGTGTTATTATGATGAATTCCAGTTTCCAGTTGGGGAAATAGGCTTAGATAAATCAGGAAGGTGCTTATATATGCTCTATAAGATACATCTTTTAACCTCTAGTCTTCCGTATGCTGTTTCTTGGATTCTTTAAATTGTGGCTTGTGAATTATGGTTTCGTATTTATGATAGTTCAAGAATAATTTCTTTTTTATTGAACCAAAATATATTTCATAGTTATAAAGTAGTACAATATCAGTCTTATAAAGAGACTGCATTGTGTTCAGTGCACTTAATTCTGCTGCTCTTGATATGTTGGGACACGAGAAAGAGCCAGAAACATCAAAAGGTCCTTCTTTTGGTCTTTGGGCGTGTTGTAAGGAGGTCACCCTTGAAAGTGTCAGGCATACCTTCCAAACAGAAACAGACTAAAGCAGCTGACACACGGTCCATAGAGATGGATCTTGGCAGAGAGGGTAGAAAAGGTACTCCAAGGCCAGTTAGTGAACAGTCTTGTGCATAGAAAGAACACTTCTTCATCTTAATTATTAGTAAAAAAATAAATTGTCCCTATGTTTTTGTATTTTTTAAATATGCCCTATTTTCTTTTAATCATTTTTTCTTCCTCTCTGTGGTCTTATTTATATAGTGTGTGTTCATCCTCATGGAAGGAAGGGAGGAAGGAAGGAGGGGAGGAGACCAGGAAAACCGCTAACATTCCTTGGGTGCCTCTAATTAGTCAGCCATTCTACTGGGTGCTAGCACCCCTGCTATTAGCATAGCACATATGTTATTCCAGGTTTAAATTTTAAAGCATTTAACATTTAAATTTTTGAGACCAATTGGGTTTTCTAAAGCTACGTGACTCATAGAAGGTAGAACTGGATTCTGAATCCTTCTAAATCCCTATTTCTGACAATATGCCTCACTCTCTCTCATAGCCTGCATTTTGGTTGGTGAGATTTATTTTACTTACATTTGACTTACCAATTCTTTTAAAAACACAGTTTAAGAGCGCTGATTCACATATTGCATAGCATTCCCTGGTGCTCTGAACTTATTAATTTTGGGTTAAGTATTAAGAGTGTCTAAATATAAGCTCATGAATGAATTTGCTGAGTGGATTGAAAAATACCCCTAAGCCTTTTAGGTCTTAGTTGTAGGGCACGAATTAGCTGCTGAACTCACATTTACTCGTGGTGAAGATCTCTCTGAGGCTCTGGTGGATGTCTCATTTCATGTGCTTAGTGGGACTTCCTTTACAGATGGAGCTGGGCTCTGCACTGTGCCAAATGAGCCCTGGGAGAGGAACCTGCTTATATAAGAATCCCCTTCTGTTCTCATGATCAAGTTATGTTTGTGTCCTTGGAAGCACCCTCTTCCCAGACCACTGGGCCATGTGGCTGAGCTGCTGGCTCCCTTCGCTTGATACCTGTGAACAGTTTTGTCTAGCCCAGTTGTTGTTAATGGGGACAATTTTGCCCTCCTCCCAGCAGGTATTTGACAATGTTTGGAGACAACTGGAAGATGCAACTGTTATCTAATGGCTAGGGTTGCTAAACAACCAATCACACCAGGACAACCCCACAACAAAGATTTTTGGGGCCTAAATCTTTTTTCATTATTGCTTCATTAAGAGCCTTTTAAGACTTTTTTCCCTAATAACACCCTCCCCAGTGAATTTTACTATATGATACTATATAATGGTTTATGTATTGAAGTTATATCTGTGCTTCACATATAAGAAGAGTGAGGCTTTTTTCAGCCCCCCAAACGTGTTTTTGCCCCCATGGGGGCCATACAGCCCCTATTGAGAATGCATGCTCCAGTGGTCCACCTTGGGAAGTAGAGGCTTGGAAGGAACCCAGTTCACAATTAATCCTTGAATAAGATAGAACAGAAACCAAAGCAAACCAAACAAACAACAAAACGGGAAGAGCCAATATGCCTAGGAAATTAACGAGAGTGCTTGGAAGCAAACTGTTGGAAGCAGTATCATCAACAGTCAATTTTGAGTTGCAGATGGGTGGATGGAAACAGGTTCTCACTTTCTCTTGCCCCTCAACAGGCAAAAAAGCCCCTAAGTTCTCCCTCCACACAATCCACAGATAGGAACTCAAGGATCATATACTCTCTCCACCTGCCCATCTCCCCTGGGTTGGTCAGTGAGTGGGCCTCTCTGTTTTCTTAATTCATTTTAACAGTACTTGGTGACATCTCTTCGATATTTAGCAGTGTACCTGATGCCAGGGTGGGCCCCGGGCAGACAGACATGGACCTGCCCTCCTGCGGTCTGTGGTGTAGCCCAGTGTCGCTCAGCTCTCTCTATTCACATAATACAACCAACAGCACTTTGTTGGTTGTGCCGTACTTTGGGCCGTTGTCCGCCATTTTTACATACCTGAATGCTAACTGAAGTATTTACTCCCCAGTGTCATTAAATCAACATACCTTATTAGATAATACATTTATTTAAAAAGGAGTATTTATGTCATTGCCTTCATGGGAAACCCATCTCACTGCCATGAATAGAAGGAAATGATCAAAACAAAGTAGGAAAAAATAATTGACAAGATATTATTGTTTTCTGAAGGCTCAGAGCTTGGAGCCAGTACTCTGGGCTAAAAAGGAAGATTTATATGTAAGAAAGGTGTTTAGGAAACTGGCACCAAACGAGACTGTCACTTTGATATGATTTGAAAGGGAATTGAAGTGGACATGACTTTCTCCTGAGGTTGATTGAATACTACATGATGCTCTCTCTGTGTACTAAAATCACCTCCTATACCCCAAGGGTCTCTCTTACATTTTGGGAAACACTTGTTGCACTCAGCCCAGTTAACATTATTCCCCTGCCTTTTCTGCCCCTGACTGGCCCCCACCCAATGTGGTCGCATCAACAGTGAACTGTAACTATTTGAAGTTTCTTCTTTTTCTTTGTGTGGCCAGTCCCAAGCACCATGCCTGGCATGGAGCAGCAGCTCAGGCTTTACCTGTTACTTGCAAGGTCCAATGATGTGTTCTCATTGTGTGTGGCCCCAGATAGTCCACAGGTGGACTCTGAATGAGGGCTGAGAGCAGCTCCATGGGCATGGGCTAGGCGAGCAGAGCTTGGGGGGGGGCGGCGCGGGGGGAAGAGGGGCCTCTTCACCTCCACCTGCCATTGGCTGAGGTTACCTTGTGCACGTGCAACGTACACAACCACACGCGGCTGCCCCGTGTAAGGGAAAGGAGATGCAGATTAATAGATAAGGAGGGACTCGTGCTTTTTCAGATATACCTCAGAAGGATCCTCTTTGTTCTGAGGAGCACTGTCATTGAGAGAAATCTCATACAGAAGAAAAATAGACTTTACATAAATATTTAAAAGCAGGCTTATGAAAGGCCAGGGAGCTTTAAGGAGCAATTATTTCATATAATCATCTCTTGTGGTAGGATAAGGATGTAAAAATCAACATTTCTTTAGCTGAACAGTGTTCTGAGTGGCGCTGCCTCCCTTCCCCTCCTTCCTGTGTTTCCTCCTCTCCTCTCTTTCCTCCCGATTCTTCCCTCCCTTCCCCCTTCCCTCCCTTCCTCTTTCAGGAGAGCAGTAGACGCACCCCAAGTCACGCAGCTGTCTTCCTCCTGGGTGGGGCCCTAGTCAACCTTTTCGACCACCAGGGAATGAACAGAAGCCGTTCACAGAAAGTGAAAGCCGGAAGGGCTCAGGGTCAATGCCTAACATCTCTGTTTTCAAGATGAAGAAACCCGGAGAGAATGAATGACTTCGCTCAGTAACATGCTTGTGTGGCTGCGATTGTGTGTGTTTGGTGACATGTAATGTGTGGCGTGTGTCATCACTGATGAGGTGACTATGGTTTTAAAAGCCAATAGGAATAAGGAGGCATAGGTACAGGACTGGTTTGCCATTTGGCACATATTTTCTTGAGCCACTTCAGTGGTGTGATGGGGCAAATGCCTGATGAGAGCAACAGAGTGGAATTGGGCAAGAAGGCAAACAAATTTAGGAAACTTGGTTTTGCTATGGAAGAGATGAGAGAGATGGGAAAATGGCTGTTGGGGGTGGGTTCAAGAGAGGATTTTGTTTTAGCCAAAGAAAATTATAGCATGTCTCATGCTTATGGACATGAGCCTGTATAGAGGGGAACATAAAAGCTGGGAGGGTGGAGAATTGCTGGAATGATGTCCCTCAGTGGGCAGGAGAGGATGGGATCCGTGTGCAAGTGGATCCATCAGTGACGCCTAGGGGCACAGTGTGCAGCGTCTGGAGAAACATGAGGCAAGACAGGGTCTCCCAGGACAATCCTGAGGGGTGTATGCTTAGAGGGGTTCTCTTTTGTGGGGCACCAACTTCCTCAGAGAAACTGGAAGTGTATTAGTTTCCTGGGGCTGCTGTAACAAAGTACACAAACTAGGTGGTAAGTGTATATTTATTATAAGGAATCAGCTCATGAATTAAGGGAGGCTGAGAAGTCCCAAGATACTAGTTTGCAAGCTAGAGGCCCAGGGGAGCTGATGGTGTAGTTCCAGTCTGAGTCTGAAGCTCTGAGAACCAGGAAAGCCAATGGTGTAAGTTCTAGTTGGAAAGCAGGCAGGCTCGAGACCCAAGAAGAGCTGATGTTTGGGTTAGGGTCCAAAGACAAGGAGAGATCAATGTTCTAGCTTGAGACAGTGAGGAAGAATTCTCTCTTACTTGAGGGAGGGTCCATCTTTTTGTCCTATTAAAGTCTTCAACTGACTGGACAAGGCCCACCTACCTTGGAGACGATGATCTGCTTTACTCGTCTACTTGATTTAAATGTTTAACCGCATCTGGAAACACCCTCACAGAAACACACAGAATAATGTTTGACCAAATATCTGGGCACCTCACAGCCCAGTCAAGTTGACACATAAAATTAACCACCACAAGTGGCTTAAAACAAAAATTTGTTCCCTCACCGTTTTGGAGCCTAGAAGCCTGAAATCTAAGTGTCAGCAAGGTTTGTTCTTTTTGGTGGTTCTGAGGGAGAATTTATTCCCTGCTTCTTCCTTCCCTAGCTTCTGGTGGTTGCTGGCAATCCTTGGCATTTCTTGGCTTATAGATGTATCACTCCAAGCACTGCCTCTGTTGTCACGTGTCATATTCTCATGTGTATCTGTGTCTGAATTTCCCTCTTAGAAGGACACCAGTCATTGGGTTAGGACCTACCCTAATCCAGTGTAACCTTACTTTTTCCTACTTATATCTGCAAACACCCTATTTCCAAATTAGATCGTATCCGCAGGTTCCAGAGGGGATGACTTCAAACACATCTTTTTGGGGGCAGGGGAGGACACAATTTAGCCCGTAACAGGAAGCAAGACCCGCAGCTGAGAATGAGGATGGGGAAGAGAAGGTGTAGAACAGTAAAGTGAGACTGTGTGAGAGTAAATAATTAACAAAGTACAAAAGTACAGAGAGGATGCTGAGCAGCCGCATGTGTCTGCTTGGGGTTTATGGTCCTGAACTTCATACGAGACCAGCCAGCTTGGTCTGGTGGGTTTTTCCAGCCACATGCACCTCTGTGCATGCAGCCCTGATGTGAGCAGAAGGTTGGTTTTGCCAGGGCTGGTTTTCCAAAGGAGTTTGTTGAGGTGGGCATTATAGGTGAATGAAAGGAAGTTGTTATGAGGGTTGACCTTAGGTATTGACCTGGGTGAGGAAGGCTGAGGATAGGAGAGCGCTGGGTCATGAGAAACAGGTGGTGGTTGAATGGGTTGAGGTCCCTGTCTGGTTGAAGATGGTGGGAGTCCCAGGTATTCATAGGAATGAGCTGAGAAGATAAGAGATCGTAGCCAGAGACTTGGATGTTTAAGATGGAGCTGTGGACAGTGGCCTCTGAGAAGCAAAGATTTTAAATAAATTTCCTAAAACCACTCCACTGTTGTTCTAGGGATCCTCTTGTGTTACTTTTGACTATGGCATTCAATTTCCTTGCCCTAGGCAAATTCAAACAGTTACTAATTTTCATAACAAAAAAGTAATCTCTTCACACTAGTGGTGCTTGCTCTATTTCTTGCCTTCATCACCTAAGTGAGAGACATCTCTGGTAATGTTTACAAGGAGAAAATAAAGCAGGATTTCATTTCTGAGCTGTTTGATTGTAGTTCAATGGTTCATGACTTATAAATGTAGAAGTAAGCTGCTAAGGATGTTATAATTTTGAATTGGAATCCTTTGATTATCAGTGGAGATGCTTTCCTTGTAAGAATATTTGGGGATAGAGCATCAGTGGGACTTCCTGTCATCTTTTATTATTTATAATGTGGTAGAGGATCTGATTCCCAAAGATATTTGCTGATGGATAGTTTGATCTTGTCGGTCTCTTCTGCCAACTTCTCATGGACTTCTCCTGGCCTGTGGAATACAGTGTTGTTTTTTCTGACCTGACCCATATCTGTTTTTTCCAGCATCATCTTCTGTGTTCACCTTTTTGTACCACGTATTTTGGCCAAACTAGACTACCTGCTGGTTCCCAAATACAAGGTTTGCTTCTTTCTACTGGATTATGCCTCTTCTTGTTCTTGGCCTTGTCCTATTAACATCCTGTTTTCTCACGGGACCTTCAAGCCCCGATCAGAGGCTTCCTTGTGTATTAGGCTTCCCTTTCCTCTCCCGACTCTCAAATGTTAGCACGAATCAGAATCACCTGGAGGGCCTGCAAGAAGGCAGATGACCCAGTCCCATCCCCAGAGTTTCTGATTCAACAGATCTGGGAGTGGGAGAGCCTGAGAACCTGTACTTCCAATGAGTTCCCAGGTGACGTGGATGCTGCAAGTCTGGAGGCCACACTTCGATAACTAGTGCTAAAAGTTGAATCTTTTTGCTTACATTGACATTTTGGAGACTCTCCCCCGACCTTGCCCCCCAGAACTTCATTCTGTCACATGGCAGACATAATATTAGCGCTAGTTATTAATCAATAATTATTTATCCGATGACTTTTCTATGCATACAAATTATGTACGTTGGATGGATTACTCATTTCCAATCAATGACAGTATTTGCAACGTAATTTAATCTCAGATGAGTCAAGAGGCACCTCTGTTCTATGCGTTGCCTAAGGTGTATTATTCTAAATGTCAATCACAATTTTATGGTACGCTAGATAAAATTAGGTCATTTGAACTTTTCACAAAAGATAAGGCAGAGATTTAAAAAACAAGGGGAGACTTGAGATTTGGAACACGTCTACAAAGTGCATATGGATGGAATTATTGGCATTTATTAGAACTACAGGGGATTTATCCAGTCCTTTGGACCTGGCGCTAGTGTTTGGTGCAGATTTGGGCTTGTGCTGGGTGTGTGTGTGGGGGGGTGGGGACAGGCATGTCTTATGATGGTGGTTCTGAGGGAGCAATTGTGAGGGGCTCTGTCTAGAAGAGGAGGAATAAGATGAATCCAGACAGATGGGGCTGGTTCTGAGCAGAGGTCCTTTTGGTCAAGAAGGGTCCAGCCTCTTTTGTGCCTTTGAGCAGCTCCCTCCACGGCTAAGTCCAGGACAAACAAATGACCTACACACAGCTGCCTTTGCTTAGATCAGCTCAGCAGACTGTGTTCTCATGCAGCCAGATAAAATCTGGCATTTGCTTTTTATCTAGTGACCTTTGCTTTTAGGAGAGTTTTTTTTTTTTTTTTTTAATCTGGGAATCTTGCATGATTGAGTTTTTTACTAATGTTGCATTAAAGGGAAAATACAATTTCCAATAGGTTATTAATGAGAATGGTTCGTGTTTTTTTTTTTTTTAAAGGGATGCCATCACCTGTGTATAAATGGTGTCAAAATTTAAAGGTGTTTTTTACTTAACACTTCCTTTTGTGTTGTCTCCCCCAGCTTCTCTCTCTTTGGTGTTTCCTATTCAAAACCCCATTTTAACAGTTTGGCTTCCTAGCTCTGAATGAGAAGCATTTTCTTTGTGGGGTATAAGAGTAGCAGCTTGAGGAGTGCAGACTCGTGCTAATGTCTTAGAAGAGATGGAAGTAAATTAGCTCCATTTCTGAAGGGCCAGTGGGGGCTGATAGGAGCCATGAGGGTCCCCCATCTGTAGGCTGGTTTTCATGGACCAGCCAGTCTCTGGCCAGTTGCCCTCCCTTTCGCCTGGGTTTGTGGGAAACCCAGGATTTGCAAACCTTCTCTGAGTGGATAGGGTGGGGCACCCGCCTTAGGCTAGGGAGAGGCGGCCTTGAGTTCAGGGGCAGCAAGAGTTGCTAAAGGTCCTGGGACCAAGGTGGATGAATTTTCACCCTCTCCTTCCAAACACATGCAAACCAGAGGAAAGAGTGTGCAAATGAGCCAGTAGTTAAAGGGATTATGTGCAATTTCTTTGAACAGATTTTTCACTTCTGACCTTTACGGAGGGGGCCTAGCGTTGGGGGGGGGGGTCTTAAGTCTCTATAGAGCCCCACCCTGAGCTGCCATGACTCTTTACATGGTCTGTGATGTGCCTGCCATCTCGTCCTTTCCCGACTCCAGCCCAGTGCACAGACGTGGCCTACCTCTCTTTCGCATCTTTTTTTGATGCCCTCAGAGCATCAGAAGATCCTTCCCTCTCAATGTTTAGACACGTATCGTCTCAAGCACATAGTGTGGCTCTATATATTTGAAGCGGAACTGGTAAAAATTAGTTTCAGTTTGGGCAAGTCATAATGCCTTTGTAAATAATAAAATACATTTAATTGAATATGATTAATAAATATACACAATAAATGAACAGAATGTTTTTATCCTGGCCAATTATAGATAATGAACCATGCAGCTTAGGGCTTGAGTAGCTGAGAAAATGGTTATACAATAAAAATTAAGGATAAGAATATAGAACAACAGCAATGAAAAAAATCATTACCTATATTTTTTTCTTTAAGAAAACTGATTGAAGAAAATAAACCAAAACCTTTAATAACCACTATTGAATCAAGATACCTTGAGATCATCAGCTGATGGGTTTGGGGTACCAAGGACTAATGACTGCCAGACTCAAGAGGTGGCCCATCATGCTCAGCCATGGACTGGCTTCCCCTCTGTGATGTTGTGGTTCTGCTGTGGTCACTGTCCTGAGGATGAAGAACCCCCAGGGTGTGTGGGGGGGTTGGATCACAGCGTAGATAGATTCACGATCACCTCAAGTAGGAAAAGTTCTATCTCTTTCCTTTAGCTTCTGATAATATAAAAGCATAGTAGTGGAGGGATTTGATAAAGAGAATTAGCTACATACTTAGATTCAGTGCATATGCAGTTTAAGAAAGAGGGAGAAGTAGAAGCCCAGCCCTGATCTCTGACTTTGACCTCTGCATTGATGCTGGGGCTGAGATGGGCCTGCTGGAGAGAGGAGACAGTTCCTGGGGAGGGGCCCGGGAGAAGACAAGTAGCCCAGTTTTGGGCCTTTTGACTTGGGCATTTTAGTATCTTTTCATGTGAATCCTTTCCTTATCAGAAGTCAAAAATAGCAATCTTTGGAATTCACCCATCAATGAATAGGTCACTAGGGGAAATAGGTCACTTGGTGTTTCAGAGAGTTGAAAAGAATAAATGTTAAATATAGTATAGTAAGGAAGGATTGAGAGAGTGAGGAAAACAGAAAATAAAAACACAACACAACAAAACAAAAACCGAAGGAAGGAAAGAACAATCCTAGTGTTGGATGTCATTAACTGTGGAGCAATGATCTGCTTTACACTAAGGGCTGACATCTGCAGCTCTAGCCTGTGTCAGGACCCCTGATGTGAGCCGCTCCGCCTGTTTGACCCAGGCAATCCTTACGCTGTCCTGTGAAGCACAGGCACTCTTAACTGTCTCCATCCCAGGTGAGCAAACTCCAGCTTGGGGAGGTTAAGCGAACTCCCGGATTCACGCATCTCCTCTTTTACATGATAGGGTTGAAAAAACATCAATGGCAGCGGACGGCACAAAAGATGACGTCCGTCAAGCACCGTTGAACTTAGGCATGGCTGATCTGTTACAGGAAAAGACCTTGTATTATTAAGTATCATTAGTGCTATCCATGTCGACTCGAGTTTTTGAAACTTGCTGGGATACAGGCTGTTGAGTTTCGGGGCCTAGTTACCTAATAGAAACAACATATAGCACAAGCTCTGTTGGGAATGCGTGCTGAAACCAGGAACTAAAAATCATATGCCCCCCGGGCAAAGTCTGCTGGCTGTGTGACTGTGAGTTGAGGCAAGGCAGGGAAGCTCTGAGCCAAATGGAACCAATTAACGTACACTTGGACGTGGACCTGAGGTTGTTTACCAAGCCCACTTGCTGGTGGAGAGTCAAGTTTCTTTATCCTTCTTGTTTGTAATTTAATTTGCTAATTGTCTTTAAGAAAAAAAGGGTTGTAGGAACTTTGGCTGAAACTGCAAAAATTCAGATTTTATGAGCATGTTGAACGCAACGAAGGAAATATAAAGTTGTTCTAAATTTACACGCGAAATATGCACCTGTTTTGAATTTGTAGCTTTGAAAGATGTCACTTTTTGGAATAAGCACAGGGAGCCTGTGTTGCACTTGAGGCCGATAATAGGAGGCAGCAGTCATGGGGTTAGTGAAAAACATCTTCAGCAATTGCAGAATTCCCCTCCCCGCTCCAAAAGTCCAGTTTGGCATCAGAAGAGTTTACGGGAGGAATTGCACCTAGCTCCCGAAACTTACCTCTGGGGCTGCAGATACAGCAAAGTCCATCTGGATCTGTTTCCTGAGAGAGGAAATGAATGAAATGTGTGTCACATGTATCATGCAGTTGTAATACCGTGATTATTCATGTTCATGCTGTAAAAATATCTTTTCAAGTAACTCTGAACCATAAGGTTGAGTGGTTTATGTTTAGGTCGATAATTGACTGAAGGTGGTGAGCGGAGGCGATGCTAAGAAATGGTCTTAGTAGGGCGCCTGGGTGGCTCAGTCAGTTAAGCATCTGCCTTCGGTTCAGGTCATGATCCCAGGGTCCTGGGATCGAGTCCCACATCGGGCTCCCTGCTCAGCAGGGAGCCTGCTTCTCCCTCTGCCTGCCACTCCCCCTACTTGTGTTCTCTCTCCATCTCTGTCTCTGACAAATAAATAAAATCTTAAAAAAAGAGAGAAAGAAATGGTCTTACTTGTTTTAAATCAAAAGAAAATGTGTTTAAGCCAGTGGTCCTCAGAGAGGGATGGGCGTGGCGTGGGGGTGGGATTATATTAGAATCACTTACTTACTCCCCTCCCTTGTCCTTCAGTATGTTATCCTGCAGGATGGGAGTGGGAACAGTTTGCCTGCCATGTGCATTTGAAAATACTTTTCACTTGATTCTGTCCTAAACTACTCTTTTAGGGCTGGCTATTTTTTTTTTTTTTAAGTATTTTAAAGTATTAAGTGTCTTCTTGCTCTTGGGAAATACAGTAATGTTGTTGTTCACAGAGACCTATGATAGTTTTTACTGACAACCAAATTGACTGATAAACCAGAACAGCTTAAAATAATAAAAAGTTACATTTGACAAGGAAAGTATGGCCTGGGACCATAATGAATCACTATGAATGAATCAATAATGAGTCACTCACTCAAGAGCTCTTTGTTCATCCACTGTTTGCTTGCATTTCTTATTATGCAACACAGTGAGCAGTGAGGAAAGCCTGGCTAAGACTGTGGTGGGGTTGAATTTGTAAAGACTTTGCTGTGAGATTTTCGTAGCTTTAAGTAGTGTCTATAAGCAGGGTGTTCTGGTTATTGCTGTGTAACAAATCACCCCGAACATCAGCTGTATAAAACAGTAGCAGTCACCTGTTTTGCTAACAAATCTGCAATTTGGATAGGACTCTGGGGCGGGGGGGGGGGGGGGGGGGTCAGCTGAGGTAGCTCATGGGGCTAAAGAGGCACTTCAAGATGGCTTATTTGTACGGCTGGCAAGCTGGTGCGGGGTGTCAGCTAGGAGCTGAGGAGAGTTGTCCTGGTCTCCACAGGCACCTCTCCTTGGGGCTATTCGAGCTTCCTCACAGCATAGCGGCTGGATTCTGGGGTTTAGTGCTGCAAGAACAGCAACTGGAAGCCGCCAGTCTCCTAAAAATTGACTAGTGGGGACATAGACCCCTCCTCTTGAGGTGAGGTGTGTCAAAGAATTTGCAGCCATCTTCAGTCTACCGCAGACCAAATTCAACCACTTATCTTTGCCTCTATATCTTTTGACATCTCTCAGGGTACTTCTTTACGTGTACTCTTTCCTCCCACCTCCGACGTTTTCTCATGTATTTTCAGAGGGGGTTAAAAATTGGTTTTTGAAGGGGGGAGAATCTTAGATATTACAGTGGGACTATCTATGCCACAGAACATAAACAGATATACATCTGTGGTATTTAAAATTTCATGGGGGTGAGAGAGGCAGTTAGGGGAAAAAAAAGTCTAAGAAGCCTCCTTAGGGGAGAGGTAATGTAAAAAAAACTTTGAGAAACACTGCTTTACTTCTAGCACAGATGTGTTCTCTTCTCCTTCGTAAAGCCTATCCCGGTCCAATCCCAGCAAAGTTAAGTGTTCCCTTTTTGTACACTTACAGACATTTTATTTATAAGTCTGCCGTTTGTTTAAGCTGGTTGTATGATGCCATTTTCTCTCTTACTTGACCGAGAGCTTCCTAGATACATAGTATCATGTACCTACAGTATGCCTATAATCCATATTTAGTGAGTTGAATTCAAATGGACAAAGGGGAATTAGGTTTTATCTTGGTTTGGGTTCTTCCAGAGATAGACCCTGAGGTAAGGATTTAAGTGCCAAGTAGCCTTTTGGAAAGTGAAGGAAAGACCGGTGGGGTGCCGGGAAGTGAGACAGGGAAGGAGAGGAAGCCCACGAAGGGAATGCGATCAAGCCAGCTACCGTGTGTGACCAGTGCTCAGTCCTGTGGGGGAAATTCTCAGAAATGTCAAAAGCCAAAACCAAAACTAAACCCAAACAAAAAAGCATCACAGCTCCAAGTTAGACCATTTATGGGGCTGGGGGGCTGGGGGCATTTATACTCTCACTCCCCGCCATTCATTGATTGAGGACCCCCAGGGTTGTTCATGGGCTGCAGTTGGCTTCTGGAAAAGCCCCAAGCAGAGAGAAGCAGGCACTGATGGTGGAAGTCAGAAGTGGGAAAGCCTGTGGGCTGAGGGCAGGGCACCAACAGTTATAAGCTGGAGGCTTCCTTAGCACTGAAGCACTAAACTAATCAGAGGAAAAGTGATGAAAGGTTTTTGTTTGAAATGGGGAACTCTGACTTTCTCACTGTCAGTTTCCCTGGTTGAAGTTCAGCCCCATGAAGACAGGAAACATGCCTGCCTTCTTCAGTACTATGTACTCAGCAGAATCCCTGACTCCGTAAAGAAGAGGATTAATGAATAAATGGCTGAATAAATCGGCACTAGGATTTAAGAGGTATGTTCTTTATTGTGTCCCAATTCAAAGGAGGTCAGAGCAGGTAAGACACAAGCTGGTAATGAAAGCTGACAAGTGTCAGGTGCAATTTGCCTTCAAGAACTCTTAGCAAACAGACTAGCTACAAGGTAGATCTGTTCTGGGGTGGCCCGGGCTGCTTATTGAACCACTGGCATTTTTGTGACTGAGCAGTCGAGGGTCAGATTCAGCTCCATTGAACTTGGGCAGGCTCAGGCCAGGTCCTGTCCACTTACTTGGGTGTCTTTTCCTGAGGAATTTAACATCTTGGGTTCAGGTGCAGTGAAAACAAATAATCTTGACTGGCCGGTGAAATGGCTGTGCTTGGATGAGCTTGTGATCTTGGAGAATCTACATGGTGTGTCTCTTTCCTTTCTGTCATGGGCTGAATGGTGTGCCCCTCCTCCCTGCCCTCCCCCAAAAAAGATATGTTGAAGTCCTGAACCTCAGTCCTCAGAATGTGACCTTACTTAGAAATAGGGTCTTTGCAGAGGTAACCAAGTGAAACTGAGGTCGTTAGTGTGGGACCTGATCTAATACGGTGTCCTTAGAAATTTAAGGACTTGGAAGCAGACACATGAAGAAGGAAGACGATGTGAAGACAGAGACCAGGTGTCCGTGCGCATCTACAAGGGATGTGTCTACAAGCCAAGGATGCCAGCAGGACGGGAAGCTAGAGAAGGCAAGGAAGGACTTCACCTAGAGCTGTCAAAGCGGGTGTGGCCCTGCTGAAGTCTTGATTTTGGACTTCTAGCCTCCAGAACTATTGGACAATAAATTTCTGTTGTTTTAAGCCACCAGTTTTTGGTACTTTGTTATGGCAGCCCTAGGAAAGCCGTACTCTTTCTTTTCTTCCTCTTTTCTCTTTTCTTGACAAAGACTAGTCCAAATTGTTGTCTTCTTCCTCCTTGTTG
This sequence comes from Callorhinus ursinus, assembly GCF_003265705.2. NCBI lineage: Eukaryota > Metazoa > Chordata > Mammalia > Carnivora > Otariidae > Callorhinus > Callorhinus ursinus. Next base: position 8,509,403 of record NW_027397064.1, read on the forward strand.
TTTGCTGCCTTATGTATACTACCCTGATTAATAGTTGACATTTGCCTGTGGGGTCCCTTGGTGTAGGAAGGACATTCCACTCCTAAGCCATTTTGAGGACAAAAGAGAGGCTCTTCAGATATTTGGACCTTTTGGCTGTAGCCCAAAAGGGGGTCATTTTCCTCATTGAAGTCTGTACCAGGATTGGATGGGAAGGAGCCTTTCCTGAGGTTGGAGTGCAGTAGGACGGGCCTAGGAGATGGCCTCTTTTCCATGTTGCTTCTTATGGGGCTGCAGGCACAGATCCCTTCCTTTCCAGGGAAACTTAATGGATTTGCCTGATTTCAGGGGACCCAAGTGGGGCCATTAGTCATGGTTCTTGTGGCTGAGAGTTGCCGGCTTCCTGCCAGGCAGGTGCCATGTTTGTCTGATTGTGGACCTGGACCAGAGCTCATTGCCAAGGTGATTTTCAGAGAGGAGTAGTCTGGCTGAGGGTAGCGGGAGGTAGTGTGGAATCAAGGAATGGAAGGGAATCAGCTAAGATGAGAACCGTGTGACTCAGGCATGTGTTTAGTTTGAAGGCATGGTTTTTTAATTCCAATAATGTTTTTCTTCACTGAATTATTTGTTTCTGCATCAAGCATTTATCTAGTAGCTCCTCTGTGTCAAGTGCTTAGCTAGGGGCAAGGGATACAAAGAGACAGTAGGGAAGCAGTACCTTCACGTGTGACAGGTGGCATGAAAATCCTGATTATTGTCCACGGCCCAGTTCAGGCAGAAAGGTTAGTTTTACCTGGACTGGCAAGTAGGGAGCTTCAGGAAAGCCTTTATAGATGTGATCATAACTGAGAGCAACGCCAGCAGAATATAAGAGCTGTCTTCCTTGATATGGACAACTTTTTGCTCTTTTTTTTTTTTTAAAAAAAAAAACCTCTTCTGACGGTATCATGTATAGTAAATGAATTCTCTGTCCTCTGTGGATGACTACAGCCTAGTGCTCTCCACTGAGCCCTGATCAAGAGCAAACTCTGGCTTGCCCAGTCTCTGGCATGGTACCTTCCTGACCATCTGAAGCCTGGGGACAAAATTATTTTTAGTTTCTTTCCAACCTGCCAAGATAATGTTCAGTCGTGTATCCACCAAAATATAGTCCTGCAGAGGAATTTTGCCTAGTGAAAATGAAGTGAAAATAAAACCAAATGAGTGTGGATGGAAATATATGTGTGTTCATAACATGTATGTGCTATGTCCTCATGAGCAGAGGATTCACTGACACCATAAAGCAAGCACTTCCGAATGGAACATAAAGGTGTCCCTGCGGCTATACTCGGGGACTGAATGAAGTCCCTCGGGGAAACAGGAGAAACATTGGAATCTTAAACTCATATAACATTTGGTTTGATTTCCAAATCTTACCTCGTTTTGTCTGACTTTAGTCTTTTAAAAGTGTGTTTATGCTGTTTTGTTTTTATACTCTGCTCTGTGCCCTCATTTATTGCTTTGGAGGAAGACAAGTACTTGGGGGTGTTTCTTGCTGTGCCCTTGCTTTGGTCTGGGTTTTAAAGGCTGCCTTGGGTTTCACTCATGCGCATGTGTGCATCAAAGAAGGACGTGGTTAGGCATCCACCTGATCTAGGCCTCAGCTACTAGATAATTGCAAATAGCTGACATTAACATTTACAGAAAATTAGTAGCAGTTGGCTTTTGGCATGATAGAAAATATAAATTAGCAAAAGGAAAGAGAGCAAAGGAAAAAATTACGTGCAATTCAACAACCTGGAAGCAGTACTGTTCCTGCTTTTGTATATGTGCTTCCAGAGGTTTTTTGTTTTTCGTTTTTTTTTAGAGAGAAAGAGAGAGCCCACGCATGCACGTGAGCAGCTGGGGGAGGGGCAGGGGGAAAGAGAGAATCTCAAGCAGACTCCAAGCTCAGTGCGGAGCCCGACATGGGGCTTGATCCCACGACCCTGAGATCATGACCTGAGCAGAAATCAAGAGTTGGACATTTAACTGGCTGAGCCACCCAGGCGCCACCATGCTTCCAGATATTTTAAAGTGGTTGTCTAAATTTAAATGGCGGAAAATAGGAAGGGAGAGAATAAAGATAATTTGTGTGTGTGTGTATATGTGTGGGTATGTGTGTGTGTGTGTGTGTGTGTGTACATGTACCAGTTACTCCTCTAGGTAGTTAATATACATCGTCGGGGGAAATACTGTAGGATATGTTAGAGACTCAGGGCCTTGACATCGGAGTGCCTTAGAGTGAATCTGCCCTGCTTTATTCAGAATGTTATTGGAAGGTAAAAGAGATAATCCTTGTCAAGTGCCTTTGGCACTTGATGAGAGCTGTGGACCCATCTCTCTCTCTCTCTCTCTCTCTCTCTCACATGCACACACATTTATATCAATTACTGGTCCTATTGTATGATGAGTCATATATTTAGACTCATACCTGAACCTAGGATTTTCTGATTCTAAAACCTTTCATTTCATTCCATGCCTTATACTATTGATTACAAAATGAAGTCTATTATGCACTTTTATTTATTTTTAAAGATTTTATTTATTTGAGAGGGAGAGAGCAAGTGAGAGAGCACGAGCAGGGGTGCAGCAGGGGCAGAGGGAGAGGGAGAAGCAGGCTCCCCACCGAGCAGGGAGCCCGATGCGGGGCTCGATCCCAGGACCCAGAGATCATGACCTGAGCCAAAGGCAGACGCACAACCAACTGAGCCATCCAGGTGCCCCTTTTATGCAGTTTTAAAAGATATGCAGCAGCAACCTTATCAGCTCTAGATGGGTGCAGAAGTGATCTGGGTTAGCATGCTGCTCTGGGACTGAACCAGTCCAATCATTACAGGGCTGGGCTTCTGGGCTTGTCTGTAGCTCAGGGGGACGTTGGACAAGTGACTTCACTTCTCTAAGCTTCAGTTTTTCATCTGTGAAATGAGGGAGTTGGTCTAGGTCATCTGGAAGGTTGCTCCTGTTCTTAATATTCTGCATTTCTGGGTCGTAATTCCTCCTACAGAGAGTTTCAGGATTCATGTGTCCACGTTTGTTTGTGAGCGAGCGTAAGGCCAGAGTAGAAAAGGAGGTGTCTGAGAAGGGAGGGAGGAAGCTGACCACAACCGGATAGTAGTCAGCATCCACGGACACATAAATATCTGAGCTGGAAAGAAACAGGGTTTGGGGGAAAGGACCTTTGGAACTTAAGGATAATGCTAATATGTATTTCATAACATTTTATGTGTATCTCTCCAAATACAAAGCATTCTTCAGTGCACTTAGTTTTGGTTGATTAAAAATATAAATTTGACTCTGGCTTCTGCCTACAATGAAGGCAGTAAGAAGCACATCACTCTCCATCCTATTAATAGGAAAAAGCCAGCTAATTTACAAAATCAAACCTTCTCTTGATCCCATCAAAGAGCTGGGGTCAGAGTACATCCAACTGGCCTGAAATATATAGAAAACAAGGCCTCCAAAGAGAAAAAGACACCACATGAATTATGGCTCACTTATAGTGGGGAATGGTGGAAGATCGCCTGCAAGACAAGAGGGTAAGAAAGATTCAGCTAACATTCGTAACTAATTTCTAAAGGTCGGTTGTTGGCTAGTACTGGCATGAAGAGCCCATGGTTCCTCTTTACCCAAGGGGAATCCACATGAACCCATAGGCCTTTCTTAACAGAGCACCACTGGGACTCAGGAGATCTCCTGACAGGCTGGAGGCCAGAGCAAGCCTCCTTTGATGGTCCAGGCCTGGGGCAGGGGGTGTGGCTGCCATGGTCAAGGCCATGCACCCCGACTCTTCTAAGGAACACAAGACTGCTCATGTGGGAGAGGGTGAAACATCCTGTGCTCTGAGGGCTTAGGTGAAGACCCATTGTAACATGTGGAGAGAAAAAGAAAAAAGTCCTCTGCATCCGGAGGAGAGGCAGGGAACCACCCTGGATCCAGACAAGTAGAGGTCTCTGAGCAGCGGGGACAAAGATGAGGTCACCGGGAAAGCCTGACTTCCAAGACCTTGGGACGCAGGACGTGCGTAAGGCTGAAGTGGAACAAGAGGGAAGAACCCTTCCTTGCCCTCCCCCCAACACACTCTCAGGCTGGAAACACCTAGTATCAAGCAACTGCAGCTAACCTCTGGGGGCAGGGGAAGCATGGGGAGGGAGACGCTGTGAGTCCCAGGTCTGCAAGATGGAGGAGGAGCCTAGAGACACACCTCCCAGCGAAGCAGACCCCACCCTAAAGACAAGGTCAATCTAGAGGAATCCACATCCGTGGTGCAGCAATAAAACAAGCCAGACCAGTTCCAGACGGGATTGACTTGGTGCACCACACTGATGCCCGAGCAGAAAGGATGTGGTCAGTTTCAGGTTTAAGTGCTATTTCCCTCAGACTCTACTGCACACGATGTCCAGAATCCAATAGGAAAATAGGAGAGGCACAAAAAGCCAGGAGGAAAACGATCCATAGGGAGGAGACAAAGCCGTGAACAGAACCAGGTCCAGAGATGACTCCGATAGGGAATTTAAAATAACTGGTAAATATTTAAAGGCTCCAGTGAAAAAAGTGGAGAATAAGCATGAACATATGGGGAATTTCAGCAAAGAAAGAATCACACAAAAGTGCTAAGGAAAACAAGAATAAGAAGGAAAACAACAACAGAGTGAACAGAGATGAAGAAGAACTTTAATGAGCTCATCGGTAGACTCAGCAGATGCAAAGGAAGAGTGAGTGAACTTGCAGATAGGCCGTTGTATTGATTATTGATTTTCCGTGTTTTACTTTATTGATTGATTTTCTCCTCCGATCTTTATTATTGGTTTCTTCTACTCACTTTGGGTTTCATTTACTTGTTTATTCTTCCCCCCCTTTTTTTAAAGTTGAAGCTGGGTTTATTGAAGAGAGAACTTTCTTCCTTTCTAATATTGGCATCTTGTGCTATAATATTCCCCTTACGTACATTTTAGTGTCATCTCAGAATTTTTGATGTGTGATGTTTTCATTTCCATTCAGTTCGGAGTACTTATCGCCTTGTCTTTTGATTTATTCTTCGATTTAGGGGTTATTTCGAACTGTGCTAGTTTCCACGTATTTGAAAATTTTACAGAGATCTTTCTGTTGATTTTCCTTTGTAGAATTTGAATCCTAAATTTACTGAAGTGTTTTTTGTTTTATTTAAAAAATTTTTTTTTATGGTCCAGAATTTGATCTGTTTTGGTGAAGGGTATTCTGTTCCCTTGAAATCTGTTGTTTTTGGGTGGAATGGTCTATGAATGTCAGTTATGTCAGGTTGGTGGTGGTGTTCACACTTGAGAGTTCCTTGCAGCTTTTCTGTCTATGTGTTCTATCCATTTTAGAGAGACCAGGATTGAAATCTCCAACCGTATTTGTAGTTTATGTCTATTTATCCCTTGTGGCCTATATTTTGAGTGAATTTCTTGTAGGCAACGTAGAATCGGGGCTCCTTCTTCAAATCTCACTAAATCTGCCTTCTTTTTTTTTTTTTACTAGGGGTATCAATTTTATAGATTTTAAATCTATCACTTTATGATTTATTTTCTCTTTGTCTCATCTGGGTTTTTATTGTTACCTTTTCCCTCCTTCTGCCTTCCTTTCTTGTGATTCTGTTCTATCTTTTCTATTAGTGCATGGAACTCTTTGTTATTTTAGTCATTGCTTTATGGTTTATAGGATACGCCTTCATTTATTTATTTATTTTAAAGATTTTATTTATTTACTTGACAGAGAGAGAGAGAGAGAGCACAAGCAGGGGGAGCAGCAGAGAGGGAGGGAGAAGTAGGTTCTCTGCTGAGCGGAGAGCCCCACACCGGGCTCCATCGCAGGACCCTGGGATCACGACCTGAGCCGAAGGCAGACGCTTAACCCACTGAGCCACCCAGGTGCCCCTAGCATTACGCCTTTAACTTACTGCCTTCAGATGATAGTACACCATGTCACGTGTACCGTCACATGCTTACAATACCATACTTGGGCTTCACCTTTTCTGACCTTTGTACTCCTGTGTATGTTTGCTGAAATCCTTCTCCTCCCCAGTGAGCTCTTCGTGAGCCTTGGGGGCTTTCTTCAGGCTCTGTGGGCATTGAATTATTTTTGTGCCTCTCCCACATAATCTCTTGAGAGAATCTGTGATGTTCAAAAGAAATGCTTCCATAATTAAAACTGCATGAATAAATACGGGCGTGTGAACATGAGTATTTTCAGTTAGTTTAATAATAGTGATCACTTTAACAGATATAGACAACCTTTTAAATTTAGGAGTGTCTGGAGGGAGGCCTTTAAAATTAAGTTGGAACTTTTTTCAATAAGGCAGTTACTAGGACACTTTGCAGCAAGAAGGGAAATGCCAGGGTGCTGTAGGTCTTTCTTTTCCTGAAATACCAGATCAACATAAACTGCATTAAAAAAAATTAATCCTTGAAGTGAAAGAGTGTGATTTTGAATATGCTTGCTGGCTTTGGGGGGAGATTTTCCAACCCTGTTTTCCTTTTAAAAAAGGACAAAAATGAAAAACAAAATCTATTGCATTAAAACTTACATGAAAATTGAATGTAAGTACAATTTTCTTTTATTCATTTATGTGATTACTCTTAATCATGTAACAAATCATTTGCCATTTCTGTAACAGGAAAGTATTTTTTCTTGCTTTTATGTTATTTTTGTTTTGCTTTGTTTTGTAAAAATGCCAGAATAAATATTTAAAAACAGAAATCTAAGAATTTACATTAAAAATGTAAAGCGAGATCTTCTGGAAAATCACAGTGGAGTTTCTTTTCTCATGATTGGGGGTTGAATCTACCTTTTTAAAAAATAAGTGGTATAAAATGTAAGGAAACCACAACAAAGTTTAATTAATTCTTACATACCCTCCAAGTAATAAAATGAAGTGTGGTTATGAACAGAATGTGAAAGCCCTACCGAGTTTTGCATGCTGGTACAAATTAACATTTGTTTGGGGTACTGAAGTTTTCCACTTATTTGGTTCACCCACTTGTTCCTTGTGATTCTCTTCAGGAGAACATTTGCAATATTTCTGAAGCTTGATTAGGGCCTTACTGAATCAGTAATTTGCAAGTTAAAACTGACCATTTTAGTCAGCCTTCACAATGCAAGGATGAACCAGGGATTAAAACCTTAATGCCTTTTATTTAATATGAGTGAGGATAGTGTTCCAGTTATCTTAGAAAAAGAGGAAGCAGGATTTGCCTTCAAAAGATGCTTTATATTTTGGATACAGAGTCAATACAAAGGTGATATACACCCGATTTGAATTGGTAAAATATGTAAATCCTTGCCTGCTAAACTGTCAGAGATTAATGTCTGAATAGGAGTAGGAAGCGCCAACTGTAAAATTACACAGGGCATGGCGATTACCCCATCCGCATAATGGGGCTCGATTTAGAGGCTCTATTTTAGGATTGCACATAAAGCACCCAATGCAGAAAGCCGAGCTTTGTTTAATTTGTCCGGGGCAGTGCCCTAATTTTCTACAACACTATTCACTTCCCTCCTTTAAGAATGAATAACACATTTTCTTTATGGAACTCTGTGCATCTTTCATTTGGGAGCAATCGCTTCTCCAAGCTCCTCCATTAGAGTCCTCTTTTGTTGCCTTTTTATAATGCTCCTGGATTATGGTAAGTTGCATTGTCTTTGTTGCACTTAGTCTGCCCACGCAAAGAACAAGCAATACCCTTTTTGACATGGCATAACATAGCACTTTACACTTGACAGAAGGGAGAGCTAAGACCTGGGAAGTACAAGGCCATGCAGTTCTGATAGACCTGGTTGACCCACCTCTGTCTTTGCTACCCAGCAAGAGAGCTTGCCACCTGAATTGGTGTCATTGTGGGTGTGCTCTTTGGCTATCTCTTGAGACTTGGAATTCATCTCATTTCGGCAGGAGCTCAGAGGACTTTATTGTAGATGTGAATAACCTGGGGACTGTAATACCTCCTTTCGATTATTACTGGTGTTTTACCATTAAGGTTCAGCCTATTCAGGTAACAAAGTGCAAGATTCACTATCTTTTTCTTTTCTTTTTTAAATATAATGTTTCTGTTGGCTTCCGCAGTTTAACATTTATGAAGTCCTTTTTAAAATTTTGTTAGTGGCTCCATTTTATTGTCTCAGACGATTTTTCTTTTCATTGAAAAGTAATTTGTGTTGGTGAGACTCTTAGTTTCAGGGATCAGACACCTAACCCAAGCTCGCTGAAGCATCACAGAGAATGTATTGGCTCATATTCTCTCTAAGTCTGTGGATGGATCTGAGTCAGATGTGGCTGGATCCAGGGCTCAGCAATGTCAAGTCTGTGACCCTCTGGATCCCGGCCCTCTTTGTCTCTGTGCCATTTCATTTTCAGACTGCCCTTGGCGGGAGAGCAGGTCAGCAGCTGCTTTGTACTCACCTCACCCTGGCCTGGCAACTCTGTAGTTGAGGCTTCTGGAAGAGTCTGTTCAGCCAATCTTGAGTTTCCTCTGAACCAGTGCCTTTAGCCAGGTGTACGCAGTACTCGGGTGGTCAGCCTGTGTCCCATGTTCTTTCCCAGGGTCGGGGGGGCAGGGACAGCTCTGCTCCACAGGGCAGCTAGATAACAGGGGAGACATTTCCTCAAAGGGGGCACAGGAGTGTTCTTATCACAAACAGTGAAAACTGTCACACTTCTACCACTCAAAGATTTACAAGAGCAGCTCAGAGCTACATAAAAATGTTAATTTTCTATAAAAAGGTGTATTATTGTAGACTCAATGACTCGTGAGATAATTCACAGTGTATTTCCCTCTTTACCTTCATCCTTTCATTGTGGGCAAAAAGGACAAAGCCATTAAAGAAAAAAACTCATTTTAAAAAAATTTTTTTAAAGATTGTATTTATTTATTTGACACAGAGAGAGCGAGCACAAGTAGACAGAGCAGCAGGCAGAGGGAGAAGCACGTTCCCCGCTGAGCAGGGAGCCTGTGGGACAAGATTCCAGGACCCTGAGATCATGACCCGAGCTGAAGGCAGATGCTTAACCGACTGAGCCACCCAGGTGCCCAAACCCCCATTTTTTTTTTTAAAGAATCATTTCTCAGTTTCACATTCAGATACTGCCTTAGCGTCTCCATTCAGCTAGTCTGATGAACTCACACGATTTGCAATTGTCATTTGATTCCCCAGTCTCCAGCTACTGTGAGAACCCCTTTCAGGCAGAGGCTCACATTTCATTTCTGTTCCAGCTGCGCCTGCCACAGTGTCTGGCTGAGCACAGGTGTTGGGGGAGGGTGCACGGTGGGGGCCGGGGAGCTAACGCAGGGCACTTGCCTGCCAGGCGGGAGATGCCAAGGCTCTGAAGAGTTAGGTAGCTCAGGTTACACAGCCCGTGTTAAAGTTGGCATTTGAACTCCATGATCTTCCCGTCCCCAATTTTGGGTTTTAAAAATGTTTTTGATTTCTTTTACTTGGCTCTCCGGCTGCGTGTGTATGCCAGTCTGCAGCTTCCCGTCTCTCTCCGTGCTCAGCGACTGGACCAATAGCCATGACATTTGGTCCCACGGTGGGGGCCGGAGGACAGTCTCCGAGCTCCTGGGCACTGTGGTGGTCCAGCCTTCAGGAGAATAGAGTCGCCTCTGGGGCCATCTTTAGGAACGTACTGCGTGGCAGAAGTCAGGCTGAGTTGAGCTGTGTACTTCTCATAGAACTCCAGCAAAATGGCAGATGGGGGACAGTGTCCCCACTTGCTTGTTACCTCCTCTTCTGAGCCAACTCTCCCCTTTACCTTATTCATCGTATGGCCTCAGTTGCTGTCCTGCAGGGGCAACCAACTTTGCCTCTCACTCTTAGGTGTCTGTGGTGCTCCTCTCAGACACCTTTGTAACTCCCAATGTTGGACGAGAACCAGTTAAGAACAAAGAAGCTTCCAGATTAATATGAAAATGTGCCTTTTTGTTTTAAAAAAATACAAATCAGTACTCCCTGGGAAATATTAGGGTAAATCGCTCCCATTTGAAGACACTCCAGGTGTGGCAACTTTGTATCCTAGAAGGTGGCAGTATTGGTCAGGGTTAGATCAGAGAGACAGAACTATTAGGAGATATGTCGCAAGATTTATTCAAGGCCCTGGTTTATGCAGGGGTCGAGGTGGGCGAGGCAAGTCTGAGACCCTTGGGTCAGGTTATCAGGGAGGGTGGGCTGGAACTCTCCGCACAGGCTGAAGCTGCCGTCCACAGGTAGAAATTCTTTCTCCTCAGGGAAGCCTCACCTTACCTGTTAAGGTCTTTCAGTGGATTGAATCGAGTCCACCCAGGTTATCTAGGATGTGTCTGCAATTCAAATGATTATGGACTTTAATCATACCTACAAAAATACCTTCACAGCAACACCTGATTAGTGTTTGGTTGAGTGACAGTGTAGTAACCTAGGCAAGTTGGAATCATTGAAATCACACGATCTGCATTTCCTAGTTCATGGGTGCATCTGAATGTTGTGCTTACCAAAACAGTGGACACATGCTACAAAACCAGCTCACCTGTTTTTCTTTCATCTCTAATACATGCACATTCTCCTGACACCTTACCTTTGGTTTGCTGATTCGCAAGGAGGGACAGACGAGAGAGAGTAGGAGGAGCTGTGTCTGCCCTGTCCCTTTCCTTCTCTGTTGTCATTTTTCAGTGTACGTGGTTGCCTACTACAGGAAAGTCATACAAATAAAAGGGATTTGCTAGAGTTCCTTGATCACTTGTGTTTGTTAGAATACAACTGACTTCTTTCTGCATTTGAAGCAAGTTCTACTTCTAAAGCATGACCCCTTGGGGCTGCCAGCCCTCTGATTACTGAGCCATAGGCTTAACATGCTTACCTTGTACTCCCTTTGCATCTCGTCGAATTCGATAGGGATGCACGTACTGTGTGTATCTCCTCTACTCACTCATGTACGCTACCGTCTCATTGGACTTAGCTTATGAAGCGCAAGCTCAAAGATAAAGTTATGAGGGATTTCAAGATTGTGACATTAACCCAAGAGCGTTAAAGCATGGAGCTCTCCTGAGCATGGGACCCTGTTGTAACGGCACAGGTTGCATGCCCGTGAAGGCATCTGTGCGTGTCTGTATGTGTGCACGCACATGCTGTTTTAGATGATGTTGATAAAGGAGGACTGTCTCATAAGGTGACACTCGATCAAGGTCCTCAAGAAGATCAGGAAGCCAGATATGCAGATACTAGAACAGGAGTAGCATGTTCAGAGGTTCCAGGGCACATGAGTCTTTGCCTTATTCTCGGAAGTATAAAGAGGCCGCGGTGGCTGGATCCAAGTGAGAGGGTGAGGGGTGAGAGATGAGGTTGGAGAAGCAGAGATCCCTGAATTGTGCATGGGCTCCAAGGCCAGGGAAAGGACTTGGAATTTTTCTATGAGAAGAAGGGAAGGCTTGGGAGAGTCTTAGCAGAGGGTGACATGCCATGATTCGATTTTAGAAGGCTCCCTCTGGCTGCGCTATGGTAATACTCTGCACTGGGGCAAGGTTGGAAGTGGTCAGACCAGCTGCTATGGTAGACCAAACAAAGATGGGGCCTGGACTGGGTGTATACATAGCAGTGATTAAATGTAGCTGGATTCTGGGCATGTTTTAAAACCGGTGTCAAATGGGAGCTGCATATAGAATAGATATTTACCTAGAGTCCAGCCGATGAAATGGTCTATTGAGAAGTAGTGAATTTCCTAAAGTTCCACAGCCAATGCATGGCAGAACTGGGGAAGGCAGAGAGCAGGAGTCTTGTGTTCTTTTTCACTGGGTCTTCTCCTTTTCCATTAGCTCTAGATTGCTCCTTCAAATAGCTCTGTTAAACATTCTCTCTTGAACATCTTCCCTTATTTGGCTGAAATGGGCATGGTTGAATCGCTAGGATTCTATTTCTATATATCACTTTGAAAGAACTTCTCAGGGCAAGAACCTAGGTGATTCTCCCACTACCCCATGTTCCCGTGGTCTCTGCATGGGGGTTGGCCGTCTCCTATGGTGTCACGTTAGTGCTGTCCTGACAGTTTTTTCCCTGCACTTTACGAAGTATCTCTTGACCTCCCTTAGTAAAACAGAGTTCATAACACAAAGATTTTGCTCCTGAATTTGATGTGCAGTTGCACCACGTACAATGCTAAAAACTTTAATTGTAGTTGGCTTGCATATTTATTTGTTTATCTTGCTTCTCAGCACTTCCAGACCATGCTGAAGTCCAAGTTGAATGTCCTCACACTGAAAAAGGAGCCCCTCCCGGCAGTCATCTTCCATGAGCCCGAGGCTATCGAGCTGTGCACCACCATGCCACTGATGAAGACAAGGACTCACAGTGGCTGCAAGGTATGTAGATGTGGCCAGCAGGGGCCCTCTTGGTGGGACAAACCAAAGGACGCATAGCCTTAGGGCACTTGTTTGCCGGTGGTGACTTTCTAAAGGAATGAAAATGTAACACGACTAATGAGCTCCATTGAGTGATGGTTGGATGAATCCATATCTTGCTGTATTTTTACTTGTTTATTTATTTATTTATCTTTTTTAAATTGACATATAATGTATTATTAGTTCCAGGGTACAGGTTTGTGGTTCATTAGTCTTACACAATACACAGTGCTCACCACAACAAACACCCTCCCCAGTGTCCATCACCCAGGCACCCCAGCCCCACCCGCCTCCAGCAACCCTCAGTTTGTTTCCTGAGATTAAGAGTCTCTTATGGTTTGTCTCCCTCTCTGACTCCGTCTTGTTTTATTTTTTCTTCTCTTCCCCTATAATCCTCTGCCTTGTTTCTCAAATTCCGCATATCAGTGAGATCACATGATACTTGTCTTTCTCTGATTGACTTATTTCGATTAGCATAATACCCTCTGGTTCCATCATCTTTGCAAATGGCAAGATTTCATTTTTTTGATGGCTGCGTAATATATATATATATATCTACACATATATATACACCACATCTTCTTTATCCATTCATCTGTTGATGGACATCTGGGTTCTTTCCATAGTTTGGCTATTGTGGACATTGCTGCTATAAACACTGGGGTGCACATACCCCTTTGGATCACTACATTTGTATCTTTGGGGTAAATACCTAGTAATGCAATTGCTGGGTTGTAGGGTAGCTCCATTTTCAACTTTTTGAGGAACCTCCATACTGTTTTCCAGAGTGGTTGCACCAGCTTGCATTCCCACCAACACTGTAGGAGGGTTCCCCTTTCTCTGCATCCTCGCCAACATCTGTCGTTTCCTGACTTGTTAATTTTAGCCATTCTGACGGGTGTGAGGTGGTATCTCATTGAGGTTTTGATTTGGATTTCCCTGATGCCGAGTGATGCGGAGCATTTTTTCATGTGTCTGTTGGCCATTTGGATGTCTTCTTTGGAAAAATATTTGTTCATGTCTTCTGCCCATTTCTTGACTGGATTATTTGTCCTTTGGGTGTTGGGTAGGAGATCTTGCTGTATTTTTAGCAATCGGGACCACTCTCTATCATTTCTAGGTATACATTAAAGACGTAAGTTCTAGTATGTATGAATAAAATAGTCTTCTCACTGTATTTGCTGTAGCCCTATGGAACTTTGGGGCTTCCCAAGGAAAATTCTGTCTTTAGTGATATTTCCTCCCTTTGTATTTGCACTCTGAATAAAACACATCTTAAAGAATAAAAAACAAGTTTCTCAACAGTGTATTCTCCTTTAGGGGTTATTTTGCATTTTTGTTTGGCTTCAGCTCTCAGAATTGATACAATATTCATGCCTCAGAATCCATTAAAAAACACTTTTTTTCATTTATGTAAACTGTAATGCTGACATTAAAAAACCCTAGAAGTGAAATGTATAATTTGGGTAAGCTTTTGGGTTCTTTCTCCCATGATATTCTTTTTTGCATGAATTGATGAATATAGCGATCAGTTCAGAGTTAACAAAGAAAATATGTTTATGCATATTTTGTCATCAGCAATTTGTTTTGAGGAGTAAAAAATTAAATGGGCAGAAATTTGAGTAGTGAAAATAAAGCAAAAATGTATGTTTGCTTGTGGGTTTCTATTATAACCCTGTAGACACACTCCTTTCCTTATTGCTTTACTAGGTTAGGGAAGTCAAGGTCCATTGATCTTTCTTGCCGGAATCGTCCATCCCCTCCCCAGTTCTTGCATCGCTGTGGTCAGATTGGAGCCTACAGAAATCTTGAGTGATGGCTGTGTACACAAACCTCCACACATCCCGCAAATATCTCACTGTCTGCCCAGCACTGGGGACAGTGGGAACAACACCCACCAGCATCTTTGTAGGGTTTAACTTCTAGTTGGGAAGGAGGGAGGAGAAAGTACAGGTAAACAAGCATTGGCTGTTGAGAAAGCCAGTCGGAAGGAACTTGTGGAAGAATCTTTCAGGCAGAAGGGACAGGGAGTGCTAATTCTCAGAGGTGCAGATGGTCTAGGTGTGCTTTGTAATGGAGAGGAATGGGCAGGAAGTTGAGAAAGTTGTGTTCCGTGATGCAGTCAGTCAAGGGTCCAGGGTAGAGAATGGAAGCCTTGTCATCGCGGCAACAAGGAATTTAGGCTTTGTTCTAATTACTGTGGGGAACCGTCAGATTTAGGCAAGGGAGTTAGGTGACTCCATTAAAAAAAAAAAAGTGATTTTAAATGGCAACTATGCTAAGGTGAACTTTCAGCTTCCAAAGAGCCAGAAGCTCTGCTTCAACTGGAGACAGTTGGTCCACAGAACTGGCCTTAGGTCCCCATGTATGCAATGCTTTTGGTGAATTGATGATACAAAGGAATTATAAAAATACTCATTAAATTTGAAAGTGCTATGAGATCAAATTGTGTTATACATACTTTAGAGATTTCCTAGAGTCATTTTGAATTCTGTTCCTGTCGGGGAAAATGGTCCCCAAAAGCAAGATGAAGTCAGTAGGGGCAAGTGAAAGGAGGAGAGTTTCATTTGATAAAGGCTTCAGGGTATGTTTAAATGGGAGGGGAAAAAATGCAGTTACGGAATAAAAGACCTAGCAATCCAATCAGGAAATGAAAGGTGTGTGTGTGTGTGTGTGAGAGAGAGAGACAGAGAGAGACAGAGAGAGACAGAGAGGGAGAGACAGAGAAATATTTGCTAGGAGAATACAAACTATCATTTTCATGAAAAGGAGCATAGGGTCTGAGATTCATAGAGTAATTTATTTTTCTGTGTATTGCCTTAGGTTGTGTTTGCTAATTTTACTTCTAAAAGAATGTTGGAAAAAATAGAAGGAATTCAGAAGAGCACACGGAAGAGAGTGAGGTTGCCTTGGCATCAGTCAGTGGGACTAGCTAGACAAAGGGAGATCATCAGTGATTTCACCTGGACACAGGGAAGAACTTCAGCATTCAAGGTGAAGAACACATTCCACTGGGCTGTAGAAAGTTTATGAACTCGCCATCCCTAGAAATCTTGGAGATTCCAGGTGTAGATAATCAGGATCTGGAATCAGGGATCTGGGCCAACTCTAGCTTTATGATTCAATTTGAAGGAAGAAAACCCCCAAGGTATCATTCTTCAAATGGTATACTATCATGCGCTTTATACAGTTACATTTTGACCTGAACGCACTGGAGTTACATTCTTTAATTCTCAATGACAATCTCATGTTTGTGTTCAGAGTCACATTCTTTCAATAACAAAACAACAAAAAAGTGACATGTTTGAGCCTTGGAATTTCTGTTTAGAATGCCCTGACCTCCCCATTCCGCCCCCACCCCCATCATCCACAGGAACAAAATGCAATGCTTCCTCTCTGATTCTTACGAGTAACTTAGCTCACAAAATGCCAGCTGCCGAAGGAGGAGCTCTCTCTCGGGCTCACGCCTGCCAGGAATAATGAGCACAATGTAGCCCAGGCCCAGCTGTGGGGCCAGCGGACAGGACCCTCCGTCTGCACACACTGCTAGTTCTTTTTGCCTCATCAGCTCTCCAGGCGTGCTTGTATGTGTAACTGTGGGTTTGGGGAAGGAGAGAGGCAGGGGGAAGCAAAGGAAAAGGGAGTTGAAAATGGATTATGGTTAGCACCATCGAGGCTCTGGCTCATCTCAGATTTCCCCTTTCCCTCTGATCTGTATTCCCGGTGGGTCCTGATGGCATTGCCCTGCCGGGCTATTCATGTTGTGGGCAGCTGGGTCTTTGTGTGTTTTCCTCTATTGCTGCCACTTTTTTTTTTTTTCCCCCTGGAGTGGAGTTATTGAACTGCAAAACCCACTGCATACCATTAGGATGCGCCTGCCCGTACTCTCGTCGGAGCTTTTCAGGGTATCCGATGCTGTGTCTGATTTTGCCATAGCAGCAACAGTGGTTGGTCATACCTGGCTTCTCCTGCCTACCACAGAATCCGAGGTGGCTTTGACTTGTTAGCAAACATTTATTTAATTAATAGTCATTGAAAACCTCCTGTGTACATGGAGTTGTGGAGGAAGGCATCAAAGCAGATGGTGCGGGTGAGGCAGTTTGTAGTCAAGTGGAAGGAATAGACGAGTGCCTGAACCAAGAAACCTCCAGAGCTGCTGAAACTCGTGTTGTGTGTCAGAAAGTCCTGGAGGGCAGGTTTCTGGACCTTCTTTCCAAAGATTTTGACGCAGGCGCGTAGCTTCGCAGGCAGAAAAGAACCTGTACTTAAAAATAGATTGTGCCATTTACGTGACTGTGGGACCCGGGCACTGCCTGGAGCTTGAGGCCCTGAGCTGCAGAGTGGTGTGTGAGAAGAGCCACATAAGTGATGTAAGTGGATTCACACCTGCGGAGGTGGGAGATGGGCCGGGACATGGAGGATGGAGCTAGCTGACCATTGTGTGGTTAGGACAGGTTTGTCACAGCTGACCAGGAGGCTGACATCCGAGAAAGAACTGGCCTGGGTAATTTGTGCATCGGATGCGTGTGCGCTGCCGACAGCACCTGTGGATGCCGCCTTATCCAACAGGGGGCGCTGGGTTCTTTGTTGGAGTCACTCACTTCTGGACCTACTTGCCAAAGTTCTCAAAGCCTTCATGAAATGGTGATAATGATGATGATAATTAGTAATAAACTACTAACACAGAAACAATAATAATTAAGAGCTGATGTTTATTGATACATTAAGCACTCTCCTGTGCACTTTTCATGGTATAGAACCATTGGATCCTCATGATGACCCAATGGTTCAAGTGCCGTTTGTGGCCTCATTTCACAGGTGAGTTAACAGAGGCAGAGAGAGGTTCTTTCCTGTACCAGAGTATCCAGTGAGTAACTGGCAAAGCCTGCATTTGAACTTCATCCGTCTGTCTCCAGAGCCTCTGCTCCTCCCCACTAGATTCCACCCCCTCTTAATGACCTCGGAGTGGCTCCTATGTGTGTCCAAAGATAGCTCTTAAAACTGGCTGTGTCATGTGATTTTAGCAAGTCATTTTGCTTCTGCAAGCCTCAGTTTCTTCATCTTCGATAGGCGAGAACCAAGGTCACTGTATCTCAGGCCGTCTCTTATCTAAAGGTCCAGGGCTCAAATTTACCTTGTTTAATTGGATTAGAATTTTGTCTTTGTTCACAAAACCCAGAAAGCATGGGGAGAATGTACTAAAAGTCTCATATAATTTTACCCCTAATATACCTCTCAGCCTCTCAAATTTGGTTTTTGGAAGAGAGAGAGAGAGAGAGTTTATAATGATGAAAACCACATTCCTTGTAAAACATATATAGGAAATAAAACGCGAAGTATCAGTTGAGTTCCTGTCTGCCCACATGAACACTGTATAAAACCTATTCCACAGAGATAGTCCCCAGC
This sequence comes from Callorhinus ursinus, assembly GCF_003265705.2. Classification (NCBI taxonomy): domain Eukaryota; kingdom Metazoa; phylum Chordata; class Mammalia; order Carnivora; family Otariidae; genus Callorhinus; species Callorhinus ursinus. The sequence goes on from NW_027397064.1 coordinate 8,527,186, forward strand.
TTTATGGCATTTATAGTTTTAAAGCAAAATAGTAGCAGCGCTGAAACAAAGATGCTGACACATAATTGGGGGCCTAGCACAAGTTACAACATTTATCTTTCGTTTAAAACCTTTTATAAAGTTTGTGAATGGTGCAGTTTGAGTGTAAGGATGTCGATGAGTTGAAGAAGGATGACGACATGGAGGACACATACCTGGAGAGGACGGGTGGGGGAAGAAGCAAGAAGGAGAAGTAGGAAAGTTGGCGGTTCCTCACATCGGCCTCCTGTTTGGATCCGAACCTGCTTGCCTTTGTTCTGGTTCACCTGGCTCTCTTTCCGCTGCACCTGCTTACTGTAGCTGGGTGGAGCCAACACACTGAGATTGGTCTCCAGGAGGGATGTTCCTCTTGGCCGCCAGGCAGGCTTTGGGAGTTGGTGGTGAATGGGGCTAACTGGGCCTATGCTATTTCTTTCTGCTCCCCACCCCCCATCCCGGGTTCTCTCATCGCTCATGGTGAGAGTGCTCTTGTCTTCCTTCTGCAGCTTGGTAGGCATCCGGCTGCCTCTGTCCCCTCACGCGTCATCGTGGGCCCCACCAGGGCCTCCCCTGGGCCTGCTCTCCCACAGAATGCTCTGGATCCCAAATCTCTCCCCCCCCCCCCCCCCGAGTGAGGCACCTGGCTTATCATCACGTGAAGTCCCATCCAAGACCCTCCCTGTCCCATTCCCTTTTGTGAGGGCAGAAGCCATCGGAAACTTAATTCCCAAGAAGGGACTTGTAGTTCATACAGCACGACGGAGGTTCGTGCATTCAAGAGTAACTGCAGCAGTAGTCACTAGCTCTCCGGAAGGATGTGGTTGATTCCCAGTTGCATGGGACGGAGAAGTTCCCGAGCTGAAGGCTTTGCAGGCAGTCCTCAAATCCTACCATTCTGCACCCATGTAAGATGGCCAGTCTTAGAAGTGAATTCCAGCAACCCTACTTTGGATGAGGGCTCCTGATTTGAATTTAAATATATTTAAAATTAGCATCATATGTATCTATTTCACACAGATTTTTGTGTTTATTTGATCAGTTTTGTATTTAATTAGAAATGTCGTCATGTTTTCTCTCTCTCTCTCTCTCTCTCTCTCTCTTTTTATTTTAGCCAAAGGCCCCTAATTTTACCCATTCACACAAGGGAGAAACATTGATTATACCGTGTCATCCTCATTGAATGCATTTTGCACCCTTTTCTTGGTGTAGGTAATTTGGGCATGAGTCCAGTTCTGCCGATTACACAGACTTTCTCCTCGCAAAATACGTTTCTGATTTTGATATAAAGACAGAATACAAATAAAATAAAGAATAATAACATATGAAGTAAGATTCAGGCATGTAGTCTTTATTGGCTCTTTAAACCTCTTGGTTTAAACCAAAAGGTAAACCTCTAGATTCAGAGTAAATGGTGTCTGATTCCAATCCATTTTCTCTTTAGTCTTTCTCACACTTTCCTGTAAACAAATCAAAGCACATTTACTCGAGCTTGTCTCCCCAAATGTAGAAAGGTAAAAGTTGATGTGAGGTAAAATCTGTTGTTTAGGAGACAAGCTTTTATTTTTCTGCAATTTTTACTCTTTGTTGATTTGTAAATTTTCTGATCTCTTCCCCTCCTTCCTGTCTCCCTTCCCTCCCTTCCTCCCTAATTTTCTTCTTGAATTCATTTCTTTCTTCAGCTACAAGATTATATTGCACACTCTCAGGATTTTCCAGATGTTAATAGGGACACAAAGGTAAACAATGGTTTTGGGTCCTTTGGGTTGAAATAACAGAAAACCTAACTGGAATTGACTTAAGTCATTGAAATTTATTTGCTTTAGAATCTGCAAATTCCAACAGGAGGGAAGAGGGAAGGAGATGCTAGAGAGGCAACAAAAGTGTCCACTACACCAAAAAAGATAGGCTTAATGACCTGAGGGCGGACAAATACATTCTGTAGGAAGAACAATGGCAGTAGAAGCAAATGCAAATCCTCAGGTTGCAGAGCTTTGGGGGGGTGAGGGGGTGGGGAGGGACTTTCCTTCTGTGTTACAGCCCAGCCCATCCCCTTGAATATACATGGGAGATATTCTGGCACAGATGAGATGAGCCTCTCTGGGGATCTTTGACACCTTCAAACTGTTTATTTCCTGGTGCCCCACACTGTGAGGGCTGTGGCTGAAAAATGGGCATTTTACTCTAGAGAACCAGATGTGGCTTCACCTTTGGACTCATGTCGAAGACTCTATCTTCCTGTATCTCCAAATATCACTGCCTACTTTACTTCTTGTCTTCAAAAACTCTTGGGAGATCAGCAAAGATTCATTAGTGAAAAATGGGGAAACAATCTAAGTACCTGAAAGAGATTATTATAATATTTTTGCTCCACAACACTATGGAAAACACACAGTCATTAAAAATTCTGTTGTGGAAATTATACTGGTGTGGAAAATGTTCTCATCATGTATTAAATGAAATAAAAACCTGGTTGCAAAATGCTAGTAGGATTTTATCTTTGTAAAATACTGAAGTATGAACAGAAGTGATCTCTGGATAGCAGGATTCTGGGTAAAACTTGTGATTTTTCTTTTGTTTTTGTGCTTTTTTTGCATTTTCTAAATTGTGAACGATGAATAAATATTACATTGGTAATTCATTTTTAATATAATACATTTAAAAAAAGAAGTGTTTCTTTGGATGAAAGTTTGGATGGACAGCTATGTGGAAGAAACTCCATTCTAAATGGAGCGTTTGGAAAACAGCTTCTTCGAAGTCACCCTGATTTAGACATTTGCTTCTTCTCTTCACCCAAATCAGAATTTCTGTAGCTTCAGGAGAAGTGACATTTTCCCGTCTAACTTGTGACTTGTCTGGTGTCAGACGTGTCTGGTGTGTTCAGCATAATTGTCAACCTACTCAAATGGCATTTGCAGGGATGATGTGGCAGGCTGCTTGGTGGCAACCTCAGTGGTTAAAACAGAAATTTATTCTCTCACAGATGTGGGGGCCGGAAGTCCAACATAGGGATCACTGGGCAGAAGTCAAGGCAGAAGTCAAGCTTCCTCTGGAGGTGGTAGAAGAAACTCGGCTCCTTGCCTCTTGCAGTTTATGTGGTGGCCAACACTACCTCCTCCTGTCTGGCCTGTTTCAAACCTCCCTTTGCCTTTCTCTTGTAAGGGCACTTGTGGTTGGATTTAATGCCCACATGATAATCCAGGATAATCTCTCTAGTTCAAGATTTTTAGCTTCACCAAATCAGCAAAGACCCTTTTTCCTTATAAGGTATCATGTCAGGTTCCAGGAAAGAAGACCTAATATTTTTGGGTGGTCTTCCTCAGCCCATTATAGATAGTTTCTTCATAAAGAAGGAATTCTAGAAATGCCAAAATTCCTAAGCACAAAGAAATATTATGCTCCTAGTTAATCAGTTGTTTAGGTTATGTTATTTCTTGAGCCCAAGAAAATGCTTTCATTGGAATTCAGAAAACTACTTTAAAATACAGAATAATGAGGAGCATTGGTCCGTGGAAGTATCTTGATCCTAGGTTGAGCCAAAGTTTTTTGTTTTATTTACTTTATCAAAGTTTCTGAAAAGGAAGCACGGTCTTAAAATTTTGAACGGAACACGGGTTTAAGTCCTGACCCTTTGTAGTCTACATATTAGATGAATATGTTTGTAAAACATTCCACAGTTCTACCACAGGGAAGGGAAATGATGTTTTGCCTCCCCCCCCTTCTCAGTAAAGCTATAAGGATAATTTTGAAAATGATACAGAAAATATTATGAGTATAACATGTGTGTCTGAGAGAAGTATCTCATAATGAAGCTATTTTCCCCTCATGACTTCCTGTTTAGCTCGTTTGTCTTTGAAACAATTTGTCGGTTTAGTTCTGAAAATTTGGTTTAATCATTATCTGAATTTAGGGTTCATTTATTTGGGAAATACGTTAATTATTTTACAAATTTTCCTGGATTAATTCTGTGGATTAAATAGAGTTCCTCTGTGGTAGATTTCATTTGTGGGGAAACCTGCAGAAACACCACACAGAAAACCAATTAAGTTGGTAAAAACTCATTAATAATATACTTTATGGTTTCCAGCAGAGACCGTACAACTTGCTAGAGATGGTTACAAGGTGGAGATAACTTCAAGCTAAAATCTGGTTTATGCAAATAGGGTGCTTAAATGTAAGAAGGTAACGTTTAAAAGACATTTTTAAGTATATATATATTTTCTACTTATTTTTGGTCATGTCATTTTTTTTTTCCAGTGTTCTATTTACTTTTTACACTAAAGGAACTTGCATGTTACCATACCAGTGCATCTGCTACTAGAAGGGCTAGTTTAATTTATTGTCTGTTAAATGGAAAATGTACGTTAAATAAGGAAGCATCAGAAGGTGTAGACTAAGTGTAACCTCATATAGGCCTAGACTCTCTTTGCAAGTGATTTTTTTTTCTGACTTAAGTTTTAAAACTGTATCAAAGCAATACCTGCAGAGACTTACCAAAAAGCGTCCCCCAGAACAAAAAACGAAACAAAAAATAAAAACAACCCCATCAAATAGTAGTGAAAAATGACGCATAAACTGTTTATGTGTTCCCTTCCACCCTCTCACACCCCAGTCCTGCTCCAACTGCAGTTATTTTAGCCGTTCCTTCTTATGCTTATCTTTGTACTTCAAGTACTATCCTTTTACCATCTTAGGTACTATCTTTTGTCTTGGTTGGTAGATAAAGATTTAGATCTCTAATACTCTACCCGCTTGCCTTCCTTCATATTCCTAACATAGTTACTTCTGAAATTTTAGTTATTATCTGTGTGAATAACTGAAGAGTGGGTTGAGGCACCATGACTTTATTTCCTTTCTTGCTCAATATTTTTTTGAATTAATAGTCTATTATTTTTAGATTTGACATCATTTTCATCATTTTATACGTACTTCTACTGAATTTTCCTCAAATGCGCTTTCTGATTTGGCATATACCCATCAATATGTACCTCAACCGCTCGCTTGTGGAGATAGCGTGTGCTGTTTCACGTTCTCCCGAGCTTCCCTCCTCCAGAGTCCTTTGTCCTCCTGCACCTGACTAGAGGACTGGCCTCTAGGCCATCCTCACTGCTGTGACTCTGGGACTTCTCTCCCCCGGGGTGGATACTCCTCTGTTTGCTTCCTCTTCTTTTGATGTCCTTCTTTGTTTAGCTGGAGCATGCATGCATTCAAGAAGTAAAAATTGTGTGCCTTGTATGTCTGAAAATTTCTTTATTCTGCCCTCACCTTTTTGAAAGTTTGGGTATAGAAATGAAGATTGGAAATCAGTTCTACTTAAAACTGTGAAGGTTGTGTCCATTGACTTCTACTCTGCCTGTTCCTCTTGAGAGATCTGATCCCATTTGATCCAGATGGTGATGTGCCTTTGTATGTGACTTTCTTCCGCCTCTACTCTCTGGAAAGTTTTGGGATTTCCTTTATGTTCTTTGTGCTCTGAAATCTCATGATTAGGTAACTTGGTGTGAATTCCACACACCCCCCGCATTCATATAGTTGGAAAATTGTGTATCTTTTCAATTTGGACGTGCTTATTTCTTTGTATTTTGGGGAGCCTTAAGTAAAATTCCTATTTGTCCTCCCAGCTGTGGAACATTTGAGAAATAGGAAACATGATGCATGATACGTTAGATAAAAGTAGCGGTTTTATAATACTTTGGAGGATATGGCTGTGTAGACTCACTGGATTTTCTAAAGTTTCCAAATCTTTTTTGGAAGCTCTAATAAGGTATTGTCTCTTCTCTCGTTCGTTTTGTCCTTTTGTGCTTATGACTCAAAAATGTCCGTTCTTGGGGCGCCTGGGTGGCTCAGTCGTTAAGCGTCTGCCTTCGGCTCAGGTCATGATCCCAGGGTTCTGGGATCGAGCCCTGCATTGAGCTCCTTGCTCGGCAGAGAATTTGTTTCTCCCTCTGCCTCTCCCCCTGCTTGTGTTCCCCCTCTTGCTGTCTCTCTGTCAAATAATTAAATAAGATATTTAAAAAAAAAATGTCCATTCTGATCAGTTTAGTGGGGTTTGGAGAAGACATGGATGTCTGAGGTCAGCTTGCCATCTTTATCCTCTCAATTGTTCAGCCCTCTCTAAATTGCTAATCTTAGCTGTTTGAACTTCTCTTGTTTTATATCTTTATCTAAGATGGAAACAGCCATCCTTAACTTACTTTCAAGTTTAAGGAAGTATTTATAAAGTACTTCCAGCTTTTCATAGAGTAGAGCTGTATAAATAAAATACCATTGTTATTCAAATATAGCTCCCCTTGATTTGAATGGAAAGGTCAATAAACTATAGACAACATGGCAGCAAAGGAGATACAGATGTGAAAGTGGTAATAAATAAGCCAGATCATAAAAAGGTCATAAACTACGCTCTTAATTTGTACAGATATTTCTTATTATATTTCTGAGTATTTCAACCTCTGACTACCAGCGAGTAAATGATAAAAACCACTGTGACAACAGGTGCAGATGTGTTCCTTGGTGTGCTGGCTGTTCATTTCTTTGTTTTTACTGAAAATATGATACCTTCATTTCTTGGCAAGAGAAATGATGTCAGGGCTTCTGTGCATACTGAGATCTCTAAATGAGACATTAGTCACAGTGGTGTTCATGAGTCACCAGGCATCTTCATAAACCAAATCCAGGAATTGAAAAATAATTTGCCCAAGAGGTAATGGGGATAAATGAAGTTTATCATTTTGGGACACAGGAAAGCTACTTTGTGAGCTAAGGATCCAACCAAAATTAGTTTCTCCCCCACGTTGATGGATTAAAGCATTATCTTTAAAACATGTTTGTTTTTGCCCCTTATGAGCAGTGCTGGAATTCTCACATGTCACCATCTGGCTATCCCATAATATCCGTTAGGGCAGGAAAGATGTCTATTATCACAAAGATATTACGGATAGTCTCTTCATGGGATGGTACAAAACACGTGTTTGCTTTTCTCTTCAGTTAGATCACCAGCTCATTCGGAGCCCATCTTGCTTGTGTATAAAACCTTTCTCCTCTGTCCTCTCCTCCTTGTTTTTATTCCAGAAGTTTCCTAAAGCCCTTTTATTCCTTGTCCCTGCCTTGAGCCCTGCCACCCCCCCGAGGGTCCAGGCCCTTCAGGAGCATTTGGCTTGGGGGGCAGGGAGCTCCAGGAGGCTTCAGGGCCCTGCACGGAAGTCTTCTGTAAGACAAACTTCATGACAAAGATGGACTCTTTTCTATAGCAAAAACCTGCTGCATTTGTCGTTCTTATGCCAACAGAATCTTGATTTCATTTCTCCTTCGTGAGAGTCACGTCTCAGGAAAGAGAGAGCAGGGAGGAAGATAACTCATTCTGCCATATGTATGCTGGAGTCATTGAGAAAAAGAGTCAAAGGAAGGGAATTTGGAGACCATTGCAACAAAGAAAAAATTAGTTTATTCATTCACAGTCACTACAATCCACTGCTACCGACTTTACACAGTTTTTCTTTTTAAAATCACACGTCCATTTAAACAAAATAAACATTCACTAATGATCACTATATATTTATGAATGTATAGGTTAAATCTGTGTACTTGTTACTCACACATGATGTATATTTTTAAAAGATACAGAATAGAAATCTTAGGAGAATGAGCTAAATCTGAAATACATGATATTGTAGGTCTATCTTCATTGCAGTGATTAATTTAGGCAAGGCTCTTCTTTAGTAATAGTGGATGTAAAACCAAATTTCAGATGGCTTTGATGATGTCAGAGTTTTCAGCTGATCTTGTCAGACCCAATGAGGTCATCGGTTTCACCCCAGAATGAGATGGAAAAGATGACATACCAAGAGATGGGGGGAGGGGAGGGATTGTATCAGCTCTGTCATTTTCTTGTTGTCTGCTTATGGGTGCATTCTTTTGATTATCTAAAATCTGCCATTTATTTGCAGGAATCTCAGCTGGGTTTTGTTAAAACCAGATAATATGACCCAGAAATCCACTGAGATGGGCAAATGTGAGCCATAATGACCTGAGTGATCATGTGAGTGAGGTGCCAACATCAACATCTTTTCTTTTTTATTCTCTCTCTCTCTCTTTTTAAAAGATTTTATTTATTTATTTGAGAGGGAGAGAGAGAGACAGAGAGTGTGAGACAGAGAGAGCATGAGCAGGGGGGAGGGGCAGAGGGAGAGGAAGAAGCAGACCCCCCACTGAGCAGGGAGCCTGACATGGGACTCGATCCCAGGACCCTGGGATCATGACCTGAGCCGAAGGCAGATGCTTAACTGACTGAGCCACCCAGGTGCCCCTCCTTTTCACCATAGAATTCTCACCTGTGGGAGACTTCTAGCTCCACATCTGACATGTGGACTGGCTGGTGCTGGTGTCAGTCTGTATATTCATGCTGAATTTATTTCATATTTTTGAAGATAAAAATAACTGTAACTAGAAATTCTAATGTATTGTATCCCCAACTGAGGGAATTCTATTGTGTACCTCCTGGGGTGTAGATAGCTTACTTTGGAAGCAAAGGACCTTGTCCACTCTGCTGCAGACATCGAGGCTGCTCCCTGGCTTTGTGGAAGAGCATGCCAAGATCGTTCGTTGACGTCTGCCATTGTTCTGGGCAGAGAAAGTGATGGGCTGGTGTCAGATCCTAACCAGATTCCTCTCTTGGACCCCAGTGGTAGGTAAGAAAGCCTAGGCCTGTCAGACTGGGTGATGCTACTAACAAATGGATGGAAAAGCAGAATTCCCGTTTAGCTTTCTTCATTTGTGGACCAATCCTCTGGTGACAATGCTCCTCCTTCCTGTATCATGGGGGAGATAAGAAAAGAATTCATAATCACTTGTGTGGATGCTAAAGACATTAAAATGAAGTGCAACTCATCTAGCTTTGGCCAAACTCTTGAGATTTATTGACAACTAGCAGCCAGCTATTATAGCTGAGATGGTTCATTAGCTGGGGCAAACTCCACATTTATAGATCAAGATTTCTTTCTGGCAAGTAGAAAAGATTTTCCCAATGTTGGGAGTATTTAGACTCAGGAGTTTCATTTTCTTCTTTTATATCTTGTTTAATAAGTCATAGCACAGGTTTCTGGAAGAGAAAAATACTAAGATCAGCACTATGTAAAATATGGAAAGTTCCAGATAGTATGAAAAGAGTAAAATTTATTTCATTGTATTTGCAGGATAAATAGACTCTACCTAGCTCATTAATCTGTAGTCATTTGTCTTCAGGCTCCAGCATTTGACTCGTTAACTGATGATTATGCCATCACCATGGAGAAGGTGGCATTTGGGACACTGTGTCATTGTCTTTCCTCTTTCTTGCTCTTTTTTAAAAAGATTTATTTATTTATTTTGAGAGAGAAAGAGGGGGGCGGAGGGAGAGAATCTCAAGCAGCCTCCCTGATGAGCATGGTTCCTGACTTGGGGCTTGACCTGACAACCCTGAGATCATGACCTGAGCCAAAATCAAGAGTCAGGTGCTCAATCGACTGAGCCACCCAGGCGCCTCCTTTTTTCTTCGTTTTGGGCAGGACTAAAGATAGGCTAAGTGCCCTGACGATGATGTTGAAGCAAGATTAAGAATACATGTACTCCTGGGTGTTATGCACAAACAATGAATCGTGGAACACTGCATCCAAAACTAATGATGTAATGTATGGTGATTAACATAACAATAAAAAATAAAAAGTAAAAAAATATAAGTCAATAATTTATAATTTACAAAGTTCCTCAAATTAGAATAAAATAGGTAAGTTGTAAATCAAAATATGCCATTTTCTATAGTTTACTTTAGCAACTTTGAGATAAATGTGCCTGAAATGTGTTTTAAGGATTTTGATTTTTTAAAAATTTCATTAGCAAAGTTTGTGACCCATATTATTCTTGCCCCAACCTCCTTTTGGACTATCAAAATACCTTTCCTATCTGATCACACAATCTACTGAGGTCATATAGAGACAATGGCATTTGTGTAAACTGACAGAGAAAGGAAGGTGCTTGCTTGCTTTATTTTGTTTTAATATGAAAAGGGAGACTTTTAACACAAGTCCCTCCAACCTAGTGAAAACAATTTACATTATTTACTTTTATTGCCCTTATCAATAGATCCAATTGTATTTCTGTTTAGCTCTTTATTTTTCTTATTCACTTTCACCTACCCGATCCTGCTTTTACTTATTTCATTAAGCTTTTAAAAATTACCTTATTTCTCTATGCTTACAAGACTTCTAAGGACATCCAACTGACAACTCTATAGTGTCAAATCCAGTTGTTCCTAGGAAATACAATGAACACGTCTGTCTCTATTCAAACAATTTAAAGTTATATACAATTACGGCTCTTATCTGTAGAAATCATGGAATTCATCACTTGAAGGTGCTCTGAAAAATGCAAATGTGTTAATTGTCAAAAAAAAGAAAAGAATACATGTACTCCACGGCAGGGTAGAATACATGTACTCCACGGCAGGGTTGGGCGCAGGGAAGCTGTATTTTTCCTTCCCCCTTCTGTTTTTGGTTCTTGTCTTTCTCTTTTCTCTCCGTGCTTTCTTCTCATCCTTTTTCTTCCTGACCCCTTTCCCATTGTCATTGTCCCTGCTCACTGCTTTTCTCCCCACTTCCTGCTTCCATCGCTCCCCCTTCACAGGTCCTCTGCTTAGACAGGCTCAGGTCACCTGCATGGGCCCAACAGATCTCTGTGGCCCAGAGAGTACTATACTAGCCTGGACGTGTCTCCTGTGAGGAGCTGCTCAGACCCGCCTGGGCTCCCAAAGGAAAATCGGATATGTTGTGACTGTGGGAGGGAGAAATGGACACTGTGTAACACTAAAAAATAATGTCTGCTGTAAATAGTCCCCTTGTTTTTCTGAGACGGAAATCAATGTATACAGTTAGACACAGTGAGATATAGTGATGGAGAACCCTGTGAGCCGTAGGGTGTCACGTTTCCTCTTTTGTTCTGGTTCAGTGATCGCGCACCAGTCAAATGGGTATTTTAGAGAAGGCTGAGAGGGTGTGCCGAGGTCTCTGAAGGAGGCTCTTGGAACCTGTCTTGAAGAGTGGGGATTTCATTTGAGTTTTAGGGATGGACGGATAGAAGAGAAAGACTGCATGAGAAATCCTGAGAAACTCGTGACAACACGGATGGACCCAGAGGACGTTATGCTGAGTGAAACAAGCCAGTCACAAAAAGACAGATACTGCGTGAGCTCGCTTACCTATGGAATCTAAAATAGACACACTCATTGAAACAGCAGAATGGTGACTGCCAGGGGCTGGGGGTAGGTCGCGAAAATGGGGAGATGTTGGTCAAAGGGTACAGAGTTTCAGTTATGTAGAACGAGTAAGTCCTGGAGATCTAATGCTTAGCGTGGTGACTGTGGTTAACAATATTGTATACTTGAAATTTGCTTAGAGGGCAAATCTTCAGTGTCCTCACCACACACACAAAAGATAACCCATGTGAGGTGATGCCTGTGTTAATTAGCATCATCGTGGTGAGAATTTTATAATGTACACATACAGCAAAGCATCACATTTTACACCCTAAATATATACAATTTTCATTTGTCAATTATACCTGAGTAAAGCTAAAAAATAGCTTATGAGCATGATGGTCTTTTAGAAGAGAGCTTGCACCCCAGTTGTGTGAGTCTTTTCACGCTTGCTGATGTGAACATCGCTCTTTCCTCCCACCTTCCAAGGGCCCCGGAAAAGAGGGCAGAGGCTGCTTTCAGCTCCAATTTGATAATGGAGGCAACAGGCCATTTGCTGTCGGTTATCCTCTAGGGCCCTGAGGATTTGTTTGTCTTGCTCCAGGCACATGGTTTCTCAATTCTAGCCGAGGTCCAGTGCTTTCTGCAGAGAATCATGTTAGGGAGAACCGTGCCTCTTTGTTTGCATTTGGCCCTCCAGACATCTACACAAAGGAAAAGCTTTGTCTGCTTTACCTATAGAATAGCTGATGCATTTCCTTGTGTTCCAGCAAAATCTCTCCCTTGCTTTATTCCAGTTTCTCAAACAGAAAAATGGGGAGCCCATCCAGTGCAGCTTATAATGCCTTGATGTATCTATATTTATAAGTTAGCTTAGCAAAGTGCTTTCTTTGTAGAAGGCATAAACTCAGTGCTGGATGTGGAGCTTCAGTTACCTGCATAATTGAAGCAGATGCATTTGACAGAAGTGAACCTATTCCATTCATTCCTACAGAGAAGTGTCTGCTTGTCTTCATTGTTACTTTGTTTATTTTTGCCTTTCAGCACTTGCGGATTGATAGAACTTACAGTGTGTTGAGTTCAAGCCTTTGTTCAGTCCCGTGCCTTCATTCAGGAACTATTGCCTTTAAACCATTAACATCTAATTGGAAACCTCAGACTGAAGTTAGTGTCCTTGATTTAATTTAGTCCTCTGGTAAGAGATAAATGTTATCTTTAGTGTTAGAAATTAACTTAAATGTACCTTATGGGAAAGAATGATACCAGAATAAATGGTGATGCTTTATTTTCTGCACTCTAGGCCCCCAGTTCTTTTCATTAAAACACATATGTCACAAGCTACTTCCCCATACGAATATGAATAACGTAATTGACAGAAATCTTTCTATTCTCTCTGCTCTTTTGTCCCTGGGACTTCCGCAAATGTATTAAATAGAGCAGCTGCTTATGAGGAATCAGAAAAGGGCATTGTCTTGTGTAGTTTATTTTACTTGAAATTGATGACATATGCAAAAGTTTGTGATTAAAGAAAAAAGATCATGAACTTAATTTATTAAAGTTCTTAAATGTAAAAAAAAAAAAATCCTTCATCTTCCCTTTGCATTTTCTCCTCACTGTTTTGAGCAAAGTAAAGCTTAGTAGTAGGAAATACCTTGCCTTAAGGGAGTTGATTTTTTTCTGCTACATGGACTTTAGTATGGCTCATTTCTACAAGAGAAACATAAAGATATGTGGTAAGTTCTGGACTAAGATCTATGAGCCTGCTATTTAATGTTCTCCATCACTGCTGTTCTCCATGACTGCAAGGGGATAGTTAGGGATAAGGCAGGGCTGAGAATTTTGAGGGAATATTTGTTTGAATTTTCTCAGGGGGTCAAAAAGTGCTCAGAGTTTCTTTAGTTAATTTATGTCCCTGAAGTTCAGGATAGCCAGCCAATAGATTTAAATCGAAGAGCAAAAGTGCCAATCCTTTATTGATTTTTTAATGGAAGGTAAATAACCCATTAGCCTTTACTCACAAAAAGAGACAGAAAAAGCTATTTTCATATAGGAAATTTCTTTGGGGGCATTTATATATGGCTAAGTCCAAGAGGAGGAATATTAAATTTCTGAAACAATTCTCTTTATTAACCAGTGAAATATCAGAAAACTCTTTTGTACTACTTATTTATTGCTGCATAAAAATTACCCCCAAATTAGTGGCTTACAGCAGCAGACATTTATTATCTTATAGTTTCTGTGGTTTGGCAGTCTGAGTGTAGCTTAGTCGACTGCCTCGGCATCAGGGTCTCTCCTGTGGTTGCCATCAGGCTGTTGGCTGGGGACGCAGCCTCATCCAAAAGCTCAACTGAGAGGGGTTCCCTGTGCAAGCTCACTCAGGTGGCAGTTGGCAGGATTCAGTTCTCTGCAGGTGGTTGGACTGAGAGTGGTGGTTCCTAGCTGGCTGGCTCCCAAAGGTCTCCTCAGTTCTTTGCCACAAGAGCCTCTTCATAGATCAGCTGACCCCCATCAGGACCAGCAAGTGGGAGAGCAAGACAGGATAAGCGAGATAGAAGACAGAGTCTTTTTGTAACTTAACCATGGAAGTGGCATTTTAGAAGCCAGTCACAGGGGCCAGCACACACTTAAGGGGAGAGGATTATACAAGGGCCTGAACACTAGGAGGTGAGGTTTGCTGGGGGCCATCTGAGAAACTGCCTACCACATCTGCTGACTGCTTTTTCAGACCTCTTTTCATTAATTAATCGACAAGCACACATTGAACTTGTTGCTCACAGTCTAATAATCTGAGTTTTATATTTCACATGATTGTGCTTCTCCCTCTTTAAACCATGCCCGTCCTCAGCTTCAGGTCTTCTTTGCCACTCTGAGGTTCCTTCTTGACATGGGATGCTTTAACATTATCAACCATTCCTGTCTGTTTACTGCCTGGCCATGAACATCATGAGAAAATTCTTTCTTTACTGTTGTGATGCAATATCTGCACCGCCCCCCCCCCCCCGTGTTTGTTGCAGCATTATTCACAATAGCTAAGACATGGAAACAACCTAAGTGTTCACTGACAGATGAATGAATGAAGACAATGTGATATATATATTCAGTGGAATATTATTCGGCCACAAAGAGGGGGAGGCAGTCCTGCCATTTGTGATGGCACAGATGGACCTTGAAGACATGCTAAGGGCAATGAGTGAGGCAGAGAAAGACAAATACTGTATGATCCCATTTATATGTGGAATCTAAAAACAAAAATGAACTCATGGAAACAGAAAGCAGATTAATTGTTCCCTGGGTCTGGGGTGGGGGGTTGGATGAAATGGGGAGGTGTTCACTAAAGGGTACAAACTTTTAGTTGTGAGGTGAATAAGTTTCAGGGACCTAATGTATAGCGTGGTGACTATAGTTTTCAATACCATATTGTATTCTTGAAAGTTGTTATGATAGTAGATCTTAAATGTTCACACCGTGACAAAAACACAAATGTTAATTATGTGAGGTGAAGGATGTGCTGATTAACCTTATTGTGGTAAACATTTTGCAGTTTACACGTGTATTAAGCCATCACATTGTATACCTTAAATTTATACAACATTATATGTCGATTAAATAAAGCTGGAATAAAAAAGAAAAAGGTGATTTCCGAAGTTGATCATATATGCATAAAACTTCCTGTTTTTTTTTTTCATGATGTTCACTCCCAGCCCCAATGACCTAGCTAGTTAATTTGGTTGATTATGTCTCTGTTTGGCAAAAGTGGGAGATTAAGTCTTTACTAAGCTCATGAGATGGTTGCGGATGAAGGATTTAGAGTCGTGTGCTATGTTTTTGTTCTGTTTCCTTTCCTGCTGAGCAATAGTGCCTCCTTTGAGCTGGAAAATGTCACATCAGGCAGCTGGTGTGGGGACTTTTCTTCTTTCCTAAATAACTGTGTGGATGATCTGTGTCTAGTTAACTCACCAGGCTACTGTGCATGTGAGGCCACAGTGAAGGATTTTATCCACCTAGTTAGCCTGGTTTTATCCCTTGAGCACAGGTTTTGGATTAGAAGTCTGTTCTAATTCTGCCTTTCAGTACTTGCCTCCCCTTGAGCAACTTAACTTTCGGTATCTCTTTTACATTTGTAAAATGGGAATAATATTCATTTGTCAGCGCTGTCACAAAGACGAGATAAAACAGGGATAGGTAGTGGTGCTCAGGAGGATAGCTATGACTTTTCTCACTTTTATTTTTATTTATTTATTTTTAAATCCCTTATACTCACCTCAAATGCATTTTATAAAGAGATTCCTTTATAATTTGTTTCAAATTTGACTTTTTTAAAAGGACGTCATAAAATTGGCCATTTGAACCATTTTAAATTGTATCATTCAGCACATTCACAATGTTGTGCAACCATCACTGCGCTCTGCTTCTAGAATATTTTCATTACTCCAAAAGGAAATCTCATACCAATTAAGCAGTCACTCACCATTTCCTACCCGCTCCCCAAGCCCCTGGCAACTGCTAATCTACTTACTGTCTCAGTGAATTTGCTTTTTATGGCTATCTCATATAAATGGAATCATACCATATGTGACCTTTTGTGTCTGGCTTCTTTTACTTAGCATAATATTTTCAGGGTTTCTCACTTTTATTTCATGTAGCCACTTTACTGATGTCTGCTAATTACAGGAAGAATTGAATGAGGAAAAATAATTCAAAGTGTATGCTCTCCGAATGGAGGGCGAGGAGAGTATCATTTTTGTAGGAGGGCGAACCACACCAGTCCCTAAAGACTGAGAATAAAAGTGGGAGGGATGCCAGCCAAGTTCATTTCTAAATCAACTTCTACAGCAACTGCTTCCCGTCTCTTAGACCTCCTCCTCTCCTTCCCTCTGTGGTTCCCTCCCTTGTCCCTCCTCACCGCTCTCAACTCATCTCTTCTCATTTGCTACCTTTTCCCCCCCTTCCCTTCCTCTCTCTGCACTTCTTCCTTCTTTGTTTCATCATTCCCTCTTTCTTCTCTCTGTGCAAAGGCAGAACTAAAATAGGTTAGTACTCAAAATTTCGATTTGTGGGGATTTATCCCAAGTGAACATAGTCAAAGTAATTGACATCAACCTTTGGGATAATATAAAAAGCCCAACATGAGAGCTTGGTTTAAAAAATGATATATCTCTTGGAAAGAATACTCTGTAGCCATAAAAAATCACACTTAATT
Source organism: Callorhinus ursinus (assembly GCF_003265705.2). Taxonomy (NCBI): domain Eukaryota; kingdom Metazoa; phylum Chordata; class Mammalia; order Carnivora; family Otariidae; genus Callorhinus; species Callorhinus ursinus. The sequence goes on from NW_027397064.1 coordinate 8,543,622, forward strand.
GAATATTTAATGACAGAGTATATATTTAGAGATAAAAGACCTTTTTACAAAATAGTATTGCAATAGCGTCTTCAGATTTTAATGAGTCAAATAATATTACATGTACTCTATGTGCATTTTTATGCAGCGAAAAATCAGATGATGCAGTTAAAATTGTAACAGTCATTATCATAGTATGGGACGATTACCAGTGGCTTTTAGTTTTCCTGTTTGGGCTTAATATAGCTTCAAAATTTTCAACACTGCACATGCATCAACCTTTGGAATCAGATAAAAAGGATAGTAAACATCGTTATTGAAAGTATGCTAGTAGAATAGCTCAGTCCTTGGCCATGAAGCCAGGGATCAGTGTTCAGTGTAAAGGACTGACTGATGTATCTTGAATGAGATGATTTTGTCTCCAGGGACATTTGACAATGTCTGGAGACTTTTTTGGCTGTCACAACTGGGAGGTGCTAGTGGCATTTGGGGGTAGAGGCCAGGGATGCTGCTGAACATCCTACGTTACACAGGAGGCCCTCGCCACCACATCACTTCACCAACAAATTGTCCAGCCCCAAAGTCGAGAGTGCCGAGGATGGGAAACCTGCTCATTGCTAGTTTAAATATTTTAAGTCAGCTCATTGGAGAATATCAGTGGAAGAGGTCAAGTCACTTGGGTTGTTTTTAATGGGTACAAAGAATTAATTTACTTTCAAATAACACTACTCTTGACCCTATTATCTAAGGACGTCGAGTGAAATCAAACTGTTTTTCTACTCCTTCACCTGTTATCGGCAGATTTTTTTTTTTTTTTAATCTGGGCCGTGTATCTCAAAGAGAAGAAGCCAGGCGATATGTTTGAGGCTAGTATGTTGATACTGATTTAGGACACAAAATTCCATGGAAAGTGAATAGAGGTAACTGCCAGAGAGAGAGTACTCGAGGCGAGCGGAAGGAAGAGAAGTCTGGCTGAGAGAAGAGTGCCACCTACTGAATTGTGTTTGGGTTTTCCCCAGGTTCTAATTTATGCAGGTTTATGCCTGAAAGTGTTACTTTCCGTTATGGATCTCACACATTTTCTTAAGTAGTTACTGCCACAGTGTTAAACAATATTTAGTTTTTATTGGATCAAGGTGTAATTAGAAACAGCGGTGAACAATTGCATGCCATCCAGCTCCTGAAGTGGCAAATTAAGTTGTACTCAAAGACCTCGGATTGATTAACAGAGATTGTATCTGGCAGTTAAAACAAATCCATCTCCCGTTCGAGTGCTGGCCAGCCAGGTGCATTTTACCAAGATAACCAGAAAGATTAAAAATGAACCATTTCTAAATGTCACTAAGTTAAAAAAAAAAGAAAGAAATTAAAGCACCTAGTTGTTTGCCATGACAAAACTGTCCATATTTTATTCTTTCCTCAGAATTCCATCCCTGATCTTTTCTCTCTGTATATTTCTATTTCCTTCCTTCCTTCCTTCCTTCCTTCCTTCCTTCTTTCCTTCCTTCTTCCTCCCTCCCTCCCTCTCCATCCCTCTCTCTCTCTCTTTCCCTCCCTCCCTCCCTCCCTCCCTCCCTTCCTCCCTTCCTTCCTTCCTTCCTTCCTTCCTTCCTTCCTTCCTTCCTTCCTTCCTTCCTTCCAAGTTGGCTCCATATCCGGCACGGAGCACGAGGCAGGTCTTGAACTCATGACCCTGAGATCAGGACCTGAGCTGAGATCAAGAGTTGGAGCTCAACCGACTGAGCCGCCCAGGTGCCTCTCTCTTTATATTTTTAAATTGCCCATTTAAAATGCCCTCATCTTTTGCCCAAGCATTTCTTAAAAAACTCTACAGTGCAGTGCATACATTTTGATACATCTATTTAATAACTACATTTTTAGATAACTTGAAAAACCATTTTGAATTACATATTCAATATGTAATTTGTATTCAATATGTAATTAATTATCTGGATGGATCAGGTAATTACCATGGTGAATCTCTTTACTGGGATTAAATAGTTTGTCTCATAAAATTATATGCCTCTGTGTAATATGTTAATTCTTGCTCCTGATCAAACACTTAATTATATAATGAGCTTGGATAAGTTTGTAACCTGAATCTAAAACCCATTCATACAAAATTCAAAATGGTGTGTATCACAGACAAACAGTGTCTAGCATTTTGGTTCAAAATTTTAGCAATATCTGCCAATAATAAACATGAGGATTTGTGACAGTTTTCAAGTCCAGGAAAACTTACAATGGCTGTGAAAGCTGGATTTCATGTGTTTATTTATTTGTACTGACTTGTGGGTTCGAAAGCACTTTTATAACGTTGACTGTTTACTTGATTTCTCTGGACTGGTCACTGTCTCTCAGAGGAACACAGAAGAGCCAGAACCTGAAGAGATCTTTTTCCGAGTCTTGTTGCCTCTTTCAGAAAAAGTTGAGCCTCTTTTAGAACTGAGTTTTGCTCAATTGGCCTGTGTGATTTATTCAGAACTCTGTTGACTTATGAGACCCTGACTTTTAATTGCTAAATAGGATTAATTAGTGAAATTTATGTCTGGCATGAGGATTCTGTGGTACCTTTTGGTAGAATGGACGTTCTGCTTGAGCTGTTATTCTGTGGGAAATAAATCACTCCTAAAGCCTGACTATCATGGTAATTTTTCTGTGTGAATGGGGTTTCTTTACTCTTCCCGGTGTGTGTGTCTAGAGCTGTCTAGTATTTGGTTAAAGTTTACTTATGCTCACGTGTTATGGGTTGAATTGTATCCCCACCCAAATTAGTATGTTGAAGTCCTGTCCCCCAGTACCTCAGAATGTGGCCTTATTTGGATATAGGGTTGTCGTAAGTATAATTAGTTTACGATGAGGTTGTCTTAGAGTAGGGAGAGCCTTTAATCAAATATAACTGGTGTCCATATAAATGGGACATTTGGGCATAGACATGACATGGTGAAAATGCCTTGTGACCATGGGGGAGTTATGCTGCCTCAAGCCAAGGAAATTCCAAAAGCTAGGAGAAAGCCCTGGAACAGATCCTTCCCTCGCATGGCCCTGTGGACACCTCAACCTCAGACTTCTGGCCTCCTTAACTGTGGGACAATACCCTTCTGTTGTTCAAGCCACTTGGTTTGTGGTTCTTTGTTACGGATCCAGGAAACCAGTATATCAGACATCCCGGACGTTGCTGTTTCCAGTTGAGTTCCACTAACATTTATGAGCACTTACTTCGTGCCGGAAATGGAGCTAGATGCCAGTGACACAAACTGAATTAAGTGTTCCAGGAACTCAGCCTTGTGGGAGAGGTGGACAGAAGGGATCGGGGAAATTTGATGTCCCTCTACGTGCAGAATCTCCAACTTCAGACAGACCCATGAAGTCACCTAAGAAACCTACTAGCTTCCTACTTATCTTGCTCAAAATCATTCCACGGTGACTATGAAAATCTCCACTGTCCTCATTTCCGTCCAACCAATGACTTTCTACTCCAGCTCATGGGCTATTTCTTAAAGACGGTATTTTTTAAAGACCTTTGTTTTCTTCTTTAAAGAAAGAAAACAGGAACTTTCCAAAAGGGCAGTTTCCTTTTCTTGCCATCAACCTCACACAGGTCACCTCCTCCCTTTGCATGTGGCTCCACGCTTCTCATCCCTCGGGGGCTTTGCTGGGACTCACACCCTCAGTGGGGAAAGTGCTGCCTGTCGCAGAAATGGGAGGGCACGTGTGCATCTGCAGGGTTCCGGATGGCCTGAGGGCTACGAAGCCATTGAAATGACCCCTATCCTGCCCTTCCTGATGCAGTTATTCAGAGCTTTGATTCACAGTTCCGTGATGATGACAGTTAAAGGGTATTATGTTTAACAACTTTTAACACCAGTTGGTAAAAGTGAACTGACATTTATTTTGGTGATAAAGCTGAACAGATGCGAGGTTGCCAATGGCTACTTAAGAGCAAAGTGTCCTTGAGAAATATTTCCTTCTTTGTGTGACCGCTTCAGTTTCTGGGTGGAACCCTTCATGGCTTCTTTGCTGTAATTTGTGTGAGCGATGTAGCTGGTAGGTTGCCATGGTTACTTGAGCCCACTGGGCAGAGGACAGATTTTCGTTGTAATTAGTGTGAACTCCACAGCCCAGCCGTGGGTGCTGCTCTTCAGAGGAGCCACCTCCCCTATTAAGCTGGTGCAGTCACCACACAGGGTGAAATGAGAAAGAGAAACATGGCCTTTTCTTCTGTTCCTTCTGCTCAGACTCTTGGGGCAGAGACCATGACCCACTTGGGGGATAATGACAAATCAGATTGTTGTTAGAAATGTGCTTCTTCATAGTACTGTTTGCATAAGCTACTATTCCAAAGTAGGAATGAATAAATACTTTCTGAATGGCTGGGTTCAACTTAATATACTTATGTAGGACCCAATACATTATCCAGTGGAGGAGAATTGCCAGGCACTGAAATGAAAATTAAAATACCTCCTACCAGAGTGACATTTACATTTTGGTATGTAGAAGTGCCTGAAATTGCCAATATGGGATTTTCAATAAATTAAGTTCCTTTGGAGCCATCATGGCTTGGTGGAAATAACCCAAACATGGAGGGCTTTGGAGTCAGGGGCATTTGGGATCAAGTCCCGTCTCTATACTTACCCCATTTGCATTCCCAGGTAAATCAGACATATTCTCTAAGCCTCAGTTTTTCATCTTTTAAAAATATGATGTAAATATTTAGAGAGTGTTTGTGAGCATTAGAGATAATGAATGTAAATGACCTGGGAAACAGTAGATACTCAAAGCATGGTGGTAATTATTATTATTATTATTATTATTATTATTATTATTATTTAGTTTTCAGTTTAGAAATAATTTGAAATGAAGAGAATCTCAGAGTTCTGAATGCAGTGTTGGTGTACTATTCATTAAATAGCTTGGGTTATCCAAGTATTGTCATCATGAAATCAGTCCACTATATTCAAAGAAAAGGATTCTTTGCCTTTGAACAGTTTTTTTTCCCCCTTATCAAAGATTCTCCTTTCAGCAATAGAAGTAATAAATAAGTCTCTTTGCACATTTCAACTTGAAATACTTGGAACTTTGTACAGTTACACCAACATCAGAGAGCCTTTCCGTAATTGCTGAAATGCAACAACTAGTTAACGGGAGAAAATGCAGTGCTGCTATTTGGACCAAGATTTTAAAATATTTTTCTATTTGAATTTTTAGAGGAAATCTAAAGGGAATGAATTTTCCTAAGCTGGATTATGTTTTTAATCGGTGCCCTGTGATGAGCTCACAAATGTTAAGTGTCTTTACTGCCTCCTTGGAAACACCTTTAGTTATCGAGAATATGTGAAGTTTGGGGAACTCTGGTGTTAATGTTTTAATCCATTTACCTATGGTGTGAAACTTGCTTAGTAATTTTTCCCCTAACAAAATGTGTGACATTGATGCCTAGGGAATGGGAGACACAGACAGAGCCCCTGACAGCTCTCACTGTATAGGAAGGACGTGTAGCCTCATCAACAACACCAGTACATATGAAGGAAGCCTAAGTCCTCAGAGGAAGATGAGCCCCATGGAGGCTAGACAAAGAGGAGCCAAAGAGCAGGGACATGGCGGTGGTTTCCCAGGCTGTCCCAGAGACAGAGATAGATACAGAGAAACAGAAAGACAGACAGAGAGACAGGCACTGTCTCTGGCCTGTAAGAGTTTTCCGGTCACATAGTGGATTGTCTTAGTTCACTGTACTTTTTAAAGATATAGAATAGTGGTTCTCAAAGGTGAGGGGTGAAATTTAGTCCTCTGGGGGACATTTTGCAATGTCTGGACACATTTTTGATTTTCACAGCTGGGGAGGTATTAATGGCATCTAATGGGTAGAGGCAAGAGATGTTGACATCCTGCAGTCCCAAACGTCAGTTTGCTCAAATGTCAATAGTGCCGAGGTTGAGAAACCCTGGTCACCTGGTCTAGAAAAAGACACACCTTCAGACTGGCCCATGTCCTTTTCTCTTTTCCCTTGTTCAGAATGTCACCTTCTGATGGCTTATTTTACATTTTAGACACCTTGACTTAAGAAAGGGGTTGTCTTAGTTAGCTTGGACTGCTATGACAAAATACCATTAACTGGGTGGCTTATCCATAACAGAAATTTATTTCTTATAGTTCTGGAGGCTGAGAAATCCAAGATCAAGGTGCTGGCCAATTTGGTATTTGATGAGAGCTCTCTTTCTGGTGCAGATGCCTGTCTTCTTGCTATGTCCTCACTTGAGGGAAAGAGCAAACTAGCTCTCTGGCCTCTTCTTACAAGGGCATGAATCCCATTCATTAGGGCTCCAACTTCATGATCTAATAACTCTTCAACAGTCTCAGCTCCACATACCATTATTGAGGGAGTTTCAACACATGAATTTTGGGGGCCACATAACAGGGTTGTCATAGTTGGTAAATAGTAAGTTCTAGCCTCCAACAGAGATAAACTGGAAATCTTGCTCATTCATAAGTCTCTTAAAATTCAAGTCAATTCTGAGTCTGATTAGTTTGAATCCATGGAAAAAAATGGAGCAGGTACAATTTCTGTGCCCATTATATAAAAGAGAAAACAGAGAGGTTGTGTCTCACCAAGCAAGGAAGCAGAGAAGTCACCAGATCTTTTCTCTTTCTCTTCTGGACCCATGGCTAGATTACATCTCCCGGTCCCCCTGGCAGGTAGGTGTCCCCTATAACTGAGTTTTGGCCACTGAAGTGTGGGCAGACATAATGTATTCCTTGTCCAAGCCTGGCCCATTAAATGTTCAAATGGTCTTTGATTCTCCTTCTCCTCTTGTTCACATGGAGAAGGTTCCAAGTTTCAAGAGGAGGGTGGAGCCACAAGCCTGGAACCTTGGTTCTTGACCAGTTGCACTGAAGAAGCTTAGCCTTAGAGTGTTGCATAAGCAAAAATAAACCTTTATTTTGTTAAGTCACTAAAATATTGGTTATTAAAGAAGTTTTTAGCCCACTCTAATAAAAAAAATGAAACAGACAAGTGCAAACATAAGGGGGTGCTTGACCTCTGGCCATCTGTCTGGGACTATGTGGAAAATTCACCTCCACCAAATATGCAAAGGTACAAAATGAATGATGCTTCTGAATATGCTGGTGTTTACATTTACACATGCTCTCTTCTGAATCATGTTTTAAAATCAAAGTATTCATTAAACTTCCTTTATCAGTATTTTGCATGATAGGCGAAAGCTTACTTATGTCTCAGGCAGTCATTTTAGTAATTTCAGGTTCTTAACCCTGCATGAAGATTCATAAATTCACATATTATCCCCTCAATGCTCAGTGTTGCATGTAAGTCTGGAATTTAGCTGAGAAATGTGGAATATGAAGGTTTTTTTTTGCCAGACCATTCCCAATTGGTTGCTCATCTCAGGAGCCAAAGCTTATTACTTTCCAAGTTGTAATTTAAACTTGTTAAATTGCCTCCAGACCCATCTTTTTCATGTAGCACAATGGGAAAAACTCAGTGCTTTGGCTCCAAATGTGTTTCTCTTTTATTTTTCTCACTCCAAAATCCTACCTCCTTTGGGGCTGCATCATCATTATTTCATAGAAACTTTGGGCAGGAACATCTTTTTATGAAAACTTTTTGTTTTTCTGTTTTTTTTTTTTTTTCAAAAACATTTGCCATCGCATCTGGCAGGTGGTGTGGCTCTTTTTGAGAGTCTTTCAAACCTGTGATGTAGTCACATTTTAAGATCTTTGTGGGATGGCTGTAAGGAGAAATTAAGCTTTGTAACTATGTAAAAAATTGACCTGGTAAACACATTAGAGGTGGATTATCCTCTATTGCTCCCTTAATAGCACCCAAAGAATGTGCAGTCCATAACCATTTCAGAACCTTGCAGGGGCTTTGTTGCTGAGAAATGCAAGTTTCAAATTTTGTTCAGTATGCTCAGTATACTTCAGTGGGAGAAAGCCTTCAGTGGTATACCAAGTACTTGGGTGAAGACCAGCCTCCCACAGACTACAATGCAGGTGGGGAAATGTGCATGGAGTATACATACCAAGTATAGTCAACACTTGATGTCCCACATTTAAATATTTAAGGAATGGGTTGATTTTCAGCAAAATTATCTTATTAAAAATTATTTTATTTTCATAGATTAGAGTCTCCAGTGCATGTTTGCAGGGCTTGGGAGGGGAAGGAAAGGGAGGCCCACTTATCCATTTCAGTATAGTAGAACCTATATTTGAAGCAGTTTTTTCCTGTTTTTTGGTTTGTTTGTTGTTTTTTGTTTTGTTTTGTTTTTGTTTTTTTTCCTTCATGTTCCTAGAGGCAGATTCTGCAGCATGGTCAGATCAAGTGTGATGTGGGTTGTCAGTTGCCAGAGTAATTAATAGAGAATTTTCAAATGTGTTGAGGAAGAATTGGACCGAAAATGAAAGCAGCTATTTTTTTTTTTTTTTTGCTCCCTTTATTAGTCAGGGTAGAATGTTATGCTGCAGTAACAAACATTCCCTAAATGTCAGTAAGTAAGCAAAAACAGCACAGCAAGGTAGGTGTATTTCTTACTTACACTGCATACCTGCTGGTGAGGGGCTCTGATTTGTGTCATCTTTACTCTGAGATCCAGGCTGATGGAGGTGCCTCCATATGGATTTCACAGGTCACAGGAACAGGGAACAGAGTATGGAGAACCACAGATGGACTCTACAGTGCTTCAGCAGAAAAGGGACACATATCCCTCTTGCTTAATTTTATTGGCAAGAGCAAGTCTTAGAGCCAAAGCTAACTTTGGAAACACAGGGAAGTGTGATTGTTCTGCATACCAGAAATAGAAACCGGGTATCAGTAAATAGTAGTAATATTTACTTCACTGTCCTACCCCAACAGACATACACACTCACACACGGACATAGACATTTAACCCTAAGCCCAATCATAAAATTGGCCCCCAAGGGAAAATGAAGACTCATTATGTAGAAATTTTAGAAACGTAGCTCAGAATAGAAGATACCCAAAGAGTTAGATCTTCTCCTAGGTGCAGGAATGTTTAGCCAATAGGTACTGCAAAGGCATTTTGTTTCAGGGGCCACTCCTCCACCTTAGGCTCAGTTAGGAACTAGCGCCACATAATCTCTGAATTGAGAGTATTTAGTTTTGCCATCTCATTAAAAAATAAATAAATAGAGCTCGGACTAAATTTTGATTTTTCTTTTAACTTTGTTTTTAAACAGCAGGTCAAGTATCAGTGAGAATTATGGCCACAGATGTGAGACATACTCACTGAATAACATTTTCAAGGTCTGTTGAATAGATGAAAGGTAAATATGAAGCATGAGAAAAATATTTTGATTTTTTTAAGTTTTTTTTTTTTTTAACTTTTAAATAATCTCTACACTCAATGTGGGGCTTGAACCCATGACTGCAAGGTCAAGAGTCACATGCTCCACTGACTGAGCCAGCCAGGCACCCTGAGAAAAATACTTTAAACATTTAATTATAGAGAATTAAGGGTGGTGCTCTCAGAATTTACCGCCATAGATATAAGCTCGGTTCTTTCTTGTTTGTAGCTGTTTACAGCATTAAGATCATCTCATATCATTTTTTTCTTTTCCTCCTTTTGTTACAATTATTTTTTAAAAATTTCCTTTGCTCAAAATAAGTAAAATGCCAGCTGCCTGGGAGAAGTCAAAAAGAAGACCACAGCAATAAAATGGAGCCATCCTCAGTTGTAGGAAGCCAGGACAGATGGATTCATTATGATAAGGCTAATATCCATCTAATGTAGCCACCAACAAAACCAAAACTCCAGACTTTTGAAACTCCTCATTCGCTCAAGAAGAAAATAATAAAATTAACTCAGCATGATTACTGAAGAGCAAACATTTCATTTTACTTTGTCTTTGCCCCAGGTTTTAATTTATCAAACCACATACAAAGAAAATCTCTCATGCTACCATCAAGTCTTGCTGTGTTTTATTTAACATGTAACAGAGCCTGACAGAAATCTGACCTACCGAGTCAGCGTCCCCTAAGGGAAGTTCATTACCTGGCATTGGTCTACTTTGTCCACTTATCTTGAAGAAAATATTTGCAAATCATATAGCTGATAAAAGATTTGCATCCAGAATGTATAAAGAAACCTAACAACTCAGTAATAGAACAGACAAATACCCAATTTTAAAAATGGGCAAATAATTTAAGGAGACATTTCTCTCAAGAAAATATGCAAATGGTCAATGTGTACATGAAAAGATGGTCAAAGTCTTTCAGCGCAAAGGAGATGCAAATCAAAACTACCGTAAGATACTGCTTCACAGCCACTAGGATGGCTAGAGTAAGATAATAACAGGTATTGGTAAGGATTGGGGAAGGTGAAACCTCAGATGCTGCTGGTGGGAATGTCAAATGGGACAGCCCCTTTGGAAAACACTCTGCGGTTCCTTAAAAAGTTGAGCTAGAGTTATCATATAACCCAGAAATTCTGCCTCTAGGAGTATATACCCAAGAGAAAGTATCCCCAAATAAGTGAAGACATATGTCCCTGCAAAAACTTGTGCACAAATATTGAGTAGCATTATTCATGACAGCAAAAAATTCAAACAACCCAAATATCCAACTGATGAATGGATAAATAAAATGTAATACATCCATAAAATGGAAAATTATTTGGCAATACAAAGAAATGAAACAATGACACATGCTAGCTACAACATGGATGAACCTTGAAAACATGATGCTAAGTGAAAGAAGCCAGTTACAAAAGACCATGTCTGCCATGATTCTATTTATATGAAATGTCCTGAATGGTCAAATCTATAGAGACAGTAGATTAGTGTTTGCCTGGGACTGGGCAGGGTGGGTGGGTAGTGGGGAGTGACTGCTAATGGGTACAGGCTTTCTTTATGGAGTGATGAAGATGTTCTAAAATTAGATTGTGGTGATGATTGCACAATTCTGTGAATGTACAAAAAACTACCAAATTGTATACTTTAAATAAGTGAATTGTATGTTAATGTGAATTATATCTTAATAAGACCCTTCTTCTTTTTCTTTTTCTTCTTCTTCCTCTTCCCGCTCCTCCCCCTACTACTCCACCCCCGCTTCTTCTTTCCTTTTTTTTTTTTTTTTTTTTTTTCTTCTTCCTTTTCTCCCTCCCCCCCCTACTACTCCCCCCCCTTTTTTTCTTTTTTTTTTTTTTTTTTTTTTAAGTAAGGTGCATTTTATCCAGCTCCAATACTGAAATGTAACCCTGCTTGGTAAGTTTTCTGGGTCAGTAGTTTATAATGCTGTTCAGTGGGTTCCAATTTCTGGTTCCAGGCCACCTAAGGAACTAGTAATAGCTCTTTACTGTTTCAACGATCCCCTTCTCAGCCCCTCTCCCCAGTTCCATTCCTCACCATCTACACTGAGATGTCTCATTTCCTACTTCAGAACAGAACTTCAGAACTGCTAACCATTTGTTTTTATGGTAGACTTGCTTTCCTTCAGTGTGCTCTATAAATGCTGGCTGCCAACTTGACCAGTGAATGTGCTGGCTGTGTGATGGTGGAGCTATCTAGAGCTTTATCTAATCTCAGTGCCCTTGGTCTGAGTCTTGGTTTACTGTAAGGTCACACACACTCCAGTAATCAATCAGAATGCCCAGGTATGGTGGCCTTGGGGAAAGGAGTTGCAAAACCTAGCATAGAGCAAGTGAGTAAGCTCATTTCTCTGTTGTAACTACTCATTACCCAGCTTCCAGACACCTAGAATCACACAGACAAAAGGAGAGAGAATGTCGAAGTTTAGGAGGGTCTTCTCATTCAATTCCCTTTCCTGATGAGATTGACTGTCCAGGTGGCAAAGGGACTTTCCCTTGGTCACCACAAAAGTGAGTGGCAGAATGAAGACTATATCTCAGATGATGCCATTCCTAGGTACGTGGTTCTCAAAGTTAGAACATGGAGAAAAACACTGAAGTTACATTGGAATGTTTAGCCCTTCTATATTTACTAACCACAAAGGTTAAACGGTATTATAGTTACAACCCAAATGTCAGCAGGGGAACCTTGCTCCTTGGAGATCTGAAAATAACCGGCTGTGACCCCATCTCCCACATGGTACTCTCTTCAGGGATTTGTGGGTGAAGGGAGAGGTTTTTTAAAATACAGATTAGGAAACTATACTACTTGAAAGACTCACGTATTTCCTCTCTTTAAATTCTGCTTTGAAATGTGCAGTTTATAGTAAATTTTTTGAACATGCTCAAACTTTTGCTTGGGTTTATAAAACCTCCTTTAATTCTTCAGTAGTACACAGCTGAATAAAGAATGTAGCTGCTCTTTTTGGTTGATTGGTTGAGTTTTTCACATAAAAGAACAGCATAAAATAAGAAACTGGATTCTCAGTTGGTTATGAATTCCAGATAGTCTATTTATCTTTCAAACAATTCAGATGGTTGCAAATCTAAACTCGTATCTTTTTATCTGTCAATAATAATATGTGAAAAATAATACAGAAGGGCATAAAAAATTTTTACCTTTCAAGTTAAATTACGTCTATCATTGGCTAAGAGTCAGGATACTTGGTTTTTATGGATCCATCAAAAATTTTCTAGAAAATCCATTGTGCCAGTTCCTAGCGATTTGTGAGATACTGATTTGCCTGATTTGAGATGAGAGTATATAAATAATTATAAATTTCTATTACAAGAGGTGTTTTAGGAAGTCAGAGGAAGAACATGAAATGATATAGGGAAGTATTCAGAGGATGTAATTATGTGGACTGAGTCACACTGAGTCGTCAAGGTAAAGAGTAAGGACCTGGAGGAAGGGGTCATTTGGCATGAGTAACACGAAGTTGCCTCTAGTGGAATGGAGGAAGATATCAAGGTAAGGAGGGCCCAGACTCTGAAGGACATGCAAACCAAGTTAAGGGCTATTGAAGAATTTCAAGCAGTTGCTTGGTAGGTAATTTATTCATAATAGGAAGTCATCTGTGAAGCAGTTGCTTGGTAGGTAATTTATTCATAATAGGAAGTCATCTGTGGCCAGGTTAGAGCAGGTTTGGAGAGGAGGAATTGAAAAAGATACTATTATGGTGGTCTGGGTGCTGGACAGAGGCAACATACAAGAAAATGAGCAGTGAAAGGATGGCTGCACCCCTCAGAAGCATCCCTAAAGAGTGACAAAATAAGATCTGGGTTCTAATTTCAATGTCAGAAATGTATTAGCGTTCTCCAGAGAAGAGAGAGAAATTTATTTAAATGAATTGGCTGACATGATTGTGGATGTTGGCAAGTCCAAAATCTGCAGGGTGGGCTGGTAGACTGGAGACTCAGGGAAGAGGTAATGTTGCAGTTTGAGTTCAAAGGCAGTCTGCCAGCAAAATTCCTTCTTGCTCAGGAGAGGTCAGCCTTTTCCCATTAAGGTCTTCAACTGATTGAACAAGGCCCACCCACATTATGGAAGGTAATTTGCTTTATTCAGAGTCTACTGATTTAAATGTTGACCTCATCTTAAAAATACCTTCACAGAGACATCAGAATAATGTTTGGATAAACATCTGGCTGCCATGGCCCAGCCAAGTTGGCAGGTAGAATTGACCATTGCAGTAACTAAAGGTCTTAGGCAAATTACTTCCAATTTCTGGTCCTCTCCCAGCTTCCTCATGTATAGAATTATGACATTGGACTGGATGCCATCTAAGATCCATTCTAGCCTTGAACAAAATGCATTTATTCTTTCTTTGCCATGGAATTAAGAATGGGTGTTGCCTAATTTATTTTGAAATTCTAGAATTTTACATCCACAAGGTACTTTGGCATCTACACCAACGTATCATCTATGTTATGATAAAGAGGTGGGCTGACCTGCTTAATTCATATAAATAGTGACTCCATTGCTGTCATTTTAGTATGCCATGCTCCATAGCAGATTTTTTTCCACCAAAGTGCAGTAAATCTGATTTCTATAGCATAAATCATGTTTGAAACTTGCTAGGAAGCTTTCCTATTTAAAAGACCCTTTACTTAGGTTCTGTTGGGAATTCAGGTATTAGCATACACTATTGGATTTTTGGGGGGTAGAGATCCTTGTTAAGGAGACAGAATCTTCCAGGACTACAGAAAAAGTGAAATATGGTTCATGTTAATAGGTGGACTCAACCGATTCCAGGGAAGAGGGTTATCTTGCACAGCAATGGCATTTGCAAGCTAATATTGGGGTTCCATTGCTCCCCTGCAGGTATGAGACTTTCAGAGATAGACTGTCTCAGTTTTCTGAAAAACATGTTAGAAACACTTCACCCCTTCCATTTCAGAGGAGCATTTCTAGATGGCAAGTGCATTGATGCAGCTGAATATATTGATAGGGAGGCTTAGCGGTTTTAGTTGTGAACGCTGACGTTAATGGAAAAACTAATCATCAGAAACATTTTCTTGTTAGCAGAGAAACTAGGAAAAAATTTTTTAATTTGTTTATTTTTTTATGTAATGTTTCATGATTCATTGTTTGCCTATAACAACACCCAGTGCTCCATTCAGTACGTGCCCTCTTTAATACCCATCACCAGGCTAACCCATCCCCCCACCCCCCTCCCCTCTAGAACCCTCAGTTTGTTTCTCAGAGTCCACAGTCTGTCATGGTTCATCTCCCCCCTCTAATCCCCCCCCCTCATTTTTCCTTCCTACTATCTTCTTCTTCTTCTTTTTTTTAAACATAATATATATTATTTGTTTCAGAGGTATAGGTCTGTGATTCATCAGTCTTACACAATTCACAGCACTCACCATAGCACATACCCTCCCCAATGTCTATCACCCAGCCACCCCGTCCCTCCCACCCCCCCACCACTCCAGCAACCCTCAGTTTGTTTCCTGAGATTAAGAATTCCTCATATCAGTGAGATCATATGACACATGTCTTTCTCTGATTGACTTATTTCGCTTAGCATAATACCCTCTAGTTCCATGTTGTTGCAAATGGCAAAATTTCATTTTTTGATGGCTGCATAATATTCCAGTGTGTGTGTGTGTATTCATATATATGTGTGTGTGGGTATATATACATATATATGTGTGTGTGGGTATATATACATATATATACCCACACACACATATATATACACCACACACATATATATACACCACATCTTCTTTATCCATTCATCTGTTGATGGACATCTTGGCTCTTTCCATAGTTTGGCTGTTGTGGACATTGCTGCTATAAACACTGGGGTGCACATACCCCTTTGGATCACTACATTTGTGTCTTTGTGGTAAATAGCCAGTAGTGCAATTGCTGGGTCATACGGTAGCTCTATTTTCAACTTTTTGAGGAGCCTCCATACCGTTTTCCAGAGTGGTTGTGCCAGCTTGCATTCCCACCAACAGTGTAGGAGGGTTCCCCTTTCTCCGCATCCTCACCAACATTTGTCGTTTCCTGACTTGTTAATTTTAGCCATTCTGACTGGTGTGAGGTGGTATCTCATTGAGGTTTTGATTTGGATTTCCCTGATGCCGAACGATGTGGAGCACTTTTTCATGTGTCTGTTGGCCGTTTGGATGTCTTCTTTGGAAAAATGTCTGTTCATGTCATCTGCCCATTTCTTGATTAGATTATTTGTTCTTTGGGTGTTGAGTTTGATAAGTTGTTTATAGATTTTGGATACTAGCCCCTTTATCTGATATGTCATTTGCAAATATCTTCTCCCATTCTGTCAGTTGTCTTTTGGTTTTGTTGACTGTTTCCTTTGCTGTGCAAAAGTTTTTTTATCTTGATGTAGTCCCAATAGTTCATTTTTGCCCTTGCTTCCCTTGACTTTGGCGATGTTTCTAGGAAGAAGTCGCTGCGGCTGAGGTCAAAGAGGTTGCTGCCTGTGTTCTTCTTTAGGATTTTGATGGGCTCCTGGCTCACATTTAGGTCTTTCAACCATTTTGAGCCTATTTTTGTGTGTGGTGGGTAAGGAAATGGTCCAGTTTCATTCTTCTGCATGTGGCTGTCCAGTTTTCCCAACACCATTTGTTGAAGAGACTGTCTTTTTTCCATTGGACATCCTTTCCTGCTTTGTCGAAGATTAGTTGACCATAGAGTTAAGGGTGCATTTCTGGGCTCTCTGTTCTGTTTCATTGATTGATGTGTCAGTTTTTATGCCAGTACCATACTGTCTTGATGATTACAGCTTTGTAATAAAGCTTGAAGTCTAGACTTGTGATGCCACCAGTTTTGCTTTTCTTTTCCAACATCCCTCTGGCTATTCGGGGTCTTTTCTGGTTCCATACAAATTCTAGGATTATTTGTTCCATTTCTTTGAAAAAAGTGGATGGTATTTTGATAAGGATTGCATTAAATACGTAGATTGCCCTAGGTAGCATTGACATCTTCACAATATTTGTTCTTCCAATCCATGAGCATGGAACGTTTTTCCATTTCTTTGTGTCTTCCTCAATTTCTTTCATGAGTATTTTATAGTTTTCTGAGTACAGATTCTTTGCCTCTTTGGTTAAATTTATTCCTAGGTATCTTATGGTTTTGGGTGCAATTGTAAATGGGATCAACTCCTTGATTTCTCTTTCTTCGGTCTTGTTGTTGGTGTACAGAAAGGCAACCAATTTCTGTGCATTGATTTTATATCCTGCCACTTTATTGAATTCCTGTATGAATTCTGGCAGTTTTGGGGTGGAGTCTTTTGGGTTTTCCACATACAGTATCTTATCATCTGCAAAGAGTGAGAGTTTGACTTCTTCTTTGCCAATTTGGATGCCTTTGATTTCTTTTTGTTGTCTGATTGCTGTGGCTAGGACTTCTAGTACTATGTTGAATAGCAGTGGTGATAGTGGACATCCCTGCCATGTTCCTGACCTTAAGGGGAAAATTCTCAGTCTGTCCCCATTGAGAATGATATTTGCTGTGGGTTTTTCATAGATGGCTTTTATGATATTGAGGTATGTACCCTCTGTCCCTACACTCTGAAGAGTTTTGATCAAGAAAGGATGCTGTACTTTGTCAAATGGCTTTTTGTGCATCTATTGAGAGGATCATATGGTTCTTGTTCTTTCTTTTATTAATGTATTGTATCACATTGATTGATTTGCGGATGTTGAACCAGCCATGCAGCCCAGGAATAAATCCCGCTTGGCTGTGGCGAATAATCCTTTTAATGTACTGTTGGATCCTGTTGGCTAGTATTTTGGTGAGAATTTTTACATCCATGTTCATCAGGGATATTGGTCTGTAATTCTCCTTTTTGATGGGGTCTTTGATTTTGGGATCAAGGTAATGGTGGCCTCATAAAATGAGTTTGGAAGTTTTCCTTCCATTTCTATTTTTTTGGAACAGTTTCAGAAGAATAGGTATTACTTCTTCTTTAAATGTCTGATAGAATTCCCCTGGGAAGCCATCTGGCCCTGGGCTCTTGTTTGTTGGGAGATTCTTGATTCCTGCTTCAGTTTCCTAAGTGGTTATGGGTGTGTTCAGGTTTTCTATTTCTTCTTGGTTCAGTTTTGGTAGTTTATACATCTCTAGGAATGCATCCATTTCTTCCAGATTTTCTAATTTGCTGGCATATTGTTGTTCATAATATGTTCTTAGAATTGTTTGTATTTCTTTGGTGTTGGTTGTGATCTCTCCTCTTTCATTTATGATTTTATTTATTTGGGTCATTTCTCTTTTCTTTTTGATAAGTCTGGCCAGGGGTTTATCAATCTTATTAATTCTTTCAAAGAACCAGCTCCTAGTTTCGTTGATCTGTTCTACTGTTCTTTTGGTTTCTATTTCCTTGATTTCTGCTCTGATCTTTATTATTTCTCTTCTCCTGCTAGGTTTAGGCTTTATTTGCTGTTCTTTCTCCAGCTCCTTTAGGTGTAGGGTTAGGATGTGTATTTGAGACCTTTCTTGTTTCTTGAGAAAGCCTTGTATTTATATATACTTTCCTCTTAGGACCGCATTTGCTGCATCCCAAAGATGTTGAACAGTTGTGTTTTCACTTTTATTTGTTTCCATGAATTTTTTTAATTCTCTTTAATTTCCTGGTTGACCTATTCATTCTTTAGTAGGATGCTCTTTAGCCTCCATGTATTTGAGTTCTTTCTGACTTTGAAACTAGGAAGATTTCTAATAGGTTCAAACCTTTTTGTTGTTGTTGCTTCCCACCTGTCTATGGTGAGATTTTGTTTGGCTTCACTTTGCCAAAAGTGTATGTGGACCTTTGTAGGCTGAGAGCTTTGTATGGATGAAATCGTCTGAGCAGTGAAATCATAGATGAAGAGCTCTGAACATTTTCAAGTTAGTTATTGCACGCCCTCCAACAGTTGAAGTTATGTGCCATTTACTGTCATCCAGCTCTAAAGATTTTAGGACCTTTAGACTCTAATCTCTTCGCTCAGTCACAGAAACTGGAACATGATATTCATCTTTGAAGCCTTTGGCCAGCTTTTCTCTTTTCTTGCTAAGCTTGCTAGAATTTTGTCTCTGACATTTCGAGAGAATTTCCTAAAGATCATTTCCAAGTTATTTCAAATTACTTTCATTCTTATTTTAATGTCATTTAATTTATCATATAATCAGGACTTGAGGCTCACTGCTGCCCTTGGACAGGCTGTTTTAAATCTACTTTGTTTCTTAGTCAATATATTCTTTCTTAAAAGGCTTAAAAAGATTTAAAAAGTCAATTAAAATGTTTAAGCCTCTGTCTCATTTTGGAACAGTTTTCTGTTGTTTTGTCCATGTGGAGTATTCAGTCTGTGCAGGAAAAAAAAAATAAGAAAAATAATTCATTTTCTTTTGCTTAAATTGGGATGTGGGAGGTCAAAAGTGACCCTGGTTGAGTTCCTTTGCCTTAATCCCCATATCTTTCATCCACCCTTTTTTGTTTTTTAAAAGGCAGATTTCAAGTAAATATACAACTTTGAAGATTTCTGGGTCAGAAAGTACTACTCTATTATTATAGCCTCTTATGTTTTAATTTTTGAGACAGTAAAATTACAGTGGTGTCTGCTGCTCCCCCATCTTCTCTTGCTGTCTTGGGCTCCCTCTTGAGTGTCCAGGTGAGTTGCCAGGGAGCAGGGTGGGAGGAGGACAGAGGGGCTGCAGAGAGGGGGAGGGGGCCGTGGCATTGCCTACCCATCCTCACTGCCCTACATACTACTTCTCTCACCCCAGTAGGGACTAGACCTAAAGTGTGATAGGCTAGAGCGTATTTAAGTGTTTTCTTTTCTTTTCTTTTAATTCCCAGGGAAAATAAACAAGATATAATAATTAGGACAGTTTTTGGAAAGTTTAACCCTTTTGGAAATGATCAATCTCAGTATTAGACCTTATGTTTAATGTTTTGTTTATGTAGTATATCATCATGTATTATTTATAATAATTATAATATTACATAATCATTTTCTTTAGGTTTCCTTATTTATCCCATGCAGTTAATGTTTTTTTGTTTTTTCTCAGTTGTCATCTCTGATAAAAAAAATACAGGTTTTGCCACATTTTGATTTCAGGTCTTAGGGGCTTTGTCCAGTGAACAGAACTGTTCCTTTGTGGCTGCACCCTGTGATAATACCCCTGCTGTTCTACCCCAGGAACTGCTTCTTGGCTTGCCTTCCGTGGTGTCAGGGAACCTCTCCTGCCTCCTCTCTCATTTAATCTTGCCTTCCCTCAGTGCAGACCCTTCCTGTTAGATGGGGATCTCATCCTTGTCCTAAACTCTCCAGGGTTTGGTTCCTGGTAGCTCATCTTTCCCAGCAACGGGTGGGCTATGGCCACCAGCTCTGGCTCCAGGATCTCCAGCCCAGCTGAGTTCACATCCACCCCCAGGGCCAGGAAGGTGCTGGGACGAAAGGTACTCAGATCTGAGGTTGTCTTACAGGGTAAGAATCTAGGCATCTGCCCCACCGATGAGTGGTAGACATTCTACCACATGAGTCTACCGATGAGGTAGACATTCCCACAGATCCTTCCAGGAAGCACAAGCAGGTGGAGTGACTCCTCTAGTTACAGGGCAACCAACTGGAGTCATCATTAATATGTCCCATGTGATGAGGTGGGGCACCTTAAGCAGCTTGGGTGTTAAAAGGAAAAAAAGTTGATTTATGACATAAGACAGCCACAGTGATGGAATCCGTGTCCCAGATGCACTGCCGCCCTGGCTAGCCAGCGTATGCACCTGCTGTTTGTTCACCAGACACCGATCCATCGGGTTTGCTTTTCCCCTCCCTTAACCCACCCAGGGCGCCAAGCCTTGCCATGCTGTAGTAGATTTCAGGTATTGCATCTGTGTCCTTTGGACACATGTGTACTAATTAAAGATATAAAATATGCTTATGCCAGATAATTATAACAAAAACAGATCACCTTCAGTTTTCTGTTCATAACGATTATTCCACCAGCCCGTCCTCAGTACTTAACCCACAGTGGTGATTTTGGGGAGCGATATTGATAGAGGTCCTAAATCATCCGTCATCTCTTGCCCGATGCCTTGTGTGGTGGGGAACGTGCATTTGCAAGGCAGCTGGTGGGAGGTAATGATGCAATTTGTGTCTGTGGACCGGCCCACACGAGATTCAGTGCCACAGCCCTCCATACATTACCATGCCAACTAGTGTGTGGCTGACACACAGGCTTTTCTACTTCCCTAATTGCCTGGAAAATTCCATGTTGTTTTTCTGACTCTTTGCCACGAACACACAAATACAGACTGTGTTAGAACTCTGGGTTTTCTACAGCCTGAAGAAACTGAGTTTGCACAGGCTCCAAAGACCTCCATTGCCTTCTCTTAAAGAAGGTTCAAAGAATCTCCTCAGACAGGTGACTCGGATGCAAATTACCAAGATGATTTTCATGATGATTTTTTTCAGCAGAAAATGTTTTTAAAGACTGAAATCCACTGTCTATTTTATCCCTATAAAATCCCTACAAGTCTTGGTATTAGTGAGCTTGTAACGTTTTATAACACTGAATTATTATTATTGCACTGAATTAACCGTGTGATATCACCTAAACATTTCCTATGTTTTATGCTTTGTCATTATAAAATCTAATTGATGGAAGTGCCCTTTTTAGAAGTGTCCCAATTTTTGCTGATGTTATATTAAGAATTCTTACAGTTTCATTACTCTGTTATTGAGCCTGATTTGCGAGATGCTCCAGAAAGGGAGACTTTAGGCTCTTTATTTCCGATCACCAGCAGCAGGAAAATGAAGTGCCCATCACTCAAGACAACAATGTCTGGGCTCCTTGGTTTTCCCCATGAACTGGCCTCTACCTTGCCCCTCTGGCTTCATTTCTGTCACTCTCTGACTCCTACTTTGTGCTCCACAATTGCCAGAATCCCATTTTTTTTTCATACCTCTGTGCCTTTGCTTACGCTGTTCCCTCCCACTAGACTGCCTTTCTCTACCTTCTTTTCCAAGACTCTTCCAACTTATTCTTTAAGACTTTGCATAGACACCATTTCCTCTAGGGAGTGTTCCCTGCTCCCCCCAGCCCCCCTACCCATTTCAGCAGGCTTCCCTCTATTAGGGTACTTGCCTCCCCATGAGGAAAGAGATCATGTTCCTGTCTCCTTTCCTTGGGCAGGATGGAGTCACTGTATGCTCACCATTGTATCTGTGTCACCTGTCACCCAGTGCAGTGTGCTCACCATGGTGCTGCAGAGGGTGATCACCAAAGCTGAGCTATCATGGGGGCAGTCTTGGACTCTTCTAATAAACTGAGTTAATGGCAGATCAAAGCCACAGCTATGATTTAAAAATGTAAAAATATACTGCTTCAGATCCCTTAGATTTCTGGGTCTCTTTCCTAGGAGTCTATTAACCCAGTTAGAAAATACTGCATTCAATAAATACAGTGAAACACATAAAATATGCCTTTTCATTTTTTCCTTTTTTAAAAAAAAAGTTTCAAGACTATATACGGTTCTTTCCAGAATCAAAAGAGCTGAGAAGGGGTTTAAAGCACTTGTGTGTGCGTGTGCATGTTTCATGAGTTTCTGGTCATTCATTCTTGGTTTAAGATGACATGATTTCATAGCCATTGAAAAAGTTGTTGAGTAAATACTGGAGGAGAACGTCTCAGATTTTTATGTGCCAGCCAGACACCTGGGGCTCTCAGGAATGCAGATTCTGATGCAGTACAGCTGGAGAGAGGCCCGGGATCGTGATCATATGTTTCTAAGAAGCTGCAGGGGATATCTGTGTGGACCAGTCCACAGACCACATCTAGAGCAGGGAGGCAGGAGGATTCAGATGGTGGGTCTGTATTTTTATCCAGTGAGACTTTTAAAGCAAAATTGTTTCCTTCTGTTTCAAAATGCTGAAATGAAAAAGCACCGCAGAAGACTTGATTATCAGAAACTTGAGCAAAACTCCTATTATTGACTGTCTTATGCAGGACATTTGGAAGTCTAGCTCGTGTCATATAAACAAGATGTGTGGCATCCTGACTACTTTCAGCTCTTGTTCTTGGTGGTCAGATTTAGAGCAAAAGGAGGCACACTTCACCATTCTTTTAGTAAAATTTTTACTAAGAGTAGCTGGTCATTTCATGGCATTCTTCAAAATGATACATTGTCTCCCATTCCCATTGAGTAGAAGATCCTTGTATCCAGAGATGAGGCAGCCTTTCTCACTGGTTCCAGAAAACCCGTGTGCGTTAGATCCCAAGGGCTGCATAACAGCTCCTGCAAACTGGGAGGCTTTCAATGATAGATTTAAATTTTTCCTTTTATCTTTGCAACTATGACATATCTGTTATTGAATGATATTATTGATTCTTCACTTACAAAAAATTTTCGTACAGGTAATAGGTCTTCATTTCTTCCTTCTCCCTCTTTCTCTCTTTTTGTCTATTTCTCTACCTTTGTACCAGCCTCTTTCTTTGTCTCCTCTCTTTCTGACCACTGGCTGAACGACCCATCTAGTTGTCCATCCAGCTGTCTACTGATCTGTTCAGCTGTTTTCACTCCAGCTCATTTCAGAAAATACTAAGGCATTTTTCCAGAACATGAATTGTTACTGTCTGTAAGTCTTGAACAACAGTTCCTTAATTACTCAGATAAGAAGAATTTAGAAGCTAATGCCGATTACTGCGAAGGTAAGGTATTTCTAAGGCAGTTAGAAAAGCTCAATCAATGGATCAAAAACTCAGGGTATAGACAGCTTTTCAGTTTCCAGCTGGTTGCACAAAGCTTGATGCGTCCCCTTGTATAGTGTGAGTTTTGTATTCGACTACCTATCTGCTTAGCTAGTTTTACAGTGGGGCAGGATAGTGGATATAAACTTAATTCTTAATTGTATCATTTCTGTAAAATCTCCAGAAAAATGTAAAGAAATCCTGTGGCTGTTTGCCATTAGATAGGTAGGGAATTTGGTCTTATCTTTCAAAGAGATGGCTAGTTAACAAATGAGTTAACAAGCAGCTACTGGAAGATTCATGGAGGGTGAAGTGCTTCGTGCCTTCTAGGATGGTTCACTGTATCTTCATATATTGAGCCCTAGTTGGGCATGGCCATCCCACAGAATTTAGCTGTTTTATTTTAGGCTTCATCTGAGGATCTGGAATCAGTTGAAACCAAATTTTCCAGAAATCAATATCACTGCATAGATAGGTTTCAAAGACTCTAATTGTGTCCACGAAAAGGAATATACAATTTATTCATTGGTAGGGAATGAGGGCTAAACCAGAATAAAATGATTTTAAATGTTTGCCTTTAAAGATGAGAATATGTATCTTATGCCAGACTTACTGCTATGGGGATATCCTATCCGCGAAGAAAATGTGCTATTTTGGGTTTTCAAATTATTTGCTCTTAACCTATGAACTTGAATTTATGTGTAGGTAGTAGATCCTTTAGCGAAATACTGGACAGCCCTTCATTTCTTTAGGTACTTCCCTATGTGTCCAACCCACACAAATTCCACTGCACAGGAAAAGAGTTAATGCCTTATACAGACTGGTGTTTTAAGAGGAGACTGGGCTCTGTCTGCCTAGGGAAAATCTAGGCTCGGCTTCTCACCAGCTCTGTGGCTTTGGGCAAAGTACGACCCACTGTGCTCAGTTATCTCGTCTGTCAAATGGGACTATTGGAGTCTCCATGTTATAGGCTGGACAGGATGGTTACATAAGAAAATGCATGTGAAATGATAAGCACAGACTTGCCCTCAGGCAGCTCCATTCAATAGAAATATAATATGAACCACATTGGCAATTTTAGATTCTTGCGTAGCCCCGTTAAAAAGTGAAAAGAAACAGGTGTGAATAATTTTAGTAATATGTTTTATTGAACCCGATATATTCCAAATATTTTCATTTCAACATGTGATCAAAATTACTAATGTGGTATATTACTTTATCGATCTCTGGCCACCACCCATGGTGATTCGGTTGGTTTCAGTTGGTCTGGGGTCCAGCCCGGTCTGGGCGTGCTTGCAGAGCTCCCAGCTGGCTCCCATGGATAGACCAAGAATGATACCAGTGTCCTAAGTGAATCACCTTACCACACCTTACCATGAAATGGATGATACTACCATGAAATGGCTAAAACAACTGCACAATGTTACTGATAAGAACAAAATATGATACTTATAATGAAATGTATTGTAAGATACAAATGCCACCGGAAGGGAAGAGCTTTCAGCTATCAATAATTATGTCAAAATATGGCGGGAAGGCAATCCTCAAGTGGACTCTCTCCTCTCAGAAGGTATGCTAAGGACATGTGTAGTCTTGGCTTTGATTCTAATTACTCCTGTCTTTTTCTCGAGAGGAGGTGCATTTTCCCCCCCTGAAACTGATGTTTACTGAGCACTACCTTTGGGCCAGGCTGGATGGATAATGGACAGAGCGTGTTTTTGGAAGTAATCCTCCCTAGAAGCAAGTGCCAGCCCCATCTGCTTATTAGCATTTACTGGGGCTCCATTTCCTTGTCTGTGACTGGCTGCCATGTACGTGGCTGGACTTTTGTAAGGCCTGATGTAAATGATGCACACATGCACGTAGCTCGGGTCTGGTCTCTCTCCAGGACCCGGGCATTCTGCTGGGCCCTGTACCTGCGTGTGGCTGCTGGTGACTCGGGCAACCGGCCACGCTTGTGGCAGTTTAAGTCACTAGTGCCACTTGAACGATTACAATAGCTGGTGAGCACACATGTCCCCAAAGCCCACACTCCTTGGCCCTTCGCTCCCTCACGTGGATAGAGGAACTCTGTTTCTCCTTTCTACATAAGAGATCTCAAGAGATTTGGCCTAATCCATGTTCAAATGGAGTATTTCCTCTGTCCTGAGGGGAGAGGCTGGGGGTAGCGTGGCTGAATTGGTTATTCAGCTTTTACTGGCCTGCAGCTGGAAGGAACCCTCCCTTGCTGGTTGACTCTGCCCTGGAGGGGGCGGGAGGTTGCCCCTCCACCGGGGCCCCCGATCAGATGATCAGATAGGAGTTTAGGCTAGAGGAAGTGGTTTATGGAAATTCTTTCCTGTGATTCTCAAACAGAGATAAATTAAGCAGTAACACATTGCATCGTTGTGGGCTTTCATGCACAAAGATGTTTCAAAAGTCTATTGGCCAAAAAACAAAAAACAAGCAAAAAAACCCTTTATTTTACAAATGCACTCAGGATATAACTATCTTCAGGGGCTGTGCGTGGTGGTCAACTGTTTGGCTTGGCACAAATTCTGTTTACTGTTCGGGTACTTTGTCAGAGCAGTGCCCTTGGTTCTGTGATGTCAGGCATTTGTGTCTGTGCCTCTGTTTTTCTAGGTGAAGCAGTTCAGGCCCAGAGAGGTGGGTATCTGCCCCAAACCATGTAACTGTAATATGGACAGTCAGCATTTGTGGATGACCTCCCTGGCTTCATGTGGGCAATCCCATCCCTATGAGTGACAGCACTAATATTATGCCCATTTGATGGGTCAACTCGGAGAGTAAGTCACTTCTCGAAGGTTCCACATCCAGGAAGCGATAGAACAAGAGGAGACCCTGAGAATCTCAGCAGGGCATTTCCAAGTGAGCACCTCCTGTACTGGGTTTATTTAAGTTGGAAGCTCACTGTTATAATTAACAGTTTACTGGGGGTTCAGATTAACAGGGGAGATGCTATAAGATAGTGTATAATTAATTCCTAATGAGTGACAAGTCAATAATTGTCATATATATTCAGACTAATTTGAGTCTAATGCATTTTTAAAAATAAGGTAAAACATATAGCTGGCTAATCACAGCTTCGCAACCCCCTACATTTTCTACCAGGAAGTCAATTATTAGTCTATTTTTAGTTGTATTGTTGCACAGGCTGCTCACATTAAACATTTCTTGAAAACATTTACATTTACAGTTTTGCTTTGTCAGGCTAATTAGTAGCTGTGCGGGGACGATTCAGAGGCTGTTCGGTTGAACCAATGTCTGTAAGAAGGCTGAACCAAGTCACCAAGTGACTGGCAGGAGGTGCAGATTCATTAATTCACTCATGATTCATTGAGTCCCGCTCATTTGCTAGTGTTGCTTCACAGATGGAAGGCAGGGCAAAGCAGAGAACTGCCTCTGGGAACTCAAGAGTCTGTACAAAAGATCAGTAAACCAGTTAAGGTAGAGTTTCCTTACCAATAAGAAGTATCAGTCTGACACAGGAGAGCATCCTGCTTCTTTCATGATCCAAGGCAGGCTTCCACAACTGCTGAATCATCAAACTTGGACAAGTTCTTGATTTGTAAAATCCAGCATATTCACCCAGGCCATTTCTGTAACTGGTGGTCTTGAAATCTCAGTAGCTAAACACAGTGAGTCTTTATTTCTTGCACCTAGCAAAGTCCGATTTGTTCTTCTCCAGGGTCCAGGGTCTCAGCTCTGACCATCTGGTCACTCCAGACCTGGGGACCCAGATCCTCTGCATCTAGCTGACGAAGAGAGAGAGAGTATGGACCCTATGCCTCTTCCTAAAGGCGACCTACCTTAGCTCTGCCCTCAGCCCATCAGAAGTGCCAGTCCCACGACCCCACCTTGCTGCAGGGGGCTGGCAACTGCCATCTAGCAGAGTACATAGGTCCAAGAGGGGACCCTGATGTTGGTAGGCACAGAAAGTCTCTCCCACACCTAGCATGGTTTTAAAAATAGAAATCTGTCATCTCTGGAACATGCACCACTGCACCATTTTCTGGTTAAAGTGAGAAATCTTAGCCCTAAAGAGGTTATGCTCTGTTGACATTTGATGTCTGATGAACAGACTTTATTCTACCTGCCTGTCAACTCTGAAATGTGAACACTAGGGTACCCCCTCTTCTTCTGGGTCCTTGGTTCTGAGAGATTGGATAAAATCTTGACTAAAACTATGAGGAACTCTGAGGCTCCAATTCCTGAGAGATGGCATTTTCTGCGGTCCTTTATGGAAGGCAGTGTGGAAACTGTCCTGTGTTACATGCAGCATGGCAAGTTGAAGTCAGTTTTGCTGGCCTGAATCCTTCCAGAATGCTCTGGGCCTGGCTTTGCCCGCTCTGCACCACAGTTTTGACTCTAACTGTCAGGTGGAGGCCTCCCAGGACGGATGCTGTATATAACAATACCTAGAGGGTTCTTTTCCTGTGGATTCTGTTGAGACGGCAGAGATACTTGGTGAGCATGACTGAGCCCGCAGTCCGTGAGGGAACACAGACATCTCCCTGCCTAATTATAGTCGGCACCAGAAACAACGCAGAGTCGCTCCTCACATCCGTCTTTGGTTTCTCTTCCCTGAGGAACAGGAACAAACTTTGAACTAGTTTGGGGAGAATCGTCTCTGCTCCGTCTTAACTCCTCCTTACCTATAGGCCTGTGTCATTCTCCTGTCTTCTTGCTTCAGGACCCTAATTACCGAGTCTCTGGCTTGGCGCTAGTTTTCCCATTGCTGTTATAACAAATTGCCACAAAATTGATGACAGAAAACGACCCATTTATTATAGTTCAGCCCTGTAGGTCAGAGGTCTGGAATGGTCCTCACTGACCTAAAATCAAGGTGTCAGCATGGCTGTGTTCCTTCTGGAGGACGCAGGGAGAACCCATTTCTTTGTCTCTTCTGGCTTCTTGAGGTGGCCTGTATCCCTCCGTGTGTGTCCCCTTCCTCTGTCTTCAGAGCCAGCCATGGCCGACCAAGTCTCACTGGGCGTCACTCTGACCCTCACTCCGTCTTCTGCCCTCCTTGTCTACCTGCAAGGGCCCTGATGATCACCTTGGTCCCCCATGAATAATGCAGGGTAATCTTCCTATTTTTTTAAATTTTTTATTGTTATGTTAATCACCATACGTTACATCATTAGTTCTTGACGTAGTGTTCCATGATTCATTGTTTGTGCATAACACCCAGTGCTCCACGCAGAACGTGCCCTCTTTAATACCCATCACCAGGCTAACTCATCCCCCTACCCCCCTCCCCTCTAGAACCCTCAGTTTGTTTCTCAGAGTCCATCGTCTCTCATGGTTCGTCTCCCCCTCTGACTTACTCCCCTTCATTCTTCTTCTCCTGCTATCTTCTTCTTTTTCTTTTTTCTTAAAATATGTTGCTTTATGATCTTCCTATTTTAAGGTTGATTGATTAGCAGCCTATGAATCCAGAACCTGCGAATCTGTTACTTTACATGATAGAAAGGAGTTAACCAATGGAAGTAAAGTTTCCGGAGGGTGAGGTGTGGACATCTTTGGGAGATGGTTATTCTGCCTCCCACAGGCCCTGCAACCCTCCCTGCTCACAGTCTTAGAGCACCAGTTTGAGCTGAGACTAAGAGGGAGCATTTGAAGCAGGTGATGGAGAACACAGTCTCTCACATTAGAGGGTCTGGGATTTCTCGCCTTCATAAATTACTATCTTTGTGACTTTGGGCAAACTCTAGCTTCTCTGTGCCTCTGTTCCTTGAACGATGAAATGGACACGATAATAGGATTGCCTCCATAGAGTCATGGTAGTTTTAAATAAAATAATGCCTACAAACACTGTGCCCAGCATTTGGGCCATAGTTAGAGCTAATATACTAGCTGCTAGTACTTACTGAATTATTGTCTTTGATCACCCAGGGCATGGCTCTGTCCTTTGTAGCTCAGTTTCTGCATACACCTGAGCTGGTGCAGTGGGTCTGTTTGTCTGTATAGCTCCAGATCTTGTTCTGTGATGTCAGATTTCACTGAGCATCTGGCTTGCGAAGGAGTCGGTAGGTGCAGGGAAGAGCTCTTGACTTAGAACCTTTTGCTGCTGATCATCCCTCATCAAGGGGCCCCAACTCTGCATCTGATTTTAATAGTTGTCCATCACCACAGCAGGCTTGGGGTAGACTTTATCTGAGCACCAGGGCTTTTAGAGGACTAAACCATCTCAGAGAGTCAAAGGATCATAGATTTACCTCTTTATGAGTAGGCATAGATAGTGATTTCTCTAAATTCTATAGTTGTTAGTGGAAAAGGGGGAAATCTGGTGTGTGTCTGTATGTCTGTAAATACTATAAAATTGTTGCCTGTGCCAGAAGCAAGAAGGAAGCTATATATGTGTGTGTGTGTGTGTGTGTGTGTGTGTGTGTGTGTGTGTATTTTTTTTTTTTTCACTTGAGTGGCACTGTTGTATGTAAGTGAGAAGCCCGGTTTTTATCTTCTGAAAAAAAATGTACTGGATCATTAAGGAGTCATCATTTCCTTTGTGGTCTTCTAATTCCCTTTACTCAAAATGTTGTTTGATGTGATTAAAAGAACCTATTTCAAATTGTAAAGTAGCACACGTGAGCATTTCATGAAACTGTTAGCATGTAAGACCTTATTGTAGACTATCACAATTCTGCTGAAATGGAGTTTGGAGACTAAAATAAATATCAGGGTGTGATGTTCTAGTTTTACAATATAGGAAGATAAACTTCTGTGAAGAACAGAGGGGATGATTATACACTTTCAAATGTGAAGGAGACCAATGAAGTCTTTCCCCCAATCATTTTATACTTTCAATTTCATCCTTTTAGGCAATGAGAGGATTTCTTGACTAAGAGACAGGTCTTCTAGAAAGGAACCCCAAATTTTAAGCTCTAGTGGAATGGTGTGCCCCTCAGTGTCATCTCCTCTTGGGATGATTTTTTTTTTAAAGATTTTATTTATTTATTTGAGAGAGAGAGAGAGAGAGAGGGCATGAGCAGGGGAGGGGCAGAGGGAGAGAGAGAAGCAGGCTCTCTGCCGAGCAGGGAGCCCGATGCGGGACTCGATCCCAGGACCCTGAGATCATGACCTGAGCCAAAGGCAGATGCTTAACTGACTGAGCCACCCAGGGACCTCTCTCAGGATGAGTTTTAACTCACAGTTGGATAGTCATGTTTAATCAGAATGTCGTTCTAAAATGGGATTTAAAATTTACCTTAATGTGCTTACTCCAAATTTCTAACTAAGTGCAGTCTCCCATTTCTCTGAATTTCTTTTTTTTTTTTAAGATTTATTTATTTATGTACGTGAGAGAGAGAGTGAGAGAGCACACATGCACACACACAAACAGAGGGAGGAGCAGAGAGAGAGGGAGAAGGAGAGAGAGAGTCTCAAGCAGACCCCTGGCTGAGTGGGGAGCCCGACACGGGGCTCAGTCTCATGACCCTGAGACCATGACCTGAACTGAAATCAAGAGTTGGATGCTTAACAAACGGGGCCACCCAGGCGCCCCTCACTTCTCTGAATTTCTTATGTATCTTTTTTTATACACGTTTAGTTCAACATTCATGGAATCCTGCCATAAGTTAAGCTATTGGTGCCTGCGTTCTGATACCGAATTTCCTGCCTCAAAATGGTCTGTGTCAAAGCCAGTGGGTGCAGATCTGCCCATGTGAAGTGATTAATAAAACCCACATCTGCTGCTTCGTATGTGGAAAGTAGAGAGTAAAGTAGGAGTCAGTTCTGTGTTTCTGCCCCCCTACCCAACCTAGTCCTTGACTTCTCTTTGAGTTAAAATTAGTTTTTTTCCTCTCTTGTAGACCCGTATTCTAAAAATTTTTCAACTGGTTTCTGACTTACTGATTCTATAGTGCAAGATTTGGGGAGTGGGTGGGGTGGGAAGGAGATTGATCTTTTAAACTATGTCCATGGTTGAATGATGCAAACATTGTTGAGAAATAGTTCTGGTTCCTGAAAGTTCCCAGGCATCGGCCAACTTCGCCAGTGTGGCCACAGTGCACCAGGCAGGACCTGGTCCTCTGGCTGTTTGCTCTGGCAGAGGGAAAGAAAGTCCTCAGCATCGCTTTAGCGTCAGAGAAATGCAGTGGAGCAGAAAGCCAAAAAATGATGATGGAGAATGAGCCAGAAAAAGGAATAAAGAAAACTGGAAAAAAGCATGAACACGGTGAGAGCAAATTGCCCCAGGCTGCCAAAGAAAATAGTCTATTAACTCCTAACTCGCTTTGAATAGGAAAACCTGTGGCACACATCACTGGAAAGACTGAATGAGAGGTAGAGCTTTGGAAAGGTCGAGTGAACCTGATCTCAGAAAGGGGAAGAATTCTGAGATCAAGGTGGGCTGTAGACTGGAGATAGGAACTTCATCCTTGCATATTAAATGTTATATGGGATATATTATTATCCTGATTTCTTCTCCACCAACTTCAGGAAGGAACATTCTCTATATGTTTTAACCAGAAGGAAGACATTTCTTCTGAGAGAAATAGAAAATCGGGCGCACATAGTGGGGTACTTACAACTTTAACAAGTGGAAACTACTTAAGAATGTTTTAATGTGGTTTAGGTATGAGTACATTGGACAAATAAACTTTGTTTAAAGGCCCTGAAAGTCCTGTCATAAAAAAATGGTCCCCCTTTACAACATTTTCCAAATTTGCTTAAACATGATATTCCTTTCTTTTATCTTTTGCTTTTTACAGAGACAGTGGGTGGTGAAACAAATTTAGAAGGAATACTTGTCTATCTCTCTCAAATGAGGAAATGGGCCAGAATTCTCATGTTTTGCACAGAACACAGCCATTGCTACCTGTTGGCCTCTGAGATTGATACAAGTCTTGGCCCCCAACAGGAGCCCTCTTTGGATATCATACAACACAGGCTTATGCTTCAGTGGGCCCCCGAAGATGGTTTTGCCCT
Source organism: Callorhinus ursinus (assembly GCF_003265705.2). NCBI lineage: Eukaryota > Metazoa > Chordata > Mammalia > Carnivora > Otariidae > Callorhinus > Callorhinus ursinus. The sequence goes on from NW_027397064.1 coordinate 8,575,617, forward strand.
GAGCAAGACTTGTTGGACCCAAAGCTCATGCCTGTGGTAAGAAACCCAAGAAATCCTGGCAATAGAACAAAAGCTTAACCTCACAGAATTCCTGGCTTTCATTTCAGAATGATCCAGATAAATCTTATGTTCCACGTATCTTGCAGCAGCGTTTTTGCTTATTGAAAGTAGTTCTTCTGAGGACTTCCCATTGTTTCCATTTTCAGTAGAATCAGACCGTTATGGTTTCAGTGCAAGACCCATTCGTTAACTCTTCAGTAAGGATAAAGAGGAAAGCCTTAGACTTGTTAGGTTAATAAAAGAAAGAAGCATTTATAAATGTTACTTCTGGGGAAAAATGGTGATTAGAACACTCCTCTACAGAATGACTTGATATTATCTAAGTATTTACAACGATTAGTTGGAAACCACTTCTTATGGTGCTTCCCTCTTTAAGATGCCATTCTGTTTTTCCAAAGAATGGTATTTGATATTGTCAACTAAATGAATTCTTTTCAGCAGAATAGCTGCAGGGTTCCAATAATATCGGATTCTCATGCTTTAGTTGGAGGTAATTGGGAAAAGAAAGAAACTTAGTGACTTGAGACAGCTATGTTAGCAATGATGTCCCAAGTTAATACGTTCAGGTTTCAGTCAGAATGTTCTAGAACCTGATTTCTATCTAGTCTGACTTTCTTCAGTGAATTCAAAGCTTAGTATTCCCATTGTGATGGAGAACATGGGGCAAAGTATAAGATGGGGAGGGGGGGTCGTTTGTTCCTTCCATGGTGTTCTCCCACCAAATTAAACTTCCTCAACTCGAAGTTTTCAGTAAGGCACTTGTATACCCATGTAAAGTGAGATTTCACACACAAGGTCAACAGAACTTTGTTTTCACAAACACTTCATGTATTTCTATCTCGAAAGTTCCTTAAAGGCTTCATTTTATCTTGTAGCAGTGGTGGACTTCAAACGTGGCTGTTTTTGTAGAAATGTTTTATTTTTTAATCAAACATAGGGTGATTTTAACAAGCTATTTTCACAGCTGAGTTCCCAGTGCTGGAGATTTATGGTGTGTTTCATATGTTCTTACTTTGCTCTCCACTCTTGACTTGTTTATTTTTCATGACACATCTGAATGCCTTCTTGTAAGTAAGACCCTCTTCTTGAGATTCAATTGTGGGGTTATTAGTCTAAGGGCACATTACAGGGATCCTTAGTGAGGGGTTAAGAGACACGGTTCGGAAATTATTTTCTTTTCTGACCAAACATATGCATGGTGTTTTCCTCCCGTGGAGATATAACCCAGACTTCAATTTCTGAAAGCTTTGAGCACTTAAGACTCTGGCGCTTTTGATATTACCCATCTGATCCTCTTTAGACAGCCTCACATCGTTATCTTCCAGCTTAACCACTAGGTGGGAAAGATAAGAATTCTAAAGCTGAAGTCAAGAACTATAATGCCATCATGAGTCAGATGTGTTATCGTAGTGCTGTCTTCTTTATGTCATGTGGTCGACTTTTAGTAAAATTACCTCATGGCAGGGACCTTAAGTGGGTGAAATGGGGTGTCTTTATTGATGATATGTTAAGGGAAAATTGCTGAGTAAAGAGTCTTTTGAGTGAAGATTACAAATTATCTTCACTCCATTTAGCAGGGGTATTGCCTCCAAAACAAATTATTTAGACTATTGCTGACACTGTCCAAAAAGTGCCACGCTCCTTACTCCATAAAATGAGAATATAAAGGAATATGTTAGCAATTGCTGGCTTTGTGATTTCCTTTCTTAATTCAAATTCATCATAGTTTTTCTAAAGTAAAGGAAAAGCATGATATTTTCCTAGATCCGGCCTCTAAATGAATGTCTTAAAACTGTAAGAGTAATTCTAATACAAACATGGCTTATAGACGAACAGTTTTGCTTATTGACAAAATGATAGACTTTGCTTTTGGACATTTCTGTGTAACTTATATGAATATTCTCCAACACCATTTGACATGCTTATAGATTTCCCAGGTATTAAAAGTCATATATGAGATGAAGCTGTTTTAATTTGCTTTCTCTCACACTGAACTGATGCAAAGATGTCTTATTCTTTTCCAACCTCAAAACTGGGAAATCAAACAAAGTAGAACCAAACAGATAAAAAAAAAAATCCCATAATAATCACACATATACGGGTGAGTGGTAACTTTCAGGCTGTAAATCAAAAACTTTTTATGAGTCTGCCTATATCCAGAAGAAATATTTTTCATTCTGTAGCCTTCAGTAAAGGACTGATGAGTCTTTGGAGTTGGGCAAGTGTTGGGTGTGGCATGGGTATGCGGTATGTGATGTACTGACAGATTCTGATGTCTATAATGAGCATCTTTGTATGAACAGTTTCTGATATGAAAAGAAATTTGCTTATCAATGCAAAGAAATCCATTGGTATGTTAATTTTATGCAAGCCTCTCTTCGCTTTCTAATTCACTCCCCCCAATAATGGAATCGTAATTGGATTTCTGAAGGAACATGCAGAGAAAGCAGTTTAAAAGTAATTCATTAATTAGAAATGACTTCATTCTAATTCATTAATTAGAAATGACTCCAAATTCGTGGGATAAGAAAATGGAGACAGGTAGCCTTTGTCCCAAAATACAAAAAATTTCCCCTAAATATTGTAAGTTGAGGGAGGCTTATCTACCACAACATGTGACTCTTAGTGATGCTTCACATTCTACCATCACAGAATTGAAAGCTCTCTCTCTCTCTCTCTCTCTCAAGCATTTTTCTCTCCCCCAGCCTTGAGATGCAAAAACTAAAGGTAGAGGTAATATACCAAATCTTAGTACCTTAATCTTTATGTTTTCTATTGTTGTGTCTCTAAGAGAAGAAACCAGGGTCTCCCTGTGTTTGTATGGTTCAGGGGTTAGGGAAGGACACAGGAAACATAGCTTCCCTGTCCTTTGAACTGGGAAAGGGAAGAGAATAACTCTGTGACTCACTAGCTTGTGGCTTTGGCTTGTTACTTAATCACTTAATCATTATTGACTTCACCTATAGGATGCTATCATCAGATTGTCCTGGGGATTTGATCACATAATACGTGTAACATCATGTGTGTAACGTAGCACCTGATCTGTTTAAAATGGTGACCTGACTAAAATCATCTTCTGCTCTTATCAGTTTAAAGTCATCCTCAAAAGATAGTAGCACTTGAAAAAGGTTGAGCAAGAAGTAAATTTAGGGGCACCTGGCTGGCTCAGTTGGTAGAGCATGTGACTCTTGATCTTGGGGTCATGAGTTTAAGGCCCACAATGGGCAGAGAGCCTCCAAACAAAACAAAACAAGCAAAAGAAGTATCTTTATAGGTGATTCTTCTTCCCTAATGCCAACAAATAAGAATAATGTAAATAAAACATAACAGCAGTTCACATTTATTCAGTATTCGCTCTATACGCGGAATATGGGCTCTTTGCTCTTCTACCATTTTATTTTATACTCACAACAGTCTTATGAAGCAGGTACAATTAAACCTACATGATTAGCAAAACAAGTGGTTCTTGCAAGAGGTGGTGAATGCCCAGAATGGGTGTGTGTGTGTGTGTGTGTGTGTGTAAAGATAAGACTTGAAGAATGAGAGCTCCTGATTTTTTTCCAGCTTGGTAATTAACTCAACCAAGGATATGCCCAAGGTTTGATCTCTGGGAAGGAACTAATATTTACTGAATTTCACACATTTCAATTAATTCAATGTTTTTGCCCACCTTGTGAAAGGTAATGTCACAGGTGAGGTCTCTGGGGCTGCGAGAGGCTGAGTGCTGGGCTAATAGACATACAGTTGATACCTGACAGAAACTGGGCTGCATCTAGGACCCACTGACTCCAAACCCATGTGCTTTTCTTATGTCATGCTGAGGTGACTGGGACAGACATGGTGCACTCAGAGGAGCAGGAAGACCAGGATCCCAGAAAGGTTTGGACATAAATTTGCCTGAAGTCAGTTTTCCTGATAGACTTGAGGAAGTCATTATATGGGCTCAGACAGAGGGCAGCTGGATCAGCTCTGAGAGATGTGGATGTAGGGACCATTCCCAGACCAGTGATCATAATGGCTGAAGCAGTAGCTTCACTGCAAGACTTGGGACAGTCTCTCTTCCTCTCTGTCTTTCTTTGTGTATATACACATTTCAGGGTTTCTCAACCGCGGCACTAGGGACATGCTGGCCCGGAACATTCTTTATTGGGAAGGCTGTCCTGTGATTGTAGGATATTTAGTAGCATCCTAAATAGTCTCCTAATGGGGAAATAAAACATGTTGGGTTCTAGTAGTACCTCTTACCACCACCACTGATGTCATGTCATGACAACTAAAAGGGTTGAGATCTGGGTTGAGATCTACTGCTGTGTGTGTGTGTGTGTGTTGTGTGTGTGTGTGTGTGTGTGTGTGTGTGTGTGTGTGTTTGGGCAGGTGTGTGTATGCATATGTATATGTATCCATGGGTGTGTTTGTGTATGTGGGCATGTACATACACATATACATAAATACACACACACACACATATAAATTATTGGGGAGAAAAGTGGATAGATTGCATTAATAGCCTTGATCTCAGATTCTTCTTCCCTTCCTATATCCCTGCCCTCTACCACGTCACTTTACAGTTTCTCTCACTAAAGAGACAGTCTACTATCCCGCCCTCTGACCCCAGCTCCTCTGTGTGAGTTGCTTAGGCCAACCTGTGAGGTGGGGTTTATGGTTGCCATTTCAGCTGCTCAGCCTATGAGGATGTGCATGTTTCCCCTTGCCCACACACACTGCTGCAATCTCCAAGAGAAGGACAGGATTGAACTAGCTCCCTGGTCTCATGAGCAGGAAGAGAAACAAGACAAAATCTGCCCCGCTTTTAGGTGCCCGAGTCAAGCCCAGCCTAGAGCACAGACCCCAGCCAATGCACCAGATACGTGAACAGGCTCCACTGAGATTCACAGATCTCCAGCTGAACCTCAATGAGCAGGTGCACGAGAATTAAGTATTTCCTGTTGCAGCTCATTGGAGCTTCTGACATGTTCGTCACACGGCAAAATGGACTGATACGTGAGGGAAGGAGAAAAAAAAAAAAAAAAGGCCAAAAGAGCAGAGGAAGAAACAGTATTTCGGAAGGAGAGCCAGGGGAGAGAGAATATCACAAATCGAGAGAAGGGGTGTGATAATGGGAGGAGGACCTGCAGGGTGTTACTTGGACATCGCTTTACCCTCCTGATAGAAAACATTTCAATGGAGTTGAGCACTGGAATTGGAGCAAAAGCCAGGTTATAAAAGAGGGAAAAAACGGTGAGGCGATTTAAATGGGATTTGTAGACCGTTCTTACCCAGAGTTTGGTTAAGGAAGAAGAGGTTTCAGCAAGCTATGTAGACAAAGAGCTGTTACTAAGAAATGAAATGGGGACACCTGGGTGGCTCAGTTGTTAAGCGTCTGCCTTTGGCTCAGGTCATGGTCCCAGAGTCCTGGGATTGAGCCCCATATCAGGCTCCCTCTAGGCAGGAAGCCTGCTTCTCCCTCTCCCACTCCCCCTGCTTGTGTTCCCTCTCTCCCTGTGTCTCTCTCTGTCAAATAAATAAAATCTTAAAAAAAATAAAAATAAATTTAAAAAAAGAAATGAAATGGTGTCATGAGCAGTGTATGTGATTTTTATGTACCCAAGGACATGTTTAGGCATGAGCCTAAGTGATTTGGTTTTCCAGGCATCCCCAAAAGCACTGTGGGGACCCATAATAGCTCCAAATACAGGGGCTAAAGGTGCATGTGACTTCAGGAGCTCCCAGTCAGCCCTGGCAGGAGAGAGAAAAGGTTGAACTGTTACTTAACTGACAGCACGCATCAGTCTTACCCATTGCAAGTGGCTCCTGATAGTTTAGTTGAGTGAGAACTTGGATGCACTGCCTTTCAGCTTGGCCCATGGTGAGGCTGCACCTGTCCCTCAGCAACTGGAGAGAGAGGGCACGTGGGACTCCTCAAGGAAGGTCATCTGAACCAGGGGTGCTCTCTTTTTCCTTTAACTCGTTTCACCCTATTGCTGATTTCCCTTTGTTTTCTCTTTTGCCGGATGAACCCATGAGGGTTGGGGACTTTGTTGAATAGCCTAAGCCTCTCTCATTCTTGTTTTTCATTTGTTTTGTGCAACTTCTCTCTGTGCTGGGCTGTCTGACTCCCTTTACTAGACGGTACACTTCTTAAGTCGTGGTACTTACACTTCTTAAGTCTTTTCATCCTTGTACCATCGGCTTATAGTGGAGACCCTTAGGTGACTAGGCAGTAAATAAAAGGTTAAATATTAAAACATGAACTGTAAACCCATCCTTTATGCAAGTAGAAAATAACTTGTCAGTAAACTCGTTGCATCTATCTAGGAATGCAGTAAGCATTGATAATGACAAGAGATTGGTGTTGCCCTGGACAGTTGGCCGGGGCTCCAAGAAGAGGTTGGATGTGCATGGGGCTTTCAAGGCTAGCTACTGTTTAGCCACATGTGCAGTGAGGCATTATGCATCTTCAGTATTTGTTTGTATCGGGAGTAACAGGTTCACGAAGGACGGAACAAGTCAGCAGGATAAGTTTAATCTGGGCAGCAGACACTTGTTACTCACAGGTTCCTGTGGAAAACCCAAATGGATTCCAGCCAAAGTGTTACCATTGCCACTCACTGTGAATATCAAGGCTCATGTTTAAGGCTGATTAATGTTTACTGTCTGATAAATTTCAGAGAGTTTGTTGATATTTCCTGAAAATTCAGTAACTCATCAGCTTTTTTACCAGAGGGAGTTTTTATGATTCTTACTTTGAATAGATTCTCTTTTAAGTAAAGTCAAGTCAGCCTAAACACATTGCTGTTTTTAAAGGGAATTGCATGCCCCTTATGCTCGTAATCATTTATGTGGATTTTAGTGCACGTTTTCAGAGAATGACTTAACTCTCATTTTCTAGAATAAACGAATAGATCTTAACCCTAATGGGAAATAATATCATGTTAATTGTGTCTAAATGGGAGTAGGCTTGTTTTTGTATTTTAAGATATGTAGTATATACATAATTATTTATAGATACTCATTGTAGAAGACAAATATCTCTTTGCAAAGTCCTACACGGGGCTTTAAGTGAACACAAGAGAAACTGTAGTAGATAACAGTGAGAAGAATAAAAGATCCAGAGATGGAGGCACACCAGCTAGTTATCAGGGCTTTCAAACCATGCATACAACAGAGGGTTTACTATCCATTCTGTGAATGCTCCCTCCCCTTTCTCTTTTTTGACCATCATCACCCTGGTTCCTCAAAAGGTCAAAGCTGTTGAGCAGTGACGCAGTGCCAGGCACGTAGTTCAGACTCAGCAGGTGTCTGCATGGATGAATCATGGAAGGAACGCCTGCATGAGTGAATGAATCATGACAGCTCATCACCAACTCCTCTCGTTTCTTGCCTGGCTTCCCTCTCAACCCTAGTTCACTGCAGTAGGACCCTTGTGCATCAGTTGGGATTCATTGTAGAAAAAGCACCAAGTATTTCAAGCAGAAAGGGATTTAATACCAGCCACAAACTGCTGAAAGGGCTGGAGGGATAGGACTCAGTGGGCGACTTGTACTACTGAGTTCAGGAACTCTCCGAGATGCTGAAAGCTACAAGCCCCGGGCACTGTCACGGCTGCCCCTTGACAAGCACCTGCTTCTCGTGACCTGGCAACGAGACCTAGCCAAAGCAGCAGGACAAGGATCTCCACCTTCCTTCCATGTGTCATGAGAGGGTAGTGAGCAGTAGGACATCATTCTCATCAGCGCCTGCCTCTGTGCCTCGTATGCATGCAAATATTCAATAAAAGTCAATGAAAATGAATTCGTCTGATACTCTACAGATTCCAGCTCGTCTTACTTGAATGTTTATTATAGATCTCGTCATTTCATTTCTAAGTTGATTCACTTATTTGATTAGACCTAAAATAACAACAAGGAATTCAGTACTCGGAGGGTAACATTCAGGTGTTCTGACTTAGGACCACGTGAGAAAATTGTTTGGGGTCATTGTCTTTATTTTAGGGAGGTTTCAACTGAAGGGTCTGGATTGAGTTTAGCTTTGCACGGTAATTACAGTTGAGATCAGATTTAACTGGGATAAATTAAATAATAACATTTGACCAGGAAATAGCAGTGGGAACTGCTCACGTATGTTACATATTTGGGCCACAAAACCATTTTGACCCAATGGGTCTTTTAGTTACTTAGAGAACCACAGGCCACAATCAGTCTCAATTTCAGTCTCCCTCTCTCTCATTTATTTCTCTTTTTTCAACCCTCTGCCCCCATTTATCCCCGGTGGAGTGCTTTCCTGCAATCCACAGAGAAATATACCTGTTAGTTACTGATAACTGGCATTTTCCAGCCAGCAAAACTGAATTCACCACTGCAGTCTCAAATCTATATTGCCTTTCTTTAGAAATAAAAGCTCTTTTCCTAGACAAATTACTGAAAGTTGGCTCTTTAGTATTTTCAAGTATTAAGGGTATCATGTTTGGTAATTAATTATGTATTCCATGTATGTTTAGCTATTAATTAATATGCCTCCTAGCATTTTACAGATTTCATAAAATAAAATCTGTGAGAAGTGTTCCCTTGTGAAAAGCATGGGGAACGCCTTATGTTTTTACTTAATTAGTGTGACAATGAGAATTGCTCACTCGAGGGAAAACGCCAGAGTCTAAGGATGAAGGTTATTCCAATGGCTTGATTATTACCTTTTCTTTCTAAAGGAGTCCAGTCTATTCAAGGTTGACACAGCTCAAATCTTAGTAGAGACTAAACCCACAGGGCTTGCATGATTGAGGACTAAACACAATTCTGCGGAACAGGAGATACCAAAATGCATTTTAACCAGTGCCTTTCGAAGTTTATAAATAGGCCAGTGCTTTCAGCCATTATTAAATTTGTAAAGCTGTACTGGTATCAGTCAAATTATAGCTGAAGGCAAGCGGCAAGAGGGAGTCATGGATGGCCAGCAATGGCTACTGATGGAATTAAAAAAAACGAACAGCTGTGAAATCTCTTCTCACTCCTCTTCCTTTGTTTTACTTCTGAATATCTTATAGTATGAAAATCAAAGCTCCTTTTACTATGATATGCCAATTTGAAGTTAGAATTGAGCTACCAAACAGACTTTTGAGAGAGTCAAGATGCAGAATCTCCTGAGAAAAGCCTGCAAGTCACCATCGCCAACAATACTTTGATTGTAAAGGCAAAAGGATGTATTCTGGTGCCTCTAATATTATAAGCTAGGCATAGTTTGTAAAGAGAAACAGGGGAGGACGCAGGCAAAGATGAATTCCTACAAAGACAAGGAAATGATCTCAGGCATTGTTTGCAGGAAATAGTGACCCAGCGTTTGGCAATTACTCAAGAGGGTGGTCGCATGGGGCTCGAGCATATTTGTTGCCCTCGATTTTTTACTTTTGTAGTTTGTGACAATAGGATGCAACTGGAGTGAAGGGTTTGGTGTGATTTTGAAAAACTACAATAAAATTCTTATGTATTTGGGCACTGACACTATGTATTTAGGTTCATTTCTGTGGTACCAACTTCCTCTCTCTATTGATGAGAAGTTGAGAACATGAGACTATTTCTTTTTTTTAATTTAATTTTGTTATGTTATGTTAGTCACCATACATTACATCATTAGTTTTTGATGCAGTGTTCCATGATTCATTGTTTGCATATACCACCAAGTGCTCCGTGCAGTACGTGCCCTCCTTAATACCCATCACCGGGCTAACCCATCCCCCCACCCCCTTCCCCTCTAAAACCCTCAGTTTGTTTCTCAGGGTCCATAGAAGAGACTACTTCTTATTGTTCAGGGGCTCCTGTGTCTACTAGGAGGATGTATTCTGTCCACACCTTTGTTTCATCACAAGGACCCCATTGTCTTATTTCTTTCTCTTCCTCTCCCCCCATTGCTGGGAGATACCCTGGTGCTTAGTGTGTTGCCTCCTTCATCACGGTGCCCTCAGGGCCTGGCATATGAGAGTTGCTCAAGAAACATTTTCAAAATGAAGACATGAACAAGAGAAAAAAAGGAAATCCTTGCCAGCCTGCTCCAGGTCCCTTTGCTGTCAGAGACACCCACCCATTCCATTAAGAATCTTTGTAACCTGCAGAAAAGATAGGCTGTTTAGAAGCTCCCAGATTTGTCTGCAAGGAGCTGTTAGTGAGAGGAGCTCAGCTCTGCTCTGGGGGGTTAGTTTTTATACTTGGCCATGGTCAGAGCCCTCACGGATGGAGAGGCCCGCTCTGCAGCTTCTTCTCCGGGATTTGTGCCCAGGGCGGGACGCTGGTACAGGCGTTGGCTGTGGCTCTCTGCTGCCAGTGGGCTGTCAAGAAAAATACTATAAAGCAGACAGCTTTGAGTCAGAAACATCTGAGATCCAAATCCTCATTGTTTTCTTGGCTGTGAGGCCGTGGCAATTTTTCTAGCTTCCCAGAGTCTGTCTTCTGTGGCCACACAGCTATTGTTAATGAGGTTTTAAAAATTTAAGTAAGGAGTGAAAACTTGGCTTTTGACTGTATCTCCGTTGTAAATGTTTCAGGTCGTGACAAATTGAGAATCAGGGTGTAAAGGACAAAGCCCTTTTGCATTCACTTTCTTTACTTTTTGCTCAGAGAATATACAGATGGTTTGTGTGTGTGTTTTTGTGTGTGTGTGTGTGTGTGTGTGTGTGTATTGTGTGTTTTAAGGAGAAAGAGAAGCTTGAGAGACAGCAGACTTGATTACTCAATGGTGAATGTTTTTGAGCGAAGTTTTATTGATGGGTGACATCCATACTGAAAAGCACTAGCAGTCACAAGTGTCCAGCCTGATGGATTTCCACAAAACCAACACATTCATGCAACCGGCACTGGCATCAAGAAATAGAACTTTACAACCGTTGCAGGAGTCCTTCCGTGCCCCTTCCTGTCACTATCAGTTACTCCCTCCCGATAGCGTAGGCACTGTCTTGATTTTTAATGGTGTAGATTGGTTATGCTGGTTTAGAACTACATGGAAATGGAACCTCACAGCAAATACTCTTTTATGCCTTGTTTCTTTTATAGCATCATGTCCTTAACAGTGACTTCAAATTATGCAGGGTTCCACTGCACCTGATATGAAGAATGCATCCATTCTCTAGATCATGGTTGATTTTGTTTTTGTTTTTGTTTTGTTTCATTTTTGGTAACAGATATCTGATGTGATAATCATATCATGATCTTAGACTGTTCTCACAGAGGGGAAAACACCTAATGTAATCTGATAGGCAGTCATCTAGTGGATTTGATCAACGTTGAGTGCGATGTGTGTATCTCAGAGTGTGAAACCTCACATACTTCATCTCTCTTCTTGACTTCACCTGCTAATCCTTCTAGTTATTTGAAAAGCTAAAATGTAGTATTCATTCTGACAGCATGAACTGAGGGTTTTACAGTGGAGGGGGATGGGAAGAGGAGGGCACGTACTGCACGGAGCACTGAGTGGTACACTAAAACAATGAATCATGGATCATTACATCAAAAACTAATGATGTACTGTATGGTGACTAACGTAACATAATAAAATTAAATTTTAAAAAAATGGCATGGTCGTCATTGGCTTCCTTCTCGGTGTACGTGTGCGTGTGTGCATGTGTCTGTGTATGAGTCTACTCGTACATGCATGTGTCATGGTGCAAGTCATGGGATGAAAAGAATGTTATGTGCATGCAGATGCTCTGCAGATATGAAGCATATGAAAATGGTACTTCTGTTTAGAAGAGTAATCCTTTCAAACGTTATGTGTAAATCACTATCTCTGTCTCGCTTCCCACACCAGGAGTCTTTAATTGGCCTCTTTAGATAGTATATCATTTTTACTTATTACCTACACTTTTGTCTCACTCAGTAAGGCCTCAGTTAAGTTTTTTGCAGAGGTGAAGTGTATGTTTCTATTGCATTAGCAAATTTTTCATTTAAATTCTCTCTGTTGTACTTTTATGAAACCTTTATTTTTTAATTTTTTTAAAAAGATTTTATTTATTTAATTGAGAGAGAATGAGAGATAGAGAGCACAAGAGGGAAGAGGGTCAGAGGGAGAAGCAGACACCCCGTTGAGCAGGGAGCCCGATGTGGGACTCGATCCTGGGACTCCAGGATCATGACCTGAGCCAAAGGCAGTTGCTTAACTGAGCCACCCAGGTGCGCGAAACCTTTAAAAATAGTACAAACTGAAGCTTATAGAAAGTGCAAAGAAGAACTCATCCAAAACGAATTATCTTCTAAAAATAAAATATATTGTTTTTTCCTGGTCTGCTGTATTTTTGAATAGGTTCGAATTTAAATGTAAATAAGCAGCTCAAAAAGCATGTGGATTATAGTCTATAAAATATTGGCTCCTACTTTTAATGTTGTTGATCTGAATGTAATTGTCTATTTTTGAAACAAAAGACAATTTTCCCCTAAATTGATTTTTCAGAAGCTATAATCAGGTCTCTTTTGAAGGCCCCCTCATGCTCTCACTAATTTCAAGTTTGCCTGATTTACACTATCATAAGGATTAATACACTTTTGTATAAGACAGATCCACTGGAATTGAAATGAATCGTGTGGTGTGATGAGCCATGTATCTAATTGACTAACTGAAGGACAAAGGAGCATGCCTGACTGGTGAAATTTGCTTTTCCATGTATGTCACAGGTTATGGGTGTTATCGAGATGTTACAAATATGCGTTTTTAAGCAAAGTTTCTTCATGGGTATCTTCTAACTACTGTTGGGCTGACATTTTTACCAGAGCCAGTCAAATGACCCCTAAAGCTTCTAAAATGTTTCAGAATCTGAGTGCCATGATTGGTTGGCCAGCCAGCACTCTGGTCAACCCAATCTTGCACACCTTAGTGAACACCTCTCAAAAGTACAAGGCATGGAATGCAAGAGAGAACGCAATCACTTTCCTGGCTTTAAAGATTCATGCTCTCAGGGCACCTGGGTGGCTCAGTCGGTTAAGCGTCTGCCTTTGGCCCAGGTCATGATCCTGTGGTCCTGGGATGGAGCCTCATGTCGGGCTCCCTGCTCAGTGGGGAGTCTGCTTCTCCCTCTCCCTGTCTCCCACCCCCTGACTTGTTTTCTTTCTCTCTCTCTCTCTCTCTCAAATAAGTAAAAATCTTTAAAAAAAAATAAAGACTCATGCTCTCATGGAGGTCAGAGAAATCTAGGATCAATCCATAACACCTTTGCATGAACTTCCTGAAGGACTGAGGAAGTCACATCAAAATCGGGTGATCGTTTCCCTGTTTTGCATGAAGACAATACTTGCTCTTAGTTTTTCATGAGGATATATAATGTGACGATGGGAGAGATGTGTATGCAGTAGGCTTATTATGTTTTTTTTTTAAGCTATCTGTATCAGGAAAATAATCACATTAAAATAGATGCAATTATCATGATTTATTTGCAGAAAAACATGGTACATTTTTTAATTTAATTTTACTTGTTAGGGAGCTTTGTCTGAAGTTGTTTAAAGAGAGAGAGATTCAGAGCCCAGAAACAAGTGGAAGAAGAAAACATCTTTTTAAAAAGAAGTGACTTGATTTCCTACTGGCATAAGCCATCTCCTTTGAACTACTAAGGAAAATAAAGCAATATTTTTCTTGGGCCATATTCGAAGAGAGAAATGAGCTGCTTGCTAGCTGTGAATTATGCAGCTTTAATGCACTAGAGAATGTGAATGTGTGCTTGTCTGAAGTGAAGCGAGAGTTAATGTTCTGCATGTCATCTAACATGCCATGTCATGTCAGAGTCGGCTACCGGGTCCCCATCTTGCTCTTCTCGAAAGGTTTACCATCTCTGCTCTGAGTTCGGTGAATCCTTTTTTTTTTTTTTTTTTTTAACAGATATGAAACAAATGTGCTGGTGGTTGAGAATGGGTTGCCTGAGCTTTGCTTCAGGGGCTGAGTCTCCTCCACATTTGTTATTAATCAGGAACATAATTATATTTGGAGCAAGGAAAAGAAATCATTTATCATGGCAGGCCGGGATGAGACAGTCCCGATTCATAGGGCTGTAAACCTACCAGCTGAATCAAATCATTATTGCCAGCTCAATCATTTTAGGTTAACCTAGAGGCAAAATGGAGAATTGTCAACACGTTACCAGTTAGAAAGGAAAGATCCCCCTCCCCCATTGGCATGATGAAAAGTGAAAATGCCCCCAGATGGAGATGCTGAGAGAGTAGATGGCCATGTGGGCATGGAATAAAGAAAAACGAGAGCAAATAATGCAGGAAGTTGTCAGTAGCAGGAAGACAAATATTCAGGTCTGACCTTGTCCCCTCTGATCCCCGAGATAGCCAGTGGCATGACCAGGGAAGCCAGACACCTTCGTCATACGGCGATCTAGTTTGGCGCTTGCGTGGGTCTGTGTCAGTCAGCAGAATGTAAATATTTAAAGGGTCTGATTGGCAGTGAGCTGTTTCAAGAGCCTTCTGTTTATAATCAGTCACTGAAGTAAATGTTTCCTATTATATAGGCAGCATGTGGTAGGTTACTGAACTTCACCGCCTGGGCTAAAGTAACACAAAGAATGTAAAAATCTGGCAGCCATGGAATGCCTTGGCTACTTTTTCAATATTCAGCCAAGCTTTCACATCTTGCTGTCATGATGGTTGCCCCCCACCGCCCCCCTGGCAGGTCCCATGTGGTGCTGGCATTTTCTGAGTTCACGCACATTGATGGAGGATCGTAACAACCTGAATTACCTTAGACTGCTTGCTTGGCTTCATAGGCAGAGATCGTACTTGAAATAAACACATTAGCTCTGAACAGATAGCCTTTCAGTCCCGATAGCTTCCCTGGGTCAAGTTCACTTTCATTGGACCAGAGATCTTCTCGTAGCAGAATCATTTCAGACAATCACCAAGGGATAATAAAATACCCACATATTTTGACTGCTTCACCAAAGAGATGGTTCTGAATCAAGTACTGGTATCATGCTTTTCACTTATATTTTATTTTATTAGAAGATTTTATTTGAGAGACAGAAAGAGAGAACACAAGCAAGGGGAGGGGCAGAGGGACAGGGAGCAGCAGACTCCCTGCTGAGCAGGGAGCCTGATGCGGGACTTGATCCCGGGACTCAGGGATCATGACCTGAGCTGAAGGCAGACACTCAGACTACTGAGCCACCCAGGTGCCTCCTCACTTATATTTTTAATAATAACCCTTTTGTCCTTCATTTAAATTTTGATTGCATTAAGTTGTCTGCCTTCATGTTTGTGTTTATGCCAACCTTGATTCAGCTTTTGGGCAGAGACTCCAAGACTCCTTTTTATTTGCTGGTAACCTCAGATCTCATTTTTCTTTACCCAGTCCGGGAGGTAATGGATTGTCATGTAGCCGAGGAGTATTCCCTCTGCACTCCCGTGTGCGTGTGGTGGTCACTCCACCACTTGGTATGAAGTAGCCACTCAGATGCGTATCGGATGAGTGAATGATTAACTGGCTGGGGCCCATGTTATCGGAGAATAAGATATTCAGTTGGACCACGGAAAGGAATGGGTTTTCTGAACAGCAGGGCAGAGATTGTGCCTATAGGGCCCCATTTCCTCCAGCGAGGCTGTCCCAAATGTGCTATCCTCAGTGCTCTTTCTTTACCTTACTTCATGGTTTTTATTGCCTGTACCATTTACCTGCTTTATGAAATTGCATTTGCAGTATTCAGTTTCAAGACCTTCATTTCTATCAATGTATAGGTGTCAATTTCATAAGAATTTTTGGAGGGCCCGCTCGTTTTCTATTGCTGCTTTAATAAATTACTGCAAACTCCGTGGCTTAAAACACCACCCATTAATTACTGCACAGTTTTAGAGGTCAGAAGCTCTGGTGGGCATGGCTGGGCCCTCTGCTTAGGGTTTATAAGCTTGAAATCAAGGTGTTGGCTGAGCTGCATTCTCATGTGGAAAACTTGGAAAAGAATCCACTTCGGGGTCATTCAAGTTGTTGGCAAAGTTCGGTCCCTTGCAGTTGGAGGACTGAGGTCCTGTTCCTCTCTGGCTGTCAGCCGGGGGTCCCTCTCTGCCCCTAGAGGCCACCTACATGCCTTCTCACAGAGCCTTGTCCATCTTCAGACCAGAGGTGGTGCTGAAATCCTTTTCATGCTGCAAATTTCTCTGACTTTCCCCTTTGCTGCCATGGGAGAACTTTCTCTGTCAAAGGGCTCATGAGATTAAGCCCACCGGGATAATTTCCCTTTCTTCAGGTCACCTACTAAGTAACTTTAATGACACTGGCAAGATCCCTTTAGCCCTGCAAAGTAACACAATCACTGGAGCAGCACCGGGGAGCGAAGTCAGGGGTCCATCTGAGAATTAGCGTTCCGCTTACCACAGGGGGCGAGGGGAAATTCATACCAGATTAACCGCAAGGAAGGTTGTTCCGTTTGAACATTTAACGCTGTACTTTCCTCTGCACCGTGCCATTCCTCCTTTTCAGCATCCCAGTGCACATTTCAGCCACGGCCTCCACTTCCAGAGTCTAAAAGAGGCTCTGAATCACTTGCCTACTCGAGCAGTTATGCCTTGTCATGGTGACATTTCAGGCACCCCTGGTCTTGACTCTGCAGCAGCTCTAGACTTGGAAATACAATTGCGGGATCTCTTAAAGAATACCAAGGCTGCATGCCCCCATTTTCATGTAGGTTACACTGACAATTTTGTGTTTTCCTCATTTGGTTAAGTATGGTGGAGATTACTGCTATATGAGTCCTAGCTGCAAAGTGTGTCTGGATGTGCCGTGGTCTCCCTGAACTCTCCTGGCTTTGAGAATTCCATGGTATTTTTCCCCAGCTTGTTGCAAGCCCTTCTGCATTTAGCTGCATTGCCCCGTCCGTCCCACATGCATCATTTCTGCATACGCCACCTACCACCTGTTGTCTGTCCAGCATTTAACTTCAGGCAGCATGCACTCTTTGCCTTCCCTTGATGAGGTAAACACCTTTCATGGCAGGAACTGAAGTAGCGTTATGTCTTATTTTGTAATTCAGGGCCAGGAAGCTTAGCGGACCTCGTATGGCACCTTCTCCCTGCTCCAGTGATTTCATCCTGCTGCTGCCAAGTGGTCCTTCCTAAAATACCATTTGCTTCAAGAAGCCGTTGCTATCCCAAGCTCATCAGTGGCTCTCTGTTGGCTGCTAAATCATCTCCAAGCCTCCTGGCCAGCTCTAGTTCTCACTCCTTCCTAGATTAAAACCTTGACCATAGCCAGCTTATCTCTCAGTATTTTCTCTCATGTACTACTCCTGAATCTATTATCCATCTTAGCAGCGTACATCTTATTTTGCTTTGTAATTGTTTGCTCTTCCCCATGAGACACACCGTTTCTGAAACACAGTCACTGTGTCTTACCTCCTTTTATCACTTGGGGGTTTGTATCAGTCTGCCATGTGTAAGTACCCAGAAAGTGTTGGCTAAATTGATTTGAACATGCCAATCAAGAGATTAGTTAAGAAATATGTATCGAGTCCCTACTGTGGTCCCACACATTGCCAATGGATGGAAGATGAGAGGTGAACAGGATGCGACGTCTGGCCTTGAGAAGATCTTGAGTTCCCAGAGAAAGACGTGGACTCGATCATTCTGTGATGAGAGCTCTAAGCGAGGTGCGCGTGAGGTATGAGCACAGAGGTCAAAGCACCCTACTCCACCTGGTGGGCTAGGGGAAGACTAGGCAGGCAACTTGGAGGAGGTGATATTTGCACCGTGACTTAGGATGAGGGGGCATTCACAGAGCGAGTCATCGTGACAGAATTGGGGATGGGAGAGCCATTCTGGGTCAAGAACACCGAGGTGTGCAAGCATAGACGTGTGCAAGGGGGTGATGGCATCAAGGCAGTGTGCTTGATTTGTTAGAACCTGCGAGCGAGTTGTAAAAGGCTGCAGGAGTAGACTGAAGCCAGATTACAAGAAGCCTCAAATGCCTTGAGTTTTGCCCAGTAGGCACTGGGTGGCCAGGAAAGGCTTTTCAGGAAGTAACGTGTGATGAGATTAGTAGTTTGTCTTTCTTTCTTGATTCTTTCATGTAAGCCATGGAAAGATGACAATTTGCCAGAATGTGCTATTGGTCAGGCAGCTGGCTGCCTGCATCTGTGCTCTTTGGTGGCCCTGCAGCATGTCCCTGGAGGATGGGCCAGAGGGGTTGGAGGCAAGAGTGAGCATGGCCCGTGGAAACTGGTCCTGCCTCGCCCCCCGCCACCGCTCCCCGCCGCCCTTGTTTCTGGCTGCACAGCTGCCCAGGGCTCAGCTCCCTCACTCCCTCTGGAGAGGGAGAATCCTGCTGGACCCGACCTCAGAGCTTCCATGCCCACCGCACCTTATCTATCTCCCTCCTCTGCCTCCTGTGGCTTCAGCCACATTGCCCTGCTCTGGAATATCTGATACTGTGTCTGCTTAAAAATCCCCTTTTCTTCCCCCACAGTCCCCTGGGGGAAAAATAAATACTTGATAGATTTCAGTCACTTGGTCTAGGGCTCTGTTCTTGCAACTTCCAGATTTACGAATTCTTGAAAGAACACAGAGAAGAAAGTTTGTCTTACCTTATTTCTTTCCATGCCACTGTTTATCTCTTCAGTGGAACAAACTTAGATGCTGAAAATCTCTTGAACTTAAGGGAAGGACAGGAACCCTCTGGTACCCCACTTTCTGTCACATGCCTTGAGTGTCATGGGTACTTGCATGAAGGAAGTTGGAGAACCAATTATAAAAACTAAGATGGAACCAGAGTGGATAAAACGACTGATACTGTAGTAGCAGGAGGAAGGGGCTTCAAAGGAGGTACTGTTATGAAACCTTTTTAGAGCTCTTGTATCTTTTGCGCCTCAGAGGATATATCTTGGCAAGTTGAAAAACCATTATATATATAGTAAAATACATATAGTAAAACACACGCTCCCATCCTTGGAAAATTTTGTGAAATGGGGAAAATAGAGATAATGAATAACTATTTTGAGTAAAACAAACCTTATAGCAGTCATGACAAACAAGAAATGTCCCAAAGAGACTTTTCTGGAGCTAAAGTAGAATTCCAGAGCCAATCCTCCATGGCCCCTCACTTAGGCTCATGCTCATCCTGGACTTTGACTTAGAAATGTGCTTTGGCTTCTGATTTACAATAACTTGGGGGAAAAAAACCCAAAACAACCAGAAGTAGGTCCTTTACATAAACTCCTTTTTGTAATTTTCAATTTACTTTGTCCCTTTATATTTTAAACTGCTGCTCCCACAAGCACTTGATATGGTAAACAGTTCTGCCTTGGACTGTTAACATGACTTGTTTTGTTTAGTTGATGCTATAAAAGCATTTTTATTTAAGCTACTCTTATTCACCTCAGCATTTCCCCATATTTTCAGCCAAGTGATATTTTTCTCTTTGTAAAAAAAAAAAAAATGGGGAACAAGAATAAAAAATCATTATGACATGATATTAATGTGCATTTAACTTGGTAATTAGCCAATAAGATGGATTTTTCCAGTTTTACCTCCCTAGAAAAACTTAGACTCCATATTAGCACATTTCATATTATGTCACATAAATAAGGACTGTTTGATTGGGTCCATATCTATCCTGCCTCTGCAACTACTAGCATGGTGTCTCCACTGGTCCTAGAGTCTGCACCACTTTCTCCATGTTACATCCTTATCTCCTACTCTAACCTTAGACCCTCAAGGGCAAGGTCTAAGGCTCTTTGGGTAACTGGTGGCACTCAGCATGGAAGTCTGCGTCGAGCAGGCATTCAGGAATACCTCCTTGAGGAATACATGAGTGTATTTTCCTAGAGTTACATATGTACATTTCTCAACACATGGTTATCTTGATTACAGATGTGATTCAAGTCACTTCTTAGGGTTTCATTATGGTTATACTTCGAAGTTCATTTTAAAATTATGAGTATCTTTTCCCTTAAAAGCAATCCATTGATGTTCATGGACACATGGTAGGTGTGAAAGACGGGCTAATAAGCCTTTGTGAAGAACAGGAAAAAGACTACCATGTTATGCAGTCTGTTTTACTAGAATACTGAAGATAAAATCTCCCAGTGTATATATGTTATGTAATTATAAATTCTGCGCTTTTAGGACATGGACAGAAAAAATTAAAAAATAACACATAGTCATTGAACAAAGTTTTTTGTGCCTGTTTTTTTTCTTAGATTTCCTCCACAGCAAGCTCAAGTCACCTTGAAATCTCTGTGTCTATGTTGCCCTCTATTTACAGACTGTTGATCATTTATAGGAAACAAAGTTGTTCATTGTTTTTGGCTTCATAATTCATTTACATAATTTATCATCACAATTGTATTTCTAAAAGCTAGTTGATATCCTTGACATGTTTTAGACTGGGCTAATCAAGTCACTTCTACCCTAATTAATTAAAAATAGGTAAATGCCTTCTGATCCTTGGGTTCTGTCGAGGTACTCTTCATTGAAGAATGATGAAGAATGATGAGATTGTAGTTATTTTTATTTTTTAAAAATTTTATTTAAATATTTTTTAAATTAATTTTTTGAGAGATTGAGCAAGGGGGCGGGCAGAGGGACAGGGATGAGAGAATCTTAAGCAGATTCCGTGCTGAGCGCAGAGCCCAGTGCAGGGATCCATCTCAGGCCCCTGAAGTCATGACCTGAGCTGAAATCAGGAGTGGGACGCTTAACTCACTGAGCCACCCGGGTGCCCTATGAGATTGTATTTAATGCAGGAAATTATTATCTCCTAAAGTCACTAGTTCTTTGTACAAGTGTGCACCAGTTTTACCACTAAACAATACTGTGTTGAAAAGATACTGTAAAAAGCCCCCATGCTTGTTCATGTGGTGTTGCTTGCTTCTTACCCTCTCTCCCTTCCCTCCTTCCTCTCTTTTCCACATTTTCCACTTGTCTCCAATTTAAGTTCACTCTGTTGCTGCTCTCCCGCCCTTCTTTTGTTATTATTTTTCTTCCAAATTATCCTTTGAGCTGCACTTTGCTCTGGATTTTCAGGGATGGGTCCATGTCCCAGAAAACCTAGAAGAGTGAGTAGCAGTTGATAGAAATCAAATATCTTCAACATCATTAACTGAACAGGCTGTGGCATTGATGAAACTTCTTGTACTGTTTCCATAAACATGTTTTACTATCAGATTTACCATTTACAGGCCCCATAAGACCTAAACATAAATCTTTGTTTATCTGTCTCTAGCAATTGATTTATGCTTTAATGATTTCTATTTTGGAGACATCTTAACAACAGCACATTTGATTTGGATGCTTCAGGGAGATAATAGAGCCCCATGAAAGAGAATGTGTACTTTCTTAATCGTGTGCAGGTGATACTGTTTATATGGACTTACAGGCACTGATTTCCCTGGATCATTTTTCTAGCCCGTAAAATAAGAAATTAAGGTTTGACATAAACTTATTATCCTTCAGCTTTATTTCTAATAGCCAAAGTGTTTGAAGAACCCAAATGTTCTGGTTTCCTCCAAAATTGCCTTAAATGATAAAAATGTATTCACAGACTTGGGGCAAGTAACGTTAACTTCAATTTTGCTGAAATCCAGGAGAGGTTTGTTTGGGTCTGCAGTAGTGTTTGTTGATTTCCTTAGAAGGTGATTTCAGTTCTCTTGCACTCCGTGAGGTCTAGACTTCCTACTGCATATTTATAAGGTGGGACAGGACTAAGTTCTCTGCTTACTGTAAGGGGATGGCCCTGGCTCCATGAAAGACAGGAGAGTATTGATCTTGTCAGAAGGCATGTTTACTCCAACCTCCAGCAATAGGAAGCAGGGCAAAACATGAAACCACAACGTAACCCTCCCATTTTCGGATCAAGCTTAGTTTTTGCAATCAATTGTCTTTTAAGCTGCCTATAGTTATTTGGTCAAATGCCAGCTTAAAGATGGCAGCAATTACCCAATTTGTGAAGATAACCCCATTTTAGGCCCTGCAATTCGGTGCAAGCCCCTTCCTGAGTAATGCTGTCTGTATTACAGCACTGGGGTGATAGGGAGGTCTTTGAAGCTTGGATTCCCATTTTGCAAGCACTCTGATACCTTTTAGAAGCTCCTTATTTTCCCCAAAGATCTTCTTGCTCCCCGTTAGGATCCTTCCCACCTGAATGAAGTCCTGTCTCCGTGTTCACGGTAGATGCAGAACCAACATCAAGTTTGGGGAGTCCATTGGCTTGAAAATAGCAGAAACCAAACTGCCAAATCCATAAAAGTTTTTAATGTGGCAACTTTAAAAGAAAGCCACAGCTAAAAATGCCCATGAGCTTGAAAATCTATTACTAGATTTGAGCAAACATTTATAGTTTCATAAAAAGTTAGTAGACATCTGGACATTAAAATTACAATAAACTTGTAAGATTTTTTAGAGACTCCATTTCCAATTATATATTATCTTCTCTTAGCCTTTTACTGTTTGTGAACTTTTAAAAAAGTATCGAAAAATGCCTGGTTCATAATGAAATAGTGAGTTGCTGTATTTGATTTTTCTACATGCTTAGTGCTAGATGGATGCACTTAGTCGTATTATGCCTTAGAAAATGCAAATTCAGCTGAAAAGAGAGCATAATTATTATTTGTGTCAATTTGTATGTGATCCCATGGGTGTTCAAAATTGGTAAAGAATGATCCAAGATTGAGAATATCAAATGAAAAATTTCAATATTATGGCTGTTGTAGAAATTAAATTACTTTTTATGGGACAGTGTGGAAAATCTTTTCATCCATTGAAAAATGGTGTTTAGAAATGAAACAGGGACTTCTTATCATGGGGCCATAATTTATTCACCATAAACATCTTTCAGCCCATGATGGCAATGGTTTCAAAAAGTTGTCTATGGTTATAAACTAAGAGATGCTGAAGAGTTTTCTCTTACTGTGGCTCTTCCTCAATAGCCTCTTCTTTCCTAGCTAAATTATTTCCAAGTCAGAATTATAATTTCCTCCTGGGGGGTTTAATCACATCAAATAGAATTTGGCATGTCTATGGTTCCACGTATGGCAGAAAGATGTTTGGAAAAAAACAAGACAAAACATCACTGGTTTTATATATATGTATATATATAAGCTGTGAAGGAATGGCCAGCTGGACTCCATCTGTTCTCCATTTTTCCCATCTGTAAAATGGCATAATAATAGTATCTACCTCATAGGGTTGTTATTAAATGACATAGTGATGTGAAATCCTCACCAGAGGGTCTGGTGCTTATCTAGAACTCAGAAAATATTCAACAGTAACTGCAAAAAAGCAATGGCAACAAGGACACCAGAACCTCAATGAGAATGAGCCTCACTTGTGGCCAGTGTGGTATACTCACTTACATGTTACGTAGGTTTGAGGATCCTAAAGTGATAGAACGGACTGTTGCAAGTAGGAATTGTAACTTCTCTTCTGGGGTCCCTTTAGAGATAGTCCGTCTGGCAGCCCATGGATGAAACTCTTCAACTCAGAGGTGCCTCTTGCTCCAAGGTTTTTTTGTTTTTTGTGTTTGTTTTGTTTTGTTGCTTTTTAAAAAAAATTACAGTGAAGATGCATTTAAGGAACATAATTTTCTACTCTTCCTTAGTTTTGGTAATATTTATTTGTTTTTTTAAAAGTGAACCAAAGGAAATTAAACATGAATACATGCATTTACTTTCCTTCATGGAATGGATATCTAAATGTAGATATAGATTTCTGAACATTGCAACGTATGAAACATGTACCAACCTGCCAAAATCCTCTCCCTGAGCCATGTATAAATTGTCTGGGAGGTTTGTACACACTTGTAATGAAGAGTCTGACTCCAATTTTTGACGTTTGACTGCTGACAGCATTTGAGTCATCCGCCTGCATCTGGGGAAGCTGATAAGAAAACCCGGATGCTCCCTCCTTTGGTGCCTGTGGGCGCCCACACTCGGGAGCCTCACCCCGTCCCATCCCCTAAGCATTACAAAAACCTCAAGCCAGTTGCCTTTCCCTCCTCTCTCAAGGTGTTTTTAGACCACCTTTTGAAGCCTGCCCTCCCCTCCCTACAAACCTTTTTATACCTTCTGGGTTTACGTTGAGGGGAGGGGGTGTCACCAGTCTCAGTATTCAAACCAAATTTTGGGTGGAGGTCTATCCTCTTCCCGTGGAGTGGGCACAGTAATACTGGATATAAAGTGTACTCTCAGAGCTTCTTATCTGCATTTTAGTTGTTATTTGCATGTTGTAAATATTGTCAGAAGGAAGTAACAGTGATAACAATAAAGTCCCTACTTTCTGCTAAGTGTCATATTAAGCCTTTACGTGTATTAATTGTTTCCTTTAATTCCACAACCGCCATTTGATCCAGAGTATATCCTATTTTCAGGGACAAAACTGAGGCACAGAAAGATTAAATTACAGTTTCAGTGTCATAGAAGTAGTAACTGGCCAAGGGAGGATTTGAATCCAGGCGATGTGGGTTCAGTACCTCTCTGCTCTGTTGCTTTCCCTTTCGTATAAGCCTACAATACAATCTTTGTAAAGCATTTTATTGAGGAAATCATCCTTGCATTTCCTCTTTTCAGCCATCACATATTAAAAAGAGAAAAAAAAAAAAAGAGGTTATAGCACATATCCGAAGCTGTATACATATTGTAGTCTCGAGCAAATCCTCATGCACTGAGAACAGGGCTCCTTCCTCCCAAGCAAACACTGGTCTTGTGCCTAGCAGGCAACTGACGAATGTTTCTTGAAGTGAAATGATATGCAGATATTTAGATATGAGTGCTTTCTGTCTTCTGGTTTTTTTCCTCTTGACTTCTCTTGTCAAATTATTAATTTGTGCCTGTGGGTCAAATGCTCTCAGAAAAATCAGGTGGAATAATGGAGCAGAATTTTTAAAAAATTACATACTTAAAGGAATATGTCATTTGCCTGATAAAGCAGTAATGATATTTTAGTGCTTGGCACTTCCATGATCGTTTGTATTATAGGCTGCTGGAATTATACCTAATTATATGTATATATGATTTACCATCTGGATGGTGAGCCCTGAGAATACAAAACCAACATCTTATTGAATTCTGCATCACCCACTGCACTAACGGACCTTCACACATGGGCCTTTCTCAGTAAATGTTGATTAAGTTGTTAAATAACTATGAAACTATGTCTAAAATGCATAGATTGTACCTCAGAGAAATAGCCGCTACCAGGTACCATGCTGTTCCATCTGCTTTATGCTTATCAACTCTGGTCCCTACAGTAAGGCAGCGCTACTTTCTCCACTGCCCAGAGCTTCATAGAGAGTAAATTCTGGAACTGTGACTCATTCCCGGCCATCAGCATCACATCAACCATGCCTGCTGCCACTCTGCCTTTTTATCTGGAGTTGAGGTCTTGAAACCCTAAGCTTACTGTCCCTGGAGAGAAAGATCTTTGAAATGTATTCAGCTGCATTTTTATATATATATATTTATAAACCTATCTGAAAATCCTTTGTTTTCAAAAAGATGGAATATGGGAGAAGATTATGTAGTTTCCCTACCTGACCCTACTTCCCACCTCATCTCATCTAAATTCTTCTAATTAAAGAAAGGAGAAACATTTTGATTATGGTTATTTAGGGACTGAAATTTATAAAAGACATTTTAAGATGGGAGCTGGGGATGGTTAGTGTGAGAAAGATGTTCTGCCTTGAGGAGGAAAAGGACAGAAGGCAGGAGGGGGTTCCAGGCAGAGTTTCTAGACATTCTAAGAGGGAGGTGCTGGTGTGGGCTGCTTAGACTTTAGAGCCAGACGGTCCGTCCTCAGTTGAAATCCTAGCCTTTACTTTAATGAAAGCAGCAGGCCCTTCTGTGGGCAAGTTACTTAACTGCTTTTGGCAGGGGGGGTCTCTTTCTCTTCATCTACAGAATGGAGACACTGATTCTCACCAGCAGGGTTGTTGTAAGGAAGAAATGGACAGTGCCACCAAAGCCCCGATGGTCACAGCTGGCCTTCTGCCAACAATCCTTGCATTAGAGCAGGTCCCCTTGTCCATGAAACACAACTGCTCTCACCCCTCCAGCGCCAGATGTTAGGCGGGCTAGCCCACGTTCAGACCCAGACACGCTTTTGACCTCAACGAAGTCAGAAAGCTCAGTGACTCAGTTTCTCCATGAAGGAAAGAGAAGCAATAAATTTGATCTAAATACCTATACAACAAAATAACATAGGAGAAAGGAAGCTTGATGCCCTGATTTAATTACTTACCAATTTTTGTAAAGGAGGCTTGCCTTCCAGAGGATGTCATCTTGAGTCAAAGGCGAGTGGCTATATTCAGGACAGCTGGACAGTGTAATTTCATGGAATATGTTGGGTTTTGCTGCATGCCATGCTGATGAATAAAGGGGGGGGTGGAGACAAACCTCACACGCCAAGCATTAGAGAGAAGCTCTACAACCATCTAGCTCCTGACATCACGGAGATGGTTTCCTGATGCACTGTGCCTCCCTAGGTCACACTCATGTCTTTGCTGGGAGCCCTCCCCAGAGCTGCTACCCTTCTCAAGGCCAGGGCAGCCCTTGGCTTGGCTCTACAAATACACGTGACATGGTGGTCATCACAGTGAGAGCCTTCACAGTTGACGCCCAGATCTTGACATCCAAATGATCCCAGTCAAATGTGAGAGAGAGACATCTAGACAGAGACTGTCTGTGGGCTTCATGCAGTGGGAGTATTTAGCCAGGAAGTTACATGGGCACAGAGAACTGAGTCACATGGGGGACTTCACGGTAAGTTTTGGAATTGACCTTTACTTCAAAAAGATGAATAGAGAGAGCCTGTTGCAGAAAGCGGGGAAGGACATTCCAGCAGATGAAACTGCATGATCAAAGGCCCAGAGGACAAGGCGCAGTGCAGTGCACGCATGGGGTTGGAGGTGAGAGGTGAGGAGCATCACAGAGCTTCCAGTGTGAGGCCACAGCTCGGAGAGGAATGGGTGAAGGTTATGGATGGGTCAGGAAAGGTCATATCTGCCAGGCCAGGGAGATTAGACTTTATCTTGTAGGTAGGAGGCATTTCAGATCTCTCTCACGGGTGACTTCATGGAATTGATTTGGGAAGGGGGATGGTTTGGAAGGAAGCAGGGTGACCCACGAGGGCTAAGAATCTACTGCTATCCTCCACATGAGGGACATTGAGGACCTGGAGCAGGGCAATGGGAGCAGAGAGGATTGTGCGTGCTCCCATGGCAGGAAGTCAGTAGCCTGCCTCAGTGTCACAAATGAAGAACACCCAAGTCTCAAGTTGACTTTCCTCTCCTCCTCACCACACATCTTTTAAAGCTCTTAAAGGTCTTGTATAAGCCCATCATTCCTATAATGACTTTAAGCTAAAGAAAGAGAAAAAAGAAAGAGTTATTTAAAGGTAACTATGGTATATATTTAAAAATTCAGTTATAATCAGTTTCTATGGAGTTAGCAGAAAACTTGTAGACAGGTGGGGTGTGGGTGTTGATGGGCGGAATGTGGGTGGGTCAGGCAAGGCATACAAGGATGAGCACAGTGATTTTCCCACTGGCTTGCCGTGAGGAAGCTTGAGCCATTGGATGACTTTGTGGGGAAGGGACTAGAGTTTAATACTCAAAAAAGAGCCTTCGGTTCACATTTTACGTAGCCCCAAAATAGAAACCCGCTTTTTTTCAAATGCCTGTCTCTAAAGGGCCAGAGGATCAGGGGCAGAGCATTGTGAACATGTTCAAATCCAGCCCAAGTGGCATCACGCTTTGTGGAAAGGACTCGGCCTCACGAAGCAGCCATGGTGCCTTGCACTTCGGCCAGGGTACTAAGGCCGCTGTTGTTTTGCCGGTGGTTTAGATCTCTGTTTTTATACATAAAAACAAGAATGGCTTTCAAGACATGACTGTTCTAAGTCCTTGGCTAGGTCCTGTCCACTTTTCAGGTTTCAGCCCAGGTGTTACCCTCTTTGAGGGAGATTCTTTGACCTCTAGTCCCACTGAAACACTTCTGTCACATAACACTCGGCAAATCAAATTGGAATTGACCTGCCTTCCCAATGGACCATGAGGCCTTTGAAGGTAGGGACTGTTTGATTTGTGGGTTTTCAACACCTAGACAGTGCCTGGCAGAGGTTAAGCATTTGGTAAATGAAGGAATTTACCTTCATTTACAATCTTGGATTGTACTCTATACCAGCTCCTGTTGTGCTCATTTTGATGATCTAGTTCTGGTTTTCTTTTTTTTTCCCGTGTGTGTGTGTGTGTGTGTGTGTGTGTGTGTGTGTGTGTGTGTGTGTGTGTGTGGCTTAAAACATAGTTCTGTCCGCCTGGTTTCTTTCAGCCTCAGTGGAGTTCCAGTTAGTAAGCCTGTTTGTAAATCTTTAGCTTACATGAAAAAGTACAAATTACATTGTTTGTGTGTTCATAAAATATTTCAGTCGGAGCCTGTGCTTACATGAACAGTTTACTGTCAAGCATACAGATTACTTTCATCAGCCATTGGTGAATACACATGACCCCTGGAGCAGAGCCCTCAGGAATGGGTTGGAAGAAAGAATGAGGTGGTCAACATGGTAGCTACAGTCTGCTGAATTTATCAGCCAGGTAAATGTCTTACACAGTGCTCTCTGATTTTTCTCACTTTTGCTGTCTCTTTTTTTAAAATCCCAAAAGACCCATTTGTAACTTTATAAAAAGACATACAATGAAAAAAAAATCTTTTCTCAAGAGGAAACTGTGACCTCAGTAAACCTTGGGAAAGACTCCGTATGGTTTTAATTCTTTTGATTTAAAAATTGCTGTGCATGCGTGTGTCTGTGTGCGCATTACGTGTGTGTGTTTGTGCTTTACTTGGATGTGGGTGTAAAGTGGGGAGGAGTTTAAGAAATTGTACACAAAGGGCATTAATATTCCTTCTGACAGCAGAGACTTCCAAAACACAACAAAGCCAAGTATTTCTACTTTCTCCAGAATCTTTTTGCGAGGTCTAATTGAACGAAAACGGGAAAAACAGTCACCTAACATTGCTTATCATGTATGTTTTAGCGCCTCGTGTTTTGGAGAAAGGATTTTTTTCTTTTCCTAAAGACTAGACTAGAACTTACTTTTTTGTCAAAGGGGAAGGCAACTCTAGAATCCTGGAATCTTGCTAGCAGTCAAAAGAAGTGTTCCCTTCACAGTACCAGATGAGTAGATTATTATATTTATTTATTTTTTTAAAGATTTTATTTATTTATTTGGCAGACAGCAGAAGAGAAAGCACAAGCAGTGGGAGCAGCAGACAGAGAGGGAGAAGCAGGCTCCCCGCTGAGCAGGGAGCCTGATGCGGGGCTAGATCCCAGGACGCCGGGATCTTGACCTGAGCCGAAGGTGGACGCTTAACGCTTAACACATTGAGCCACCCAGGTGCCCCTTGGATGAGTAGTTTAAATTGAAATCAAAGTTTCTGAAAGTCCAGATACTTATTGCTCAGCCAAGGTCCTTCTTTGCAAGCACCTTGAGAATGTACTGTTCATCTGTGCAAGCTGTTAAGGTAAAAAGCAAACTATCAGTTTGGGGCCAGTGATTGGCATCTGGTTATGCTCTCTGGAGCCTGGCTCATTTAACAGACTACTTCCAGACTCATTACATTTCACGGTTTTCATGGCCACCATCTGTTCACTGCATGGAATTGCTACACCTTTCCACGACTCCTGCACGTTTTCCATTAGGCTGGCTTTATAAAGTCTTCGTTATTATACGGGCTCTCTTTGGAATAGCATCCAAGTAAAGTACATTTTGTTGCTCTTCAATTATGTTTTTACTCCAAGAAGTAAAAGGTTAGTGTAGAAGATTTTAGTATGATTACGTTGTCCCGTAACTTTTCAAAAGGTCTCTTCAGAGAATGAATGACCACAGTTTAAATAATTTTAAGCCATTCATGGTCATAGGCAGTTACTCTGTGGCTTTTCAAAAACACCAAACAAGCAAGCCTTTTCCCCCCTCCTCTGATGTTACAACTTTTCTTTGTC
This sequence comes from Callorhinus ursinus, assembly GCF_003265705.2. Taxonomy (NCBI): domain Eukaryota; kingdom Metazoa; phylum Chordata; class Mammalia; order Carnivora; family Otariidae; genus Callorhinus; species Callorhinus ursinus. The sequence goes on from NW_027397064.1 coordinate 8,605,616, forward strand.
AAAAATTGGAGAATTTACAGATTTAAAGAATTAATCCCAAGACAGTTGCACATGTTTTGAGGAAGTTGAAAGAAAGCTCAGTGCTTACTGCCATTCAAAAAGGTTTCTTGAAAAGCATAATTGATATGCAGCCCAGAGCATCCCCCTATCCTTCAGACTACTTGGTGGATACACAAAGTCAGCTTATCCAAAGTTTAATTCATCATTTCCTTTTCCAAATTGTTCTTTTTTCTCTAAGTGACACTAGCCCCCCACCCAACTCAATAAGTGTCCTAAGAGGACACCTGGTCCAGTGTCCACCCGTGACCACCAACATCCAGTGCAGTCATGAATCATCCTGATTTTCCTTCCCACTACCTTCTCATCCCCTGCCTTGGGCATTCATACCACTTCTCTCTTCTACTCCAGCTGCTGTGGTTGCTTCTTCACTTGCCTGCCTGCTGCAAATCCTCAACCCATTCACCCCCATGGCAGTCAGAGGGATCCTTCTCAAATAAAAAGATTGATAAATACTGTTTGCCTGCTTGAAACTCATGAACGGCCACCCCACTGAGTTCAGGATAGAATGCAAACTTCTTTCCCAGACTCAGCATGACCCCTCGCGCCTTTCATTTCCTCATGTCTCCGCTTTGAATCTCTTTCTGGGAGATGCCTCCCTGTTTCCCTGAGTTTGGGTTTGGAGCTCTCCTCTGAGCCCCCAACACAGCACATAACACACGATTATAAGGGTATGTTTGTATCTCTGTATCATCCTCTGGACTGGAAGCTCCCTGAAACCAGGGACTCTGCTTCCTGTTACCTCCCTAGCGCCTAGGAAGATGCTTGGCATGTGATGTGGTATACACTCAGTAAAAGTCTGTTGAATGAAGGGAATTTCACTCTGGGGGGATGTTACAAGGTGAGACAAAATGCCATTCAACAGATTTTGCAGTTGGTTAATTCAATTATAGTTGCTAGACTCCCCAAGTGAAGTGAAGGCATCATGGCACTTATGTAGTCAATTTGTTAGCTGGGACCATTTAATTTGATTTATTGTTCGGTTCTTCAGTGCTTTAGCATAGCTGGCAAGCACACTGCAGTTGGATTCAGAAACTGCTTGGGCTCAAGCCTTGGCAATATCCCTTAATCTGTGGGACTGGACATATCAACTGATTTTTCTGAGACTCCGTTTCCTCCTCTGTTAAATAATGATCCTGAAATGTACATGTGTGATCACACATGCAAATGCCTGACCTGGTGCCTAGCACATAGTAGGTATTCAATAAATGATTGTTTCATGTATTGTCATGTGTGAGAGCTAAGAAATACTGCTATTTCATGTTGGTCAAGATGTTTTGGTATTTATTACTTGAAATCAAGCCACTGCATGTGACATAATTTACCAATCCTGTCTTAGTGTCTTCATTTTACTTTAAAAACTAGTAATACAACTTTAACCAGCCTAACCCCAAACACACACACACACACAAACACACACACACACACACACACAGCATTTTCATCAATTCTATTTTGTTTGCGATCTATTTTCTCATTTCTCTCTTTGTATCTTATCCTATAGAAAATGCACGGTTTAGCTTCAAGGAGAGGAATGACCCTGTTTCTAAGTTAGCTTTGCTTTGTTGGTTTTGAGCTAAAGGTTCCTGAAATAATGTCAAATTTATATTTAAAAAATTATATCGACGCCAAAGACAGACATTAGTGTCATTACACTTATAGGTAATTTCACACGTGTCTCCTTCTGAAGCATTATCACACTTCTTGCTTTTTTAGCTATAACACTTTTCATGGATTTTTGAAGCAGTGGTAATGGAGCTTTTTTCTCTGTAGGCATTGTTCATGGTTGACAAATGTGTCTTACGGACATGATACAATCGATGGTAGAAAAAACAAATTCAGTCTCTGCTTTCAAGGAACTCTTTTTGTTTTTTCTTTTTTTTTAACTTACTCTCAATTTAATTAATTTAATGAACGTGATTAAAAGCACATCTATTGACTTGCATTCTTATTAAGTCTTTGAAAGTGCGTGACACTAAGGTTGAATGAAGATGAGTAGCTGGCAGAGTTCTAAACTATGCACTCAAGAGAACCACCAAAAGAGTTCCAGAGTATGTGTCAGGAGGAGCATCTGTCCTACTGGCATCTTAACAGTATAACCAGGTCATAAATTTGAAATTCATTTAACCAGAAGAGAACCCTCTTTCTCCACACTAGCACTCACTGAGTTATAATCAGTGGCGATCCACTGGGTACCTTCTCTGCTCCAAACACAAATAGCTACCACCAGAAACCAAAACAAACAAAGAAACAAAAGAAGAGCATTGGGGAGTTTCTGCTGTGAACCCATCTCTTTTCTCTTTTTCAGAATGTGGTATTTTTCATTAAAGAAATAGAACACTCTAAAGGTGTTGGGTAAAAATGCTGAATGTGTTTTTATTGATTTCCTAAGGAGACTTTTAACAATATTCTATTGTGCATTCATCCCGTGATGATATAATGAGTAGGATTGGGAAATAGTTTTCTAGTGTTCAGGTGTTCATGCAGAGAAACGGCCCTTACAAGCCTATGGGACTTGCATTTACTCTGGCTACTCTTTAACAAGGGGACACATAGCCATTCACAGAGGCGTAATTGACCTTGCTAATTGTATCCTGCCTGGAGGAAGAAAGGCTTTGCATATCTAATTGCCTTTTAATTCTTTCATAAACATTTAGGTCAGCAAAATATCATTGTCCCATTTCTGATGCATACTGAATACTGATTTTAAGTATCTTCTACTCCTGTCCAGCTCTTAATGAATGTGGGTAGAAAAGGCTGTGCCCATTCTCTATGCAATGATAATTTTGAGAAGAGCATTACTCTATGTGTGAATTCCCAGATGTCTTCTCAACCTCTCTCTGGAAAATTGAAACAAAGGCCCAAACATAGTTCTTAAAGCTGACCAATTCTACCAACTAACAGAATCTGCAGTATCATTTTAACCAGGTTCATTCATTGGTGATATTTCTAATATAATATTTAGGTATTTTACTTACTAAATTCTGATTTTTTCATAGATAATCTTAGCTATCTTGGTGTAGAGCATTATCTTACTCAGATTTTATTCTGTTTTTAGTATTTACCTTTATTTATATAAAGCAGGGGAAAAAATGGCTTGTTTTGCAGGAGGAAGGAGCACTAAACAGAACCGAAGATGAAAAATGAGTGTTTTTATTAACTTTTTTGTCTTTCTGGTTTGGTTTTGTTTGTCTGTTTCTGTGTTGCCACAGTGGCATTCCACACATCTTGAGGTCGGCAAAAATAGCAATTTCTGTCTGTTACGTTAAAGTTGTGTATATTACTTTCCATGTGAAAAAAAAAATCTTGGAAAAATACCGTGTGGAGTGAAGCCAGCAATCCTTTGACTGAATAGACAACTTCGTATTTTCTTCCTACAAAGGAAGGAAAAGCTCCTCTTCTGATATAGGGAGCAGGCAATTCTACCTCTCTTTTCTTCACTTCAGGTCATGAACATTCAGGAAATATGGGTCTCTAATATTAGAGTATATTTGGGGATGGACCGCTAGGGACACTGATGTGAATTTACTTTAATCATGCTGGCAGTGCATTTTATTACTTTGGAAATTGATTTTAACAAGAAGTGTGTGAACATCTTTTGACTATCAGACTGCTTGTTGGTTGTATAGGGAAGGAAAAAAAAAGCAAATCAGGTGAAAAGAATTAATTTGATTCTGGGCTGCCATTAAATTTTTATTTTTTAGGGATTTATTTATATTGTGCTGAGGCCTTATTAATGTGCTCCATTTAGCATATCAGAGTCCAGTTTCCTAAAGAGAGACCAAGTGATCATCCAAATTACTCCTTCTTCCCAGAGGGATATGTTCAGAGGTCAAAGACAGGTGGGTAGTTGCCCAACAAAAGGGAGCGTGTATCCGATTTCTGTGGCCACCATATTGCTGCCTAACAAATCACCCTGAAACTCAGTGGCTGATTATGTGGCAATACTATGGACATATGTGGCAGAGGGTTTGGCTGTTGATTGGGGCCATGAATCAGTCAGCCTCCCACAGGGAGTCTTTCCCTGTGGCTTTCCTACCTCCCTAACGTTCTGTAGCTAATCTGGATCCAGGAGCTTTGAAAAGAATTTCTAACAGCAGCTGTGGAAATTTCATTTGAGAATAAGGAATGGTGTGAGCTTTGCCCCTCAAAATAACCAGACTGTGTACCGTACAAAAATAACCTGCCCTGTCTGCTGAATGAAGAGTTCACTGGAATTTGAAATTCTTCAGGATTTGAATCCAGTTCTCCTTCTTCTTCTTTTTTTTTCCTTCAGTTTTTTAGATTTTATTTATTTGTCAGAGAGAGAGAGAGAGAGAGAGATCGAGCACACAAGCTAGGGGGAGCGGCAGACAGAAGCAGGGAGAGGGAGAAGCAGGCTCCCACTGAGCAAGGAGCCTGATGCGTGACCTGGGCTTGAAGGCAGATGCTTAACCGACTGAGCCACCCAGGCGTCCCTTGAATCCAGTTCTTAAGAACTACTGTCCACTTGGGCAAGCTATCCAACCTCTCAGCCTCAACTTGCTTGTGTGTGAAATGGGAGCCTTGACTCACAAGATTAGAGTTGAGTACAATGCCCTATGTGGAAATGTTTTGCAAACGTAAAGTGCTACAAATGACTTGTCATTATTGGAAAATAAGCTGTGTGCCTGTGAAGGTTCAAATCCAGCAGCTGTGGCTATATTCTCAGGCCCTATCCTGTTTTTTAGAACAAAATTGGTAGATATATTGGTAAGTTTGTTTAAATATGAGCATAATGTTGTCTTCAGCTTTTCACATGATATATTTTTGTATTGAACCACAAATGCCTTATGTACACAGGTAACTTAAAAGACACCAATATTTGGATTTCCTTTAGTTTGATTCTGTGATTAGGAGAAACCATTGTTATTGTCAATTTTTTTTTTTTAAAGATTTTACCTATTTATTTGACAGAGACAGACACAGCAAGGGAGAGAACACAAGCAGGGGGAGTTAGGAGAGGGAGAAGCAGGCTTCCCGAGGAGCAGGGAGCCAGACATGGGGTTCTATCCCAGGACCCTGGGATCATGACCTGAGCTGAAGGCAGATGCCTAATGACTGAGCCACCCAGGCACCCCTCATTTTTTTTTTTTTAAGATTTATTTATTTTAGAGAAAGAGCACGAGCAAGGGGAGGGGCAGAGGGAGAGAGGGGGAGATGGGAAGCTGACTACCCACTGAGCATGGAGCTAAGGAGGGGGCTCGATCTCATGACCCTGAGATCATGACCTGAGCTGAAACCAAGAGTCGGATGTTTAACTGACTGAGCCCCAGTTACTGTCAATTTCTAATTATCTGCATTTGGATTAATCCAATGGGGATATACCTGAGGCAACTCTACCTTTTTATCTTTTTCCTGACAAGATTTTCTCCTCTGTTTTGTTTTTGTTGTTTTTAAGAGAGAGTGTGGGAGGGGAGGGGAAAGGGCAGAGGGACAGAGAAAGAGAATCTTAAGCAGGCTCCATGCTGAGCAGTGAGCCTGACTTGGGGCTCGATCTCACTACCCTGAGATCATGACCCTGAGAGTTGGACACTCAACAGACTGAGCCATCCAGGCACCCTTCTCCTCTGCTTATTTTTAAATACCCTCTGTTAAGTTGTGGCGAGTGGGACACAAGGAAAACCTTTTAAAGAGGTTAAGTTACTCTTGTTTTTCTTACCCTCTTCCTTCTTAAGGAAGGTTGAAGCCAAGAGATGTCACAGGTGGAGACTGGTTTTTGGCATTGCTCTTAGGAGGTCAGCTGTGCATGAGGATCAGGAAAGCGTTTCAAAAAGAACACATGTCAGGAAGCTAGGTTGCTTGAACTGCTCTGCCTCTCTCCTCCAATCAGGCACCTTTCTCAGAGTTGATTGAAGATTTGTAAATTTTGTGAATTTGAGCACCAATCAAGAATGATAAGCAAAAAATACCATGATGACGAGTTGGGAATTATTCAGCGGACTCATTCAGTCACCATGTTTTGCCCAACATTTTCTTTGTAAAGACTCCGGTTTCTTCCCTTCTTCCCATCTGTACCGGCACGGACCTCTCTCCCGAGGCACCCAGGCCGGCATTATTACTTTATCTTTCAGAGGAAGTTTCTGCATAAGGCAAAATCCTGACTTTCAGGCAGCCATAAAATGAACATGTGTTTGGGTTTTATTTTACTCACCAATCCGTGAGGGAAGCAGGCAGATGTAATAGCCAGTTCAAAAGAGAATTTGAAGGATAGGCTCGTTGATAAGATCAGGAATATTGAAATGACTATATACATGGAAGCAAAATTATTATCCCCTGTTTGGGGGTGGGGGAGGTTTGGAGGGATGGGAACTCACTCAAACTGCTTCTGGACAGCACAGATTTGCACATCTATACACAATAATTATTTTGCATTGCTATCACTTACTTGTAACTTATAGAGTTGAACAGCACTCCCATAGAGCTAGAATCTGATAATTCAGAGGGCTGCTCCCTAGAGTCCAGACAATGAACGCATAGTTTTCCATCGAGGTACATTTTCCTTTGTGAGTGGCAAGTCACACTGTGGTTGACTTTGGCCACCTGTACCAGATTAAGCTTCTATAAATACTGTTTTTATTGGGCACTTGGCTGGCTCAGTTGGTAGAGGATATGACTCTTGATCTTGGGTCCACTCTTGATTTCAGAGTGGACTCTTAATCTCAGGGTCATGAATTCGAGTCGCATGTTGAGAATCGGGATTACTTAAAAGAAATACTGCTTTTATCATCTGATTCACCCTACCAAATCATCCTTCCTGTTACTGATTCTGTCTAGTCGGAACCCTTATAAGTCATCAGGTTCTTTCATAATCTCTTACATCTCCAGCATCACATGCTATCTCTCTCCAAACACGAACCCTACTGCAGTCAGATGATCTTCTTCCTTCCACATGTGCATGTGATTAATTCCTCAGCCAAGCCTTATGAGCAGTCTGTCCTTTTTAACCTATTCACCCCCTTGTTCAAGGCAAGTTCATCTCAATCTTGTCAAACCTTGCCTCTTAGGACATCATGTCGGGTATATGGATTATACCAAACTACCCGTCACTTAGTTATCTGCTATTTCGTATTGTTGGGGGATCACTTTATGCTGGAATCACAGATTCCAGCCTGATTGCAGACTCTTCTTTTTTTGAAGAAGGGCCTAGCATCCTTATGTGCATATAAAACCCCCCATTCTATAGTTATTAATCTGTAATTTTCCTGTCCTTGGTTACTGTCCATTCATATGATTAAAACAAGAATTGAATGAATGGGGAGGAATGGAGAAAATTTTCATTTCTTGAAATTGTTCCAGGATTCAACAGACTTCTTCTGAATCTTAATCCTAAAACCTTTCCCAAGACATTCCAAAACTTGGATCATGGGTCTGCCTCGACTGATTGCTTGGGTTTCCACTACTGGTTTAACTTTAGAAAGAACGTATTTCTTGGGAGCCGACAGTCACTCGATATTTCATTGTTAAGCCCCCTCAGAGTAATTGTTCAAGGTAATGATAAACCACAAAATTCCATTTTGTATTATGTCCAAAAGCCGTCATCCAATTTGGAAGGTTAAAGTTAGCCTTGGTCGGTATAAAATGAAGTGAATTTGAACTCTGTGCATGATGAGAGGGTGTACCTGAGGCTTTACTGTCCAGGTCGCTGTGGGAGAACTGCCTTTCAGGCTGATGGAGCCTTGAGAATGGTGGGTACCACCAGCTCTAGTTTGGACGACAGCGGATAGGAAGATACGATTTTCTCTTCCTTCATGAAGGCAGAGATTTTTGTCTGTTTTATTCACTTCTGTCTCCACATGCCCACAGCAGTGTCTGGCATATTTTAGATGCGCAGAAAATATTTGTTTTGAATGAACAAATGCTTATTTTTCATTCTCTAATCAGTGTAATGTATTTATAGTTTCTGAGTTTACAGTTTTTGAAAATCCTATTTTGGTGGTGTTCAATTAAACTGTTTCCCCTAATAGGTTTAAAAACTCAGACAAGAATCCTAGTTTTATGAGGAATGTCCAGTCAGGAAAAAGAGAAGTTAATACAATTCGAACCAAAATATGGCACATGTGTATTACATATTGATATACATTTATATGCCTCATGGATGTTTTAATTGACAGAAATGTGTCTTCTACCTAGAAGTGGTTATATTACGTTAATGTTTACTAATGTTCTATTAGATTTGTGTGGTAGAGGCTTTTGTTGCTCTTCATTGTAGCTGACTAAAATATCACTTAAAATTATTTACTTACTGAAATATAGTTTTCACAAAAATTACATTTGGCACACGTTAAAGAATAAAAATTGTTCGGGACAAAGATGTGTTTTAATGTTGGAGCCCTTTATTAAATATAGTTTCTGCTTACAAAGAAAACTCATAATTACCATAAAGTAAAATTCTGCTGATTTTTTTTCTTCGTCTGCCATCAATATTCACATGGAACTGCCCGGAATTACTGTCAAATGCTTTGTCTCTCATCCCAGTGAGCTGCCAGTTAGCCTTCAGGTAGTTTTGAGTTCAGTTTTTTTCCTTGTTTGAAAGGAACATTCCCACAGGCCAAATTAGACAATGGATAACCAGGGAAATTTATTTCATGTGTAAAGTCTTCTGGAGGAGAGAATGGCCCAACCGGTAAATCTGTCTTCAAAGCAGCAAGTGCTATTATCAATCCCCAGTTGTTGAAAAAAGGCGGTCTCTGAGCCAAATCCCAGCAGTTAGTAAGAAGGTCCTTGGTAGCAGGTAGAAATGGTCAATCAGCCCTGCAGAGGAGTAGAAACTTATTATGGAAACTTACTACGAAACATAATAGTGAAAATAGAACTATCTTTAGAAGAGAAAATGTAGCAGGACAGTTACTCCTCACAGCAAGCATTATAAAGAAGTCTAAAGCTTCTTTGACAGGAGCGCTCAAACACGAGCCCCCTCACACATATACACATATTTCTGTGTGATTTTTTTCCAATAACCTCGAGAAGATGACTTTCTGTTTGTTTGTTCTTCTGGGCCGTTGTAACCTTTGGATGCACAGGTGCTAACATATATAAATTACATGTATCCCAAATTCTGAAGAGTTTGGCATTATAATATTATTAAACTGCTTTAGTAAAATTATTCTTTGCTCATGGAAGTGGGGGCAGGAACTAACCAGTGTCCTCCAATGAGAGCCTGAGCTGGGAAGACTCCAGGCCTCTGTGGGACTCTGAGCACTCACATTTCCCTGTCCTTCTGGTGAGCTGGAGACTAGAGGGTACACCTGACTTCTCGCTAAGGGGCTGGAGCTTTTCTGAAGAGAGCTATTTGGTCTAGGTCTGTAGACAAAAGGGGAAGGATTTAGTCCAGTGCTACAGCAGGGAAGTGTTACCCACCAGATAACAGGAGTCAGGAAGAAAGGATTCCGGAACTGGAGGAGAAGAATCCAAGCTGGAGCAGCGAGCTGAGCCACATCAGCTTGTAACCATCATGAAGGCAACACCTCCAGCCCTGCTGTGTTGCGTTGGGAGACTTTACAGAGTGTGGACTTAATTCATATCCCTTCATTTAATTTCCTCCCCGTAACATAACACATGTGAATGTGTATATATAAATACGTATATGTATATATCTTGGTGTGTAAATTTTTTCCCAAGATTGTGATAAACTAAGTTGATAGAGAATTAGGTGCTTTGGGGAAAAGTCTGTTCGATGTGTCTAGGTAATGTAGCCAATTGTTCTTAGTTATGTGTGTTCTTTGTAGATGACTTTTTTTCTGTAGATGTTGTTTACTTGTATTACATAATACACTGTTAGCTTCAGTGGTCTTGTTTCCCCCACTGCTGTGTTCTCAGAGTCTGGCAGAGCAGAGACACTCAAACATTTGTTGAATGAATCCTCATTGTGTGGATGAGGAAACCAAGATTCAGTCATTTGTCCAAGACCAGGCAGCAGCTAATTAGCCCAACTACTTGGGATAAAATCCGCCATTCAAAAAAAAAAAAAAAATCCTCCATTCAGTTAATGATAAGGATTTGGATTATCTTGGGCTTCCAAAGCTGTTGTTTTTTGCATATTCATCTCTTTAAATGGATTAAAATTTTCTTTTTGTTTTCATTTTTGTTCCATTCCTTTTTATAAAACTCTGGACAGACAGTTTGAGTTTGTTTCATCCATGCAGTAGGAGAAAGGAAAAGAATAGGGGTTTGCACATGAAATGAAATGCTCAAGCAGAAGTAGAGTGTGCAGAGCTCAGGATTTGTGTCCATAGTTGGGAGTGTGTAGAGAACCCTACAAGGAAATTAGATGCTCAGGGACACTGGAGGCAGACCACTTTATTGATTGACCCTCCTGCCAAATTTCTGTACAAACTTTTCTCTTATGTTGTTGCATTGCAGGCCTGCTGGGTTGCTAATGTATGGGTAGCAAATGGTTATTTTCTTCATAGAAAATGGTAGGAGATGCTCAAAAAAAATTATCTTTTAAAGAGCACTGATTGACATTAAAGCATGTGATTTTTTTTTTTTTTTGGCCTTAAATTACTTAAATAAACCCTGAGGCCACTCCCAAGGTGGGAGTGGTGTCATGGCTTATTCATAAGAGAGCCTGCAGTGATTTATACCCAGGTTCCCTGCTTGTTTGAGATGGGACACTGAGTGGCTAGCTGGCTGATGGCAGGACTGGTGTGTCTCTGTAAGAGTCCCATACAAGTATTCTGTATGCACACACCAATATCCACACAGCATGATGTAGAGTGGCCTCGGTTTCGTGGGACATTTCCAAACCCGCCATTCCTTGGCAGTTAACATGCTGTGAACTGAGAGTGTACTTATCGTAAATATTTGGAAAGATGGACTTTTTATTATTTATTTATTTGTGAAAGATGGACTTTTTAGAAAGGAAATCTTAAGGACCAATGAGCCTATTCCACATAGCCTAAAAAACCTCTCCTGATGTAGAGAGCCTGTCTCACCTCAGAATCATGGATTTGCTGCCTGGGCCCTTGATTTCCCAGCTTAGAATTGATGCAATTTTAGAACTCTGCTGGAGAGGCCATACATTTTGACAGCCAGAGAAATCTCCAAAGTTTTGATCAGTCATGGCCCTCATTTTGCATTGTAATACATGAGGGAGATGTGAAACGAAGAGTTGCATGCTCGAATGGGGGAATTCACCTCTATGGCTGCAGTGCCTTTTGTATGGCTGTATGTTTTCAGTCTCTCGTCTTGCTTCAGGGAAGGCACTTCTTTTGAGATTCACAAAAAGATAACCCAAAGAAACAGGAGCTGTCATCTGGGAAAGTTCTATAGGCAAATGATTTATTATTTTGGCAATTTTCCACAGTTTTCCTCTTCCATGATCAATATTTGTAGAATTTTGCCTGTGTAAGGTTAATTACACATGAATGCATACATGTAGATGTGAATGTGTATATATAAATACGTATATGTATATATCTTGGTGTGTAAATTTTTTCCCAAGACTGTGATAAACTAAGTTGATAGAGAATTAGGTGCTTTGGGGAAAAGTCTGTTCGATGTGTCTAGGTAATGTAGCCAATTGTTCTTAGTTATGTGTGTTCTTTGTAGATGACTTTTTTTCTGATTTCCCCCCTCTGAATTTTAAAACAGCATGAATACAGTCAGCAAGTCTCTTATGATCTTCTGAGTGCCAGAAAAGTAATGTCAGGATTTCTGAGCTGCTAAACTCGGGAAAGAAATTGGAACATGCCTCTTGTATTGTCTTTTGAGCTCTTGGTTATCAGTTATCTGAGCTACTGATAATCACTAGGTAACAGAGAAGTTGTTGAAATGCATTTGTCTATTTATATTTGCTCCTGGGTGCATTTCTGATGTTTTGGAATTGTCCTGCCTCTCAAATAAATTCAGGCTACAGATGAGGATTGCCATTATCACCAGTATTGTCTATTATTGTTGTGGACATATTGGCCAACGGAGTGGGATGTAAAATGAAGTGAGATACAAATACTGGAAAGAAGATAAACAACCCTCTGTAGAAACAAAAAGGGGCAAAGAAATTGAATAGGTCGTTCACCAGGGGAGAAGTAAAATTCACCAACAAACATATGAAAAAATTTAATCTTATCAGCAATCAAGAAATAGCAGGGTAACTTTTTTCATCTGTCAAATCGCAAAGTTGCTAAAGGTAATGATCACCATTGTTGAAAAGTATGTGTGGAAAGAGTCTCATACATAGCTATTGGGGATAAAAATTGGCAAAATGTTTCTGAAAGGCACTTTTAAAATATACATCAAGATTTTTAAAAAGTATTCATATTCATTGCTGCCATAGTTCTACTTCTAGGAATTTAGTATAGGCAATATGTCTTTTCTTCTTTTGCAATGCTAATCCTTTACTGATTAATGCAATGACTCCTTTCTTGGAAAAATGCTAGTGTACAATCAAGTTTGCATTTAATTTCTTGGGTCATGTGGTGATTGCCAAACTCCAGCAAAATGACAGTACCCTATACTGCAGTATAAATTTTGCACAACACCTCAGATACTGTTACTTTAAAAATTGTGAAGAATTCATAAAATAAAATCTGTGAAAGTCCATATTTAACATATTTCTTGTTTAAAATTCTAAAAATAAAGCATAAAGTACAATCTTGCATTTATAAAAAACTTAGCGTAGCATACATTATCATTTTAATATACACCATTAGCCACCGCTTCTGATTTTCTCTTTGACTTCTGCCCCATCATAGCCCCTTCCTGCCCTGGTTAGCGCCCTGGAGTGAAGCCTTTAGGACAAATCTTTGGACCACCCCTGCTACTCTGGCCAGCACCTTGAAGTTGCACATTTTGCCCTGTTCCCTCTTTCCTATGGAGGAGAAGAAGTATTGTTAAAGAATAAACAAAGGTCAGCCCAGGAAGGATTAACTCTCCTTTGCAACAGAGAAACTGTCTCCTTTGGGGGACCCTCCCACCAGGCAGTGTGCAGCCTTTCTTAAATTTTTTTTAGAGAGTTGGGACTGCAGTGAGGATTGGCCAGAGGATGTGAGTAGAACAAATCTTGGTAATAAAGAAGGCTGAGTTCTGTTGATGGTGCTATTCCAAAAGGAACTCTTAAGTTAGGGGAGTCTCCATTAAGTTAGGTCAGTTAGGAGGGTTTTTTGAATGACAGAAAATTGCTAGATGCTATAGCATGTGGCTTCAACCATTTATCCACACTCAGGAAGACACTCTTTGAGTCATAAAATGGTAACTCCTGCTACCACATACAGAATGTATCGAGAAGTAATCTGCCACTTAAGGGCTCGCCCGAAAAAGCAAAATATTTTTAAGGGGATATTTATATATCATAAGGGGAGACTTTGATTTCATTACTTAGTATGAAGGCACTTGAGCAAAGAGGGAGTGGCTGAATACAGATGCCATCTTGATTCAAAGAAGTGATCTGAGAGGTACTTAAGAACTGGGCTCTGAAATCAAACTTCTCGTGTGACCTCTGCCAAGTGCCTTAACCTCTCTGTGCCTTAGTCTTTCCTATATAAATTGAGAATGATAACAGTACTTTTCTCCGAAGGCTATGTGAGAATTAGTGAATTCATATATTGGGTACATAAAACAGTGCCTGAGAGTTATCACTCCATAATATTAGGTACCATTATTATTTTTGTGTTTGGGATGAGACCATAAATAAAATAATTAGAAATATTAAGTATTTTTTAAAAACTTAATTTCCTGGTGACATAAAACTGAATATTGTCATTTTTAAAAATCTCATTTTGTTTTTATTCCTTTTTTTTTTTCCTAATCAGATCATCACTTAGTGCAGTATTGGCTTTAAATGAAGAGGATTATGCTTTGTTTTGCTTTTATCTTATTATGGGGTCAATAAGTCATCCATACCTGGCTGAGCTGGGGCTCAGAATTGATTAGTACAAAAATCACTTCTCTGCCTGCCCTCCCCTGGTGTCTGAGGGCTTCCGGTTTGGAACTGGAGCTCTGTGGAGAAGTTTGCTTTGGGCATGTTGGCCAGGAATGAAGTGGAGGAGGCTGGTGTGGTGTCTACTTGCAGTGCAGACCTTTGGCCTGGATTTCAGTTCCTTTTGCTTCTTAGAAGAGTGAGGGATTAATTCAAGAAAAATGGGACCATACTGAGTGCAAAATGTAGCTGTGTAGCTCCAAGTGAGCAAGAGTGGCCCAGAGCTGCGACAGAAGCCCTTTTCCCAGGTTGAGTCAAACTCTCCATGGTTCTGGAAGCCCATGGTGATGATAAGCTTTGTGGGGTTATAGGGGGATTTTCCTGGGCACCCCAAAATAACTAACTGTTCTTTTATTGGGAGCTCTTTTGCAGCAATCAAGATGATAGGAGATCTTGCCACATTAATTTGGGCAATAGAAGCTGTTTGTTTTTTTATTGGGTGATTTAAGTCTCATATAAGGGCAATAGTGAATAGACATTGAACTGTATGTCAGAAGGTTTAAATTGATGAATTTCCTATATATTTTGAAAGCAAAATGGAATCATCAAGTTAAAATTTTTTTGTCCAAACCAAAATCTAACAAAGGATCAAATATTTTAGGGAGGTGACTCTGTTCGGAGCCATTCTTTGAATCTAAGCTTCTAGTTAGAAGAGTAAACATCTCACTTGTCTTTTGCTTTTGGAGGATTATTGTGGGTAGTGGCAAGTTTAATTAAGTTAGAGGTTTTCATTACCTCAGGTTAAATTATGTTTTATTTTGCATTTTTCCTAAAAATTAAGGAGAAAAAATTAGAATTTATTTTCCATAAGATTTCACCAGGTCTATTAATTTTCCCACTATATGCCTCTACAAGAAGAAGAGCTGGGGCATGTTTCCTTGGCCCACAAAGTGCATTTTCATCTCTTTCTCTTTCACTCGCACGTGCACACATCACACATTTCTAATTTGGTGATGTTAACTTTTCTGTTAGCATTCACACACAACAAGCTTTGCAGGGAAGGAATTTCAGGAAGTTGGGGGAGTGTGTAGGTCTGTGTATTAAGACTAAGGTTTGACTGGTGAAAAATTGTGGCCTCCCTCCCAGCTTGTTTATTTTTTTTAACTGAATCTATTTGTTCGGTGGAAGGAATATATTGCCCTGCTGCAGTGTGGCTCCTGGTAGGGTGAGTGGGTTCTTTGATGGAATCAGTAAGAAGCTCCAAAGGCCATTTTCTCCTTTAACCCCTGGATTGAATTGCCACCAGGCAGAACAGAATGACTGTGGACAGAGACAGGCAATGTCAGGTTTGATTTGGGCCATCGGCACTTCAGGCAGGCAATGGAGGCCTTGCTGTCACAGAGGGAGCCTCACCTGCCAATTCTGTGATTGCACAAATTCAAGGAACAAGGAACGTTCAACGGCAGTACAAAGATTTGCTCCCCTTGACCTGAGGCGGAGTCTGTGACTGACAGAAGGCTATGAGAGATGGCCAAGAAGGGCCAGTCCAAGAGGGAGAGTGCAGGGCAGGCAGGGAAGGCATCCCACCTTGGGCCCGAGACATTTGCTGTTTAAACGGAAGTGTCCTTCCAGGTTCCAGAAACTCCTCATCATAGCTGGGGCCAGGAAAGGAAGGTTTTCGTATCATCTCACTTCTATCCCAAACTCTGGCCCCTACCTGTTTGTTTCTTGCACAGCCTATCCGTGAATACTGGTGCCCACTCCTTACCTTCTGAGCGTGTTCACAGTTTTGTGAAAAGCACTGATCCAACAAAATAAGACATCACTGCCAACTGAGGTAACAGAGGCCTAACAGTAGAGAAGCCATGAACAAAGCAGGAGAACCCTAAACAAACTAAAGCTACCACCAGCCTGTTCCTGTTCCTTTTAACCAATCAGTGAGGAAAATTAATTTTAAAACACCTTTAAATATCAGGTTGGCTATATTTCAGGTTTCCTTGATATCTTTATTTTCTCAGGATACCAGTCATTCATTTTATTAATTGAGATGATTATTGTTATTAATTACTATTATTACATTTTATCCCCATTACAAATAGACCAACATCCAAAAGGAAATAAACTCCTCACATGAAACTAGCCTGAATTTTAAGAGTTTGAAAATAGTAATGCTGAGTATGTTATCATGCCATTAAAAAGCTGAAAGTTAAGGAGAGTTAACTGATTTTTTTTATTCCTTTTCTATGGGCTCAGGCAGTGTGTCATATGCTGTTAATATGGTACCCATACTAGGATTCTGGGAGTCTACACTCTAACATGGGCTGTTACTGTGAATTCCCAGATACGGGCTGGTGATGGAGAGAGAGTAAGAACATGGAAACACACAGAAACTCATCAGAAGCATGTCGAGAGAGCTCAAAAAAGTCAATATACAAAGACCCACATGGGACACCCAGTACATTTATGGGGGAACGTATGCACCTTTTATAAAGAGACATTTCCTAAAACAATGAAAATAAAATTCTTCTAAAAAAGAGATCTGCTTTCCAGGCTTGGCTCTGGAAGTCATTCTGTCTGTATCTTTGCTTTATGTGTCTGAGGTTTCTGGAGCCTAGAAAATCAGACCCATTTCAAAGGATGTAGAGTAGATGTTTTCCTTATTCTTCCCTTGCTGGCCACATAGACTTTCCTTCTGATGCCGTTCACAGGTCTCCTCCTCCAGTTGCCTTGTTGAGTTTTCTGCTTACTTGGGCTGATGGTCTCCATGGCTCTTTGTTCTTCTGCTGAGCCAACCAGGGGGAAGCAATTTGGAGTCTGTCTACTGGGCAGTGATCATGACTTTGCCCTGCTGGATTACTCTACTGTGACAGCAAATAAGACTCTTCTGGCTCCTGAGCAGGTGCTTCTTGAAAAATAACAGAAGAGCTTCTTGCTTTTCCTTAATCCATCAAGATTTGAAATGTTTGCTCCAGTGCAAGTACGCTCTTACTAAAAATAATTGTACTTGTTGAAGTGGTCGTTCATCTCAAAAGATTCCTGTGAGTCAGCTTCGTTCCTTATTCCTATTTTCCCAACACTGAAAGAGAAACTTCTTTATTTTTTCTCCTCTTAAGAATACACTCATTAGCAATGACTTTAACTAGACACTCTTCAAAGCTACAGCATAAGCCTCTGTCCTTGCTCCTGTATTTCTAAATATTTGATATCACTCTCTTTTCTTACAAAGAAATCTAGTAGGAGAATTCTTAGGACTCTTTTCAGTGTGATAACTCTACAATGGAGGAGAATAGTAGCAATATTATCAGTCACAGTATTTCCATGAGCGGAGCAGAATAGTTGAATAGCAAGGAAGTTACGGTTCCAAGGTGACTTTTAACTAATAATATAAACACATGATGGGGCTAGTCATTAAAAATTACTTTCACATCATGCATTGGGTTCCTATTTGGAAACAGAAGGTAAATACAGTAAAGCTCTTGAGTGATTACAGATTTTGATTGTCAAAGGTGTTATTTCAGACACACACACACACACACACACACACACACACACACACACACACGTGCACCAGGACGATTAGAATAGTATTTTGTCACTTATCACCGAAATAGGTTGATCCAGTCAGCATAATGGGGTGATTTTGATCAAAAACAGGGTCTTGGCTGCATGTATCTAAAAACTAAATTTAACCTTCAAGATTGTTTACTCAACTATGTATGCTTATAAGAATATTTTTATTTTCCATTTAAATTAGCACCAAGCTGGGTATTCATTGATCTTGTTTAGTTTTGTTCTACATTACCAATTCCCTTCTAAAAAGGTTATATCAGTTTGTACCCCAATCTACATGACAGTGTCTGTTTCTCCATAGCCTTGTGAACACAATGTGTGCCATACTTTTTATTTTTACCAGTCTGGTAAGTGAGAAAGGCATCTCGGTATAGTTTTAGTTAGCATTTCTCTAATTATGAGTAGATATTTTAAGTAACAATCAGTCAGGTAAGACATATTCTAGGGGTTTCATTCAGTTTTCTACAAAATAAATCAGTATTATAGTTGACTATGCATTTTTAAGTTACACAGTGAATATTTCCATTGTACATTTAAACAGTTGCAAAGGATATAATTTCCTTCATATTTAAAATACTGTAATTTTATTTTTTAATTCTTAAAAGATTTTATTTATTTATTTGAGAGAGAGAGAGAGAGAACATGAACGGGGGGGAGGGGAAGAGGGAGAGGGATGCTGAGCAGAGAGCTGGACATGGGGCTAGATCCTATGACTCTGGGATCACGATCTGAGCTGAAGGCAGATGCTTCACAGACTGAGCCACCCAAGCGCCCCAAACTAGCATCTCTTTAAAAAAATATCATGAACATACTCTTCTTTTTTTTTTTTTTTCAACTTATGCTAGTACACTTGTATGTCAGGCACTATTTTTTTCCAGTTTTATTGAGAAATAATTGACGTACATCATTGTATAAGTTAACGGCATATGGCCTGCTGGTTTGATTGTGATATGAGTACCACGATAAGTATAGCTGGCACTCATTTTCTCACAGGGATACAATAAAAAGAAAAAGAAAAAACGAATTTTCTCCTTGTGATGAGAACTTATAGGATTTACTATCTTACAACCATCCTACTGTATATCACATAGCAATGCTAGCTATAGTCATCATGTTGTATATTACATGCCTTATTTATCTTATAACCGGAAGTTCGTACTTTCTGACCACCATCCTTCAAATTACCCTCCGTCTCACCCCTGACTCTGGTAACCTCAAGTCTGATCTTTTTGTCTGTGAGTTGGCATTTTTTGTTTGTTTTTTGGGGGATTTTTGTTTGTTTTGTGTTTTTTTAGATTGCACATATAAGTGCGATCATACCGTATTTGTATTTCTCTGACATTTCACTTAGCATTAATGCCTTCAAGGACCATCCATGTTGTTGTAAATGGTAAGATTTCCCCAATTTTTTATGGCTGAATAATATATATGTATATATCACAACTTCTTTATCCATTAATCAATAGACATTTAGGTTGTTTCCATGTCTTGGCTGTTGGGTCTTGGTAATGATATTTTGGATATGACACCTAAAAGATAAGCAACAAAAGAAAAAATAAGCAAGTGGGACCTCATCAAACTAAAAAGCTTCTGCACAGCAAAAGAAACCATCAAAAGGCAATCTATGAAATGGGGAAAAAAAATGTCAAACCACATGTCATTTGCATAACCACGTAAGGGGTTGATATCCAAAATATTTAGAATTCCTATAACTCAATAGCAAAAACAAACAAACAGAAACAACAACAAATAACCAGTTAAAAAATGGGCAAAGGTCTTGAACAGACATTTCCCCAGAGAAGATCTACGAAAGGCCAACAGGTATATGAAAAGATGCCCAATATCACTAGTCATTAAGGACATGTAAATTAAAACACAATGAGATACCACCTCATGCCAGTTAAAATGGCCATGATCAAGAAGATAAGAGGTAACAAGTGGCATGGATGTGAAGAAAAGGAAACCCTTGTGCACTGTTGGTGGGATTGTAAGTTGGTACAGCCGCAGTATAGAAAACAGAATGGGGGATCCCAAAAAATTAAAAAATAGGACCACCCATGGGGCACCTGGGTGGCTCAGTCGGTTAAATGTCTGACTCTTGATTTCAGCTCAGGTCTTGATCTCAGGGTAGTAAGTTCAAGCTCCAAGTCTTAAAAAAAAAAAAAAAAAATGGAACTACCATGTAATCCAGCAATTCCACCTCTGCAAATATATCTAAAAAAAAATGAAAGCACTAACTGGAAAAGATATCCATACGCCCATGTCCACAGCAGCATTACTTATAATAGCTCTTCTTTAACCATCATAAATTCTACAGCATTTCTTTTCCTTCCTGGTCTCTTATAATCCTTCTGTCCCCTGCAGCCCTTGCAACCCCACCAAAGGTCATCCTAAAATAATATCAGGGTCTGCATCAAAGGCTGTTGATCACCCTATGAGATTACACAGAGGATTGGATGTGCAGATCAGAAATTTCATCCAGTACCAACTTTACTAATAATTTCAAGGAAACAGCACAAGCAAAACAAGGTGAGATCTGGGACTGTCAGTGAGTCTCTTCCAGTCCCTTCTTGCTGCACCAAAGATGGTCTAGCCCAGATAACACAGAAGATACCTAATACTGTATGTGGTTATAGTACTTATATGGAGGAGAGCCCTTTAAACCTTGAGAGATTTCCATTTTATACTTAGTTATGTAGCTTAAGAGACATTTTCCTGGAAGCCCTGTGCTGTAACTCTACAGATATCAGGTTTGTTTACCACAAACGATTCTAGGCAAACAGGTACACCCTGCAAAAAGCATTCCATAGATAAGGACTTGCCTGCTAGCAAATGACACAAGGTCTGTCATTAACAAGCTGACAAGGAGATTAAACCAGACCATTTCTTTCTCTTCTCGGGTCACTCTCCCTTCCCTCCCCCCCCCCCCCCCCCCCCCGCCGTAAAGGGAGAGAATGGATTTCAGAATGTTGTTTAATCATTTATTTCCCATCCTGTCATATTTCTTCTGCAAGGAAAATATGTAAATAATGGAAATTTTCAAAAAATTATTTTTTGACCATATGTATTTAAATTTAAATATCTTCTGGTTTGAGTTATCCATACAATTAATATGCATATGCATTGATCAGAACAGCATAAATGTATTACAAATTTTGATAAGTAATTATAAATAAAAGATAGCTTTATTAGAAAAACAACTCTTAATAAGATGGATGAGATGACTTTTGTAATTGATATTTTTATTGGGATAATTGATTCACATGCAGTTGTTAAGAAATAATCCAGGAGCACCTGAGTGGTTCACTCAGTTAATCGTCTGCCTTCAGGATTGTGGGATCGAGCCCCGTATCGGGCTCCCTGCTCAGCAGGGAGCCTGCTTCTCCCTCTCCCTCTGCGGCTCCCCCTGCTTGTACTCTCTCTCTGTCAAATAAATAAATAAAATGTTTATTTATTTGTCAGACAGGGAGAGAGCACAAGCAGGGCAAGCAGCAGGCAGAGGGAGGAGTAGGCTCCCTGCTGAGTAAGGAGCCCAATGTGGGCCTCAATCCCAGGACCCTGGGATAATGAGCTGAAGGCAGACGCTTAACCGACTGAGCCACCCAGGCATCCCCAAATAAAATGTTTTTTTTTTTTTTTAAAGAAAGAATCCAGAGAGTTTCCCAACATTTTACCCACTTTTCTGCAATGGTAACACTTTGCAAAACTGTCATGTAATACCTCAGTCATACTCCACCCATCTTTTTCAGCTGTTCCAAGTTTTACTCATGATGAGGGTGTATTTAGTTCTATGCAACTTTTGCATGAGTGTAGGCAGGTTTCCAGCCCCGCAGTGGAGATTCTAAACACATCCCTCACAACAGTGAGTCCTCATGTTGCTCTCCTTTAACCACACCCTCACGCCACCCCTGACCCGGGCAACCACCAGTCTGTTCCCCATCTCTAAAGTGATATACAAATGGAATCCTACAGTATGTCACTTTTCGGGATTGTTTATTTTCAGCCAGCAGAACTCCCCTGGAGATCCATCTGGGTTGTTGCAGGTGTATTTCAATGGTTCATTTCACGGTAGAGCTGTGCCACAGTTTACTTAACCATTTGCCCGTAGAAAGACATCTGGACTGATTCCATTTCTTGGCTATTGCCAATAAAGCTTCTATGAACATTCATGTAGAGGTTTTTGTCTGAACATAAGTGTTCATTTCTCTGGAAAACATAGTAATTCCATGTTTTGTTCGCCTCAGTGTACCTCTCTTGTTGCAAACCTTCACTGGCCTTTGATTAAGAGCTCAAGACTTACAGCCCAGAGATTGGTGTGTTTATTTTATTACCTTCAACCAAATGTTGTCTGGATATGATTCTTTCTAAATGTTTAATGCCTTCTCTGGTCCATTTCTAATGAATTGTGCATGAAGCAAAATGAATTGATAAAGTGCTACAAGGAGTAAACTTGGTGACATTTTTCACCTGCCGCCGTGCTTGTCCCTTGAATCCATTTGTCAGGATACCTCTCAAGCAGTGTGCTCCATATTGATTTATTATTTCGAGAATCTTCTCATTGTGAACATTTTGGGGCCTTGCAGAACTCTGCTGAATGTCTATCCCTCTCCAGGATACTCCCCTGAATTGAAAGCAGAAGGGGAGATATCAGACTTGTCATGAAATTAATTGCTCTTGTCCTCCTGAGGGACGGATTTGACCATCCTTGAGCCAGCTCACCAGAAGGGGCCTGATGAGGGGATGTATGTTTCAATGTGGTGTCACTTTTATTAAGTGACTTTGTCTTCAGGGGCACACTTCAGTGCCTTCCAGATAAATCGCTTCTGTCTTTGACAGTGACAATGACAATATTTCCAACTTCACACATCCAAGAGCCAATTGACAGGACAAATTACGCATTGGTACTGTTTGATAAGCTCAAGATGGGGCACAGCGTCTCAAATCACTCTGCGTCATTGGAACGAAGTTATAGTAGTATGAATCGTAGAAACAAATCTATCATTTAAACACCTAATTGTGAGACAGAAGCTGTATTTAACAGCCGAAGCAATGTTTGTCTCTTTTATTAGAGTGCAAAAATAGTACTTAATTATTTTTTGATGTTGGGTCTTAGTAAATTTACTCCCCCCCCATGATGTACATTTACATAATAAAAGGAAACCATCTCCCAGTAAAATTTCTATTAATATTTTTATAGATTCTGTCAACATAACACATGCAAATATTTGGAAGACTTGCTAAACAATAAGAAAAGTATTCTTAATATTTATGACCTTAGGAAAGTTACTGAAATAAATAAATATTACTGAACAAAGGAATACGCATAAATGTGCACCAGAGGATATGCGCTTAAGGAAAACCTAATTTGTACTGCCAGCACGGATGCTAAGAAGAAAATTAAGAGTAAGTCTGTGAGCCTTTCCAGGTCATCACCATCCCCTTGGGGATAACAAAAATGTGCTGTTTGAGACAGGCTTACCTTAGGTCACCAGTCTCATCCTCTGCCTCTGGGTCAGCCGACTAAACCTGGCCAAACAGATGTAAGACAAAGACTTCAAAGCATAGCCTTAAGGGAAATGGCAACAATTGCTCCTCATCCCTGTCTAACCAAAGGAGAGCTGGGTCTACTCCTGAAGAGGTCTGCCAAAAAAACAGGCCCCAGAGTGGTACCTAAGATTCACTTTGGAGAAGAAAATCCTCATTTTGATCCAGAATCATCTGGGCTTCTTAGGGATGCCCCACAGAAGTCTGAAGGGCTGAGAAGTAGGACCCTGGGGGGTAACCAGAAGGGATTCCCAGGTCTGCTGAGAGCTGAGCCCTGGCCTCTCAGGCTGGCCTTTTGAGGCTCTCCTGCCTTTGTTGAGGGATCTGTAAAGCCCAACTCACCATGCGTGTGGCTCCCAGAGCAATTCCGCATCACATGCTGTCTGGCTTGTTGGTATATATACCACCCACAAGGGCAAGGTTGGAGCCAACACAGCACATGCTTAGTATTTGCTCTTTGGAATTGTTCTTTGAAATAGGGATTGTTTGCTTTGTAAAACACCATTTCAAAATTCCTTAGGAATAGGATATCTGAATATTAAGTATGCATTCTTTTCTCCTTCCTTCAATTATCGATGCTAGCTAGCATCATTGTTTAAATCCCTGAGTTATGCAAACACATCTCAGGTTAAGGACAGTTTAACTGATTCCAAATTCCTTTTTGAATGTTAAACAAGCCCTGGCAGAGTGTCTGTCACCTTTCTATGTTCCCGATGGGTCTCAGTGTGGACAGTTGAAGAAGTGGCCAGAGAGAAGATTGATGACGTAAGAATGAAAAGAAAAAAAAAATTAAAAGAAGGGTCTAGAGCCTCTTCAGGGAAGATTGGGGTAGAGGGAAGAATCTGGTCCTTGGGGTAGAAGTACTGTGTCCCACATCTTTTTTTTTTTTTCAGGGACCAGCTGTGTGATGTGCAACAAAGGGATGGTGTTAGGCAGGTATGAATGGCCCCATTGAGCACTGAAGACCGAGAATGTTGATGATACACCTTTGAATCATCAGGAATTTATTGCAATATAATTATCAATACTTGGGGTTTAAACACTGGGAACGCTTGTTATTTGGATCTCCAAAATGAAGAAAGGAGAAATCTAAGAAAAGTGGAATAGATACTGAGTAGCCTAAAACAATGCATTGTTTTACTCCAATAATTCATTAAAGGCCAATCAGTTTATGTGCCTGGAACGTACTGAGAGTGAAGACATAGATGTCAAGGGAGGCCAAGAACCCCTTCTGTCCAGGGCAAGTGTCAAGTCACCAATGGCGTTCTAGTTGCCAGGCCATTTTGTTTGGGAGGCAAAGTCCGCCTTGGGCTTCTACCTCTCTATCTTCCTAGCTCCTACTCACCTTCCCTTCTCCCTTGATGCTCTTCCAAAGCCCCTCTCCTGCCGGCCCTTCCACCACAGCAACATCTCAGGAACCAAAACCACAGTGAATGTAAAAATAATGAGTCTTCATGGAACACAGCTTGATCCAAGGAATGGACTCTAAATGGGGATTTTTTTTTTTTTTTGTCCCCATTGTGCTTTTGAAAGACCTTTTTGAACCCAAGAGAAGTTTTCTGTATTCACTGAAAATGCTTACAGAAGCATGTGTGTGTTCTTCTCGCTAAAGCTAGCCTTGCCCATGGCAGGTTTAGTCCTGTAACCTTTGTCTGTGTACTGAGAACATAAGCCTCACAAGAGGGCAGAGAGTTATATTGATTCTAGTTCCTAGTAGGTGCTCAATACATACTTATCAAATGAATGTCCTTTAAGAGATTTAATTTTCAAAAACAATTTAATTTTCAAGCCCAAAGCTTATTACTTTATTTTCTTTTCACAATGACTTCATAGGTTTCCCTGTGGACAGCATTTATTCTTTAATACTTCCTTCATGGCTTACAACTTGTAATACAGTTTCAAGGTCATAATTAGCATTATGTCTGTCTTTGCATTGGGGATTGTTAGGAACTTGCCATGTGGCTCCATCCCCACTCTTCAGAGTGTCTAGTGGTTGCTTGCTTCTCTGCAGCCAGCAAGGAAGGAAATGATTCAAGCTGGGATTGTGACTCTCAATGTTCTGTCCCGTTTTTCCACAAAATGCAGTAGGAATTAATATCAGAGGAGAAGAGTTTGACTCTGCTGTTGACTCAGGATTGGCTCTTCTTTTTCTTATCTTCTGCCTTATAACCCAAAGGGTATTAGGATTCCCAGTCAAGTATTCTCCTTCTTGAGTTCGTATCATATTATTTTATGTCAGCAGAGGTCAGGAAGCCTCCTACAGACAATGAAAGAGCACCAAGGATTTTTATATCCCAAGAAAGGCCTCTGGAGAAGCTTTGATCTGGATGTGCCATCCTGTAGAAACTTCACAGTAAACTGAACCGAAGCTGGGCTCGTGTGGTTGTGAAGTTGGGTATGTCCAGCTTGGAAGGTCTAAGATCTCCAGGAAGCCAGGGGCTTGGATTCTTAAGTGATCATCTGTTCTCTCCCACCTCTTTATTTTGGGGCCCCTGTCATTAGCCTCACCATCCCACTGTCTGGTCTAGGATAAGATGGGTCAGGGTCCTAAACAAGGGGTTTTCAGGCCAGAATGAAATATTGACTGGCACCAAGAGGAAGGGATGGTGCTAGCTTGGTTGGCCAGAAGGCTCCATGTCAGGCAACCAGAGTCTGTTTTGCCACAGATGAAGAAAGAATGGTGATTCATGAATGGAGAGCTGGCTGAGCTGTTGGAATAGTCCTGGGTGGGAAGGAGAGCTTCTGAGGACACTAGTCTCTCCTGACTGACACTGGGATTGTGGCGCAGACACTCTGGCGGGCCGCTCAGCTCCATGGCCTCTATGGATTTTCACACGTTGTGAATATTCTCCAATAATATTTTCAGTCGGGGTTGGGTAAAGCCCATTCACACACATTGCAACCGTCTGTGTCTGAGGCAGCAGTGTATGCCATTGAATGACACATGGGGAAAAACTTTTTTTTTTTTTTTTTGCTCTGCTTGTTTATTTCTCTCTGAATGATTCATTCTTAATAAGTTTCTTGCCCAATGCCTGTTCCTGCAACCATAGAAAAGATGTTAATATTTACTGCATATTTCCAACTGGTTGTTACTCCCCCTGAAGACTTCCCGCCATCTTCCGAGTCCTTTTGTTCCTACACCCTGGGAGGCGACAACTTAAAAAAAAAAAAAAAAAAAAAATCTGTCTACCATTTTGGGCATTTAGTGACCAGTTTAGTGACTCAAGGTTTCTCGTCTATTCTGTGGCTCTGGAAGATTGTAGCCCATAAGGATGAGGCTCAGAAGGGACTTATTCATCTAGAAAACATTCACCTCTTTCATAGATGGGCAGGAATAACAAGATTCTGCTTCACCAGACCTGAAACGGTGTACAGCTATGTTGGCAGCAGATCCTCCTGAAGCCGCCTTGCACATTGAGTCCTGTGTTTTTACTCCTAGGGAGGAAGTGCCCACAGAGGGGTGTGAAAGAAAGTCTCCCGCACAAGGAAGATTGTGGCAAGAAGTGATCTCTCTTTCTCTATGGAGAGAGTAAATCCCTGCCACAGCGTTGATTTGGAAGGCCACAGAGATAACACGCTATATTTGGGGGTTTCTGTTTATTGACACACATAGATCCTGTGGCCTCGTGTTGGTAGAGGACATGGCTGAATGGCACAGCATAAAGAAGCTTTGGTATTTTGAGAGAGTTGATTTTGTTTTTTGAGTTTTTACTTTAAGTTTTCCCTTGAAAAACAGAGCCATAGGTATTTTTCTATTACACTATATATCAAAAATTAAAGAGAGAAATGAACATTTTTTTAATAAAGCCTGAATAGTTGTTGTTTTTTTTCCAGTGATTTAGAGTCAACAGTAAGGGTTAATGGCAGACTCTGGAGAACTTAGGGGAAGGTTAGTGAATGCACAGGCAGGTAGTAAATAGTTGACTTATGAGGGGAAAGTGCACAAAGTGAGAATTCCAGAACATGGGCCATTATGGATGATAACAGGGCTGATTTAAAGGGGTCATTCTGAGGGGAAGCTGTCTTGGTACATCATGTCATCATTTTACATTCCATTTTTAGGGAAACTCCATGCGGATAATTCTTTTTCCATGTCTCTTTAAGAAATGCCAACTTAGCATTGTTTCTTTGTATTTATGTTATCTCCTGGGATTTCTGACATCATCAACTCCACAAAGGCAACAAAACAGAGATTTCACTGACTTCCCAAGGTTCACCCAGTGACATCAGTTTAGACCCTCTAGCTCATGTTTTTTTGGTTTTTTTTTAAGATTTTATTTATTTGACAGAGTCAGAGATAGAGCAGGAACACAAGCAGCAGCGGGAGTGGGAGAGGGAGAAGCAGGCTTCCCGCCGAGGAGGGAGCCCGACGTGGGGCTCGATCCCAGGACCTGAGCCAAAGGCAGACGCTTAACCACCGAGCCACCCAGGCACCCAAGACCCTCTAGCTCATGTTTTATGTTGACTAGATCCTGTAGGAACCAGAGAACAGTTCATGACTGGGACTGCCTAGAAGGGTTTGGACAGAGATAACTCATTTAACTGAAGAGGAGACTCAGCCAAGAGCCTTACCAAGGCCTGAGGTGAGCAGACCCTAGTCCTATCAAGCAGCAGGACTGGAGCTGCTTATCTATACAATCAGCCATTTTCTGGCATGTCCTGAGAATGTTTGTTGATTCTGTGCTTGTACAAAGGGCTTATCTGTCCACTGTAGCTTCTGTAGTCTCCATGGAAAATCCCAGTCAAGGGCTGACATGAATTGTGGTGGAAGCCCCAGTGAACACTGGTGTGCTTGGAAGCCCCTGTCAGTATCACAGGGGAGAGGGGTCATCCCCTAATCCACTTTTAGCTCTCCTCCTTCTGCAGGCTGAGTAATTCTTTGCAAGATGAAGCTAATGGAATATTCAGGATTAGTACTGGTAGAACACGTTTATGCTTCTCTTTTCACAGAAAGCTTTTGGAAAGATGCCAAAAGTTTGCAGCTCTTGAGATTAAACAGTTTGTTTTCATTGATTTCATTTTAAATAGACTATATTTTCTTGAGTTTTAGAAATCATATATTATAAATGGATATTAAATATATTAAATATGTGTGTGTGTGTGTGTGTAATTTTGTTATTTGTGCTCCATTTTACCTGGGAATTTTAGAAGCTTTCTGAGTCTTTCTGCAATTATACAACAAGGAATAAAATTGTAAAGAAAGGCCTAGGCCCCTAATGGCATGGAAAGGAGTGTCACTGACGAAAGCACCCCATGAAAGAATGCTGTCCACTCTTTGAGAGAACCCACTGCATTTAGGGTGCTCACAGAAATCCAAAATCTCTCTTATAGTCAAAAGATGGGGAAAATGAACAAGTGGCTCATAAGTGGACTCCAATGGCAACAGCTCTCATCTAATAGGAAAGTGGCTTAGGAATTCAACAGGTATGTTTTTAGGATGTCTTTTCCATGCACTCTTCCTCACAAATCCTCAAAATGTACCTGAAAGCCCAGCACCTTGCAGGACAGAGTACGTGTCCTAGTGCCACCACCTGACCTAGGGTTCTTCTCTTAGAAAATGGGCTGGCGGTAATCACATTCCTTCCTGATCCACGGATCCACAGGGTTGTCAACGAGGCTGGTAGACACAAAGGGCCTTTTGTCTAAAGTGTGACGCAAACATTAGGTACTACTTATTCAGCATCTGTGTGGCTTGATTTGGCCGTGATATATATATATATATAAATGATGGTTTAGGACCTCGTGCTTGATGTGCAGTGTGCTATCCAGGTGACCTTGGTGAAACTGGGCCACTGAAAGGAGATTACTTTCATAATAAGTTTAATATCAAGAGGTTACAGCTATGTCCTATGGTCCGACCTCAGAGCTTTAAAATTGTTTTTATATATGTCTACATATTAAAAGTAGCTTTTGTTATTATTTTAGTAAGCTCTTCAGGCTACTCATCTCTGCCCCCTCCTTCTCTCAAGCACACTTCCAAAATAAAGCTTCATTTCCTTAAAATCTTCAATTTTCAAGTCATAAATATTTATAAGAGAGGAATACATTTTTCCGAGTTACACATATTTACTACTATGAAATCACTTTCAATTGGAGTGAATTATCTACAACTTCTAATAAAGTTCTTTAAGCTCATCCCTTAATTATATCATGTCAGAAGGCATTGGCTGGATAACTTTTTTAAAAAGTGTGTGTGTGTGTGTGTGTGTGTGTGTGTGTGTGTGTGTGTATGTGAGATTAGAGCAAATTGAAGGAGATTTCCTCTCTCTGAAGGCTGTTTCTATCAAATATAAGTATGATTATTTCTAGTTTCAGTGGCTAATAAGAAAGAATGCACTTTTACTTCAAGCACTGAAGCTAGTTTCCCCATTTTCTTTTGAATTTCTAAAAGTAAAGATGTCCTAGAAAGGAATGAGGTATTGCAACATGGTACCACTTGGATGAACCTTGAAAACATTATGCTTAGTGAAAGAAGCCAGATGCAAAGGGTCGCATATTATGTGAAAATCTAAATAGTAAACCCATACAGACAGAAAACAGACTGGAGTTTGCCGGGGGCTGGGGGGGGGGGGGGGAGATAGAAAGTGACCGCTTCATGGGTATGATGTCACCCTTGGAGGTGGTGAAAACATTTTGGAACTGGACAGATCTGATAGTCGTACAACATTTTGACTACTAAATGCCAGTGAATCACACATTGTAAGATGGGAATTTTATGTGATGTGAATTTCACCTCAATAAAAAAGTAATAAAGCTGTTAAAAAAGAATAAAGGTATCACAAAGTACCCTATACAGAAAGCACATTTGCAGCAAGTGTGTAAATCACGACCTTTGTATTGTACATTTACTCGTACCCAGAGTGACAGGAGCCATCCAACCTGTGGCTCTCCCTGTGGGGGTGTCTGTCTGTGTCATTTCCCCCTTCCATCTCCTGCCACGTGTTGTCAGTCCCATCTCTGTAATGTCGTCCCCGTCAGGCTCCGTCTGTCCTTTCCTGTCCCCGGCACGAACTCCACTCCCGATCCGGGCCCTCTCGCCTCCTGGATGTGCTGTCTCAGCATTCTGCTACTGCCCAGCCCTTCCCATCTCTTCTTCCTGGCATCAGGCAAGTCTTCCAAGTTCACAACCGTGCTCGGACCCAGACGCTTCTGGGACGGTAGACCTTCCATGGCATTCCCTCCAGAGCAGGGATGTCCCTGCTCCTTGGACTGCATGCGGGGCTGTCTTCCGAAGTTTAGCCTGCTTTCATCCCGTGGCAGCTTACCTCCTGTGTCTTCTCCAGGGCTGCCCTCTGTGGAGGAGGGCTTTCCCCACTGCAACCGCTTTCCTTTCTGCTCCCTCCTTCTCTGACTACCTTCATGCGCTTCTCCTACCTGGCGTTTGAGACCCCATGTCTTGAAATCCAGTGACTCTCTCCCCCGAGGCCTTCCATCAGCAGGACACCATCACTCCCTCCTCTGAATCCTCAGGGTACTTTGCCTGTATCCCTCGCCTGCCCTTTTCACGGTCTGCCTTATTAATTATGGTAGAGGGTTAGCGCTTGGCCCAGAACCACCCACCTTGTGAACTGTGGAACTAGGATGTAAATCTCGACTTCGCTTGCTTCACAGACTGTGCTGTGAGCACATACCAGTGACCTCCAGCCTATTGATTTTGGACCTCTCCATCTCCCCCTCCCTCTCCGTCCCCTATGGCACTTCGCCATTGTGCATGAGAGGTTCCTGATAAGTATTCCTAGAATGTGCAGCACTGTGTCTCTGTACAAAGAAGTTATTTATTTATTTTTTTTTTAATATTTTATTTATTTATTTGACATAGAGAGAAAGAGAGACACAGAGTGAGCACAAGCTGGGGGAGTGGCAGGCAGAGGCAGAGGGAGAAGCAGGCTCCCCACAGAGAAGGGGGAGTCCGATGCGGGACTCGATCCCAGTACTCTGGGATCATGACCTGAGCCGAAGGCAGTGGCTTAACCAACTGAGCCACCCAGGCACCCCAAAGAAGTTATTTTTTAAAGGGGCTGTCCAATTAACTCTTGTTTAAGGGATAAACCATGAAAAAAATGCAATCGTACTTAACTTCTGTGTTTTTGTATGTGGCCTTTATAGCCCCACTAAACGCAGACATTGATTGGAATCATTGTGCCCGAATCTCCTTTCTCATCATTTCCATGGACCTTTTTCTGATCTTGTCTTCCTCAAATTGACAGTATTTACATCTGTGTCACCAATTTTGAACCTAATTATATACTATTTCATGTTATTTCTTAAATGATTTCTTCAGTTTTATGCATTTCCATAATGCCAGTTGTCCAACGGTGTCAGCTCCATGCATTTTGATGACTGAAAAAAAAAAAAACGAGAGAGAAAGAATGAAAATCCCTTCTTAGTATGATGATAAACAAGTGTTTAAAAAGACACTATTTGAGGGGCGCCTGGGAGGCTCAGTGGGTTAAGCCTCTGCCTTCAGCTCAGGTCATGATCCCAGCGTCCTGGGATCGAGCCCCACATCGGGCTCCCTGCTCCGTGGGAAGCCCGCTTCTCCCCCTCCCACTCCCCCTTCCCCCTGCTCACGGGCATGTGCGTGCATTCTGTCTCTCAAATAAATAAATAAAATCCTTAAAAAAAAAAGACACTATTTGAATCACTTGGAATTATTTGTCTTTGTTTTCATACTGCCCATCTAGCTATTTGATAAGCCAGCATTCTAGTCTTAACCCATCTGTGGATCTTTCCTTTATTATCACTATAACCAGATGCCCATCAGTTTAAAACTTGTTTAGGCTGAAAAACAACGGAGCGTTGCTATATTTAAAAATTTATCTTGCTGGTGGTGGGGGAGTTGGGGAAAACAATTATGTTTTAAGCCATAATGTAAATAGAACAGTTTTTGTGTCCTTGGCATTTGCTAGAAGCAAAAGCTTAAGTGAAAGCAAACACTCAGAGAATTGTAAAGAGATTAAGGAGACAAGTTTAATAAAGATTGTTTTTTTCAGAGGCGGCATCCTTTTGACTTCCTCCTGTCATTAAATTCTGCATGTGTTTGGTTGAAAGTAAAATTTAAACGGCTTTATGATTTTAAAGAAATGCCAAATTATGTAAAAAGTTGATATTCTTACTCTAATTTGAATTTTTAAAAAAAAAGGGGTAGGGAGAGGAGAGGGAGAGTGGGTCTCTAGAAATTAGGTTTTTTAAAAATCCAACGCTACTTAAGGCATTTCAATACCTTTACCAAGTGTTCAACTTGTGAGGGAGAAAAGGTAGAAATTCTGATGACAGTTTTTTTGTTTGTTTGTTTGTTTGTTTTTTAAGGAGCTGGAAAGATGTCTCTCCACGTGCCCAGAGTGACAGTGTGACTGTCTGAGAACATCTAAGTGAACAACTAGAATGAAGAGCCTAACATTGACCTTTCCCTTTTTCTTCCTCTCTTCCCTCTGCAGGTTACCTATCTGGGTAAAGTCCCTACCACAGGCATGCAGTTTCTGTCAGGCTGCACAGAGAAACCAGTCATCGAGCTCTGGAAGAAGCACACGCTAGCCCGAGAAGATGTCTTTCCAGCCAATGCCCTTCTGGAAATCCGACCATTCCAAGTCTGGCTCCATCACCTTGACCACAAAGGTGAAGCCACGGTCCACATGGATACCTTCCAGGTGGCGCGCATTGCCTACTGCACTGCCGACCACAACGTGAGCCCCAACATCTTCGCCTGGGTTTACAGGGAGATCAATGACGACCTGTCCTACCAGATGGACTGCCACGCTGTAGAGTGTGAGAGCAAGCTCGAGGCCAAGAAGCTGGCCCACGCCATGATGGAGGCCTTCAAGAAGACTTTCCACAGTATGAAGAGCGATGGTCGGATCCATAGGAACAGCTCATCGGAAGAAGTTTCCCAGGAATTGGAATCCGATGATGGCTGAATGAACTTAGGATGCTTCAGCAAGGCAGCATTGGTCAAGGAATTCAAGATGATAGATAAATAAGCAATGGTTCAAATTCGGGAAGAAAAGACTGCCAAACTATTGGCTGACCAAGCTTTTTAAATTTAGAAGAGCAATTCTAAATCTAAAGAAATGTATTATTAAAGTAATTACATTACATTGAAATCTGCTGCTGCTGTGACTGTGAGGAGGGTGGGCGTGCGGATGGGGAGGAAAGTTCTAGACTGTCTTCTCCCCGCCCCCCCCATTTTCCCATGCCTCCCTGTAGGAGACCTCCATGCCAGTTATCACCATGCTCAGGCAAATACACTGCATCTGTTATTTGATGGACCATTCCAATTTGCCTTATGAAATCCAACAAGAATGTTAGATGCACTTATAGGATCCCTAGTCATGGGGAAGGGATATGGGGGGGGTGCAGGTGCGGAGGCCACAGAGCTAAAGGAACACCTCAGGCTCATCCTGAGAGCCCCTCTCCCTGGCATGTTTCAGATTCTCTCCTCAGTAAGCAAATCAGCACAGCCTTTATTGAGCTTTACAACTAACAACCTGATAGTTGGCAGTTAATTCACAGTTAAAGATAATGCTTTTATTTACGTAAATATATCAAGCAGTACCCTCTTATTGTATTCACTTCATCTCTTTTCTTAGAATACTTGCAACTACTAATAGCTGCTTTCCTCATCCTTCCTCATCCACCCTCTTTCCCCTTCCAACCCAGCCAACATCCCTAAGGGATGGATTCTCAGCATACACTGCGGGACACAAAAAGGGAAGAAAATAACCAAGCAGATGAAATAAACAATCAAAGTAGGAGTTTCAAACAACCACCACAACCACAGAAACCTTGGAAAAAGGGAATGAGTTATCAGCAAGTGAGCAAACTCCATGTAGGCTGTCCTTTGATCAATTCTGATTTATGGTAACTTAGTTGATGGTCCTGTCTGATGAATCCTTCACAGCAAGCTTCAGATCTGATTGGGCATCACCAAGAAAGCCTTGCCCCCATCACTCAATATTGTACTCTAATAGGGAATGTGCTTTATACACCTGGCTTGTCTAGAGAAACTGCATCCTAAAGGGAAATCTGACCCTGTTATCTTAAAATTGGTGATATCTTAGGGGCAGAATTGCCGGTTTGTTCACTGTTTCTAATGAGAAATTCTCAGTAAGAGAGCCTGAGATGTCTCAGCTTAATGGATCTTTAGATATCATCAACACAGAGTCAACACTGAATGAAATTGAAAGTGTTGGTTCAAATACATATATTTAAGGCCAGGAGCAGATGGCTAGTTTTCCAGGTAACGTTGCTCCTCGACTGAAGTCTGTTTTTAATCCCCATAACGTTAGGGACACTGGGGCACCTTATAGAAGCCTTAAATGAGAGCTCATCGAATCCAGAGAGTAATGGTGTCAGCGTTTTGGTCTGTGTATCTGCGTGTCCGTGTATGCGTTTGTGTGTGTGTACGTGTGCCCCCGTGTGTGGGTCCAGTTTTAAGGCATGTAGAGTGAGCATGGAGTCGTATTGAGAAGAACTCGCCTCTTGGAGATATTGCTTGCTGTTCTACAACACATGTAAACTATTCTATAGCATAAATGCATTCATTCTTTAATAAAAAATATGTTTGCATTAATAAAGCTGAGGACTTTCATACTTTATATGTCTTTCCTTTTTTAAGTAATGAAAACCTGAAGGACAGAATAGATCAAATTGAGGAAAGAGGGAATTCTTCCTAAAAAACATTCCTACTAGGTCATAAATAACCCATTCTTCCTTGATAGTGTTTAAATAAATCTTGTTTTTTTTCCAATGCCCAATTTATATTTAATTCAATGAGATGGTATCGTGTCAACCATTGAAATAGTTATTCAGTGTGGTGGACTTATTTCAGAGGAGAGTCTTCCAGAACGTTTTGCCAGTGATCTCCATTTATAAAATCTTGCATTTTATCTTGAGAGAACCTGTGCTGAGATCCTGGAATGTAAACCCGGAGTGATTCCTTCTGACAGCACTAGTTAAAAATGTTTCCTGCAGGCCATGATTTCTCAGAACGACCCCATTAATCTAGCAAGGCAGGTGGCCCTGGAGCCCGTGCATCTTGAGCAGTGCCCTTCATGGACTCAGTAACCAACATAAAGCCTCCTGAAGTGAAAATATGAGAGCCTACTGAAGAGGGACACTCAGTTAAGAATTATCACCCATCTCCTCCCATTCAAATGGCATTTTCCCTCATTGACCTTTCCTCAATTTCAATTTCACTACGTTGCCCTTGAATAGGCTTCTAAGAAGGAGGGAAAAAAAAGAAAGAGAGAGAGAGAGAGAAAGAAAAGAAAGAAAGAAAAGAAAGAAAGAAAGAAAGAAAGAAAGAAAGAAAGAAAGAAAGAAAAGAAAGAAAGAAAGAGAAAGAAAGAAAGAAAGAAAGAAAGAAGGAAAGAAAGAAGGAAAAGAAAGAAAAGAGAAAAAGAAAGAGAAACAAAAGAAAAGAAAGAAAAAGAAAGAAAGAAAGGACCCAGCCAGCACATATTTCAAAGCAATGCCATTTTCCTCTCACAATAAAAGTTAAATCCCAAGTTTACATATGATTATTTATCGCAGAAAGCGTTTGCTGGTATTTTTTTCGGGGTACTGAGTGTGACATGCTAAGTAATTGGCTCTGATAATATTGCCATGAGCTTTTGCTTGAGATGATTAGTAGGAAATTTAAAGATAAATACACAACGACATCTTTCAAATGGCTAATGAATTCTTTGGGGGCAGCCAGTATTAATTCCCCCTCAGAGGGGTGATTCAGACTTGCATTTTTTTTTTTTTTTTAATGCTTTCTTTTCTCCCTTTCTGCACTGTATGTTCCATACTGGTGGTCACAAAGCACTTCCATGTATGTTAACTCATATGTCTTCCCCGGAAGATTTGGCAGTTACTTTAGAGATAAACTCAGATTCAGAGAGGTCACGTTATATAACTTGGCTAAGGCAGAACAGCTAGGATGTGTTTGATGGAGACTTTGAACCCTCTGACTTCTGGTCCAGGGCTATTGTTCTGTTTAGGCAAGATCCAGCCCTTTGGGATTTTTTATTTCCATTCTCCTTAAATCCTCTAGCTTATTTTATTTTATTTTATACTAAGATTTTATTTATTTATTTGAGAGAGAGGGCGAGGGGAGGGGCAGAGGGAGAGGGAGAGAATCTCAAGCAGACTCCATGCTGAGCATGGAGCCCGATGCGGGGCTCCATCTCATGGCCCTGAGATCACGACTTGAGCCAAAATCAAGAGTCTGACCCATAACTGACTGAGCCACCCAGCCGCCCCTCCTCTAGCTTATTTCAAATTAGCATGCTACACCACTATAAATAAACATCCTTTGCTATTCGTTTTCAAGTACTTTTGATAGCAATAGAAAACATTTTAAAAACAAACAGAGGCCCAGGAAGTTTTATTTGAGCACAAATAACATAATATGAGATTTTACTTAAGTATTTTATTGGCTGTGGTCAACGGACAGAATACTCTTTTCACCCCTACAGAACCAAGATACATGGTTTATTTTGTTTTTCTCGGGACATGTTAAAATTCTGAGTCACATCCTTCTGCTGCAGGATTCTAGAGCACACTGTAATTTTCTCTTCAGTCATTCCCTGCATTTTTGATTCTGTATTTGTATGATTGTGTGTGTGTGTGTGTGTGTGTGTGTGTGTGTGTGTGTGTGTGTGTATTATATAAGTATCTGTTTAAGCCTCTGGGGTGTAAGCGTCATTAAGATGGGGATTTTGTCCCTTTTGGTCACATTTCATCTCTAGTCATAGATTACAGAATTCTTGTTTTACACTTGTTTCTGTTTATTTCTGTTGCTGAAAACAAAGAGGATGGGTATTAGGGGAAAAGCATTTTTATTTTTCTGACAATGAGAAGCATATGACTATAACTGATTTCCCCCCAAATTTGTACTTCAGAAGACATTTTTCCTTTGTCCTCTCTTTTGCCTTTTCCCACTTTTTTCCCCTCTTCCCCTCTATCCTTTTCGACTTTAATGTTTAAT
The DNA here is from genome assembly GCF_003265705.2 of Callorhinus ursinus. Taxonomy (NCBI): domain Eukaryota; kingdom Metazoa; phylum Chordata; class Mammalia; order Carnivora; family Otariidae; genus Callorhinus; species Callorhinus ursinus. The sequence goes on from NW_027397064.1 coordinate 8,642,635, forward strand.
TATTTACACGACACCACTCCAGACTTTTCTCTGATTTGAGCAGGAAGAGCATGTGTGCTCTGAATCTGTGATCATGTTTTAGTTCATGATCCATTGATGCAAAATTTGACAGTATTGTCAAACAGTTCAGATTATCCTAGATTGCTCTTAGTTGTTATTTTTCAGTCAGATAGGACATGATGACAATTTAATTCGTCATAGCTTACTATTAAGCATTCCAAAAATGTGCAATATATTGCCTCATCTCCTTGTCTTACCCTAAACTGAACTGGGGTGAAGGTGAAGGTTCCCTTAATTGCCAAATTCTGATTGATCTTCAAGAAACTTTCCTTTTAGACACCAAGATTTGGCCTTTCGAGTAATTTTATGGGACACATTTGTTCAACTTAAGAACTCTGGCTGCTTCTTTTGAAGAGGTACCAGCTGATAATAGTTACCAGAAGAGAACTATGTATGGTACATAAACCCCAAGCTTAGAAAGAAAAACAACTGCATGCGTAAGAGCAAATTGCTAAAAGGAAGAAAAATCTAATCCATCTTATATTGGACATTTACAAATAAACTACGATATATTTTTTTAAATGAACCTAAGACATAGTCTTGCACACTTGACCAAAGTTGACATTCACAAAGAGATTTGGGGAGAATGTTTCTTTTGGAATGTCCTAGTAAGATTATTTTGGGTTTTGCTTCGGCACACAAAATTGGTTATTTAAAAATAATCTGAATAGTTTGTGCTCAGGAGACCTATGACTTTCATTTAAAAGCATTTTTAAGTTCCTACTAAGTTTTCAATAGCTTAGCTTAGAGGCTACTCTAAGAAGGTACTGAGGTGATCTGAAAATGGAATTACTGAAGCATTACACATTTTTAAGCCCTTCGTAATAAATTACCAATAATTATCAATACTTGTATGTCTATAGAGTCATTTAACAATTATTTTCTATTTTTTGAAGATTTTATTTATTTGAGAGAGAGAATGAGAGAGAGAGAGAGCACATGAGAGGGGGGAGGGTCAGAGGGGGAAGCAGACTCCCTGCCGAGCAGGGAGCCCGATGCGGGACTCGATCCCGGGACTCCAGGATCATGACCTGAGCCAAAGGCAGTTGCTTAACCAACTGAGCTACCCAGGCGCCCAACAATTATTTTCTTAATAAAAAAATGTTCCAGCCCTTTATCTAAACATAGATATTAGACCAAGGTTGAGCCATTTGAAAATATTATGAGATTTGTAAAAATATGATGCTGGGTAGGAGCTACTTGATTTCAAACCTGTCATTACGTGGGGCTGGATGCCATTCCTGAACATTTTTTGTTCTTTGGGGGCAAAGCTTAAGAGAAACATTTAAGGAAACACCCACTTGCAAGAAAGAGCCAAGAAATGACTCCATTTCAGGGTCACTTTTTAATGTAAATTTGGGATTGACCAGGACCAAGATATGAACTAGAGCTTCTGATTCCGATTTTACACAGGAAACAAAATCTCATGATAAATGCTATGTCCATACCTGGATTATTTCCATGCTGTTGCTATTATGGGTATAAGAAGATTTTAGTTGGGGGGCTTAGGATGGAATTAGACCTTCAATTTTAGTCTTTTGCCAAATTCTTACTGCCTTTCTCCATTTTAATTGCAATAATTGCTTTTCCTAGAATTTAGTACTACACTTTTAGAAACTAGTACAGTAAAACCTCATTAATTTAGATAAAACTAATTAGGAGTTGGTGGTTTGGGGCTTGAAAAGCTCAAATTTTATGCTTGTTTTTAATAAGCAAAATAAATAGGATGAATAACGTTGTTATTGGAAGTGTTTGCCTGCTTGGGAAAAACTGCTTCTACATATTACAATAACAATTTATTAGACATGGTGTAATTTCAGCATAAGTAGAAGCTGGTACAGCTGAAATTGAAGCTTTGATGTGCTGGTTTCAAGCCATTATTCTTTATTTATTAAAGTGTGTTCTCCACTAAGCGACAGATGGTTAATGCAATTCTAGGACTCAGATTCCTTGGAAGTAATAAAATTCCTCTTCTACTCATCATTTATATACGTCTTTACCTTCAGTTAGTATAACTCTTTAATCTTATTAGCATAAATCCCTCCAAAAACCAAACTCTTCCTGTTTCTCATAGAAACATTGCTATTAAAATAATTGAAATTATTTTCTGATCACCAAGCTTTAATAGTTTTCTCTTTGCTACTTGTTTTTTTTTTCTTACATTACTAAGACACTAAATTATTGTGGATAACCTTACAAAGCTCAGTAACTCATCAAGATTATATAACGTCAGTTATGACCAATTATGTTTAGTGGCCTGGTTTGTACTTAAAATTTAACATTTTACTTTTCAGATCTGTGAAAGCAACAAACGATGCCTAAGCCATGCATCAGAAGAGAAATAATTAAGATTAGAGCAGAGATCAGTGAATTAGAAATCAGAAACACAGTAGATCAGATCAACGATACTAGAAGCTGGTTCTTTGAAAGAATTAATAAGATCAATAAACCACTGGCCAGACTTATCCAAAAGAAAAAAGAAAGGACCCAAATTAATAAAATTATGAATGAAAAGGGAGATATCACGACTAACACCAAGGAAATAGAAACAATTGATTAGAAATTATTATCAACAACTATATGCCAATAAATTGAGCAACCTGGATGAAATGGATGCCTTCCTGAAAACCTAGAAACTCCCAAGACTGAAACAGGAAGAAATTGACAACCTGAATAGGCCAATAACCAGTAATGAAATTGAAGCAGAATCAAAAACCTCCCAAAAAACAAGAGTCCAGGGCTTGATGGATTCCCTGGGGAATCCTACCAAACATTCAAAGAAGAAATAATACCTATTCTCCTGAAGCTGTTTCAAAAAATAGAAACAGAAGGAAAGCTTCCAGACTCATTCTATGAGGCTAGCATTACCTTAATCCCCAAACCAGGCAAAGACCCTATCAAAAAGGAGAATTTCAGACCGATATCCCTGATGAATATGTGACTGTGTTTATGATTTGCAGTGTTCCACTACTAATGTGATCACCATATTAGCTCCGCATGGATGGGGTATGAAGTTTGGAGGGTCTCTGCACACAGAATGGAGTTTGTGCCCTGCCCAAGAGGATGTGATAGACCAAGTGGGCAGCATTGGATCCAGCCCATGCTCTTTCAAAGGAAGAGGCACCTTTTTGCAATCCATCAGCCAAGAGGAATTTGCCTTTGCATAATGATTGTCCCGGAAGGTAGATAATTTTTCTATCAGGGTAGAAATTTCTTTCACAAATAAATAGCATCTTAAAATAGCAGTCCTGAGTTATACCCACATCCTTATTCTCAACGTATTTTTTTCAGATACGTGAAATAGCAAACACTGGACACTTTTCACTTGACCACATGTTTCATAAGCCAAAAGAGGGCATGTGAGGCCCACCAGTGACCTTTTAGAAATAGCTCTTGAGATCATATTTTGGAGAAGAGCCCTCTTATCTAAAGTTGCCTAACATTTAGGCTCAGAATTGCAACAGGTGTGAGCTTTGAGTCATCACATTTCAAGTGCTATTCCATGAGAAATTGTATTTTAAAGAATCAAAATCATTGTTTCTTTAGAGTCATTTCTTCTCTATGACTCTTGAAGGAAAAGAGTGAGGTATCCCACACATTACAGCCTAAGAACGGAAGAAAGATTCATTCTGGGCGACTGTAGGGACGCCAGAAAGCCTCAGAATCTGAAGGTAAAACTTGCCCCCTTGCTCATTCCCAGGAACAAACCTCTGAGGCAGAAGTCTTATTTATTTTTTCTGCTATTTCAATTCAGCCACTGGCCCAAGCCTTTCCCATGGCCGGAAGTGTCAAAGAGAATGGCTTCTTAGCTGAACGCAGAACCTCCAACCCCACCATTCTTCACACCCCAAGCTCTTATGTTCTAAAACTCAAATTTGATTATGCCAGAGTTTTACTTACAATCTTTCCATGGCCTCTTCATTGTCTGCAAGAAAACTAGTCACTGTCCCTCCTCCCTCCCTCCACTCCTTCCTTAATTTTATATGTTGCTGTGATAAGCTCCTTCTCAACCTGGCTCTCACCTGCTACTCCAGGCTTAGGTTTGACCCCTGCTCTGTGTTGTCCTGGGCAAAGAACTTAACATCTTGGGCAAAGAATTTAACATCTCAGTTTCTTCATCTATAAAGTGAGAATAATAGGTGTCTGACTGATAGAACTGCAGTGAAAAGTAATGAGTGAATATAAATGAAGTACTCAGTCCAAATCTGGCCTCTCACCAGTGTTCAGCTTATGCTGCTCTTTGGGGGTTTTCATTTTTGCTTTTCACTCCTTCACAGGGACCTGTTAGACAGTCTACAGTGTTCTTTGTAATTCCACAAAAGGGCTGGACTCTGGGCTTTGGAATGCCCTGATCCTATGTCAACTCCTCCCTTCTGTGCGGATGTAGCTCCTTCTTCCAAGCTCCTACAGACTTGTGAAAAACCACTACGGCCTTGCCAAAAGGCCACTAATTGCTTCTATGTCTTCCTCAGCCCTGATCTGAGAGCTTCTGGAGCAATGCTGTCCCATAGATCTATACTGCTGGCTACATGTGTAATTTAAAATTTTCTAGCGGCCAAATTAAAAAAATTAAAAGAAAGAGGAGAAATTAATTTTAATAATATACTTTAACAGAAATATTTAAACTATTACCATTGCAACACATAACTACCATAAAATGCATGAATGAGGTATTTCACATTCTTGCAATACAGTCTTCGATATCTGGTATATATTTTATAGACGACAGCACGTCAAGTGCTCAAAAGCCACATCTGACTGGTGCTGCTGTATGTCACTGCACAGTCCCAGAGGGTGGGCACTGTGGCCTGATCCTCTGTGCACCCACAGAGTCTGTCTCAGTGACGGACACATTCAGAAATGCTTATTTAATGAATACAATGGTGAACCTGATTCCAACTCCATCAGGTGTGTGGGTATATGAGTTTTCTAGGGCTGCTATAACAAACTGGGTAGGTTAAACAACTGTGACCTCACAGCTTGGAAGCTAGGAGGCCAGGATCAAGGTGTTGGCAGGGTTGGTTCCTCCTGAGGCTATGAGCCGAGATCTGTTCTGTGCCCTCTGGTGGTTTCCTGACCATCTTTGGCATTCCTTGGCTTCTGCGCCACCACCTCACTCTGTCTTTATGTTCACATGACCTTCTCCTGTGTGTGTGTGTTTGTGTGTGTGTGTGTCTGTCTGTCTCAAAATTTCCCCCTTTTATGAGGACATCTGTCATATTGCTTTAGGATTTCATTTTGACTAATTTTACCCGCAGTCACTCAATTTCCAAATAAGGTCACATTCTGAGATCCGGAGAGTAAGGCTTCAACATACGAATTTGGGTAGAGGACACAGTTCAACCCAAAACCATAAGGCACCAGAAAGCAGGTGGTAACACTGAGTCGGGCTTCAGAGCTCATGGTTTGGAGGCTTCACTGCTGATGGTTCAACTCCAAATTCAGCCCTTTTTCTGCTCTTGCCCCTGTGGGGAAGCCCTCCTTGTCTGGGTTTGGTTTCTCTTGGCCAGCCAGGATTGTGGTTGGGTTATCAAGGACATAGCAGGCAGTCCTTTGAAGTATATTTTCATTTAAATTTTTTGAATTTCCCTGTGAAATAAAGTTAGCATGGTTCTCAAATACATAAGCATTTCAAGGAGATTCAAATTCCCTGAACTCAGCCCTTTCCCATCCCCCGTTATTATGTCCTGTCTGGTAATCACTGGCTTCGGTTTTGTGCCGAGGGAAATGAGGTTGTGAGGGAAAGGCAGCTTGAGAACTAAAAAAATAAATAAATAAATAAGGAAGTCTGAAGCAGGCAGGATGGCTCTTCCTGTATGTGACAACATTAGGCAACTCTTAGGCCAAGTTTTCCAGGCTGGGACAACCTTGTTCTAAGCCAATGCCCACAATTCCCCCATGGAGCCCTTTGTGCCTTTCATTGGGAATTGGTGTCTTCCAGGCATCTCAATATGATCCAACCCAAATCCCCACATCACAAAAAGAAGAAGCCTTTGAAGGCCAGGATTTCGAATTTGCCAGTAACACAAGGATTGTGGTGCTTTTCCTCATCTGCAGTTCCAGGTCCTGTGGTTGTGTCTCGTGTTGTCTTGTAAGCATGTGCTCTGCACCACACTGAAGAATCAGATCCGTCTGCCTCACTGTGGAAGAACAGCATTCCCCAGCATTTAAAAAGCAGCTTCAGTGTTGCTCTGTTAAGATAAGCCCATACCAGAACTTGACTGGCCAGCAGATCAAAGAGAATTTATTACTAAAAATTATTTTCCAGACTGATTATTCAGTTCTTTCTTTTAAAGGTCAGACGTTTTTCTATTATGATTAAAGTTGCCTTTTTATAAATTGTCTTTTTCTCCGCAGTGGACTACCATCAGAGAACTCAGGACACGTTTTCTTTCTCCTTTTCTCTGAAAAACTAATGAACTTTGCAATTCTTTTCAACTTTATTGTTTGGTATTGTAAAAGTTTCTCTTTGTTTTTAGGCAAATTCAAATGACACTATAATATAGTCTTTATTGGTAGCTGTTGGAGAAGATACTTAAGCATTAGGATATGGGATTTGAAGTAATAGGTTCTAGCCTTTCCTTCAGAGTATCCTAGAAAAGGAACTCAGGAAAGCATGTTTGTGGGCTCTTCCTGACTTTATTTCTGGAGAGATGGTTAGGTGCAAGATTAACAAGTTATTTCATTCATGCTCAACACTATCCATTGGCTATTGCATGGACTCCACCAAAGACATGGGCTAAGGATGGTAAAGAGAGAAGAAAGCTCTGAAGGAACCAAAATAATAGGAACTAATACTTTTGAGCATATATGAGGTACAAGACACTTTAAATACATCAACTTATTTCGGATTTAATCTTCACAGAACCCTATGTAGTCAGAATTATTATCACCTCATTATGGATGAAGAGTTGGTTTTGGAAAAGCTTAAAGAAGTTGGCTGAATCCCATAATCACGTAAGAAGCAAAGCTAGGATTTGACCTCAGGACCGGCTAATCCCAAAGCCTACGATTTACCTACATGCTCCAAGGACATTCCCGAGTCACTCCGTCTCTGCAACAGCCCAACCAACTGACTTTTGGGACTCCCAAGTTGGGTCCCCGAATTTTCCAATGGATCAGATTACCTCATTCTCAGGTCCAGCTCAGTCTTGAGAACCTAGTGCCTCTGTCTGGGAGCTATGGATCGGCCAGCCTTTAGTGACTTTTCAGAGCCTTGCTTTCAATGTTTATGCTCTCAGTGAGCCCTGGGGATGGTTCTTCTCCAGAGGGGCTCATTTTCATGAAACTAAAATGCTTAACTTCCCCTGGATGATTTCGGTGGCTCTTTTTGATCCCTGCTCTGGTATCTAAATGTATTTCCCTGGTCCAGCGGAAAATAAATTTCAGTCCTCCTTTCCTTCCATGCACATCAGGAAGCCGAATCTTGAGCCTGAATCATGTGAGATTTAAATGAGATAAAAATAGAATTGAACATTTATTGTTTACCATGTATCTGGATTTAAGATTTTTACTGTCATTTTCTAATTGTATGTTTCACAAAATGCAGAGGGAACTATTATTCTGCCTATTTTACAGTTGAAGGAAGTTAAGTTTAGAGAAGTATTTGCTAAATGTCACCATCCTGGAGAGGCAGTCTGACTCCTGAGTCTGCATGTCTTATCCAGCCTTTCAGGTGGGTAGAGGCTCTTGACCCAGTGCCTGGCACAGGGCCTGCTCACTCCAGATAAGCCACAGAGATGGTCCTGCAGCCTGGCTGTCTCTTAAACCACTCCTATCAGGCCAGCACCTGTCTTCTCGGTAAAATAAATATACCTTGGAGCCCGCTTCAAAGCTTTTATTCTTCGGGGACAGAAGATTGAGAAGAAAGATCTACCAGTGTCTTAGGCATCATTTGCTTATTTTAATACCACATTTGAATTTTTTTCAGATGAAAATATTGAGACTTAGATTAAATGGTTTCTCCCACTTTCCACAAAGCTAGACTGAGACTCAAGATGCTCTTCTTATTCCTAGTATGAAGGGTATCTTCTATAACATGGCAGAGATGATCTCTTAAGTTATTGACCTTATATGTATCTAATGTACACCATCATTTTTATTCTTCCTTAAAATGTTTCATTTCTCATCTGGGAAGTTCGATAGTAGAAATGCAGAATCCATTGTGAACCAAGGACTCTAGTGTCTAGTGTGACTATCCAAATAAGTAGAATATACAAAAAGAAAAAAAAAAGTACTGAAATTGTACTGAGCACAGTTGGATCTTAACACTTGGGTCTTTGTTTCCCAGAATCTTTTATGATTATAAATGTGTAATTTCATGCACTCCCATTTAATCAAACATACTATTTACTCCAATGAACCTTGAATGGTATAACACTAATTTTCATGACTTTACTAAAAATGGAGGCCATTGTATCATAATTATTGTTCAGTTTTTAACACCCTATAATTTTCACGAACTATTATGTCTATCTGCTATCAGCATTTTTGTACCAATAAGCCTGAGAACACACTGCTGTTCTTTAGTATTATCTCTTCATTACTTTATCTTTGATTTCCCAATTTCAAAAGGGGATCTTGATATTCACAACCAGATTGTTATTTCCAGGGGAGATATTACAGCTTGGGCTTTATTTAGTGGCATTCCCCCTATAACTTTAGTTCATAATCTAAGAAGACATGTTTATAATAGAGAAGAAAGGAAGTAGTCATCTCGATATATCATCGTGTCAAGAGCAACTTTCTCATGTTGATGTAATTAGGGAGTGATTTTTCCTTCCAAGATTTTCTTCATGTTTGCTAATGAACATGTAATGTCTTCCATATATATTTATATATGAGTATATATGTATATATGACTCACTTAAGAATTACTTCTGTAGCTCTTTAATTCTTTAATTTTTGGAAAGAGAAAAATAAACACAATGTTTGTTTCCCTGGTGAAAATTCTTCCCAGAAGACACAATATGGTCTGAGATATTCATGAACAGCAGGTAATACACAAAGTCATTTCTACTGGAAAATATGCCATCTGGAAGAAAAAATAATCTGTGGAAATGCATGTTAGTTTGAGTGTGTAATTCTAGGTTAATGATGATGGTAACTGCATTATCAAAGTAGTTTTGTAGTATGAAATGCAAGAGCATTTGGAAAGAACCATCATGGATAGCCTTTGGTGAAAGTTTCTGGCAACTGCTTCATGCATTTCAAAGTAAGAGATTGAACCAAGACCCACTGTAGCTATTTCCATGTGCTGGATAAAGTGCAGGAAGAGGGGCAGAGGGAGGCTTGAGCATCAAGATAACTGAGAAAACGGTTTCTTAGAGTTATCTTTAAATAAACCCACGATGAGCTGACTCAGAGTCCGGTTGTGCTCTATACCTCAGTGTGCTGGTCACCTTCTAGTTCCTCATATACTCACACCAGTGGCCTTTGCATATGCTGTTCCCTCTGCCTAGAGCAGTGCCAACTCCCCATCCTCAGTCCTCCAGTCCTAAACCCATCCCCTGTGACGCAGATAGTACTTCTTTCCCTTTCAGGGAGTGACTGGAAGTCCTGCACTGCGCGCTACTCGCATAGCACTGTGTGTATTTTCTTCCAAGTGCTTACCCTGCCTGTTCTTGTTCTTTCCTTGGCGTGACTCTGTGAGTAATGGCTGTCTATTCCCCCCAAATCATAAGTTCCCTAAGTGTTTACCACAATGCCTGCCACTTAAATGGGACCCATAAATAATTTCTGAATGAATCAATGACTTGGCCTCCGAGTAGTGAGGACTGTGGCCTTGGACCACCTTCTTGAGGTTCACCACTCATTTCACTAGGCAGCAGTGGTTTGGCTGGGGGGCAACATCCTTGCTGGCTGCTTTTGAGCCTGGTCAGCGATTGGGGAGCAGTGGTTTCATCTGTTGAAACTATCTGGGTTGTGTGGGGATCAAAGTCTGGTGGATTAGAAGAGCTGATTCCTTAATCAACAGAGTCAGAATGACTTCAAAGGGATTTCTTCATGGGAAGGACTGGGCAGGAGTACAGAGGAGGGTCAAAGCCCTAGATGTAGGAAACGTTAAATCTTCTGTTCTGACTTTTGAAGCTCTGTTTCTACCACATTGCAAATGTTTCCAGTTTAGTTACAGGCATGAGCCCAAAGAGATTTGTAATGACTAGAATCACAAGTTGCTAGAAATGTAAGAAGCCTTGGAAGACGATTTGACACTATTTTTCCCCCCAGATGGAGACTTAGAGAAGTCCAGGGACTTGCCCATGACCCCCCGGGGCGAGTGACAGGGTTAGGTCTGGGAATCCAGTGTTCTTTCCATAAGCTAGACTCCTGTTTCTTATAATGGTAAGTCTGCTGCTTCAATGCCTCTGGACCCTCACTGATGTGTCCTGTCACCTAGAAGAAGGGTGATCAGGGCAAGCCGTTTAATCCTGTGGGATCTCAGGCTTTGATTTTCCACATGTAAAACAATGGGCCATGCTCCAGAATGTCTAAAGTACCATGAATTGCAGAACATTTTTTATCCTACACCAACCCTCTGCTCTTCCCAAACTGTGGGACTCCTTGGACATCATTTCTAAACCTAAGCCATATACTTCACTGTGCGGCATGGAAGCTCAACATTAATACTAAGTTGCATTTGTATAGCACTAACAATATGCTAGATACAGTTCTGTGTCTGTATAGTAACTAATTTACTCTTCACTGTGACCTTAGGGGGAACACTATTACTTATTTACTTCTGTTTAAAGATGAGGAGAGTGACACCCAGGGAAGTTACATGTCAGATCCAAAGTATCACAGATCCTAAGTGGCAGGGCTAGGATTGGAACCCAGGTAGTCTGGCTCCAGGGTTCGTGCTGACTTGGTGTAGAGACAACTGTCTATACAAAGTGAAATTCATTTTTTGTATTTATTTATATATTACTCTTTTTCCAAAAAGTTTTAAAGTGTCTTACAGTGTTTATATCACATATAAAATATGTGAATAAATAAGGGAAAGGAGAACTGATGGGTAAGTCAATATGAAAAAAATCTTTTGAACACTTTACTAAATGTGGGCTTAATATTTGGATCGAGTGTGCTAGTGGTAAATGTAAAAAAAAAAAAAAAAAAGGAATCACTTGGAAACCTCCATCCATCTGAGATAGGATTTAGAGAAACTATTTTTAAGAACCTCCATTGAGTTGTAGGAGTTTCTCTTGTATTTTGGAGACTAACCCCTTTTTAGATATATGGTTTACACATTTTTTTCCCATCCTGTAGGTTGCCTTTTCACACTGCTGATTGCTCGTTTGCTGTACGCGCACTTGTTTATTTTTGTTTTTGTTGCCTGTGCTTTGAGTTTCGTATCCATGAAATCATTGCCAAGACCAATATTATGAAGCTTTTCCTCTATGTTTTCTTCTAGGAGTTTTACATTTTTGGTTCTCCATTTAAGTCTTTAATCTGCTTGGAGTTGTTTGTTGTGTAGGGTGTAGGAGAAGGGTTTAATTTCATCCTTTTGTATGTTGATACAGAGTTTAACCAACACCATTCGTTGAAGAGACTACCCTTTCCTCATTTTGTATTCTGGGCACATTTGTTGAAGACTATTTCCTCTCCTGACCCACTCTCCAGCCACTGAAGTATTGTATCCTTCTGGCTCCTTTGCCCTCTGGCACCATCTGGTTTCAGCTAATGGGCAACACTGGCCAGAGATTAGAGGGCTGGGGTGGGGGGGTGCGGTGTCAGTGTTAATACCTCCCAATTTTTCTGTGCTGGGTCAGCCTGAGCCAAAATAATAAGAAAAAAATTTCCCATGCTCTTTGCTTTTAGTACTATTATTTTTTATACATAAACCTTCCTTGTATTACATGTCATTTTAGGGGTAGTTTACAAGGTTGGAATCTATTTTAATTTTTTTCTGTATGACTACTGTTTGACCAGCCACTCTAAATCCAGTTCTTTCCTACTGACTTAAAATGTTATCAGGTGGGGGCACCTGGGTGGTATAGTTGGTTAAGCATCTGCCTTCGACTCAGGTCATGATCCTGGGGACCCTGGGATCGGGTCCTGGGATAGAACCCTGAGTAGGGCTCCCTGCTCAGTGGGTAGTCTGCTTCTCTTTCTCACTCTGCCCCTCCTCCAGCTTTTGCTCTCTCTCTCTCTCAAATAAATAAATAAAATCTTTCAAAAAAAAAGTAAATAAAATGCTATCAGTTATACAGTATATCAGCTTGTTTGATTTCTTTCGTTTTTGTATTTTTGTATATTTTTTGTGATGAGGTTTTTTGCAATGAGGGTTTTTTTTGTCGGCTGCCTTATTAACTGTAATATTATCTAGTATGCTTAATACTCTATTCTGTTACACATAATTTATTTATTCCTTATTTTGAATAATAATGAAATCTGTCAATATTTAGTTCTTCCTCCTCTCTCCCCTCCTCTTGACCACCAATTTTAATTGAATATTATTTTTCCCTGTGTTTGCCTTCCTATCTTTAAATCTATACTTTTATTTCTATTACTTGACTTATTGGTTTTAAATACTCTTTTGTGACCACAAGCTGTAAAACAATTGGAAAGCAGTGTCTTCATATAATCTTCACCCCCTTCTCTCCAACTTCCTTTCTTGGCTTTTTTGTAATTATTTCAATTCTGTATTGTTGAGGCTTGTTATCCATAAAGATTGTTCTAGACCCATAAATTGTCTTTGGCAAAGTCCTCTTGTTCAGTCTATGTTAAGCTCACCTTGAATCCTTTTCCCTTCAAATCCTTTTTTGCCTTTTATTTTTTCAATCAAGGGAAAAGTTAAAGAACTAATGCGAATTTTACTCTCTGAGTTCTTACATGTGCAGAATTTGTGTTACCTTAACTTTTGAAGGGCAGAATGTCTTGTTATAAAACTTGTGTTTAATGCTTTCTTGCCTTGAGTGTTTTGCAGAGTACTCAACTGCCTTCTTGTACTGATTATCTTCTAGACAGGATGTGGAATAAGATGCAACAAGGCTAACCAGACTTCCTCTCTTATGGCGATTTTATATTTTCTTGGCTGCCTAAATGTTTATTTATTGCAAAGATAAGTAATTTGTCCTCAATACCCTTAGATTCAATGTTGGCTTTCTATTTCAGTGTTTACTTGGGCAGAGTGTATGCCTTCAATCTGTAGAGATGTATTTGATTTGAGGAAAATTTTCTTTAAATATATCTTAAAATTGTTTTTCTCTTTTATCATGATTTTCCTTGGGGGTATCATTTAAACTTTTTAAACTTTGTATCCATTTTAATTTTATTTGTTTGTTTTTTCTCAGTTCTCCATTCTCCATGTTTTATTTTACTTTCCTTAATGTTGCTCTAGAAAGGACTTCTTTCTAGGATTAGTCTTGTTCTTTTGCCTCTTTTTCTTGAGGTTTGAATCATCATTTTTTGGTCTTCATATATTTTTCCTAAACTTTTTAATCTCGGCTTTGAGATCTTGTTTTATAGAGGCCATTGCTTAAGTTGTTTTTTGTTTTTTTTTTTAAGTTTATGACAATGTGTTTACTTATAGTTTTGATCTGCTGCTTGGCAACATAATTCTGGTGAATCTACATTCATCTGCCATTTTTTTCTGTTCCGTTTTGTTTTAGTGAGCTCAAGCTGCCATAACAAAATTTGATAGACTGGGAAGGCTTAAACAACAGAAATTGATTTTCTCATAGTTCTGGAGGCTGGAAGTCTAAGGTCAGGGTGCTGGGATAGTGAGGTTCTGATGAGAGCTATCTTCATGGTTTCTAGATAACCATATTCTCACTGTGTCCTCACATTGGAGAGAATGAGAGAGAGAGAGAGAGAGAGAGAGAGAGAGAGAGAGAGAGAGTGCTCTGGTATCTCTTCTTTTTTTTTTTTAAAGATTTTATTTATTTATTCATGAGATTTTATTTATTTATTCATGAGAGACAGAGAGAGAGACTAGCAGAGGAAGAAGCAGGCTCCCAAGGAGCAGGGAGCCTGATGGGGGACTCGAACCCAGGACCCTGGGATCATGACCTGAGCCGAAGGCAGACGCTTAACCATCTGAGCCACCCAGGCGCCCTCTGGTATCTCTTCTTATAAGAGTACTAATCCCACCATGAGGGCTCCACCATCATGACCTCATCTAAACCTAATTACGTCCCAAAGGTCCCATCTTCAGATACCATCACACTGGGGACAAGGCCTCAACATACGAATTTAGGGTTGGGGGCACACATTCAGTCCATAACACTTTCTTTTCTTCTGTAATATCTTCATAAATATACTGTGTCTGTTCATTTTTTAACTTTATGGAGAGTCTAATGTGTCTCAGTGTTTCTCATAGTGTGGTTTGTAAAATCTCGGTCATCTCTGAAAACGTTTTTAGGGGGTCTGCAAGGTCAAAACTATTTTGATCACAACACTAAAGTCTTATTTGCTTTTTTATTATTTTGACATTTTTACCAACTGTGCAAAAGCAGTGGTGGCTGAAACTACTCATGCCTGAGCCTAAATCAAGGCAGTAACACTGAAATGTACTGGCGATCATTATAGTTTTCACAGCCATAAAATCACAGTTTAAGAAAATTTCCAGTGTCAGTTTTCTGTAAGAAAGTTGTTAATAAAGCAGAAATCATTGTTAATTTTATGAAACCTTGTCTCTTGAGTACATGTCTTTATAATATTCTGCACAATGAAATGGGAATTACACATAGAGCACTTCCACTAAATACAAAAGTATGATGAGCTCCTTGTTCCTGGAACACCATCTTCATATGAAAGAATAAATGACAGAAAACCCAAGCTTATTCAGAATTGAGTGTTTGGCAGATATTTTCTCAAAAATGAATCAAGTGAGTCTGTCACATCAAGGAAGATGAGTGGCAACATTTATTGCCAATGAAAAATATCAAACTTTTGAGCAAAAATTAGAATTTTGGAAAAACTTCATTTGCCATTCTGAGCTTGACAACTTTCCAACACTTATGACTTTTCTGATGAGTTCAGTAGTGATGTTAACAGTATGATTTCTCAATATTGCACAATAAAATGTGTCAACATTTAAAAGATCTGCATTACTTAGTGAATCAAATGACTAATGTATGTGATGTTACAAAATTATGCACGGGTAAAAGACTCCTTCAAAGTGTGAGTTAGATCAATGGCTTTTAATGTAATAGAGTAAGAAAAGTTCATTGTTATGGTTTCATATTCCACACTGTAAGTGTCCTTTAAGAAACTACAACATTTCAAAATTTTTAATATCAAAGAAGAATATCCACAATTATTTGAAAAGGTTTATAATAAAATTCTGCTCCTTTTCCAACTACATATTGTGTAAGGTCAGATTGTCTTCCTATATATCAACTAAAACAACATATCTCAACAGATAAAATGCAAAAGCAGATATTAGAATACAGGTTTTTTCTTATTAAGTCAGACATTAAAAGATTTTAAAAATGTAAAACAGTGACACTCTTGTCACTAATTATTATCCTTATTTTTTGGTTTGGAAAATATATTTCATTAAAAACTTCTCATTCATGTTAAAATTTAATGGGTTTATTATTGTTAATTTTAAATGAATTCTAATGTTAGAAAATCTCTTGGTTTTTATTTCTAAAATGGTAAATATTAACAGATAATAGCCCACAAAAACAAAGCTTTTGGGGATCCTCAATAAATTTCAAAATGTGATGAGGTCCTGAGACCAAAAATTTGGAGATCTGCTGGTATAGTGGTTAAGAGCATGGAATCTGGGACCAGATGGTCTGGGTCTAAATTCTGACTACCACTGTGTAGTTCCATGACCTTGGGCAATTTATTAACTCCACTAGAATATTTAACCTCCCTGTGCTTCAATTTTCTCATCTGTCAAATGGGGATAATAGGAGAAGTTAACTTACAGGTTTGTTGTGAGGATTAAACATATGTATATTTATGTTGTCTGGCACATAATATGAGTTATATGTGTTACTATGAGATTCATAATACTAAAGATATCATCATTACTCAGATTTGATTGACACTGTTATCTTTTTTGGGGGGGAGTTTACAGAGGTAGAATTATGTAATTCATCACTTAGATATAACACACAGCGCTCATCACAACAAGTCTACTCTTTAGTACCCATCATCCATTTACCCAATCCCCCCACCCACCTCCTCTCTAGCAACCCTCAGTTTGTTCTCTTCTTCATACAGTCTCTTTATGGTTTGCCCCCTCTCTTTCTTTATCTTATTTTTCCTTCCCTTCCCCTATATTCATCTGTTTTGTTTCTTAAATTACACATATGAGTGAAATCATATATTTGTCTTCCTCTGACTAGCTTATTTCGCTTGGCATAATACACTCCAGTTCCATCCATGTTGTTGCAAATGGCAAATTTCATTCTTTTTGATGGCTGAGTAATATTCCATATATAAGTACCACTTCTGTATCCATTCATCACTCAATGGACATTTGGGTTCTTTCCATAATTTGGCTATTGTTGATAATGCTGCTATGACCATTGGGGTGCATATGCCCCTTTGAATCATTACTTTGGTATCCTTTGGATAAATACCCAGTAGTGCAATTGCTGGGTTCTAGAGTAGTTTTATTTTTAACTTTTTAAGGAACCTCCATACTATTTCCCAGAGTGGCTGCACCAGTTTGCATCCCCACCAACGGTGTAAGAGTGTTCCCCTTTCTCCACATCCTTGCCGATATCTGTTGTTTCCTGAGTTGTTAATTTTAGCCTTCTGACAGGTGTGAGATGGCATCTCATTGTAGTTTTGATGTGTATTTTCCTGATGGTGAGTGATGTTGAGCACTTTTTCATGTGTCTGTTGGCATTTGTATGTCTTCTTTGGAGAAATGTCTGTTCCTGTCTTCTGCCCACTTCTTAACTGGATTTTTTGTTTTTGGGGTGTTGATTTTGATAAGTTCTTTATAGATTCTGGATACTAGACCTTTATTCAATGTCATTTGCAAATATCTTTTCCCATTCCAAAGGTTGCCTTTTAGTTTTGTTGACTGTTTCCTTCACTGTGCAGAAGCTTTTTATTTTGATGAGGTCCTAATAGTTCATTTTTGCCTTTGTTTCCCTTGCTTCTTGAGACATCTAGTAAGAAGCTGCTGTGGCCAAGGTCAAAGTGGTTGCTGCCTGTGTTCTTCTCTAGGATTTTGATGGTTTCCTATCCTACATTTATGTCTTTCATCCCTTTTGAGTTTATTTTTGTGTATGATATAAGAAAGTTGTCTAGTTTCATTCTTCTGCATGTCGCTGTCCAATTTTCCCAACACCATATGTTGAAGAGACTGTCTTTTTTCCCTTGGATATTCTTTCCTGCTTTGTCGAAGATTAGTTGACCATATAGTTGTGGGTCAATTTCTGGGTTCTCTACTCTGTTCCATTGATTTATGTGTCTGTTTTTGTGCCAGTCCCATACTGTCTTGATGATTACAGTTTTGTAATACAGCTTGAAGTCTGGGATTGTGATGCTTCCAACTTTGCTTTTCTTTTTCAACATTCCTTTGCCTATTCAGGTGTTTTCTGATTCCATACAAATTTTAGGATTGTTTGTTCTAGCACTGTGAAAAATGCTGGTGTTATTTTGATTGGGGTTGCATTGAATTTGTAGAGTGCTTTGGATAGTATAGAAATTTTAACAATATTTGTACTTTTAATCCATGTGCATGGAATGTTTTTACATTTCTTTCTGTCTTCTTCAATTTCTTTCATAAGTGTTCTATAGGTTACAGCATACAGATCTTTTAACTCTTTGGTTAGATTTATTCCCAGGTATGGTTTTAGGTGCAATTGTAAATGAGATTACTTGATTTCTCTTTCTGTTGCTTCATTATTGGTGTATAGAAATGCAACAGATTTCTTTACATTGATTTTATATTCTGCAACTTTGCTGAATTCATGAATCAGTTCTAACAATTTTTGGGTGGAGTCTTTTGGGTTTCCTACATAGAGTATCATGTCGTTTGTGAAGAGTAAAAGTTTGACTTCTTCCTTGACAATTTGAATGCCTTTTATTTCTTTTTGTTGTCTGATTGCTGAGGCTAGGACTAACTTCCTGTACTATGTTGAAGAACACTGGTGAGAACGGACATTTCTGTCATTTTCTTGACCTTAGGGGAAAAGCTCTGTTTTTCCCGGTTGAGAATGATATTCACTGTGGGTCTTTTGAATATGGCCTTTATGATGTTCAGATATGTTCTTTCTATCCCTACTTTCTTGAGAGTTTTTATCAAGAAAGAATGCAGTATTTTGTCAAATGCTTTTTCTCTATTAAGAGGATCATATGGTTTGTATCCTTTCTTTTATTAATGTGATGTATCACATTGATTGTTATACAGATATTGAACCACCCCTGAAGCCCACGAATAAATCCCACTTGATCATAGTGAATAATCCTTTTAATGCACTGTTGGACTCGATTAGTTAGTATCTTGTTGAGAATTTTTGCATCCATGTTCATTAGGGATATTGGTCTGTAATTCTCCTTTTTGGAGGGGTCTTTGCCTGGTTTTTGAATCAAGGTAATGCTGATTGGAAGAGTTTGGAAGTAGAATGAGTTCGGAAGTTTTCCTTCCATTTCTATTTTTTGAACGGCTTTAGAATAGGTATTAATTCTTCTCTAAGTGTTTGGCAGAATTCTCCTGGGAAGCCATCTGGCCCTGGACTCCTGTTTGTTGGGAGATTATTGATTACTGGTTCAATTTCTTTGCCGGTTATGGGTCTGTTCATATTTTCTATTTCTTCCTGTTTTAGTTTTTGTAGTTTATCTGTTTCTGGGAATTTATCCATTTCTTCCAGATTGCCCGATCTGTTGGCATATAATTGCTCATAATAGTTTCTTATAATTGTTTATATTTCTGTAGTGTTGGTTGTGATCTCTCCTCTTTCATTCATGATTTTATTTATTTGGGTCCTTTCTCTTTTCTTTTTGATAAGTCTGGCTAGGAGTTTGTCAATTTTTTAAATTCTTTCAAAGAACTAGCTCCTAGTTTTGTTGATCTGTTTTACTGCTTTTTGATTTCTATATCATTGATTTCTGCTCTGATCTTAATTATTTACCTTCTTCTGCTGGTTTTAGGCTTTATTTGTTGTTCTTGTCCTAGCTCCTTCAGGTGTAAGGCCTGTATTGCTATGTACTTCCCTCTTATGACCACCTTTGCTGTGTCCCAAAGGTTTTGGAATGTCATGTTTTCATTTTCCCTTACTTCCATGTATTTTTTAATTTCTTATTTAATTTCTGGTTAACCCATTCATTCTTTAGTAGGATGTTAACCTCCATGTATTTCCAGTCTTTCCAAGTTTTTTCTTGTTGTTGACCTTAAGTTTTATAGTGTTGGGATCTGAAAATATGCATGGTATGATCACAGTCTTTTTGTATTGGTTGAGGCCTGATTTGTGAACCAGTATGTAATCTATTCTGGAGTATGTTCCATGCACACTCGAAAAGAATACGTACTCTGCTGCTTTAGTAAGAAATGCTTTGAATATATCTGTTAAGTACATCTGGTCCAGTGTGTCATTCAAAGCCATTGTTTCCTTGTTGATCTTCTGCTTAGATGATCTGTCCATTGCTGTGAGTGAGGTGTTAAAATTCCCTACTACTATTGTATTATTATTATCAATGAGTTCCTTTAAATTTTTTATTAATTGATTTATATATCTGGCTGCTTCCAAGTTGGGGGGCATAAATATTTACAATTGTTAGGTCTTCTTGTTGTATAGAACCCTTTATTATGATAGAGAGCCCTTCTTCAATGCTTATTACAGTCTTTGGCTTAAAATCTAATTTGTCTGATACAAGTATGGCTACTCCAGCTTTCTTTTGATGTCCATTAACGTGATAGATGGTTATCCATCCCCTCACTTTCAATATGGATGTGTCTTTAGGTCTAAAATGAGTCTCTTGAAGCAGCCTATTGATGGGTCTTGTTTTTTTTAACCACTCTGATCCCCTATGTCTTTTGATTGGAACATTTATTCTATTTACATTCAGAGTAGTTATTAAAAGACATGAATTTAGTGTCATTGTATTACCTGTAAACGTGCGGTTCTTATAGGTTGTCTCTGTTCCTTTCTAGTCTTTTTTGCTTTTGGTCTCTCTTTCCCACTCAAATAGTCCCCTTTAATATTTCTTGCAGAGCTGGTTTAGTGCTCATGAACTCCTTTAGTTTTTGCTTGTCTTGGAAATTCTTTATCTCTTCTATTCTGAATGACAACCTTGCTGGATATAGTATTCTTGGCTGCATATTTTCCCCATTCAGCATACTGCATATATCATGCCACTCTCTTCTGGACTACCATGTTTCTGTGGACAGATCTGCTGCTAACCTTATGTGTCAACCCTTGTAGGCTAAGGACTTTTGATCCTAGCTGCTCTCAGAATTCTCTCTTTATCTTTGTATTTTGCAAATTTCTCTATAATATGTCGTGGTGTTGACCTGTTTTTGCTGATTTTGAGGGGGGTTCTCTGTTCCTCTTGGACTTGAATGCCTGTTTCCTTCCCCAGATTAGGGAAGTTCTCAGCTATGATTTGTTCAAATAGATCTTCTGCCCCTTTTTTTCCCACTCTTTTTCTTCTGGGACTCCTATGATATGGATATTAGTGCACTTTTTGGAATCACTGAGTTCCCTAAGTCTATTCATGATCTAATAGTTTTCTTTCCCTCTTCTTTTCAGCTTCATTATTTTCCATAATTTTCTCTTCTGTATCATCTGTTCATTCCTCTGCTTCTTCTATTAAGAAGGGGTCAGACACTGTCTCTTTCCTCCACTTGCTGTATGAGCTAGAGGCCTTGGGATTATTTGCCTTCCCAGTTGATTCTTCATTCTTATCTACTCTCCCTGTTTCTCAAGACTTTATGCCATGAGGATTCAAGGAAGCTCCCAGCACCACCCTGTGCCTCAAGCTTTGCTGAGTTTTGGATTTGCCACTTGCTTTGAAGAACTGTGCTTGTTGCTGCTCTTCTGCCATGAGGGTCTTCACCCAGCCATGTCTCTTACTCCTCCTTGATCTTCACTGAGTCTGGCAGCACTTCTACTCATAGTATGTTTTAGAATTGCCAATTTTATCAAGTTTCTTCAGTGATGGATCTTGAATTTCACCTTGACAGTCTCATTTTTTCTTGCCACTTTTGGAACATTTTCAAGAAGAAAATTTGAGACAAACAAATGAACAAATTTTTACTAGGCATGTCTCTCAATATTAGCAAACTTTATGTTAACACAACTCATGGAATACATTATTTTGAGTTTTGAATATGTGTTTGAGTTTTTGAAAGGACAGAAATCTTTGGAGAAGAGTAATAGAAGGATTTTCTCTTATTATTAAATGATGTCAGTGACTTTATACTGTTCTCTCACTGAACTAAGAATAATGTATGACCTATGGTGGTTTCAACTCTTGTCATTGTCCTGTAGTTCTAGCCACATGTATCCTATAGAAACAGCAAAACAAAGCAAACATTTTCTTCCAGAGAACTCATTTTCAAAAACTTCTCTTGGTCCTCACTCCAAGGTTACCAACTGTGAGTTCCACATTGTATGTCCCCTTTTCTTTCCCAGAAATCACATCATTCATCTGACTTCAGCCATGTATCTCCCATGTATCTCCCAGTATGAAGGATGGAAAAGAAATGATTTGGAAACATTTAAAAGGGAAAAATTTGGATGATTTTGAGAATGGTGTTTAATTGAAATAGCTTTGCTTGATTATAGACCTTTGCTTTTTCCTGGTATGTCAGACTTAGCAAACATGGTTTTAATTTTGAATACTACCTGTTATTAAACGATTTTCCACCAAATCAAAAAGAAATATGTAACGGATTCCAGACTCAGTGTAGCTTCAAGAAACAGGAGCCCTGGTGGATAATGAAATCCTAGAAAAACTTCAAAGCAAACCCACAAGAAAAAATGCTTAACTTCACATCTTGAGCTCTCTCGGCTATTTTTCTAACCATGAAAGAGGTTAGGCTTACTCAACCACAGAAACAGGTGAGAAATGAATAGTTAACATAGCAGAACACTTTCCACTGCTTTACTTGTTTTTGTTTGTTTGTTTGTTTGTTTTTTGTTTTTATCTTCCCTTCAACAAATCTAGAACTAAAATATAGTTAATGTCCATTTTCTATACTGGATGCAGAATGGATGGCAAGCTGAGTCTTGTCATATTGTTTAATCACTGTTCTGTTCATGTGGCAGTGACAGTGTGGTGAGGGTGGGGGGTCCTGCAAGTGTGAGATGGGTGGGGGCCACTATGGACAGCTTTGTTCATGTTTCTCACTCCTTTATTTTTGGTCCTGTTTCTCACTCTCGATCATTGATGGGAGCTCAGGAGAGGTTGAGTCTGGATTTGAGTCTGGATTTGATTTGAGTTGAGTTGAGTTGGTGAGTCTGGGTTTGATTTTTTAATTGAAAAAATTTTAATTTTTAATTGATGTCAATTAGGTAGAAACATTAGACTGATGACCAATACTATTGCTATAGGTAGTAAAATAAATGATAGTGTCAACACTTTGGAGAGCTGAAAAAGGAGAATTTTCTGCCAGAGAAAACCAGTATGACTGGGAGAATTAGATGTTGGCAGGAACCTGCTGGATCATTTCTCTGTAAGGGTTTACCCAGAGCTTGAACATTCTCTGTTCCTGCTATGAAGTGACTTGCCACATTTCTTCTCTGAGGAGATACTGGAGATTTCTGAATTTCCAAAAAGTAGAATTAGGGAATTGAACCCCTACCTTTAGATTCAATGTCTGTTAATCCCATTTTTAGAGACTTGACCACTGCATATTTTTAGAATCCAATGCTGTCATGAGGTGACATTGGAAAAAACAAAAAAAACAAAAAAACCCTCCAAAGGCAGGAATGAAAGAAGAGAGAGTGGTATTAGGCGGAGGAGGAAACTGAGTTATAGGAATCTCAATGAGAACTAGACAGTCTACAATACCCAAAGCCTCTGGCCAGGAAAAACAATGATGGTTCCATCAACTTGACTGTGAGTCTTGGGACCCCATATACTTGGGTTCAAGTGCCAATTTGTCAGATCTTGGGTATATGAGACTTATCTGTACCACCTTCACAGTTTTCTTCAAAAAACAAAACAAAACAAAACAAAAAACAAAAAAAACCAAACATAAAATAAAACATTTATTTTAAAATGTGGCACCCCTTGTTCAAAAATCAGGGCAGTGTTGGCAGGATGGTTGGAAAAGAACCTGTCTAAGGGAGGCAGAAACACAAAGGGATGATAGAAAATAGACCCAGCACAAGCTAAGACATCATGCCCTTGGTGCGTGCTCCATTCTCTTAGTGGACTTTATTTACAAAAGTTCAAAGATAAAATTATTAACGATTTCAAGATGGTGCTTGCAGCATATGAATCCCAAGCACAAGATCCCCCTTTGAGCATGGGTCCTGTGTGACTGCACTGGTCACATGCCCATGATACTGGCCCTGCTCCAGGTATGTCCTTGGCCTCCCTAGCATTTTCATTATCTTCCCAAAGAAAACATAGGACAAATCACTGTGATTTAGAGTAGGAATTCTTGTTTTTTTTTTTTTTTCCACGGACTCCTTTGGAAGCATGGTGAATCCTACTGACCTGGGCTCAGAATAATTTTAGTACATTTAGTACATTTTGTGCAGTATCTTCAAAATATGCCCCTCCATAACCCATGATCCCAGTTTGTGCTATAGATTCTTGTACAGTGTAACTGTCCAACTATCAGGCAATTATGTTCTCAAGAGTTCTTTTCAACCAAATAGTTCAGCCACATGTTATGATATTGGTGATGCAAACATCTACAATGCATTCCAGTAAATCCTATATATAATCCTGTGCTGATCAATATTTGGATAGAGTTTAGTCGAAGACCATTCCACAGTATAATGTTCTTATTCTAGTTAATCAACAAGAGACTTTACACTGAAAGTCCTTTAAAATGAATATGACTCTGAAACTTTGGAATTTCAATTGTCTTGGAGGATGCAAGCGAGAACTGAATTCATAATTGGCTGGGTTCCCTCAGTTTGACCGAAATTATACGATTTAAAAATGAAGAGAAAAGAAGAGAGATTATAGAAGAAAATAAAAAATAAAATGGGATAGAAGACCATAATTCATTTTCTGAAATTTCTACTACAATATTTTAAAGGTAAAAGTAAAATTGAAGAATTGCTATATTTCAAATAGAAATTAGCTATATATATATATATATATATTCACCATCAGAATTAATGTAATTCCATCCATGGACAACTGAGAGTTCAGAACCCACCATTAGTGAGTGTGCAAGAGATAGTCCAATGATGGGTGGGCATGGACAGTTCCACCCCAGCCTCCTCTTGCTCCATGTGTAATGGAACACTTGAGTGATATATTTGGTCAGAGGAGAATGGGCTGTTAGGTCACTGAAAGCTGAAGCTGTAATTCCAGGTGGTAATGGAAGTATTGAAATTGCCTTCTGAAAAGGTAAAACCCAAGAACTGGGAGTAAAATGCTGTGAGGTGAGCATTAAGGACATACTTTTGAGGTATCTGGTAAAGTGTGGTTGATCAATTGCAGAAGCACGAGCCCAGCTCATTTATGTGGGGATTCTGCTGTTGAATTCTGAGCCCATTTTGCTGGCCTTCAACAAGGACAGGAAAATGCATCTAAGAAAGAAGATAAAAACTCATTTTCAATGTTTTCATTCCTTGGAGGAACACCATCATTTCTCATTCATATCAATTCTTTCATCTGTGGATCGTGAAGTGTGGCCTCAAATGTTGTCCAGATGTCTAATGGAATGTGTGTTAGAGGAAAATAACTTTATTTTGTTTGGTGCACAAATTCTGGTCTGTTACTTATATTACAGAGGAAAACAAACAAATGGGATTAAAGCATCTTTTCTACTATATAACACTTTATATAAAAAATAAAACTAGAAGATATACAGTAATTGGCTGGGTAGAAGTGAAAATGGTATCCAGGATAAAAGAACGTATTTTATTTACAATTCTTTCTAGTTATTTTTGGTCCTAAGCATGAACCACTGAGACCCTTTTGGAAGTTCTTTAGCTAATTAGCTCTTTTCTGATTCAATAATAAAATTAGCTTTTTGTAGTCCTACCCAAACACTTTAGTATTACTTAGTGACTTATTGCTTAGCTGTGGTACCTAATACAACTTGTTTCTTATACTATGAAAGATCTATATACTACTTACTTCTGAAAGGGCTCAAGGCATATCTAGTACCTTTATTACTGTAACAAGGATGTGGTAATTCTTCCCCCTGCCTATGACATAGAATCCTGTCTGTCTCCATAAATACAAATTATCTCACTTCTTGCTTATGCAGCTGATGAGGGGGTGATGAAATCCAGAGGAAAATCATTCCCCAGTTCTTCAAACTGACAGCACTAATTCCCTGCCTTTTTGAGACTTGGCAGTCAAAGTGTAAGGTGATACCTTAAAGAGAGAAATCCCAACCTTACATAAAGTGGACTTTCTATACTGCCATGATATGACACGATGTTCCCTCAAATATAAAACACTTTGAGTCATCTGGCTCCGTATTTACTCAGTAATTCCATTATTTAATGTGATGGGTTGTCTGAAAGATAATTTATAGAATTGTTAGAAACACATTGGCTTCAAGTCCTGAAGCCACCCAACATTTTTATGCTTCAGGTGCTAAAGAAAATGAAAATAATACACATGAAAATGGTTCTAGTCATTTTCTCGCTGATTTCCCCTCACGTATTCTAGTCCAAGTGTTATGATTTCGTTTCTACCTCATCTGGGCTGTAGTTCAGTGGTTACATTACAAGGAATCTTTCAAAATAGGAAACATTAGGGAGGCAAGGCATGTAGGGAGAACATGAGGAGAAATGCTTTAATCCTGGACCTGGCTGTCACTAATAGCAGTTGGGTTACTAGTGGTGATAACCAACTTCAGTTAGCTGGTGGTAACACGAGAATTTTAGCATGGATAACTCAAATAATGTTCGCATGAATATCTCTCCAGATATTGTCTAAAAGTGTGTTTGAGAATGATTTCATAACATAATACATTTAAAAATTCAGGAATAAATACTACTGCTATTCTTCAGTAAAATCTTAACTACTTGAAAAGAGTGGTAATAATTTTAATTATTCATATTACTATTGCTGGTTGTTCAGGGAAAAGAAAGTCTAAGAAGTGGACTCCAGTGAATATGACTGGAAGAGTCACAGCTTTTTTTTTTTTCACTATCATTATAAGATCATCAACGACAATAACGCTGGAACAACAGCAGTACTGATGATGATTGCTACCATTGAGTGCATCCACTTTGCATTAAGCTTTGAGCTGTATGCAGTATTATTTCTGTTTTATCTTATTTTTTTTTTGAGAGAGATAGAGAGAGAGAGAGAGCATGTATGTGAGCAGGAGGAGAGGCAGAGGGAAAGGGAGAGAGAGAATCTTAAGCAGGCTCCATGCCCAACACGGATCCCTACAAAGGGCTCGATCTCACAACCCTGAGCCAAAATCAAGAGTTGGTCACTCAACCAGCTGAGACAACCCAACACCCCTCTTTTTTATCTTGTGTAAATAATAGAGTAACTGTTCAGATAATTGGAGTGCATTGCAAATGACACACAGCTAGTTAACATCCAAACAATCATTTCAACAACAGGGATCTGGTCCACTGCGCTGTTTCCTCCACCCTTGTTTCTATATGACACGCTTTTTTGTAGGTTGTCAAGGCATGAGTAGAGAAAACATTTTAAACTACTGTTCAGTCCTCTCAGAAATTCTATTAACAACAGTGATAGTAACAATAGGATATGCCACAGACATGCATATGCGGGCATACACACAAACACACACAGCACAAAGCTCAAGAAACTTCCATGAGGAGTCAGGGCTTACAGAAAATGGAAAAATATTTCTCTGTCTAGAAAAGCTTTGGAAACCTAATCCCTCAAAATTGATTAAAGCAAATAAAAGGAAAAACAGTATACCCCATTTAAAGATGGAGAAAAGTTATATGGATGGGAGAAGCACGTAGAAAATTTAATAATAGGTTTCTGAATACTTAGGAGAGACTAGTTATTTCCCATTTCCTCTGTAAGGAGAGAAAAAGGAACTTGGCTTGAAATGTAACATGAAGGAAATTAAAAACTAGTATTAGCTGTGGACTTAAGATTAGGGTGGGATATTGATGATGCTCATGAAGTCACCACTTCTTATTAGTTAAAAAAAATGAAAAGAGAGACCTCATTATTTCCTGGAAATGACTCTTTAATACTTGAGAAATAGTGCACCCCAGTGTTTAAGAGTAAGGACTCTATAATCTCACCACCCTGCTTTATCTCTTGCATTTATCACAATTATGAGTTGTGTGAATTTGAGAAAGTTACTTCTTAAACCTCATTTTTTCACATTTCTATACAGGGGATTTTTGATCTATAATGAAAGTTTAGATCATGCTTTTAGCATAGTGTTTGGCACCTAGTTAACACCTTAGTTATTGTTGCAGTTGTGTTTAGATATAGTCTGGCTTGAAAGTAGGACTGTGGGTTCCATGGCATTTCCACTCCTCTTCAGGCAAAAAGCCATGTAGTGGACATTTTTTCCCCTTTTATTGGCTACCCAGGACTTCAAAATCTTTTACACTTGGCAGGAATCACAGATTGGTACAAGCCACAAGGAGGCAGATATCCCTTCTCCCAATTTTTGTTCTTAGAGTGGAGATGTGTGACCTTGGCTGGCTGATGAAATGTTCCCGACTGAGGGGGCGCCTGGGTGGCTCAGTCAGTTAAGCATCCGATTCTTGGTTTCGGTGCAGGTCATGATCTCAGGATTGTGACATTAAGCCCCGCGCCGCGTCAGGCTCCGTTCAGCAGGGGATCTCCTTGAGATTCTTTCTCTCTCTCCCTCTGCCTGTCCCCCCATTCCCCAAATAAAAAATAAATAAATCATTAAAAAAAAATGCTCCAGACTGGGATTTGGTTATGAAGTAGTGGTAAATGAGAACAGAGGTCAGTAGAGATTATTTCTGGGGCTGTGATAGAGATGAAGGTATATGGGATTCTCAGTGTGTGCCTGGGGAACGTGGAATATGATGGGACAGTAGCCAGTCTCCAGTGGTAGTGGCATCTATAGTAGCATCTTAAATAAACTGTATCTGTGGTGGAGTCTTGGCCGTTTCTAACTTCCTCTGAGTCTTGGTTCACTAGTCATTTGAATGATTCTATGACATATCTATTAGCTATATACACAATAATTTTGCAGGACAATTCCTCATCCAAGAAAAGCTCAGTGCCATTCAAATGTGAATATTTGTTTCAATTTGTTTCAAACTACTATGAATGCAGGTTGATGGGAGATTGGCCATTCTAGGCTGGATTTAGTGGCTCCAAGCTACGATTAAGTCCGGGTCTGTTCAATATTTTCCTCATTTTCCATGGATCAACAGCTATTGGAAACATATCCTTCTGCTGCTAAAAGGCAAGAATGTGCAACAGGCCCAACTAAGCAAGCACATTGCAAGTATCTGCTAACATCTTATTGGACAAAGCAAGTCACAGGGTTAAGCCCAACAGCAATGGAGAGGAAAAATGTATAACATCTCTTATGGAAGACACTGCAAAGTCACAAGCAGTGGACACTGCAAAGGCCAAGGCTGTGCCTACAGGAAAGGGTGAAGGACTGAGGACATTAAAGAATTGAACACATAGGTGTTCCTCAACTTCCTTCCAACAAAAGTCTTAAATTGGTACTTATTTCTATTTTTTTTTGTAACAAAGAACTTTGATACACAGTACAGAGATTATTAAGGGACTGAATTGTATTTCTCCACACAGTTTGGGAGAATGTCAGATTGTTATCCAACCTGCATAGAGCTAAAGGCAGTTAGTGTCTTCCAGTATGTTAAAGGATAGGAATCTTGCAGCCTATGGTATATAGCTGCAACAGGATTTGTGATATTATTGCCTGTTGTGACCTGTAATGAAGTACCCATCGAAGGCCACTTAGTGACTACTACTATAAAATAGAATAAAGGACAATGCATTATTCAAAGAATGCAGGGTGGGGTATTCACATCTAATAATACTTAATAATCACATCTGAATAATTTAAAAAAGAATAATAAACTCATATAATTCTATTCTTATCTCAAGGCACAAAATGAAAACCAAGAACTTTCTATGACAGCTAAAATAAACTATTTTAAACATTTTATACCTTCAGTGCTGAGGTGGCGAACTGAAAAGCAAATCCATAAGGATTCTGTGCTTTGTCCAATTACAACATTGGTTAAATATGCAATGTTTCCAAATATCTTAAGACATTGACTGAGAAAGAATAGGCGTCTGAGAATTGCAGTGGCTACTCATATGGTAGCGTTTGGAAGAACTAGATAGAGCTCCCAAGGCTTCTTAAGGCTGTCAAGGCTGCCTGCCTTGACACCTGAAACAAGCTCAATTTTTTTAAATCTAAAGAGACTGTTCCAGCTTGGCTTAAAGACACCTGTCTCCCTTGCCTATTTTGCAAAGGACCTCAATTTTCCCCATTCCCTTTTCTCTCACCTCTCCTTTTGTCAAGACCTAGGGGTAGAGTCAAATTGCAGCACACTGAAGAGGTCTGAAGTTTCACACACAGTTCTTTGTTAATTTGTATCAGAAAAAAAAAAATCAGAGCAGTATGTGTGGGAATGGATTCCAAGGATGCTAGAACAAATAGGGAAGAATATAAAAATAGATCAGACTAATTTATTTTAAAATCTGGAAGGCACACGAGATTCTGGATTCAATATGCTAGAACAGTGGAAGTCCTTTAGAGTGTGATTTGAGATGCCATAAATTGTTCTGTATAACAAAGAAGGAGATGTGCTGGGGTGGATTTATTTTGTGTAATCCATTTGCCACTCACCTTCTGTCTACAGTCCATAGGAAAGCAGAGAAGACATGTCTTTCCTAAGGCCTTAAAAAAAGTCATTTGTGAGGGAAGCACTAACATTTCTGAAAAATATTTTGGCAGTACTGTGTAAACTGATAATGCTGGTGGAAGGTAATGTAGTTGAAATGGGTTTTCTGATGTCAATGCTATGAAAGTATGTAGACCGTAAGACTCCAATATACAGCATCAGATGACTAGAAACACAGTGGAAAGGCACGAGCACATTAGAAACATGGCTGTTAACTAAATGTCTTGATTCAGAGTGAGTTTGATTATGGACCTTCTGATCATGGAGTACCAGGGACTAAAATTAGGGGTGACACACTAAGCAGCTATTTGATTAGTATAACTTAAGCAAAATACAAAGAAAAAATCAGATCTCCATGAGTCACAGCTCCTTATTAAATTCTCAGATATGAGTCAGGTCACATATCCAAAGCCTCCGTAAAATAGATGCCTAGAGACCTGTATATAAGAATTTCACAATAACATCTTGTGCCTGTAAAATGAATCTTCACTCAGTCTTTCTTAAAGGGACTTGCAGCCATTTAACAGAATAATACTCAGAGGTTTGGGGGGTTATTTATTACAGTCTCAGAAAGAAACAGAAAGGAACTTTAGTCATATTTGGAGTTTAAGGGGACAAGTCATAAATGGAAATTTGACTTGAGTCTGCCTCACAGTAGGTCCACCTCTGAGCTTATCCTAAAGTTATTTCCCTAACTGCTAAATGTAGATATATAAATATTCAGCAACAAGGAGAATTCTCACACTAATTTGCTGATCCACAGAGTAAGTACTATATTTGTGACAAAGGCTCTCATTTCTTACCAATATAGTAAATTAAAAAATCCTCAGTGGTGGAAGCAGTGTAGGGCACACAGATCCATAATTCTTAACTTCGGAAACAAATAAACAAACAACAAACTACAAAGAACCATATCCACAGCATAACTAGAAAACAGAACATCTAAATTTCAAATTACATGTAAGTAGAAAAATACACACCAAATCCTAGCAAGCTATCTCTTGCTTTTCCTACTACACAATTTGGGTGATATAGACAATTCTGGAAAATAGCATTGAAGAGAGTATAGGGGAGTTTGTAGCAAGCCTAAAACTGATTGAAAAACAATACCAAAAAGAAAGTCCACACAGATGCAAAAGAACACGGAGCACTGTCTACAGGGAAAAAGTTAAAGTGCATTCAGAACCTGTGGAGTCCGTCTTGAGAAAGTGATGTTTCAAGGGTTAAAGGGGGATAGAGGTAATGGAGGAGTGCCTTTTGGAAGCTGAGCAGAAGAGGGAAAAATAAGCAAGAGGAGAAAATATGGTCTCTTTCAAAATTAAAAAATAAAAATAAAAAGAGACACAAAATTTCTCATATCTTTTCTCTTACCTTTCCCTCCTCCAAATCAGTAAAGAAATAATTTTTTGTTACAATGACTGAAGATATGCTTTTGAATCTGGAATTTCATAAACCACCCAAACACCAGCCCAGCCAGAGAATTTACAGAGGCACAAACTATCTACCTACCTACCTACCTATAAGCACTAAAATAAAAAAAAATAAAAAACTAAAAAGTCAAACTCCAAACAATTCAACTAATGAACATTCTGCTAATGAAACAAGAGTTTATTGGACTCAAGAAGGAATTTTAATAAACACAAAATATATCAGCAATGAAGATTAAATTATAAGTTTCCTAAGAAAGAATAAATAAAATGGAAAACAAATAAGGGGCATTTAAGAAAAATAAAACAGAGAAGATAATAAGAATTAGATAAAGAAAACAGTAAAAGGGTCAGAAAATTGGTTGAAATAAAGACAAGCGAAGAAGAAGTAACATGTAATTGGGGTTTTGAAGAAGGTTTTAAAACAATAACAGTGGAACAGAAATAGTATTTTAAAGATTTTATTTATTTACTGATTGATTGATTGATTGATTTAGAGAGAGTGAGCAGGGGGAGGGGCAGAGGGAGAGGGAGGGAGAGAATCTCAAGCAGACTCCTCCCTGAGTGCAGAGTCCAATGTGGGGCTTGATTTCACAATCCTGAGATCATGAGTTGAGCTGAAATCAAGAGTCACTCAGCGCCCCAGAAATAGCACTTTAAAATATAATTTGTTATTTTCACTTTCAGTAATGACTAAGGAGCTCCAACAAAACAAACTCTTTTGCAGACAACTATAAGCTCTAAAAAAATACAAGAGTTAGTTACTGAAGAGAGAATAGAAGCAGGCAGATTCTATGGGTCCAGGCTTGGAAGCAAGAGTTATATAACATGAGGTCTGTATGTTTGTTTTTTTAGCCTGGGGCAGGTGCGTTTGTTAGGGGCACTGGTGGAAAAACTACAGTCTTTTTGGCCAGGATTTAGACTGGCACAAACAGTCCCTGGAAAGGCAGAGATATTTTACAGTGAGAAAGAGCCAGAGAAAAAGTATTTAACTTATGTCTGTCCCCATATCTGGATAATTTAAGAACTTTGATGGTTGGAGCAGTCTCAAGACACCTAAGCTAAAAAACAAAAGCTATTATTTGAGATTGGAGTTAACTCCCAGGAATGCATTTGCAGTTCAAGTCCAACCAAGTTAAATACCTGTTAAAAAGAGACAAGCAAAAACCTCAAAACTTAAAAACCAAGGCTCATCAGCAAAAAATAACTGAATCCAGGATCTTCTCAACAATAATGTTTAGGATTTAATCCAGAATTATCTGACATATGAAGAACTAGGAAAATGGAACCCATTCTCAAGAGAAAAAAACAATCAATAGAGACTAAAGTTGAGATAGTGCAGATTTTAGAATTAGCAGACAAGTGTTTTAAAGAAACTAATATAAGTATCCTCAGTGATGGAAAAGGAAAAAAAAATGCTTGCAATGGATTAAAAGAGACACACAAGGCTGAAGGCGAAGGGATGGGAAATGATATTCCATGCAAATGGAAACCAAAAGAAAGTGGGGATAGCTGTAATTGTATCAGACAAAATAGACTTCCAGCCAATGACTATAAGAGACTAAGAAGATCATAACATGATAAAGAGGTCAATCCAACAAGAGGATAAAACATTTGTAAATATCTATGTACCCTACATAAGAGCACCTAAATATATAGAGCAAATATTAACAGACCTGAAGGGAGAAATAGGTAGCAATACAATAATAGTAGAGCTCTTCAATATTCCCTTTCAACCGTTGGATAGATTATCCAGACAGAAAGTAAATAAGGAAAAGAAATTGGGCTTAAACCACACATTAGACCAGATGAACTAACAGACATTTGCAGAGCATTCTATCCAACAGCAACAGAATATACATTCTTCTCAAGCACATGTGGAACATTCTCCAGGATAGATCGTAGGCTAGGCTTTAAACAGGTCTCAATAAATTTAAGATTTAAGGCATGTTGAGCATCTTTCTGGCCACAGTGATATGAAACTAGAAATCAATTACAAGAACAAAACCAGAAATTTTTCAAATATATGGAGATTAAATAACATGCTACTGAATAACCAATGGGTCAAAAAAGAAGCCAAAAAAGAAATAAAATAATATCTTTAGTCAACTAAAAATGGAAATACAATATACCAACACTTACAGGATGCAGCAAAAACACATAGAAGTTCATTAGTGATAAATGCTTCTATTAAGACAAAAGAGCACAAATGAGAAACCTAACTTTACACCTCAAGGGACTAGCAAAAGGAGAACCAGTGAAGCCCAAAGTTGGTAGAAGGAAGAAAATAACAAAGATCAGAGCAGAAATAGATGAAATAGCGCTAGAAAGACAATAGAAAAGACCAATGAAACTAAGAGCTGTTTCTTGAAAAGATAAATAAAATAGACAAGTTTTAGCTAGACTTACCAAGAAAAAAAAAGAGGATTCAAATACATAAAATTAGAAATGAAAGAGAAGACATGACAACTGCATTGAAAAAGGGAGGTAATTTTGAAAACTTCAGCCAAATGGTAGATTTTGAGTAAATGATTGTTGAAATTAAACTAGCACAAAGATAAGAAAAAAGGGAGAACAACACTATGTTATATGATATATGTTATATGTTCCATGTTGTATGTTCTAATAAAACTGAATTAGGGCAGTTCAGAGATGGGAGGCAAGGCTAAGGGAAAGAGGAAATTTGAATGAAATCATCAATTTTTTTATTAGCAGTAGGTGGGAATTTAGGATACCATTTAAACTGACAGAGTAATAAGTATTAGAAAATACAGAATGAGGACATTAAAACAGTGTAAGTATAGAAATTACTATTTGCACAAAACACAAAGACTCTTAAATATGAAAAAAATTAAATAGACAAATGATGGAGAAGGGAAAGCTCTTCTCTACAGTAGAAACCAACCTTAACCAAACCAGTGGATACCACCTAACTTGTATGTTAGACAAGATGGACTTAACAGGCATTTATAAAACATTCCATCCAACTGCAGCAGAATATACATTTTCCCCAAATGCACATAGAACATTCTCCAGGATAGATCGTATGTGATGACCAAGTGGTCAAAATTAGCTTTGCCAGTTATTGGATCAATCAACAGCATGTGCCTCCTGATATTATGCACTAAGAAAGCAGTGTCATATCTCTTGCATTCTTGAACCTGACAAGGCATAACTTGAAGCTCACCATCAGGAACCATCGAACAAACACAAATTGAGGGACAGTCTTTGAAATAGTTATTTCAGTAGAAATAGATCTACTTCTACAATAGAATAGATCTATTCTACTGATCTGTTTTCATTTTCACTATGATGGGCATTACTGTAGAATTGTCAACATCTGAATGAGGTCCATGGAATCAGATAATATATCATCCATTTTAATTTCTTGACTTTGATAATCATCCTATGGATATTTATGGGAATTCTATGTTTTAAGAAAATGTACGCTCTAGTATTTGGGGGTAAAGAGGCATCACATGAGTAAATTGCTATTAGATGATTAAGAAAAAAATGAGGGAGATAATAAGGAGAAGGCGAAAGAAGAAGGGAGAGGGATAATGGAGAAGAAACTGAAAGATAAGAAAGGCTCTGCCGGAAGGGCATCAGAGGATTTTTATGCTATTTTTACATAAGTTTAAAATTATTTCAAAAATAGAATAAAAATTAAACATATTCAATGAAAAAAGTATTATGAGATAGATGCTTAGGGAAGCTCCACGGTGTAAGACTTGAAAGCTTCATGGGTGGTAATTATAATGATGTGTCCATTTAACTTTCCAGCTTGACAAGTGGGGAGGATGGGTTGGGTATACAGAGCCCATTAGTAATTGTAAGTTTAATCAGGGGATGCCACCAATTAAAGCTGCTGCTCCATATGTGGTCTTCTTATTAGAGCGAATCACTAGAGCCCTTGGGACCTGGCACATAGCTATTGATTTCATTTTTTGTGTGTGTGTGCTGATAAAGAGCAGGTTCCAGGGATAGCAATACGAATCACTACCTTTTCTTGGGGTTGTGTAACCATCTGGCTTTGTCCCAGGTAAGCATCTTGGCCAGTGGAAGTGTGTTTCAAGGCAAAGGGAGGATGAAATGCGTTCTGGAGGATGGAAATTTTTATAGCCAACTGTGGTCTTATGATAGTTGTGGATATGAAAACTAAAACATCAACTTGTATTTCCTTCCTTACTGTGTCAAGTATATATTTATGCATTTAACTAATTTCCCTTTTATTTTGACTCCTTGTTCCTTGCAATTAACACTGGATTTACTCGTGAATAACGTTACTGTTTTGTTCATGGTGCATGATATCATGGAATTGCCTCTTCAGGAGAAAGGAATGAACATCACCTCAGAAGAAGGGGATGCTGGACTTTAAGAAGGACACAAGGCTCATGAAGCTACATCATCATCTCCTTGGGAGGAAGGCGAGTAAATTTTCAGCTACATGGATGATAGCTGAGTTTTGGTGAGAGATTTTCTTTTTCTTTTTCTTTTATTTTTTATAAGCATAAGAATGAGGAAAAGAATGTGTAGGACTATTCCATGTCCAAAGGTAGACCGTGGCAGATATTTGCCATTCATGTCTGCCCAGCCTCTAAACTTTGAACCATAAAAGAATGATTTAAAAACTGAGGATATGAGGGAGGATTTGTGGTTGGTTGTTGCAGACTTAAGCATTCAGAGGAGAGGAATAACATCAGCAGCCTGTGGTAGGATTTTGGCTGTGTCCTGTATTCCTTGGTCACTGACTGTTTTCCAAGCTTGGTTTCGAACATTACTAATCATTTTGTGAGTTACCCAATATAATTCCAATAAATCCAGTCACAGTACAAACTAAGCTATTGTAGCAAAGACTCTCACAAATATATTATTTTTCTGTCATGTAAAAGTTGAGATGAATGTAATTCAGAACTATCAGACAACTTTTCTTCCCAGCTCCTTGCAGGGAATCAGATTCCTTCTATCATGATGCTTACATCTTCTGGTCTTATCTGAAGCTGGATCACCAGCACCATGCCTCCATTCCAACCTGTGGAAGGCGGAAGAGAGAAATGGTGGGCAAGCAATTTCTTTTTAAGTTGCAGGGATCATTTTTTCTTGCAGTTGATTTTTGAGAATTTAGTCACATGACCACTCCTAGCTCTAAGGGAGGGCACAAGAAAATAGAGTCATTAGGTGGGCTGCTTTGTGCCTTAATACAATTCAGGAGAGTGAAAGCTTCTATTGTTAAAGCTGAAGGGGAAAATGGATCCTAGGGAACCCGGTGCTGTGCCACATTTGGATGGGATCAATTGCTGTTGTTTATCACTGAAAACTCCTGAGTAGTGTAGTCACATTGTAGCTGTGTTAACTTCCAGTTAACCCTCTATGCAAATATTTGAAACTATGAATCTGTTTTTGTAAGGCGTTATGATCAATATTTAAATATTCTCTAGCTCCTCCCTTAACCTTGTTAAGTCTGTCCCTAATGCACTTAAAAGGTGATTCCGCTTGGACATATTTGATTTTCTCACAGTACAACCATGTAAGAAAGAATTTCTAGCTCATGGGGGGTTACTAAATATCAGAAGAAATTATGAAAGAAGAGAACAGACCTGCCTGCATGAGGGATTATTTAAAACAAGATATATTCTTTGTTCTTTCCCATTTGCAGCAGTTTACTTAGACACCCAGGTACATAAATATTCCCTTTATTTAAAAGATTTTATTTATTTATTTGAGAGAGAGCATGAACAGGGGGCAGGGGCAGAAGGACAAGCAGACTCCCCCTAAGCTGGGAGTCCCATGAGGGGCTCGATCCCAGGACCCTGAGATCATGACCTGAACTGAAGTCAGACGCTTAACTGACTAAGCCACCCAGGTGCCCCTAAGGACAGTGTTTTATAACCAACTTCACCGGTGTAAGTTTTAAAGAAAAGGGAGTTAAAAGATTTCATGTGACCTCAATGAACCTTTATTTGACATTTTATCATCTGTTATTTAGTCAAGTTCTCTAAATTATAAAGTTATTTTTTTTAAGGCAAGGATTCTCTTCCCACATCCTCCCTAAAAAGGGTTGTTATATGGTGGCCATATATTTTCAAATAGAAATTAAATAAATGGTCAGACTGTGGTAGAGTATTTGAAATCTGAGGTATTTGAATCTGAAATCTGAATCCAGAATATTGTAAGATCACCTTTTTAAATGAATTTATGCCATATGAGTAAATGAAATCATGTTGATTCCTAAAGCTGAAATGGATCAATTCTTATGAGTAAGGACATTCGTTTTTGGACTGAATAACTTTGCAAAGAAGTTGGTTGTACAATGGTTGCACAGTGATTTTTCCCTCCCTTCTTGCCTTCCAGATTCTAGGCTTCCCCTTCTTGTCACACTCCACGGGATCTTTCCTCTTCCCTCCCTTATGTTTCCCCCCCATCTCTTTCCTCCTCCTTTTACCTCCTGATCCCTTTTCTTTCTCTTCCTTCCCCCACCTCTCTTCATGGTTAATGGAGAGAAAATTTAAGTGAAACTCACTCAGAAAAAAAAAAAAAAAAGAAGCTCACTCAGTAAGTTGGGGAACTGATGGTTCATATCCTGACAGACTCCTGTAACTCACATCCTCT
The DNA here is from genome assembly GCF_003265705.2 of Callorhinus ursinus. NCBI lineage: Eukaryota > Metazoa > Chordata > Mammalia > Carnivora > Otariidae > Callorhinus > Callorhinus ursinus. Next base: position 8,680,670 of record NW_027397064.1, read on the forward strand.
AATTGTGTGAAAACAAGATTTTATTTTAGCTTAATGAATCAATATGTTGGAGAGGCAGATTCTTCTTTCAATAGGAAAATAACATTGCACATCTAAAGTTGCTTTTGTAAAATAACAAATGAGATGACTATCTTTTGAGTGACTTAGAATAGGTGGTGACAAGAGGCCAAATTGATCGTGTTTATGAGCATATCTTTCACAACTTTGGCTAGTAGAGAAACTCAGATTAGACGTCTACACCCTGTAGGCTCACTAGCAAGCAACAGGAAGTAAGATATTAATAGTCAATAGTGGAAGCTTGTCTTAGAAACTCTTATGAGAATGACCTCTATGGTTCCTTAAAAAGAATTTGTTATCTCCAGGAAAATGAATAGAAAGAATATCAAAAGCTATTCTTTTCCATGAGATTTGGTCATAGATTATGAAGGCTTTCGAGTTAGGTTTAAACTAAGTCATGTAAATCTTTAAGCAACCTAAAATAACAGTGAATTATCCTACTATGAGGCTGTCTTCCAGGAACGACAGCATTACCCTTCTCTTCTACCATTGCTCAGCTAAGCATAAAATGATATTCTTGAAACAAAAATAGTCCTCTAAATGAATATAGTAAAGCTCCCACCTGGAAATTCTAGTATTAGTATTCAGCTAGGATTTCTAACTGTTCCCATGGCTTCTTTTTGACTTTTAACAATCTGAATTCTCTACTTACTCTGTTCTTTCTGGAAAAATCTATTTGGAAATGTCATAATTTAAATCAATTCCATGAGTATTCATTCGGTGGGGTTTTTGTTGTGGTGACTTTATTCACACACCTGACAAATCATTGACATAAATTTCTAGTAGTGTTGGGGTTGGGGAATGGAAGGGTGGGACTCACTGACAGAGCTGGCTGGCTTCACAGCAGTGCCTGAAAGCCAGTGTGGGGTTGGTAAGCACAGTAATGGAATTGCCATCTAGACTCTGCTTTGAAGGATTTTAGAAAATTATGTATATAGAGGACAAAATGTTTATATACTTATTAAAAATGCTTTATCTTATAAAAATTAATATTACTTGGTGAATAATGATTTGATATTTAGGAAGAGATTTGGAGGGAAGGTAATGCTATTGACAAATCAAAAGCCTTGTTGATTTTGCAGAAAGTACTGCTAGAAACTAATAGGATGTCTTTGTTTTGTAGATGATCCAAAATTTTTTACATTTCCTTTATCCAAAATATTTAGGCAGATGACATTTAAAAAAAATAAACTTTAGTTTTTAGAACAACGTTAGCATTGCAGAAAAATTGAGAATATACCATACACCCTGCACCCAGTTTCCCCCATTACTAACATCTTAAATTAGTCTGGTATATTTGTCACAAGTAATGAACCAATATTGATGCATTATTATTAACTAATCCATACCTTATTTAGATTTTCTTAGTTTTTACCTGATGTCCTTTTGTGGGCCTGGGATCCCATTCAGGACCCTGCATGACATTTAGTCATTATATCTCCTTCGGCTTCTCTTGGCTGTGACAGTTTCCCAGACTTTCCTTGATTTTGATGACTTACAGTTTTGAGGAGTACTGGTCAAGTATTTTGACTCCACCGGGACTTATCTGATGTTTTTATCTTATTTTATCTTATTTTATGTTTTATCTCATGACTGCCCTGAGGTCTTGGGTTTGGTTATGGGTTTTGGGGGGCTCAGCTTGCTCCAATGTAAGGTCACTCTTTTATTTTCCCTCTTTTCACTCTACCTTCTTTGGAAGGAAAGCACTCTGCAGAGCCCACACTTGAGTGAGTGGTTATGCTCCTCTCCTTAATGGGAGAGTATCTAGATAAATTATTTGAAATTTTTCTTCATGGGAGATTTATCTCTTCTCCCTCATTTATTTTTTTATGCAATTTATTTATATTTGTATGAACTTCTGGATATTTATTTTATGCTTTGAGTTACTGCCCAACACAGGGCAGATGGTATTTTCAAAAAAATTTTTTCAATTATATACTGTGATTTTTATTTGTAGTAATATAATGATATTTCAAAGGTACTTTTGGGGCTTAAAACTAGGATTTCTAATTCAATATGTGCATATTTCTTTTGTGATATTTCATATAATAAGGCTGTTGATGCAAAGTTTTGTTTATATACTAATTTTTTCATATCTGAATAATATAGTTTACACATTTTATGGTATTGAGATTACACAAAATCTACGGTGCCAAACATGCATTTAATGTTTCCTTTAAAAACACATTTGTGACTATTAAAATTAGACGGGGCATCACATTTTAGTTTGTAAGGATTTTTTTTTTACCTCTACTATGTTACTAAGAATGCTTTGTATAATGCCAAAGCATCGTAGCTAAAGATCTAGATTACTAAATATCAAAGAAATGTTCTGCATTAAACTTAAGAAGAGAAAAAATAATAAACCATTATCCTCTGGGAAATTGCACTAAATCCAGACTATTGACGTTTTAAACAAAAGAACTCTCTCGCTTTTTAAAAATAAGCATACTCTCTTCTATGAGTATCAATCAGTCTAATAATTAACTGCAAACCTCAGAAGAAAATGAGCCATGTGAAGGAAGGACTGATTATAAATCGTCGTCTTACCAAACCATCCATCATTCTAAATAAATCTCCTTGTATTCTGCTACTAGATTGCATCAGCAATCTCCCAGAATTCCCCCACGAAGCGTGGATCAAAGGAATTGATATACCACCATTATGAATCATCTTTAGCCATGCATTATAAACATAAGACTGGCAAGGCAGTCTTAATCCTTTTAATATCATGGGTTATTTTGCGACTCCAAAGAAATCTGTGGAGAGGTTATCTCCCAAGAAGAATACTCAAAACACTAACTGGCTACACGGAACCTCCTAAGATCCTTAAGTGGTCCATGGATTTCTTTCAAAAAGTGATTTGGTCTAAGTCATTTTGCTGTTCCCAAACAGGGAGCCACAGCGAGGAAAGGGATGGGATTTCCTTCTTTGGACACATGAGGGATAGACCCTAATTTCTTCTTGATCTCAGGCCAGGTGTTTATTCTGTTGTCCTCCCTCAAAGGAACCACCAGCACTGAGACAGAACTTCCATAAATTCAGGAATGGAGGATATCCCTAAGCTGAGCACATTGTCTAGAGTGAGCTACAATAAACTTGTTTGAAAAGTGAATGGACTAATGGATGTATGGATGCATTTTAGCTTTTATAAATAGCTCATATTCAGCTTCTCTGAAAACATACTACCCATACTAGTTCCTGGAAAGGATTTTTGAAAGAGGTAAACTTGTTTACCAAATTACTAGAAACTTAGGGAAGGAGAAGTTGTAGCAAGAAGGGACTGGTAGTGATTATTAAAGTTGGTTTCATATGTGTTTATATAACTGTAGAAGCATAATAGTTTAAAATGTTGATAAATGATTATTTTTAATCTATTATAATAGAAAATTTCAAATATTTACAAAAGAAGAAAAAATGGCATAAAGGACTCCCATATACCCATCACTCATCTTCAATAATTATCAAACCATGTCCACTTCTGTTTCCTCTATGTTCCAGCCAACTTTTCCCAATACTCATTCTCCAACACCAGATTATGTAGATGCCAACCCAAGACCATATACTTTTATTAATAATTATTTTGATATGCATATCTACAAAGATAAGGACTTTTAAGGCAAACATAACTGAAATGGCATAATCATACCTCCCATCCCCCACAAAAAATAATTCTTTAAAGTTATCTAATACTCAAACAATTATTTATTTTCTATTTTAAAGATGATAGGATCACATAGACTCAAGTCAGAAGCACCAAATGTACTAAAGTTATTTTATTTGGGAATGGACATTAAAATTTATTGTTTTGATATATATATGTTATATAACTTTATATAACATTTGTTATATGTTTTATATATATATATATAAATATATATAGTAGTAGGAATTCACTTTTTGTTTTACAGAAGGTAAATGTAAGCAAAACATAACTTTGTTACGGTAGGTAGAATAACAGGTAGAATAACAAGGAAATGTAAAACAAAACAAAACAAAACAAAAAAACCCAAAAAGAATCTGTAGTTTCTGGAAATAGCGGGCATTCCTGTGTGCTGATTTCTCCTTTCTCTGTGAGATAAGAGACGAGTTTATATGCTGAGAATGAGTGGGATGTGATAAAAGAGGAAGTTTGAGGAGCATAGATGAGGTCTGAAGTAGTCTTAAGTAGAGATCTAGTTTGAAATGGGACATGCACTCACACTAGCAGTGTGAAAATCTCCAATGCAGATTTTCTTAATTTCTCTTAGAATATCCCTGATGACATGGGAAAAATAAAGGAGCAACTCTGAAAAAACAGGGACTGAAAGTTAGATTATAGGAGGACGTGATATTCATTAGAAGGAACAAAAATGTAGGTTAAGAAAAACTTTTTAAAACTTTATCTCATGGCACAGTCTGGTTCCATGTCATGAAACAAATAGAATATTCTTGATCTAAAACTTCAAATAGATTAATAGATGAAGGAGAGTAAAAGTGTATTAAACTATTCATCTCATATGAAGAGGACCAAAAGTGAACATTTCATTTTGGTCTTTGATATTTAGATAAATGTAAGTTAAGGAGTGCTTCTGAAAAACTTAAAGGGAACTATTCGAATTGTTACTATCATATAGATCTTCAAAAGCATTGATTAATTTAAGCAAAAACCTAACAACAAAAACCTCACAGAGTAAAACCTAGAGAAAAAAAAAGAGAGATCAATGAGCAGTTAAAGGAAAAGAAGAAAGCTTAGAACCAAATGATTACAATAACAAAAACAAATTGATTACATCCCCCAATTAAAAGTCAAAGGCTTTCAGATCAAAATGTAGCAATTAAATTCTGCCTATAAAAAACAAATTTATAGCAGACTGAGAGGTTAGATGTGAAAAGTGAAGAAAGCTGTATTAGAAAAATGTAGAACAAAAGAAAGTAGAGCACTACAGTATTAATATTAGAAACTCAATAAATATAATAATGATCAATGGGAAAATTTCTCTAAACTAATTTTTAAAAGATCCTCTTATAATATTAAATAATTTAATGTACAACGAACATATGACTATAAGAAACTTTTTCACAAAAAGTCATTTTCACATATCTACATAAAAATTTGTTCAAGGTTAAGATGGAATGGACTAACATACCACAAGCATGAGAGATATTATAATGATGCTCTGTTGTTGAAAATGAGGTACACAAAATATAAATGAGTTTATGTAAGGTTTGAATAATATACTCTATCAGATTAATTCAATAAACATAATGACATACCACTTTTTTCAGCATCCACACAATATTCACAAAATTTGATTATTTACTAAGGCATAAAAATACTTGATAAATCCTAAATGGGTGAAATTGTATAAGCTCCACTTTCTAATCAAAAGACCTTAGAAAAGAATTACAATAAGAACCATTCCAATGCTGTAGGATCAAAGAAACTCAAATCTAGGGTCAAAGGAGGAATGTTTAAAAAATTATGATTTTTGATATATCTACTACTGTACAACACAAACCTTAGAGACTTAAAACAATATACATTTATTATTTCATGGTTTCTAGGGGTCAGAATTCAGAAGCAGCCTAGTGAGGTGGTTTCTCATGAGGCTACAGTCAAGATGCGAGCCAAGGATACTGACTTGTCATCTGAAGCTTGACTAGAACTGGAAGATTCACTTCTAAGATGGCGGGTTCATTAGTTCCTTGCCACATGGACCCCTTCACAGGGCTGCTTACAACATGGCAGCTGGTTCCTCCCAGAAGGAGTGATCCAAAAGAGAGAGGACCTATCTTAACACCTTTCAGACCTATCTTAGGAGTTACTCCTTGTCCCTTCCACCTTATTCTGTTCATTCTAGATGGCTCACTGTGAACGCCTTATCTAAGAACAGGTAAATTAGGCTCGACCTTTTGAAGGGAGTGTCACATTTGTGAGCCTGTTTTAAAGCACCACATTAAACTGTTTTAAACTATCAATAAATGAGCTGTTTTATATATCAGTGTTTATGGAATGTGATTAAAGCTTTTATTATTTAACCAGAAAGGATGAAGAAGAATGAAAGGAAAGAAAGAAAATTTTCAATTCAAGAGGCCAAGTAAAGCAGCAGAAACATCCCCATGGAGGAAAGAAAGCGCCCACAAAGATCAATGTCGAAACTAATGAAGTATGTAAATAAATAAAAGACAAGCAATATTGAAATATATGAACTATTTTAAGTCCTGGTGCTCTGAAAAATCCAATGAATTGGCCTTACATCTGAGAGAGAGAATTTGTAACCATAGACACACTGCATTAGAAATTTGAAAGGAGATAGAACCACAGATATAGAGCTTTATTTAACTATGAAAGAAAACTATTTAAAATTTATTTATTTTTTTAAATTTTATTTTATTATGTTATGTTAGTCACCATACAATACATCACCAATTTTTTGATGCAGTGATCGACGATTCATTGTTTTTGTACAACATGTTAATATGTGTTTAAATCACAGTGGAATAGGCAATTTATTGCAAATACATATTTGTAAAATGGCTTCAAAAAGATTTTTAAAATCTGAATTGACATGTAACTATGAAAGAAATTGAACATCTTTATTAAAAAGTATTGTTTTCTCCCATCCTCTCCCCTTTCTAGGTCCAAAAAGTTTTACTTCGAGTTCTTTAAGATATTCAGTGAGTTGAATAGTCTCATGCTATTTAAACTATTTCAGAACCTAGGAAATCTGAAAAAGTTTTGAACTAATTTTATTTATTTATTTTTAAAGATTTTATTTATTTAATTGACAGAGAGAAAGACAGTGAGAGAGGGAACACAAGCAGGGGGAGTGGGAGTGGGAGAGGGAGAAGCAGGCTTCCCGCCAAGCAGGGAGCCCGAAGTGGAGCTCGATCCCAGGACCCTGGAACCATGATCTGAGCTGAAGGTAGCTGCTTAACCAACTGAGCCACCCAGGCGCCCCTCGAATTAATTTCAAGAAGTAATTAAGAGTCAGGTATCCAAAATGATGATTAGAAGAAAATTAATCAATTTGTAGATCTATTTTAATTATAATACATATAAAATATCCTGAGTGATATCAGAGGTACAGTAGTGGAAAAACAATGTGAATTTATCAGACTTTTAAAATCAATTCAACAATTATCTGCTGAGATACATTGAAAACAGAAAGACACTGTCAGGTTAAAGTAAAAGAATGAACAAATATAAAATAGGCAAATATTAAAAGCCCCCACAAAGCAACAACAAAAAACTCAAACTAATTTAAGCTAATAACATTAAAGCTGGACACAATAGAGTTAAGTATTAGAAAAATATTTAATAGAAAAAATAGGGTCATGTTCTATTGGTCAAAGCAAAATGCAGTGAAGATAGGATAGTCTTGAATCTTTATGAAATGAATACACGTCTTCACAATGTGTAGATTTAGGAGCAAATGATCCATACAATATTTGTAACAGTTGAGGAAGCAATTCAGCAATTATATTTTGGGAATTTTTGAAATTTTCATAATTTCTGGTCTACTTGTTCTACTTCTCAGAAAATGTATCTTGATAAAAACAATCTTAAAGAAGGGGAGAAAAAAATTTAGGTCCAGATATAGTCACGACCCAGGTAATGATCAAAAGCATGGATTCAGGAGCCAGATAGCCTGGGTTAGAAACCCTGTTCTGTGCCAGTAGCTAGGTGAATTCTTTGTGCCTTGGTTTCTCTACTGTAAAACGGAGATAAGAAGCACCTGCTTCACAAGGTCCTTCCCTTCAATTAAGTGAGTTAATATATGCAAGTGCTTAGAACAGTGCATTGCACATTCTAATCAATATGTACGTTTGTGATTATTAATTTCATCAGTATTAATATTAATAAGAAAACAATAACGAAAGAAAAAGTGCCTGCCTATTCCATATGATAAAGGAGGGAATTAAAGAATGTCTCTGAAAGGAATGCTATGCTATGCTATCGTTGAAAGACAATGGCTAGGAGGACAATATCGAAAAATGCTGATGATATAATAGTAGGTAAAAAATCAAACCACTAATGATGATGTATGTTTTCCCATGACCATCATACACACTCAATTTTGCTTCTCAGTGTTTCTCATTTAAAGTTGAAAAAGGACAATTTGTTAGACCTTTCATTTTTTTAAAAGATCTATTTATGTGTTTGAGAGAGAGAGTGTGAGTGAGCTTGAGAGTGGAGGGAGGGCCAGAGTGATAGGGAGAATCTTCAAGCTGACTCACTGCTGAGCACGGAGCCCCGCGCGGGGCTCCATCCCATGACCCTGAGGTCATGACCTGAGCCAAACCAAGGGTCTGAGGCTCAACT
>NW_027397064.1:8689434-8861282 GCF_003265705.2 Callorhinus ursinus
GTTTGGAAGAGAATTCAGATCAGGATTCAGTTAGTGAAATCATTATTTGATTTCTTTTTAGGTGATTAGACTATCTCTGGATCACAACTGCAGAATCAGCTTGGCATAACCATCCTGATTTCTGGCAAATAAGGACTTACTTGCCTCATTTATTTTCTGTTATATTGTCATAATTGAATTATTCATACTTACAACTTTTCACTGACTCATTTTTAAAATGTAATTCCGCCCCCCCATGTTTATTCCCAAATGTGTTTGCTTTCACCGCAAAGGATAGGGTTTGGGTTGGCCATTCTGGAAGCTGATGGCCTTTGTATTCTTCCATCTTTCCTTACATGCGCACTTAACCTCACCAAATATTCAGACCCAAAAGCACCCACACTTGGTGTGTCTCTGAGACGCAGGTCTGTTCTGATCTACACTGGAAGTGATACTGTTGAAATGCTCTCTAGTAAGCTTTGGCCATTCCCATGGAGGGCGGGCCAATGAAGGGACAGACCGCTTTTCATGAACATTTTATATGGGTCTCCTGACAGCTCAGCTGAGCAATACTGGCCAAATATGGATCCAGGGACAGTTCTAAGTCATTTCTCACTTCAGATGGATTGTCGTCCCTCCTTTGTCAGCCAGTGGTGCAAAGAGAACTTTTCAGATTCAGCAGGCAGAGCCCCTGCTGACTTCAGCATGTCTCCTTGAGATGAACACTTGTAACCAGAAGCAAATAGGTTCAGCGAGGAGTGAGGACTTTGCATTAAAAGATGTCTTCGTACGTTTCTTGAGGTGTGCTTCAGTCTGGGCACAGCAATTCCAGAGACGTGGCTTATCTCCCCTTTTATTGATCACAGGCAATTCTGAGTATCTTATAACTCTTAACTTAAAAGGTGGTTTTGAATTTAAGCAGCTGCTGCACACATAGGAAGGTGACAGAGGCGATTTAGCTTCCTGGGAAGAGTGTTACCATTGCTTTATGGAGAGGATCAGAGAAGCATGTCTAATCTAATTGTCTCACAGTAATAGAGTCACTTGAAGACAATCTCTTCTTAATGGAATTCGTTTCTGTCTTCTTAAATAGTGTCTTCTGAGTAATCTAGAGAGGTTGGATTACTCTTGGTGTTGTGTAGCCTGAAAAGTGAGTCTACTTCTCAATACCAACCGCTGCCCCTGGCTACCCTTCCAGATCCTCTGGAGGTGGTTGTAGATTTCCCCTGCCCCCAGAGGGTTTCAGGATGGGTCAGAACAGTACATTATTCAAATCAAATCCCATGACTACTTATTACCCAAGGCTAAAATTTCACTCCTTATTATATTTCTGAGATGCCAAATTATGTCCAGGCACCTGAAAATTAACCTATCAATGATTGTCAAAGAGTTTGCATTGTAAGTATATATATATTTTTTTAAAGATTTTATTTATTTATTTGAGAGAGAGAATGAGATAAAGAGAGCATGAGAGGGGAGAGGGTCAGAGGGAGAAGCAGACTCCCCGCTGAGCAGGGAGCCCGATGCGGGACTCGATCCCGGGACTCCAGGATCATGACCTGAGGCGAAGGCAGTCGCTTAACCAACTGAGCCACCCAGGCGCCCGTAAGTATATTTTAATATTAAAATGTCAGGATTAGATGCTTCAAACTGGAATATAAATCCTTTTCTGTTGTTAATTTGCTATGGAAACTTTAAATTACCTTGTAAGTAAAGTACATAATAATAATAATAATAATAATAATTGAAATTCAAAATGAGGGTAGAAGGAGAAAATCTTGGTTTTTAGCTTTTCCACAATGGTTGTCCGTCTAAACCAGTGAACAGCCAGACTTAAACTGTGAACTTAAACTGAATTGAGAGAACTCTTTTAGCAGAAAGTAAACCTAGGTACTCTCTGCCCTTACTGTATCTACTAGGAAATCTCTTTACACAAACATATTCACAGGGCTGCACTGGAAATTGCTACCTTTTTGAAAAGCTCAGAAATTTGCAATGGTGGAAGTTCTAATGCCAAGGTTTAATTTGAATTTTTTTTTTCTTTATCCAAAACCTCTTAATTTTTATTTCTCAGCTCTCAGAGACTGGATGGAATGTGGACTTGATGCAGTGGCCTAATGTCCGCATGTGCTTGTGAGTGTTGTATTATTTTGCCAGGATTTTTGTAACAAAGTATTGCAAACTGGGTGCTTATACAGCAGAAACTTACTGTCTCACAGTCCTGGAGGCTAGAGGTCCAAAATCAAAGTGTTGGTAGAGTCCTCAGGGCTGCGAGGGAAGGATCTGCTCCAGGCCACTCTCCTCAGTTTGTAGATGGCTGTCTTCATGTTCACATGGCGTTCTCCATGATGCCTGTCTGTCTTTAAATTTCCTCTTTCTGTAAAGTCACCAGTCATATTGGATTAGGGCTCATCCTAATGACTTCATTTTACTTTGATTACCTCTGTAAAAGCCCTATCTCCAAGTTAGGTCCCATTCTGAGACACCATGGATTAGAACTTCAACAGATGAATTTGAGGGGAGATGCAATTCAATGCATACTGGTGGGCATCATCAGTCCTCTCGCTATGGCAGAGAATAGGCCTGTAAAAACTACCTCCCAGGGAAGGGTACCCTTAGCTTCACATGTGTTTCATCCGGGGAATGCTGTTTTCCTAATTCCTGAACTCAAAGTGCTCCTCAGTGCTTCTGAAATTCAGAGCCAAGTGGTCACATGCTCCCCAAGGCCTGCTACTACTGTTCTGACTCTACACCTCTTGTGCAGTAGAGGGATGTGCCTTTAAGGTTTATTTTCTTTTTATTCTTTCCCTATTCCCTTCAGAATTATCCAGATGAAATTGTAATAATTTAACCTGATGGTTAGGAGGGTCTCCCTTCTCTAACACAGATGCTGTTTGCTGGAATGAACACCTTATTTTTTACTTATATGCTTCCTTTGATTTATAGTGTTTCCCAACTCCTGAGCTTGTGGAGGAGGCACACAAATCTGAGATTGGTCTTGCCATGTATTCCTCCTTGGCTCTAAAAGCAGAATAGAATTTGGGGCAACTGATTCAGCACTGGATTCCTACCTAGCCTCAGAGCTAAAAGTTTGAGCTTGATTCTCACTAATGCTTCATAGATCATGGTGGGCTTGCCTCTTGAAAATGGCATGTACTTTTCTGTTCACTAATGCCTGAAAGGCCAATATATGGAAAGGTACTCTTGCATATACTGGATCTTTGCCTTAGCTGTATTATCTTAAGAAAAACATAAGAAAAAGCTTACATATATTTCTGAGTCAGGCAGTAGCTTATTCCTTGTGAAGGCCACCTTCCTAGTCAGCATCTGCCTTGATCTCTGGCACCTGAGCCTCTGCTGAATTTTCTCAAAGCAGGTAAGGCCTGCAAGGTACTTGTTTTAGGCCTAATGTGCATAGAACTACCTCTATCAAGACATCCACTTGTCTATTAATAGAGCCACCATCCATTTAGTGATCTTGCAAGGTGAGAATTTCAAGTGACACACAACCAAACTTAAACCCATTCACCAGGTCTCTAGAGTAAAAGGTCACTTGCAAACTCAGGCTGCGGCCAATCTTATGTGGCTAATAGTCTCTCAGACTACAACATCTAAACATCCCGCTCATATATTACATACTCAAGTTCAGGGACAAAAGCCATATACCTTGAGCTCACCTACATCTCTCTGTGCTATTTTGATCCAAAGATTCCATTTTTTTTTTTCCTTTCTCAAGGTTTCTGGCCCTGCATAAAAAAGCTGGGCCTTGAAAGTTGCCCAATGACTAGTATCTCTCTCTCTCACCTGAGTTCTGAACCAACTGGGAAATAAAATCAAAGGCAGACCAAAATGCTATCTTAATGACTAATAATACTGATTTTGGAGAAGGTAGTATATGTCTGGAGACAAATAAGCTTTAATGAACTGAACCCCAGAATTAGACAAATATATCCACCAGTCACACAGGACTGGGCCATCCTAGGTACCCCCACACAGGTAGACTTGTCCTGTAGCACTTACAGCAGGTGGGGTAGACCAGAACCCATGCTTGCTGGGCACAGAAGCTCTGGAGAGCAAAGGGAAGGGAAGTGGCAGAACTAAACATGTCCAGTTCCTCTCTTGACCTCATCAGTAAGAGTTTTCCTCTCCTGGGGAAGGAGAAAGGTGTGACAGTCACATTAATGGAGCCCCTCCACATGGAAGGACCCATCAGGCATTGGAAGGAGGACAGTGATTCCCACACTCATCCTGAACTCACGCCTCACCACCAGAAAAACAAGTAAACAACAGCAACAAAAAAAATCTTTTTTGCCCTACACTTATCTCCTATTTCATTTTTGTCTCCCATTTTTGTGCTGTTTTGTCTTTTTTTGGATTTCAGGGCTTTTGGGCTGTGTCTCAGATATACAGAGCCCCTGAATGTGGAACTCCATAGGGGTCAGTTACCCCTGGGAAATTCTACCATGTTCCTTGACCTGTATCCAAATGTACCTGTCAAGTGCACCGCATGCTTTTCAACCTGGAGTGCATCTCATTGGTGCGAGTGGGATATGTAGAGCCACCGTGTAAATGTGGTTCTTTTTAAGGGGGCACTGATTTTTATTAGAACATCTGGGGGGAAAATACCAACGGCAACAGCAAGACCACATTCTCTTGATAGTAATAAAATGCAACCACACTTTGGAATACAAGGCAAATTTATGTGGATTTTTAAGTAAAATACAAGGCCTTGAAGGAAATTGACCCTGAGACTGGCTGCTTTGTGCTCTTCTTCCAGTGCCTCCAGAGACACTCAGTCACCCTCTGTTGGTGTGGGAGTGTGGGGTGGGGTATGGGGGATAGGTTTGACTTTGGGAAAAACACTGAAGTGGTAGAAAAAAACAAGACTTCTCAAGTTGGATAAATCTTGTGGGCAGTCCATTTTCTAGCTAAGTGACATTTTGCAAGTAACTTAAATGAACAGGGTTCTGTTCTCTTATTTGTAGATTGAGACACAATTACATTTTCTTACCTCATAAGGTTCATGTGTGGAATGACTGAGATAATATCCAAGTGAGTCATTAATGCAGTGACGGGTACATAGTGTGGGCTGCTACTGGGATGACACCCTCTTCATTGATTTGTTTATCCATTTAGCTGGCCATTAGTTCACCTGTTTGCTCATTGACTCACGGCCATAAATCTTTCAACATCTACTTTATACACAAATACTTTATGTCAGCATAATAAACTAACACGATTCATTACCAAAGTCAATAGCACCAAAGTCTGTTGTTGGACTGCATTAAAAACATTTGGAGGTACAGAGGAACATTTTTTTAAAAAATTATTTATTTATTTATTTATTTATTTAGAGCCTGAGCTAGGGGAGGACAGAGGGGGAGGGAGAGAGAGTCCTAAGCAGACTCCACGCCCAGCATGGAGCCCAGTGCGGGTTGGATCCCACAACCCCGAGATCATGACCTGAGCTGAAGTCAAGAGTCAGTCGTTTAACTGACTGAGCCACCCAGGCATCCCAAGAGGAAAACTTTTTTAAAAGTCTTAAATATGCCACTGATATTGGTATCAATTACAGAGATCAATAGAAAGGGGAGTAAGAATTTAAATTATTTTCAGAAATATCACTAAGTACACATGTTTTAGAGAATTATTTTGTGAATTATGTAAAACTGATGAATCACAGACCTGTACCTCTGAAACAAATAATGCATTATATGTTAAAAAAAAAAAAAGAAGATAGTAAGAAGGGAAAAATGAAGGGGGAAAATTGGAGGGGGAGATGAACCTTGAGAGACTATGGACTCTGAGAAACAAACTGAGGGTTTTAGAGGGGAGGGGGTGTGGGAGGATGGGTTAGTCTGGTGATGGGTATTAAGGAGGGCACATATTGAATGGAGCACTGGGTGTTATACGCAAACAATGAATCATGGAACACTACATCAAAAACTAATGATGTAATGTATGGTGATTAACATAATAAAATAAATTTTTAAAAAAGAAAAATTACTCTATGTAATATTTAATAATAGAGTAATTATTTTATATTTTAATTATTATGTTACATAATTGATATATAATTGTATTCTATAAATATGTAGTTATATATTAATTTAATAATATAATACAATATTCAATATAATAAAATTGATATTTATTCAAAACACAGGTTCTTTATTTTTAGTCTGAGTTCTTTTTTTTTTTTACATTTTAAGTAATCTGTACACCTAATATGGGGCCCCAACTCATGAGATCAACAGTTGCATGCTCCAGTGACTGTGCCAGCCCCACACCCCTAGTTGGAGTTCTTCACAGATTTAATGCAAGTTAGTCTTCAAACTCTATGTGCATTAACATGAATCAGAAAAAGAATAAATAACTTTCACGATGAGCCAATGTCTATTGAATCTCAGCACACAGCATCGTCATGGGAATTGAAGTGGCTGATGCCAAGGGAAGTGGGTCATCAATTCCAGAAACCACTGGGGTGGGGGTGGGGAGGTTTGCAGGCACTGCAGCAGAGATATTACAGCTATGGAAGCAGGTACACCCTGAGCTGTCAGAAGCACTCTTTTAATGCCTTTGCAAAGATGCATTAAACAGAATAATTAAGTGAGCAAAGTCTGTGAACCGTAAATAACTCGCATAGGAGGCAGTGGGAGAGAGATCTGCAAACATGGCAGGGATAGCTATTGCTCGGGAAGATGAAGCCTGGAGCCTGATGTCTCTTCCTTGTGCATCTATCAGGCCATTACAGATCCAGCCAAGGTTGTATCATTTTATTCTGACTAAATTTTTCTTTAGTTTCATTCTTCCTGTAGTATCCTGCACCTTAAAACATAGACGAGGGCACTTTAGAACTTTATGTGCCCTTAGAAGAATGGCCCCATCTAGTTTCTTTTTTTTTTTTTAAAGATTTTATTTATTTATTTGAGAGAGAGAGAATGAGAGCTAGAGAGCACAAGAGGGAAGAGGGTCAGAGGGAGAAGCAGACTCCCTGCTGAGCAGGGAGCCCGATGCGGGACTCGATCCCGGGACTCCAGGATCATGACCTGAGCCGAAGGCAGTTGCTTAACCAACTGAGCCACCCAGGCGCCCAGGCCCCACCTAGTTTCAATGATCTACACTTGAAGGGACTGATCAGGTTGGGTCTGACCTACCTTACAATGGTGTTAGCAACTGAATGAGGATTGGAAAACCCTATTAAGCTCTCGTTTCCTGAAAGAGTTTGGCTTCTCTGACCTCTCTGCCATGTTTCTAAGTCAGATGGGCAAAAGGGAAACAGCATCTCAGATAAAATACAGCGAGAAGAGTTCTCCAGCTGCAAACTCCTTGTTTTAGCAGCTCTGAGAAGTCACGGATCGCATGACAAATGTGTGGGCAGGCTTCCAGGGCATTCTTCTAGCAAGTACAGTGACTGAAGTTTTTTGTGATGTCTGATTGAAATGAGAAAAAATGGACCAGGAAGCTTCTGGAAGGAATAAGTTTATGCTGGTCCAGAGTAACTACTAAGGGACCCAAAATGTGAGGTGGTGGTGTAGATGGTACCAGAGAGACAGACTCTACAGGCAAAATGAGTGGTCTTAGTCCTGACAGTGCCATTTGTTGAGCACTTGCTGTATGTCTGCCATTGTGTGCACTATGCTTCATGTACATTAACTCATTTGGACCTTAAAAAACACTTTGAAGAAGGTGTTGGTCTTATGGCATGTTTTTTCAGAAAAAGAAAATGAGACATGGCTTCAAGTAATACAAGTATTAAATGACAAAGTCAGAACTTCAGCCCAGATACAATGAACTCTGGAGAGTACATGCTCCTATAGGAATACATTTGTGGAACATGGGTATAGAATAGTTGAAAAATTCTTGCCACTGAGCCCTAACTGTTGACCTCCTGGAAAGAGGTCAGTGTTTGGATGGCATTCAGGAAGGCAAATTTGCGTAATGGTGAAGATCAAGAAAGAATCACAGTTCTGAAAATGCCTAGTTGGGTGAGATTGTGCAGTTCGGTAAATCTCTGTGTATCAGGTAATAGTAATATCCAGATAATATATATTAAGATTAATCAATACATTTCAATGTTTCAGTCCATGCCTATTCTATGGTAAGCCCTTTTCATATCACAACAGAATAGAGAGTGGAAATGAGAGTGGCTTAAAGTAAATGTTATTTCTCCATAATTGTTAGCTAGTATTGAATCCATATTCATTAGTTAATATTTACTTTTGATTGCACATGATAGTAGCTCAAATAAAACTAGTTTGAGTAAAATAAGAAAGGTTGTGGGTTTCAGGTAAGGCCAGAACCCAAAGGTCAAATAATGGCAGCAATTTCTCGTTCTCTTTGTCCTCTTCTCCTTTGGATTTCTCTGGGTTGACTTCATTCTCAGGTGACTGTTACATATGCTGCTAGATTAAAATGAGCAATGGATCTAGTTCTAGGAAAGAACTGACTGAGTCTTGGAACTAGCCCTGTGTCAAGAGAGACTGCTCCTGGGGTCACGGGAGTGGGGAGAAAGAGGGTCCCCAGATGAAAAGATTCTAGGCAGACAAAGATGAAATAATACATTTGACTCTGTATTTGGCATTTCTGAAGGATAAGAGCTTTATACTACCTAGTCTCTCTTTTCAACAATTAACTATTAGATATGTGATAAATGGAGTACATTAAGATGTTTCAGATATATCACCTGCTGGGGGGGATGTTTTGAGAAAGAAACCTCTTCTTGCATGAGACACTTTATTTACTTCCTATCAGTCAATAGCCAACAAGTCTTTATCAGGCAACTCCCATGACCTAAGAATCCTGTTCACACACAGCACAAATCAAATCACAGCAAGTCAGTACCACAATAATGGGAATGTCTCCTGACAAGCAAAGCTCCAGCCCCAGCTGCAGGCATGCATTTTCCAGTGATACTCAATACCACTACTTCCAGGCAGTCTACGAGTATGGATCATGTTTGTAATCAGTGTATGGCCGGTAATCTATGTGGGACACATCCATTAGATGCTTTGTTTTTGTTTTTGTGTTTTTTTCTCAGTGCCCTATCCTTGGGTGATTTATTATCAATTTATTTATTTGTAAATATTTTATTTGTAAATAATTTATAAATTATTTACAATTTATTATCACCCTCTGGGAGCCAAAAAAGGAATATAAATCTCTGATTAGTCTGCATGGTTACCACTGGCTTGTCAGAGAGGGGTGTGAGACCACAGGATGGGTGGGGGACTTGTACAAGGTATGTCACCACCAGAGGAATTATAGCCAGCTAAATGAACACAACCTCCTTTTCTAACAGAAAACCATGTTGAGTGTGTTCCACATTACAAGTAACTACAAACTTTGAACTCTGCTTGGCTTCACATCTGACACCAGTAGGTCACATCCAGAGAATTAGGCAGGACTTTCTATCTAAGTAAAACCGGACTTCATCACAGCTATGGGGAGCATGAAAAAGGTTTTGAGAAAGTGATAAAATGAGATTTACAGTCAAGAAAACATTCTGGCAGTGAATGAGGAATAGATTGGAGGAAGGCAAAAACTTTTACTCTATCCAGAGAACAAGCCACGTAATCTGAATATAGAAAATATAAAGAGGTGATAAACATCCCAATGGTAGTTGAAGTTCAGAACGAACAATGGCTTTCAGTGGTGGAGGGAGAATGTGGATGGAGATCTAGATTGGAGAAGGGGCTGTTGTGATATCATGCAGAATTTCACCATCAGTTGGCCCAGTTGTCCTGCTGTCACCCTCTCCCTCCCTCTCCTGTGACATGGCCCTTGTGTCTTGACAGATCTGCTTCCAGAAGCAGCACAAAGGCAAGGGCCACTGCCCAGGGTTACAGCTCCCCTGGGGCAGCGTTGGTGTCTGTGTTTGGAAGGCCTGAGTGCATTTGTTTTTGCACGTGGATGTGTCTGGTCTGAGAATTTTCAGTAGATGGGACCATGAAGCCAGGCTGGGGAGATCTTGCAAAAGAAGAAGTAGTAAGCTGTGTAGTTTGTGTTTTCCCTGCAGAAGTCACCGGGTTCCCCAGCCGCTAGTCCCAAAGCTCCCTGTTTTAATACATATTTTGAGAACAGTCCTTTACTCTCCTGAATTAAAATAACAGATTGTATAAGCTACCTACACACAACCATAATTCCAAACATCAATACCATGTCCTGACTGTACTTTGAAGTAAGCATAATTGGAAATTAACTCATAATATTATATCTTTCTACATAAAACTGCTGGGGAATAACTGTACTTCAGGATGGAAAAAAAAAAAAAAGAAAAACAAACCAATACTATAGCTTCACAAAATACAACCTAGGGGCAATGTACTGCTGCCAACCGCCAACCAAGGGCCACAGTGTCAGTAGCCATGCCTCATCTTAGTGATGATACAACTGTGTTATTGGAGGGGTGAGTGACTTCCTTAGGACATACCAGGAGGCAAAGCCAGAGCTCAGGTTCCCAGCTCAGTGCCATGGCCCATCATCAGCACCGTTGTCATCTGAAACAACCTCCTGGCATAGATAGAACCCCAGAGGTAAGATTTACCCACACTGAATAGTCTCCAGAGTGCGGGGAAAAAGCATGGGCTTCAAAACTTCTCTTTATATCCACTGGGGTAGGGGGAGAGGCACCAAGGAAGAGGCCGAGAAGTCAGCAAAGCTGTAATCAAACATATCCAGTGACCTTGATAGTTCATTCATTCATTCATTCAAAAGTCATTTGGACTTTTAGGGCTGTCCCCATTGTGGAGTTTGCAGCCCAGTATAGCATATAAGTCAGGTGTTGGTAAGTGCGGTGAAGAAAATCAAGGGGGTTTTGTGATTGGATAATTAGGGAAGAACTCTGTTCAGAGGACGTTTAGCTGAATCCTAAATGGTGTGATGGAAGCAGTCACACTAAGATCTGCATTCTAGGCAGGGAGACCAGCAAGTCAAAAAGGTACTGAGGTAGGACAGATAAAGTGATAAAGTGCTGGAGTATAGGAGGTGGGTACCAACATCTTGTTTCCTGCCAGCACTCCAGAACTATGTCTCTGCTCTCCTCCTCCCCCAAGGTTGAGCATATGACCCAAATATGGCCATTTACATCTTCGTCCTGAATATTTTCTGAAACAAAGGCCTTATTTCCCAGAAATAATTGTCCACCTTTCCATTTAACTAAATGAGTACCCCAGGATCATTCCAATAATTAATTTTTGTGCTTAAGTTAGCCAGGGCTGGCCTCTGTTTTCTGCAACTGAATAGCCAAAACATTAATTGGCTGCTATTTTTAGCTCATTTTTCACAGAGATGCCTATACAAACTGAACTGATATTTAACTTTGTCCATTAGTAAAAAGAGAAGAGTAGTTATACATTGTATTATTGGGGTAGAAGGAAGGGGTTGGTTCTGCACAATAAATATTAGCAAAATCATCACAATCATCATCAAATAATCATTTGAAAGTACCAATAACCAATTTCCTAGATTTGCTACCACTTCACCATAATGTGAGCACTTTGTGAGTATTGTTTCTGTCAGCTTGCTCTGCATCAAGTGGCAAGAATTTTTTTAGCACTGAGTTATCGGTGTCCTAGACTTCTTTTCTGTGAGAATGCCAGCCAAGTAATCAAAGGCAAATTGAAACAATTATGTGATTAATAGGCCAAATTTATCCTAGGCCTGTCATGCTCAAGAGATAATTTGTTTGCATTTTACTTAGCAAAAAATAAATGTTAAGAGGATACAACAAAATGTCAGATGAATCTTCTTTAGAAGATACCAGAGGCCAAGTGCCCACTAGACATGTGTTCAGAGGGTAGGTGTGTAAGTAGTTTTTTTCCACTCCTGGATATGCTTGGAGTACTTTCAAAGAGAATCGCCAGATAATCACCAAGAGCTTTTTAAAAAGCAAATTTCTAAACCATGATTTAAAGTAATATTTTAAACTACCACATATGCTCTAGGAAGCAGTAATTTTTATACCCATAATTAACTCTAATTTTGTTGTCTTTTTATGCTTTCCTAACTTAAATCCTCTCTCTTTTCTACTTCTGGTGTCTTTTTAAAGCTAAAGACCTCCCTTTGCATTTATTTTCATGTATTTTTAAAATTTTCTTTCGAATTATTGGTTCCCCAGGTTTAAGATTGCTCTTGGGTATTCTACCATAAGTAACAGAAAAAAGTATGTTAACTTTACCATACTTGGTTTCTAGTTTTCTTTAATTTACAAATCATCAGTAGCATTAACATTTTCCTTGCTCATTTTAAAAATTGGTTTAAATCTTTTTCTGAAAATAAATGTATTTTCCTTGAAATAAGTGTTATTACTTTATATTTAATTTTATGCCTCAACCAGCCAGTTTTCTTCTGTCTTTCTTTCTGTCTTTCTGTCATATACATGCTTAGAACACACAAGTCCTTTACAACACAAAGTCCCTGTGATAGCAGACACAGATGTTTCATCTGAGAAGTATTTTGCTATTGGCATCACCAAGGGAAATGCCAATTAGGTCAATGAGTTCAGTGAATATGGTTTAGATATGTGTAGTGCTAAAAGAAATTCAAAGCATTTCTGTATGTCTTAATGTATATAGTCTCCAGAAAAACAATGAACTAGGGGTGTTAATATCCATTGCAGAGTGCTTAGATTACAGTTCCTAAAAATTCCCTTTTGGCTGGGGTCTCTCAAGTAAGTGATGGAAGATTCTGGCCTAGGACTTGGGCCTCCAAATTGCATTGCAGTGCTGCTTTGAATAAGAATAGGGACTTTGGACAACATGGGACAGATTTGTGTTCAAATAATGACTTGACAACTCATTTAGCTTTATGGCTTTGTTTTGTTTTGTTTTTTATAGTTTTATGTCTTTGGACAAGATTAGTGGCTTATTTTCTGCATCTTAATACTTTCCTGAGGAACTGTTAAATTAGACATGATGTCAATGCAATACACACAGCACATGCTTTAAAAGTCATGGTTATTATTACTGGAAGTACCAATGTCATCATTATGATAACTTTTCCCATCGCTTGGAATTAACCAGTGCTTTTGTTTAGCAATAAGAGTGTAACCTAAGTGGACTGTTTCCTTATTCCTGAGGAAATTTAAGTATCATTAAAGGTATTTTGAACTATGATTTCTGGGCACTGAGGCAACTCTGAAAAGAGAAAATATATAAGGCCCAAACTTATTGGATGTAAGCCTACTCATGCTTCTCTGCTTGATTGCTAACGAGCTTATGGAACTCAGCATGCCCTCAACTCAATTCCTGGTTTCCGTCCCCCTCACACCTGCTCCACCCTTGTCCTTCCTTACATGGTTACTGGTACTTCCATCCTGCCACCTGCCAAGACTAAAAGCTTTGGAGTCATCCTTGGTTCCTCTCTTTCTCTCAGGCCTCCATAAAATCCATCAGCAAACCCTATTGGTTCTACCTTCTCCCCTGAATTATTCCATAACGTCCCAGCAGATTCCTCTGCTTCTATTCTTGGTCTCCCAAGGCTAGGCCTTGGGAAAAGATATGTAATTAAAACATTCATTCAGGACTATTTTTGGTCAGGGGAAAATGGAGGTGGAATTGCAGAGGGCAGCACTCAAAAACCAGCTGTGGATAGTAAGACTTGGATTAAAATGCTGTTCACCAGCCCATATCTATATCCACATGGCTTTACAGACCTAATATCACATGTACTCAGTGGTATGACCTTTATAGCAGCTACATGTATCAGCAATTTCTTCCTTTTCCTTTTCCATGTGAACCTACTCTAATGGACATTGGTGTTCATATGGGAGCACATGCGTTCTAAAAATACTGATGAATACTTTGTGGAAGTAATAACCTTCTCCTTAATAAAACTCTTGACAACTATTTGATGCTGTTAGGAACACAGCATTTCTTTCCCTCATTAGAGGGAGAATAGATTATTTACAATTAGTTTATTGGTAAAAATGCTTTTGATCTACTGTACACATTTATGAGGATAATAGCATTTGGGGGGTACTCTATCTTTTTAACCATCTTCTTTGGCATAGTCATGCTTATGTGCTACTTGAACTTGTGAGCTCAGCTAACTTATCTATCTAGCATACTTTGAGAGGCTCTTTTGTAAAGATTTCAGTTTTGGCATCAGGATGAAACAAAAATCCAACTGTAATCTCAGAGATGTAAGGCTCCATGGAAAAAGAAACAGAGTATTGTGGCCAGCAAGGACTTTGGGATTCTTGTTACAGAAATAAACATCCACAAAAGGCAAAACAACAACAACAACAAAAAAAACCCCCAAAAAACTCCAATTTCAATGGCCAAATTCTCATTCACCTATGCTTTCCTCTGATCATCATCATCATCAACTTTTCAGTATAAAGAATGGAGTGAGAACTATCCTGAAGATAACGAGCAGAGAAATAGTTACTGATAGGAAGTTATGACCAGGTGGGCCCAAGAGTGAGTCCCATGAGTTTGAAGTCAGACAGTAACCAGTTATTAAGCACATAATGTGAGGACTGAAAGACTGGTTAAGCTTTCATCCTTAGATATAATGTGGTTCTAGATTTAGAGAAACCATTTGACCTCTGTAGTGTAACCCAGCTTTTATCCTTTGTGTTCAATGGAAACACCAAGTTGGGAAACTTGAGAAAACAACTGAGTAATTAAATACATACTACAATTACAAAAGTCACATTTAGGCAAATAAACTTCTCTCATCTTAGAATTCCTTTGCCTCTCCACTGCAATCCTTTGCTATCTGTTCTTAAAGGTTTAAAAGCATCAACCAATAAGACAGTTTAGGCAAATTTTTTTTTAGATTTATTTATTTATTTATTTGGGGGGTTTATGGGGTGGAGGAGAAGGAGAGGGAGAGAGAATCCTCAAGCAGACTCTCTGCTGAGCCCGACGTGGGGCTCCATGTCACAAGCCCGAGATCATGACCTGAATTGAAATCAAGAATAGGACTCTTAACTGACTGTGCCACCCAGGAGCCCCCACTTTAGGCAATGTTAAACCAAACTGTTAATGTGTTTACATAATTTGTATCTGGGTGTTGTCATGATTGATGATCATGCCCAGCACTTCCCTAATCCCCTAGATCGTTTTGTTTTTCCACAGACTCTTGACCAGACCCATGCCTGATCAAACAACGTTATTTTCCTTTTTCCCAATGACTTCATCCTGATCTTGCTTGGGTCTTGAAGTGCGACATGCCATTTGAATGAAGGATAAACCAGCCTCCTTTTATCACTCCAGCAGCAGAAGAGAAAACAGAGGTTGCTCCACTCCAGCTCAATGTATATTTCTTTATCTCTTACTGAAGGCAAAATTTGCCTAGTGCTGTGGGATATAGAATGTAGAATATCATTCTATGGTGGACCCACATGTTATTTTCCTCTATTCTCTACAGATGAAAATTTGTGGCAAGACATAGGGAATGTGAGTCTCTAAAAATACAAAACTTTATTATTTTAGTTTTCATTGTAGCTTTTCTTCTCTTCATAAACTTATGGCATTTGCTTTTCTCATATTTTCTCTTGTTCAGTAGTTTAATTCAATAGTCTAAGACATATTTCCAAAGATGGTCTAATAATATCTCCATCTGACCTCTTTGGTGATGTGGCCTTCCTACTTTCACATTAGTGGGTGGAATCTGATTTCTCTCCCCTTGAAACTGGGCTGGACTCAGAGCCTTACTTTGAATCCACTTACTGCCCCCACCCTGACCCCCCCCCGGCCAAAAATCAATAAAATGCACAATGGACAATAAGATGTGGTGGAAGTTAAGACTGCATGACCTTGAAGGGTAGGTCAGAAAAATCTTAGAGCTTCTGTCTAGATCTCTTGAAATGTCTCCTAATGCTTCCTCCTGAAACCTAGCTTCTAAGTTGTAAGAAGCCCCAGCTGCATAGGGAAATGATGCATAGGTATTAGGTAAAGAGTCCCAATTGGGCTCAACCTTCAGGTCACCCCTGTGTAGGTGTCAGACATATAATTAAAGTAGCCTCCAAATGATTTCTGTACCTTGCTGTTTGAATCACTCCAAGCCAATTGAATATTCTCAGCCGTGGCCCAAATATCATGAGAATTGAAGAGCCATCCCTGCTGTGCTCTTTCTACATTCCTGACCCACACAATTCATGAGCATATTAAATGGTTGTTGCTTAATGACACAAGGTTTTATGGGTGGTTTTAATAAAGCAATAGATCATTGTAATAGAATTTGTTACCAGGAGCATGGTATTCCCATACCAAAAACTTAAACCATGTGTCATTGTCTTTATGATTAGGGTGCAAGAGGAAAATGGAAGTGCTTTGAAGCTTCTGTTAGGAAAAGTTGAAGAGGTTATTGCTGAAGGCTGGAAAGTCAGTAAAAATTTATTACGGGAAATTGCAAAAAAGTTTGATGACACAGTCATATGTGGTGATGTAGAGAACAGAAAACAGGCTTAATGAGTTGGTGGGTTTCCTAATGAAATTTCCAAGCAGAATATTAAAAGCACCAACTTGCTTCTTTTAGTCATTCATCATAAGATATAGAAAGAGAGAGAGAGAGAGAGAGATGAGGTAAAAAAGGAAATGTTTAGTTTTCAAGCAAAATTTAGTAGAAATACAGAGAAACCATGACTTTGTGAGTTGGAAAATTTAATTGATTCTCATTCCTAGCCTCTCCAGATGGCAAAAGATTCTCAGAGCAAGAAAGGTCTCAGGGCAAATATCAAATCCAGAGCGCTGTCAGGAAAATAGAGTCTCAGGGTAAAGATGAAGCCAATGGCAAAATTGTGAAACCTTTGTAAACTGTAAAAAAGACATAAGATAGTGCCTTGGGGGGGGTCCTTTTGGATGGGCAAAGACCTTCTAGGCATCTAAAGGATATACCTCACAGACCCTGTCTTTTAAACAACAGGGCTTTTAAGAATGTAAGGGAATTTTCCCATGGCAGCCTCATGAGAGGCTCTGGCTATATCAAAGAGATTTGTGGATGTTAACTTTTTTGAATGGAGTGAACAACAAAAACAACTCATAGAAACCCCACGAAGTTTTAAAGAAATTATACTGGCAGAAATATCACCAACTTAAGCTAAAAGAAATAGAGACAGTACAGAATGAAAGAGGTATAGGCAGGAAATAGAAGGAGAAAAACACTCCCTTCAAATACAGGCTATTTTTCAAGACAAAGGCAGATGACCCAGAGCACTGGAACTGAGATCCTAGAGGCCAGAGCCAAGAGACACAGGAATAGACACAGAGCAATGTGTGTTTGTGTTGGGGAAATTTCTACCTGATAGACTTGGCAGGTTCCCTCCCAAGCAAAGACCAAGGACTATGGAAGGAAGATGTTTACAGGCTTAGAGGATTCACCATGCTTTAGGGCCCCTCCAGAAGCTCAAAGACTGAACTTGCTGGGCTCACAGAGAATAGTTTCATTTTCCAGGAGTAGACTTATATTAGCTAAACCCATTTGATTAATTCATAAAATCAGACTTCTGAATTTATGATGAGAAATCACTGTCACTGGAATTTAAATACTCAAAAACAGTAATGATCAGAAAATTCTCTTTCTGTTGGCAGATTCTTTCTCCCAGCAATTTAGGGCATAACTTAAAGTCTCCTTAGTAAGCTGAAATCAGAAAAAAAAATGTGTGTGTGTGTGATTGGATGGAATTAATTAGATGAGCTGAATGTACGGTGGTCTCAGGCTTCACCTCATCTTCTAGGCTCATAATAGGGGTGGTTTTGTACTGTCCATTAGGTTAGAATTCCTTGTCAGCATCCCAATATTGGCAGTGCTTGCCAAAAGGACTAGAAAATGGAAAATATGAGGTTAAATCTTCCTTCTCCCTGTGCTGTGCTTGAGTGGAAGCCGACAGTGTTTTGCCCTGCAACTCTCATTTACTCTGCCTGCACGGCTCATTATGTACTCCCACTGATTAAAACATTCTTCTTTTAGACATGTCAATAAAGTCAATCAGGTTACATTGAAATCTTTAATATCTGAGGACCGTTCTGTATTCTTGAAGTGTATTTGCCCTATTATTTCTCTTTACATTTTGTGTACTTACCAAATAACTTCAAAAGCCTTCATTGTCTCACTATCCATGGAGTTATACTACACTAGGGAATGATCCATTTATCCATGATTCATTGTGTCTATGGAGTATTCTGCACTTTTTTGAAATATTAATATTAATTCAGATGTGATGTCATGACACACTGAAACTTTTTCCTAGTAGCCTGGCATTCTTTAATTTTTCTGACAAGCCTATGCCCCAAATTGCTCCTTATTTCCTCTTTAACCAAATCAACCATTGGTCTAATTATAATAATGGCATGTTGTACTTTTTGAAATTGTCTGACTTCTTTGGGATTTTGTCGTATCTACAGTGAAATTTTATTGTTCCAAACTCATTTGTTTACAAGCATTAGAAATTCACTTTCAACTAGATATTAAAAAGAGAAGTTTATTGTTGCTTTTGTAACTGAAGGCTTGATCCCGGGCTTCAAATCTGTCATTGCAATGTTGGACGTTCTTTCTGTTCTTTTATTTCATTGATCTCATTTGCTGATACTACAGATGACTTCAGTCATGTAGCCTTGGAAGATGATTCTAAAGAATCCCAAGTTACATAATTTTTATGGCCTCACATTTTAGAAGAAGAACAAAGTTATCTTTCTCAGTATGCATCTATAATCAACGTTTTGTAACTTGGTCTTGTACTTGATCTTATTTATTTATTTTTTTCCTACAAGTAGAATCTCATTGCTTTGATTAGCCTATGTAGGCCACTCACGGAGTATTGGAAGTCAAACTATGGGAGCTACACTAGAATCCATGTAATGGGAAGGAGTGATTTCCCAAAACAGATTGGGGGACTTTTACCAGATGAATGACAAACAATACTCTGGGAATGATATTAACAGACAGCACATATTTACATAAATAGGCTATATCCTCTAATGATTGCAGAGACACTTGTGATTTCAGCTTTTGCTCTATGTGGTATGTATAAAGTAATCGTGAAATTATCTGAAAACATAATATGTGACCAAAATAATGTTCTAGTAAAGAGGTCAGCAAATTGTAGCCCATGGGCCAAATCTGGCTGTCTGCCTCCTTTTGTAAGTAAAGTTGTATTGGAACACAGCCATACCCATTCCTGTACTGTCTATGGCTGCTTTCACTCTATAACAACAGAATTGAGTAGTTGTGACAGGGACCAGTTGGCCTGCAAAGTTGTAGATATTTACCATCTGGTTCTATACAGAAAAAGTTTGCTGACTGCTTTTCTATTAGAAAGATTTTCTTGTTCAATTGGGTAATCTTTAACTAGTAAATAGGACTAGGAGGAGGCAGATAATCTGATCAAATGATTCTGTAGAAGTAGTGGACATAAGGGTGTATTTTATAGGTAAACTAGATTTTTCTGGATAAATGGAGATTAATTTATTGAGGTAAATACTCATGCTTTCGGGCACCTGGGTAGCTCAGTCGTTAAGCGTCTGCCTTCGGCTCAGGTCATGATCCCAGGGTCCTGGGATCGGGCCCCGCATCGGGTTCCCTGCTCGGCAAGAAGCCTGCTCTCCCTCTCCCTCTCCCACTCCCGCTGCTTGTGTTCCCTCTCTCGCTGTCTCTGTCTCTGTCAAATAAATAAATAAAATCTTTAAAGTAAATAAATAAATAAATAAATAAATATTCATGCTTTCTCTGTCTCCCATCTTAGAGACTATGTCTATTCTGAGACATTTCCAGAAGTAGAGATTAACGGTTGAAAGGAGGGAGAAATGGGTTGGGAGTATTGCCATGTTCAGAGGATATAGAGATACTTCCATGGGGTTTCAGATGAGATCTCTAATAATATCATCTGGGGGTGAATCAGAACTGAAATTGCATCTGGAATTTCTCAATTCATTACATCCCTATTTACCAGTAAACTTCATGTCTTAGTCAGCTTGGGCTACCATAACAAAATACCATAAACAGGGTTGCCTAAACAATAAAAATTTGTTTATTATGATTCTGGGGGCTGGAATTCCAAGATCAAGGTGCCTGAAAGAGAGGTTTTATTCTGGGGTCTCTTCCCTTGGCTTGTAGACAACCATCATCATGCTTGTGTGCTCATGTGACCTCTTGTTTATGTGCGTGCAGAGAGAGAGAGAGAGAGAGAGAGAGAGAGAAGAGAGCACACTGTTGTTTTTTTATGAGGCACTAATTCCATCATGAGGACCCCAACTTCATGAACTTATTTAACCCTAATTATCTCTCAAAGTCCCCACTTGCAAATACCATCATGTTGGGGCTTAAGTCTTCAACATATGAATTGTATGAAGGGGACACAAACATTCAGTTCATAACATTTCCAGTGTCAAAATGCATATAGGTGACTAGGTGATACACGGTCAGACAAATGGAGAAGAAATTATTTTAATTATTTAATAAATATTCACTAAATTCTTACTAGATATTTTAGTTTTTGTCCTTCACTAGTATACAGTTCTTGATTTCAAAGGTCCACAGTAAAACTCATAACTTTCCAACCAAATTTAGTGCATTTGGAGAATGATATATTCATTCTGTAATAAAAACTAGAAACTAGAAGTCATCCTTCATACCTGTCTTTTTCATTCCCGCCAAGTCCCATCAATTTTACATCCAAAATGTATCTTAAACCCATCCATATTTCACTATATCCAACACCGGCACCCTAGTCAAGGAACCCAGGCAACCAGCTCCTGCCTGTGCCTTTTGCAGTATAGCCCCTGACTACTCCCTTTTCTCTTATTCTCAAGATTTCCATTTGTTTATCTATCCTGCAGACAAAGTAAGTTTTCAAAACATGTCAAACATACTTGTTTCACCCAATTGCTGTAAACATTACTTTGCCTGTCAATTGTTCTTAGGTGCTGAGCATGGCCTTCCCTGCCTCAACTTGACCTTGTAGCCTCTTCTCGTCCTTGCTCTTCAATCATACTGACCATGTTTTTATTCCTTAAAATGTTAGGCTTCTTCCTTATCTCCCCTACTCTTCTCTTTTACCTACTGTCTTAGTCCACTCAGTCTGATATAACAAAATGCCATAAATGTGGCTTATGAGCTACAGGAATTTATCTCTCACAGTTCTGGAGGATGTCAGATTCAGTGTCTGGTGAAGTCAGCTACCTCCCTGACAGCATCTTCTCAATGTAACCTCACATGTGGAAGAAGTGAGGGAACTCTCTGGAAACTTGTTCATAAAGACATGATCTTGTTCATGAGATCTCATGACCTATTTGCATTCCAGAGGCCCCACCTCAAAGTGTCATCACCCTGGGGATCACATTTTCAACATATGAATTTTGGGGGGACACAAATACTTAATCTATAGCACCAACCTACTTCTACCTACATTGGGAATTATTTCCCAGCCTCACTCCCAAATCAAGTTCCTGCCTGTGCAGTTCTGTCTCACTAGAATATCCAGAGCTTTACATGGTGGACTTGTTCTTGACATTCCAACCTTGGTTCAAGTATCATTTTCTTGAAGAGGTCTTTCCCAACTAAACACACACTCTCTGCTGTATCATCTGGGTTCATTCTTCTGGTAGCACGTATCTCTGGTTTTTTGCTTATTTTTTTTCTTAATTTCTCGTATGTCTCTCCCAGTAGAGACAGCAATGTGGCTGTGTTTGCTCAGCATAATGCAAGATTGAGCAAATGAATGAAAACATTATATCCCCCCTTCTTTTAAAATCATACCTTATGGAAAGTCAGTAAAATCGGGTAATTAATATACATTCTAAAGCGAATAGCTTGAGTTCAAATCTCAGCTCTGCCACTTACTAGCTGTATAATCCTATATAATCCTAGATTCACCCCTGAACCTTGGTTTTCCTATATTAAAAATAATGGGTATGATAATAATATCTACCTTGTAGGGTTGTTATGAGAGTCACATCAGTTATTACAAGTAATAAACTGAGAATACTTCCTGGCACATGGCCAGCTCTCAGTATTTATCATTAGTAAGAACATATATTAAGCTAATATATATTAATTGATAATATTAATATTACTAAGACTACATAGTAAAATGAATTTAACAAAAGTTTACTGACAAAATGACTGAGCACTATTTGTAATTTTATAATTTTATATTTAAACAAACGAAAAAAAACAAAGAATCCTCTTTACATTTTTCTAAAATATGATACAGAGAAGGACATAAATTCTAACTAAAATGATAAGACCTAACATTTGTAAATGGTACTATGCCATTTGTCAAAACTTTGACAAATATAGCCACCATTGAACCACAAAGCCAAGATGCCATGTATTATATATTCTTTGTAAATGGTATAATACCATTTACAAATTGTATAATACCATTTACAAAGAATGTGCCCTATTGCATGTCACATCACACTCCCAACATTCCAAAGGATAATTATTATCACTGGTTTAGGGATGGGAAAATGGAGGTGTCAGAAAGTTCACCGGCTTGCCCAAGGTCCCTAGCTCCTGACTGACAGAGTCAGACCTTGAGCACAGGTATCTGTATTCCAAATTCAACATTTTTTCAATATGCTGAGCCTTACATCTTCTCTTGTGTTGTTCAATATGCAGCCTATACACATGTTTGGGGCATAGGCAAAGCAGGAGTCCTCTACAAATTAGAAAAACATTTGGAAGTAGGTATTTTTTTAAAAGGTATTCAGTTTTGAATTTTCTTAAGCATCCTATACTTGTTTCATGATTTTGTCTGTTTTCATTTTGATTGATATGTGTGTGGGTGGCACTGTAAAATTTTTCAGTCCTTAGACTCTAAAGATCTAGAGACCTAAGCATCTGACCTTGCATATACCAACACACTGGCTTGGCAGAAGTAAATTCTTGGGACTTACATATCAATGATAACTGTTAACACTAAGTTGTCTTGGACTTGAATATATCTCTGAAAGATAGGACCACACATGGAACAAAAATAATGACTTAGTCTTCATCTCAACCAATTTCTTGGCTTTGGTGCTGCTGACGGCAGTAGGAGGTGGAGGGGTGGGGTGAGTGATGAAGCGTTGATACTAACAACATTGGACTTACATGGCCCTGCACCCCCACACGGAAAATGGTCAATTCTTCTAACCTCTCATTCTGGCAGGCAGACGCCATCAGATAATAACTCAGAATTCTTTCTCATTGGTGCCAATTCTGAACTGGTGGTCTGGAGAGAAATTCTGTATTGAATTACCAATGAGTTCCAACAGAATCATTTCCAAGAGTAATTAGGGCTAATGGAATGCTCATTCCTTAAGAACAGTACCAAATTCCAGATTTTTCCAAAAAGAAAAATTAGAGCCCAGCATCTTGCTTGCATTCCTCTTTTTCAGAGTGTGGAGAGATCTGTTCGCAAGAAAGTAAAGCATGACCTTATGCACAGGAAGATGCCTCCACCTTCTCTTCCTTCCTGCTACCATAAGCCTCCCATAGCGTTCAGGATCATAATGGAGAGAACTGAAATGTTGAGAGGTCTGACTACTCTTGATAAAAGTGCCTCTCTAGCTCAATATATAATAACATGGCGTTTTGGCTTTGTGGTTCAAGGGTGGCTATGAAGTTTTGTGAACCTGAAGTAAACTCTTTTTAATGAGAGTTATCTCAACTGATAGAATGAAAAGACAATGTTATCTGCTGGACGAAGATATTTGGCACTATTCTCATCAAAGAAAGAGACAGCATTCTATTTAGGACAAGGATGAGGTAATGTCAGTTGTTTGTGATGAGAGGCTTCATTCCTAATTATTAGCGTATGGCTGGGAAATGCTGAGGAGTTGGCTTAGTTTGATGATGGCTTAATAATCTTTGATGGGAACTTAAAAAGTTAAATTCTTTCTCTGAGTTTATCATTTTTTACCTTTCCTAACTCCAGGATGCTTAACAGTAGCGACTGGATATACCTTAAAGCAATAAGGACCAGATGCGTCTTGGTAAAGCAAGCTGAAAACACATGTGTTTGAGAAGCTGATACTAAGATTATAAGCCATTTCTGTTGGCTTGAAAAGAGAGAACCACATTATCATGTTTTTGAGCCAATTCTCACATTAAGTAATTTCTTGAAGAAATTGGATCCTTGCTATTTCTCTCTCTCTCGTTTTTTTTTTTTTTAACCAGATAAGTTCCAAATGAACATCCCGTCCCAGATCCTTAAAAGTCAGAAATGCTGTTACATAGCTCATTTGAATAAGTCTCTCAGGTTCAAATTTTCTATTCTAGAATAAAAAAAATTACTTGAATAATAGTTTCTGTCACTCAACACTGGCATTTTCTTCTCTTCTTTTGTGCTCTGTTGGCCCTGTTTAAAACAAAAGTGCTGAGATTAATTGTGATTATCATATTCAAGGCAGAAATGCCACTTTAAGAAGAAGCAATAAGCATAATTACTTGCAAATGCATGTACAAACATTATATCATGTGAAAGGAGATGAAAACTTGAAATCTTGCTAGATTTTACAAATCAAAAGTTTATCTGTAATCTTTCTGACCCCCCTGGGGCCATCTGTAGACCACTTTTCACTGAACGCAATTCTGGAATACATCTTGACTTGTATCAAAATGGGGAGTGATTGCCAATGCATCTAATCTGTTAAAGATTAATAAAGAACAAAGAGTAGTCAAGAGGCGATTTGATACCAGGGGCTTTGGTGTTGCATACTCAGGCTTGATTCCAGGCTGGATCTCTTCACAGCTGTGTGACTTCCACAATTTGCTTACCATCTCTGATTCTCATTTTCCTCCGAGTAGAAAGCAGGATGATAGAGGGCTCAAGGGAGCTGGTGTGAGAACCTGCCAGCCTGCCTTCAAAGCCTGGCTCTGCCACTTACTGTGGCCAACTGTGGCTCTTTGGGTAAATTGTTTATTTGAGGCTCCCTGGCCCTCTGGTTACTCATTTATATCATGGAGATAACACTAATGCTTACCTCATATGGCCTTTGTGAGGATTATGTTCATTGATCAAATACCATTTATAAATGCTTAACATAGCACCTGGCACTTAGTCAATGAACCATACATGGAAGCCACTGGAAGCAGTCACTCAACCTACCAGACTCTGGCTTATCAAGAAAAAGAGAATAAAGTGACAATCTGGTCATGTTGTCAAAACCCTTCTTTTAATTGACCATAACATATGAGGTTTTAGGCACCCTGGAGGTCAGATTTTATAAAAGTCATCATTTCAATTAGCTGGTCTAGGAGGCTGGGTATGGGCAACAAGTTGTGAAAGGCAACTGACCTGGGGATTTCATGCTCTATTTTCTTATGTAAACTCTAAGGTTCTGGGAAGAGAAGTGGCATCTTCCATAAACACCTGAATAGCGTCCCATTGTGCAACAGATTCATTGGGTCATTCATTAATAATACATGGTAATTGACATGAATTGACTAAAGCTATTTTTGATTCTGAGCGAAATTGTTTTCACTCTGCCACTTAATCTTCACAACAACCCTTGGAGATGGCTTCCCTCCTTTTTTGGAGATCAAGGTCAAATTCCTTAACCCACTGTACACAGCCTGTCTGGTTTGACTTCTGCAGCCTTCAGTGAAGTCACTCTCCCCTCTCCCGCAACACTCTTTCCATTCATTCATCCCTCCATCCATTAACCTTTCATTCATTTATTCCACAAATATTTACCAAGCGCACAGGTGGTGCTCCAGCAATGAATACAGCAAATCCGTGTCCCCTGGGAGCTATGTTCTAGTGGAGGAAACAGGCAACCAAAATAAGTGTATAATGTTATAGAGAAAAATAATAATTCAGAATACGGGAAAGAGCAATAGGTGCTATTTTAGACAGGGTAGGTGAGATATGAACAGAGATTGAAAAAAACATGGGGGAAGCATGAGGCTCTCTGGGCGATGGCCATTGGATGCTGTGGGGAAAAATGCATTAGCTCTGAGTCAGAGGCATGTTCAGGAGTGGGTGAGTGATAGGGGCATGAGCCCCACTGGACAGTTTAGGAAACAGAATTAGAGAAACTATCCGAGTCAGCTGAAATCACATAGAAATGGAGAACCACACACTTCCGAGGAATGTGCCCCCACACCCCTGGCTCTATGCTGCTCAGCAGTTGCTCAGTGTCATTTCCCTTCTTCGACCCTTAGGGCTGTCCATGCAGCAGGAGGTAGGATAGGGCTGTTCTTTCTTTCTCCTTCAGTTCTTCACCCCAATTGACAAATCGCATTTACTTAAACATCTCTTAGCCTCTTCTTTTACATTGCTTTGTATGATTTCTTTGCTAGTTTCTTCTCCATTTTTATGATTTTAAACAGGTTTTTCCAGATAAATTTGTTGCTGGGGTTGCAAGTTACATATGGAGGCCTTGTTATAGCTTTTTTTCCCCCCTTCTTTTTCCCAGTGCAAGGGGGGATTTTGTTCACTAAAGCATATAGTTCTCCCCTCCACTACCTCATTTGGTGGGAACAGTGATTCATGCAAGGCTGATTCTCATGTCTCTTCCATGGGTAAATATAGAATGTACAGACTTTCTGGGTTATGACACACCTAAC
Source organism: Callorhinus ursinus (assembly GCF_003265705.2). NCBI lineage: Eukaryota > Metazoa > Chordata > Mammalia > Carnivora > Otariidae > Callorhinus > Callorhinus ursinus. The sequence goes on from NW_027397064.1 coordinate 8,715,919, forward strand.
AAAAAATAGGCTTTTTTCCCCCCTTGTTCCTTCCTCAGGTATATAACTTAATCTACCTGTGACCATTGTTATGCTAAAAATGCCACAGGAAATCAACCCAGTCCACACACTAATTATACATTTTCTAGAAAATTGCAGCCTTCACTTTGGCTAGATGAATAAGTTAAGTTGTTTTTTTTCCCCTCATTTTGTAATACCACTGATGGAGTGCACACAAGTCCCATCACATTCTTCCTTAGTTATGAAAATGTAAACCCAAAAGAAATAGGGAAACAGAGAAGGATATCTTAAGGGGGGAAAGATTTATTAAGATCAGAGTGTAGTTAGGATGAGGGAGCAGAAGGCTGGCTGAAGACAAAGCACAAGTTGACACCCTGCAACCTCCCCCTACCCCCCACTCCTGGGTGGGACATGTGTGACATTCTTCCAGGGATCTCCCAACTATCTTGATGTTAATATCTTGCTAGAGGGGAAAACAACCTTAACTTGACAATGACAAGACCTCTGGTATCTTGTAGGGATCTTGTAGGTAGGAAAGTTCTTTTGAAACCTCCCTTTTCCGTACTTCCCCCAACTCCTGAGTATATAATCATCCACTCCTCAAGACCCTTGGGGCAGCAGCTCTTTCTGCCCATGGGCCCTGACTAGTGCTTTAATAATAAACTACCATTTTGCACCAAAGACATCTCAAAATTCTTTCTTGGTCGTCGGTTCCAGACCCCACCTCACCGAATCTCGCCTGTATTCCAAAACCACATCAGTTACTTCATTTAAAAAATCTCAAACAGATAAAACAGTCTTGCAGATGAATAGAAGCCAAAGGGGAATGTTGATACCCACAGATGTCAGGGACTGCGGTTTTTCTTTCCATTGTCTTATAAATGGCTTCCTAATGAGTCAGCAAAGCAGATCAATAAACGTAGCTAGTAACTGTTTTTTCTGTAATCCCCGAAAGAGTGGTTGAAGATGCACAGATATTATTCATTTTGACTGAAATATGAATGTTAGTAGTTTTACAGAACTGACTAAACCTACCACGCTGAGGTATAGCAGTTCCCCCAGTGCAAGATTTGAGTTATAATAATCTTTCTCTCGTCAACAGTCTTGTTTTATTTATTCTGTACCACCTGGCATAAGCCATGTGTCCAAATACTATCCTCGCATGAAAAGCTCTGCTATTTTCTTATATCATAAAATATCACCCCCAAAGCCCACACGATCTGTGGCTTATAAAATCCTTTGCAAAGGCTGCAAATGGTTCATATTTTAAAATGGTTCTTTATGTGAGATTCTATTGGAAATCCAAAGATCCCTGACAAAAAGAAGTATGAGATGTAGCAGGCACACACACTCTGAGCAAAGCATTTAGATAGTGTTTTAAGAGTATTTACACATTGCAGAGGTAATTAAAAAATAAATATGTGTAAAGTCTTTACTAATATAGATTGATTTTTCGGGACCAGCTTCTTAAAGTAATAGAGAAAATGATGGTTTACTTTTTTACATAGCATGTAGAGTCTTTCTGATGCAGGAAGGCAGAAATGATGTGCTTGGAATGGCACCGACTTGACTAGATCTAATTAGGTATTGATTCTGAATTCTGCGTCAAGCAAATAGTGGGAGAAGCTGGAGAAAGGTAATGGGTGAGGGCCTAGGCTTTCTTCAGCTTCCTCACAGTGAGTCCTCGAGTTACAACAAGAAATTAGTGAATGGTCATTTCTTAAAGAAACTGGGCCACAGGTATATGGTAAATGTTAGTTAATACAAGGTAAGCTTACAATCTTATAGTTGGTTTAAATCCATCAGACATCTGAAGGATAATCTATTTCAACACATTCTCAATTATTTGCTTCTAGATAGAGTCACTAAATCAAATCCAGACTACTATTGTTCTAAAAGAATACATCTTGAATGGATAGGCTTATTAACAACTAGAGTATTGATTATTTACATATTAAACATTTGAAAGCAATGTGCTTTCCAACAGATTTAAAATATTATTCCCACATATGGTTTGCATATTACAGTAACTTAGGTTAATTATTCTTGATCTATAGGGAATAAGAAACACCAGGCTAAACACTGCCTATTCATCAAGTTCTCTGATTATTTGTAGGTCAAATAAATGAGGTTTTACTTGGCTGAAAATGATTTTAAGCCATTACTTTATTTTCTCTATGAGATTGCCTCTCTTTATTGCTGAAGATGATATCATTTTCATAGCAAAAATGGAAGAAAACAATTTTAAGAGAAAAAATATGTACCCAACCATCCTAGATTCTGTCTTTGTGGCTACCAACAATGTCATTTAAAACGACTTACATAAAGATATGGTGCAGACCGGGATGAAAGAATGTGACATTTTTCTAGCCTTGCTCTAAATCTGCATCTTATTTGAAGAAGAAATAAAACCCAAAGGAGGCTCAAATTTTGCTCCAAAAATACGCTGCCTCTTTACATATGCATTTCTAAAGAATGTCTTGTTTCATAAAGAAAACCCAATATTGGAGTGATGTTTCCTGTACATTAAGCTATATTTCAAATAGCACCCTGGATTCTTCATCAGGGAATGGGCTTCTGAGCTTCAAATTCCCTAGAAATAGTGGGAAAAGTAAAGTCCTTCCAGTGCCTGCTTACAAGAGAAATTCTGAAGGGGAATGAGATGGTCTGTGAATGTGTTTCTAATTTCCTGGAGGAAAAGAATGTTTATCTGAAATCGATTTTTATGGATGCTTTTTAAAAGCTAGTGGATCTAGTACATTCTATTTGACCTGAAAAATTGGCATCAGGCCTACCCGCGCTTACCTGGGTCATCCTTCTTTTTTGACTTTCAACCATACTAGGCTAAGCAGACATCAGCCTACAAAAAACAATCCTAGACCCCAAGGAAACCAAATAAAAAGGGAATCATAGAACATTCAATATCTTCAGGTTTTCCACTAGATTTTCACCAAGTCCACCCAATTTGTCTCAAGACAATAGTATCAAAGAGTTCGATCATCTAGAATTGTACTAGATTTTACTAGCCATAGAAAAGTTGGTATGTGAAATATAAGTTGGGAGAAAGTTCTAGTTTTTGCCACATAGTGACTGAGTTAACAGAAACCTGTCTCTCACCACACATACATGGAAATACGGGGTAAATTGTAACCAAAAAATATGTGCAAATCTCATCTCAAGGAAAGAAATGGATGGTTCCATGTTGTATAGATGAAGAAGAAAAGCAAAGCCAGGATGATAAAGAGGAAGTGTGTCTGCGGATTAGGGTCACAAACTCCAGGCCAGAAAACGTGGGTCCAAATCCTGATTGAAGTTTGCTGCTCCCTCCAATATTACCAACAACAAATTGAATTTGTAAATGATTTGTTAGTCAAAGTAGAGATCATAATGGAGGGTGGAAAATACTTAGAAACGAATGTGAATATAAACATCACGTAGCAGATCAAGGGGGACACTGTCAAGGTGCCATGAAGGCACACATTTGTATTCTCTATGTTTTCGAAAAGAAGATTAAAAATCAATGATCGATGAATCCAAGTCAAAAAATTACAGAGCAAAACTATGGAAAAAGGAAAAAAGTCATCATACAAATAAGAGCAAATATTAATGAAATAAAAGTGAAGAAACAATAGAAAGGATCAACAAAGCTCAAAGCAAGTGCATTATAAATATGGATAAAATATACAAATATCTGCGAAGATTGATCTAGGAAAGAGGCAGGAAGAATATTAGGAATGTAAGGGGCATTACGAGAGGTAATATTATAAGTGTATACCACCACATTTGGAAGTTGGAAGGAATCAATTTTCTTTAAAAAATCAAAACATATATTACCACAAGTGATTTAGGAGAACATAGAAAAATTAATAGTCTCATAACTCTTTAAAAATCTTATTAGTAAGGGTGTCTGTCTGGCTCAGTGAGGTAAGCATCTGGCTCTTAATTTCAACTCTTGATTTCAGCTCTGGTCTTGATCTCAAGGTCCTGAGTGGGACTCCCTGCTCAGCAGGTTGTCTGCTTCCTCTTTCCCTCTTCCTCCCTCCCTGCCCCTCCCCCTGCTCCTGTGTTCTCTCTTTCTCTCTCTCAGATAAATAAATAAATCTTTTTAAAACATCCAATTAGTAGTCAAAGCAGTACTTACCCCTCCTTCTGCAAAATGCACACACACAAATACACACATAAACTAACATAACAAACAAAAGGAACAGAAGCCTCAGTTAACCTGGTTTACAGCAAATGTTCCAGGAATAAGCAATTCAAATTTGATACAAACTTTTCCAAAAAAATAAAGCAAATGGGAGATATTTCCATCTTGTTTTATGACATTATCATGACTTTGGGCATTGATACCGTGAAAAGAAAAATCATAGGGTAATCTCACTATTGAATGTAAATTCAAATGTCAAAATAAAATTTGACCAACCTGAATCCTGAATGATTTAAAATAAATAAAACGCATCAGGATCAGATAGACGCCGGTGTGTCCTGGGATCCAAGAAGGGTTTAACAGAAAACCTACAAAGGTAGCTCACCATATGTTAAGATGCCTTTGGCTTCAAGTAAGAGAGGAGCCAACACAAAAGGAACATGTATTATTCTATAAAACTAGAAGCCCAGAGGTTGGGGGGTTCCAGGGTTAATTCCAGAGCACCACGGTGTTATCAAGGAACCAGGTTCCATGCATCTTCCTCTCTGCAATGTTCACTGTGTGGGTGATTCCCTGTCTGGTTGCAAGATGGTAGTAGAAATACAATATTTTTACAAAAGGATGATTCCCTGCCATGTCCTTCTCCCAGTCTGCCAAGCAGAATACACTTTATATGTCACTGGCCAGGGTCATGTCACTCATCCACATTTAAGCCAACCACCGAGAGAGATAATGGAATTACTATAGTTCGTTTAGACTGATCAAAATTCACCCTAGGCAGTGCAGAGCCATCCAGCCCATGAATGACATAACCTCCCTATACTTGAACAAAATCAATTTTCTCTTAGTTAAGGCAGACCTGGAATAATGGTTCCGGTGCAGCCTGCAGTGTTGACACATAAAAGGGAAAATGTGAAATCAATTCAATAGTTACAGTAAAAACAATGGATAAAATTCAACATTCAGTTCTGAATGAAAGCAACAGCAATAAAAACCACTTTAAAAAAATGAGAAAGGGAAAGGAAATTAACATGATAAAGTCAATCCTCTAAAACCTGAAATATCTTAAAAAGTGTTCTTTATATTTAGGAACTAATCAAGGGTACCAGCCAGCTCTTCTCACTTGTATTAAATATTTTAATATTTTAATTATTTAATACAAATATCCTCATCAGATACCTGAAATGAAATAGAAAAAAACTTGAAACAAAATGTAAGGATTGGCTAGAAAGAGACAAAAATGTTATAAACATATATATATATATTTTTTTTGCCACATTATGATCATCTGCATGAAAAATATTAGAGAATATAGTGCCAAATTAATATAATACATAACCTGGATTAAAAGATTTCTTTTTTTTCCCAAGATTTTTATTTATTTATTTTGAGAGAGTGAGAATGAGAGAGAGAGTACATGAGACAGGGGAGGATTAGAGGGAGAAGCAGGCTCTTCGCCGAGCAGGGAGCCAGGTGCGGGACTTGATCCTGGGACTCCAGGATCATAACCTGAGCCAAAGGCAGTCGCTTAACCAACTGAGCCACCCAGGCACCCTTAAAGATTTTTGTATACAAGATCAGCACATATATGGAGATTGCCTATATGCTCTTTAGTTATGTAGCTAAATTAAAAATGTAACTAAAAAGTACAAAAAGATGTAATTTACAATAGCAACAAAAGCAAAAGGTATCTAGCAACAACTCCTTAGAAATCTTCATCGAGAAAATTACAGAAATTTATTTATTCATTTTTTATTTAAAAGATTTTATTTACTTATTTGAGACGGGGAGAGAGAGTGCGGGCGGGGGGGGGGAGGGGAGAGGCAGAAGGAGAGGGAGAAGCAGACTCCCTGCTGAGCAGGGAGCCCACATGCAGCGGATGGATCCCAGGACCCTGAGATTATGACCTGAGCGAAGGCAGACGCTTAACCGACTGAACCACCTAGGCGCCCCCAAATAACAGAATGTTGTTGAAATTAAATGTCCTGTTTTTTAATTCTTCATTAAAAAGGAAATGAATACACTAATTTTATGGGATTGTGTTCAGGATTAAATGATGCATACAAATTATTTAACACTGTTCCTTACATAACAATCACCCAAAAGAGAGGCTTTTCAAATAAATTTTTAGAGAATTATTTTGTTATTTTTAAGAACTTATAAAATAGCTCCAAAGAGCCCTGGAGTTGAGAGCCCTGGAGTTCCTCGGAGCAATTTGAAAACCACAAGATAGCATTTATATCTTTCAGCTAATCTAAACCAAATCCAACACCCCCTTTCTGACCTAAACCAAATTTGGGCTTTTCCCTTGACTGTGAATTCTCTCAACACTTATGTACACAGTGTACCCCGTTACCACTTGTCAATTTATGTTTTCCATCTTTTTAGTTGTATATTTATAGGAATGTTTTGTTCCCCTAAAAAGAGAACAAAGTCTCCAAGTTTATGGATAATCCTTTCTCTTTCTATTCTATCCCACAAAACATCTGGTGTTCATTCATTTATTGTGCAAATATTTTTTAAATGACTACTTTGTGTCAGGCACTAATCCAGGTCACAGGATAAATCAATAAGCAAAATCTATAAAATCTTCCACCTGCATGGAGATTCCATTTTATCAAGGGAAACAAATATTGAACAATACACCTGAGAAATTAGCTAGCTATCATGGCAGAGATTCCATTTCCCCTTTCCTGGGCACACAGCTAGATTGTGTTCCTCAGGTGCCCTTGGCAATGAGGTGTGTGCATATGACTAAGTTCTCGCCACTGTGATAGGAAGTGATGTGTGCCCTTTCCCAGCCAAGACTCATATGGACTTCTATATCCTTCTATATTTTGTCTTCTATTGATAATACAATCACAGATCTCCAGGGGATGATGGAGTCACAGAATGGAAGGAGCCGATCACCAAATTAAAAAAAAAAAAAAGCTGTTCTCTCGGAATAGTGCTTTGGGTTGTTTTGTGTGACAAAACTTACTGTGTTTGGCTCTTAGATACTTTTGGCTTTATTTGTACTACAGTCCAGCATGTCCTGAGAAAATAAATATATAGTATGTTTGAAAGTATTAGTTGCAAGGAGAAAAATAAACAAGCAAACAAGCTAAAAAAATTTAGCAAACTAATTGGGCATGAGATGCCAAGGTGTAGGGTGGTTGCAATTTTAATTAGAGTGGTTAGTGTAGGCCTCCTTGAGAATGTGGTATTTCACGAAGTCTTGAAAGAAATGAGGGGATTATCCAGGCAGATCTATCAAGGAAGAACATCCACTAATTCCAGCATAACAACTGTAAAGCAGGAGAGTCCATGTCTCATCTGGGAGACGACTAGTGGAGGACTTTTTATTCTAAGTAAAGTCAAAGTTAGTGTTGGGTTTTGAGCAGAGTAACATGTTTAATTTAAAATAATCTCTCCAGCAGTTTTGAGAAGAGCTATAAGGGTAGGCATAGGAAGACTAGTTAGGAGGCCATCACAACAAAGAAGATGAGAATTGACAGTGACCCAGTTGGGCTAGCGGTGGAGATGACAAGCGTTTGCATATATTTTGAGAGGAGAGCCTACGGTATGGTACTCACTTACAAATTGAATTCAGGGTACAGGCAAAGAGAGGAGTCAAGGAAGACTTTGAGGCTTCTGGCCTGAGCAATGGAAAGATATCAACGAACCATCACACCGAGATGGGGGAGTCCAAAAAGTTGGTGGGGAGGAATTCTGGGAGGGAATTGTTAAATCCGATGTACCTATTAGGTTTTTTATTTTTTTATTTATTTGAGAGAAAGCAAGAGAGAGAGCACAAGCTGGGGGAGAGGCAGAGGGAGAAGCAGGCTCCCTGCCCAGCAAGGAGCCAGATCCCAGAACCCCGGAATCATGACCAGAGCTGAAGGCAGACGCTTAACTGACTGAGCCACCCAGGCGCCCCCTGAGGTGCCTATTAATTTTATATTAGTGTCAAACCCTATGCAGTTGCTGATATTCCCTCCTGCATAACTGTAAAAATGGCAATTTTGTGTCATTCAAACTGATACAAGTCCAGAATTTAGAAGAAAGGTCTGGAAATCTTCAGCATAAAGGCAGTATCTCAAGCTATGTAACCAGATCAGATCAGATCACTGTATTGGCCAGGGTCCAATCAGGAACCAGAAGCCACATCAATTGTCTGAACTGGAGGATGTAATATAAAGAGATGTTAACTAGGTATTGGAGCCAGACATGAAAAGAAGACCATACTTCCAGAAGCAGTTACCATTTCTTGGCTGGGAAAACAATGGGAAGAAGTGGGGATTAATAAAATGTAAAGGCATGGAAGACAGGCCAAGGGACTCAGACCTCCAAGAAGGTGGCATCATTTGCCTGGTGTTTCAGAGAGGACTGATTCTGGTGACATGTGCTGGGGGGAACCCTACAAAACAAGACAAAGTGCTGCCACTGGAATCAGGTGTCTCTTTCAGGGCGATGAGTCATTGCCATTCAAATTCCTTCTTTCTTTCTACTCTTCTGATTGATCTCATGTGTCCCCTGTTGGCAGAAGATAACTGGGGCCATCTGCAAAGGTGGATTGTGGTTTGCAGAGAATTCCAAGCCCAGTGTCACAAAGCAGAGTATAAAAGAGTAGCTTAAAGATGGGACTTGGGAACTAGTGTTCTACCAAAGAGTGAGGGCAGAGAGCACCCTCAGCCCTGGAAGAGTCTGGGTGAGAGGTCAGGGGGGATTGGGGCAAAGGGAACATAAAAGGAATTAGTCAGTGAGATAGGGGGAAAACTAACCTATGTACATCTTTACTATCCCAGTGAATAAAGTGCCTTGAAGAGCTGTTTATCAACTGTGTAAAATGTCGAAGGTCAAGTAGGCTGTGAACTAAGAAGCAGTTATTGATTTAGCAATAGAAAGTCATTGGTGACCTCGACCAAAATGGTTTTGTGGAGTTGTGGTGACAAAAGCCTTTTGGGGGTCAGTTGAAGAGGGAAATGATGTAGAGAAATCAGAGACTTAAGTATATACAACGTCTAGGGAGCTTTGCTGCGTAAAGGGGCAGGTCAAGGGGCAATAGTTCAAAGGAGAAGTTGGATTGAAAGATTTCTTTCTTAATGATGGGAAAATGGTACCAGGTTTGTATACCATTATAATGGTCCAGTAGCAAAGAGAACATGGACACCACAGAAAAGTGAGGGAATGATTCCTGGAAAAATGCTCTTGGGGTGGCAGGGAGGGATGAAATCGTGTGCATGAGTGGAGAGGTTTGAGTTGGGCAGTGCATGGGTAGTTAGTTCATGTCTAATAACATAAGGATGGTGAGTTCATGAGTACAGATGCTGAAAAGCATCCACTGTGGTGGTGGAATCTGTTAACATTCTTTCCCAATTGCTTAAATGATTGCTCAAATTTTTCATGTCATCAACTGAGAGTGAAGATGGCAGGGAACATATGTAATAGTGAAGAGAACAAGAGTCATTGGATAGGACTAATTCCTAGAGCCTCAGTTTCTTCATCTGAAAAGGGCAGTTAAATAATAATGCCTTGTGCAGAGTAAGTGTCATTATATCCCCTTGAAAAATGAAAAATCTAACAGATGTCTGTTTTGTTAATGATGACATCTATAGAAAACAAAATCAAAATTCTTTCTTTTTTTAATTTTATTTTATTATGTTATATTAATCACCGTACATTACATCATTGGTTTTTTTAAATTTTATTTATTATGTTATGTTAATCACCATACATTACATCATTAGTTTTTGATGTAGTGTTCCATGATTCATTGTTTGCGTATAACACCCAGTGCTCCATTCAATACGTGCCGTCTTTAATACCCATCACCAGGCTAACCCATCCCCCCACCCCCTCCCCTCTAGAACCCTCAGTTTGTTTCTCAGAGTCCATAGTCTCTCATGGTTTGTCTCCCCCTCTGATTTCCCCCCCTGCATTTTTCCCTTCCGACTATCTTCTTTTTATTTTTTTAAACATATAATGCATTATTTATTTCAGAGGTAGAAGTCTGTGATGCATCAGTCTTACACAATTTGCAGCGCTCACCATAACACATACCCTCCCCAGTGTCTATCACCCAGCCACCCCATCCCTCCCAACCCCCACCACTCCAGCAACCCTCAGTTTGTTTCCTGAGATTAAGAATTCCTCATATCAGTGAGATCATATGATACATGTCTTTCTCTGATTGGCTTATTTTGCTTAGTATCAAAATACTTTCTTAACAAAAGATAGCCATGGATATATACAACTTGGAATTTTCCCAAGAATACAATAACATGAAAAATCAGTCATCCCTGTCCAATGGACGTACATTTTAAATTGATCTATTACACATATATTCTCCAGGAATATTTGGGTTAAAAATTAAATCGTTAAATTGAAAACTTCTTGAAGTCAGAGATATCATTTTAAGCGTTCAGTATTAAGTGACAGCGCCTCACGTATAGTAGGAGTTCAGCAAATATTTTGGAGTAAATTCATATAACGGTGGTAGTCTGTCAAGTATTATTTATGAGAGAGCAGGAGAGAAAGAGAGAATCAGATAAAACCACATTCTAGGTAATATTACCAACACTTCTTTTCTGATGAGTTGAAATATGTCCTCATGTCCCTGAAGTTATTTTCAAGTCTGGTAACAAAATGTCTGACAGCTAAATATAAGGAATGCTCTTTCTCTTTGAACTGTCTTTGGATTTAAATGATGGGCACACAGGCCATCCTGAATAATTACTAGTGGGATGAATTACTACTTCAGGTTTAATTTTCTCATTTAAAACTTCCTCATGGAGAGGATGGATTCTTTGTACAGCTTGGTCTTAAATGAGATGCGGAAAGAAACGGAGCTGAGATTAATGAACAAATAATACTCTCTGTTCAAGAACTAATCTGGCAAGACAGCATGACCATTTTTATGTTTAGGCCATGTTAAAGCTGTCTTTTCTGCTAATTGAGAATTAGCTGTCTGTAAATTACATGCTCAGTTTTGAGGCAAAAGGACTTTTCACATTTAGTTTGTAATTCTTGCTATTTTTCTTGTTAGATGTCCCAGACGATGACTATATCAGATCGTTCTTTGGAAGAAATACGCTTTTCTTCTGGTAATTTTGAGGACTAGGATGGGGGCACTAAGAAATTATTTGTCGGTCATCTGACTTCTTGTATGGTATTGAAGAAAAATAATGTCAAATATCTTTATTTATTAACAACTTTATTGAATTGTAACTTATATACCATAAAATGCACCCACTTGAAGTGAACAATTCAGTGAATTTTAGCAAATTTATAGACTTGTGCAACCATCATTACAATCAATTTTCAAACATATCTGTCATCCCTGAAACACCCCAGACCCCATTTACCATCAGTCCCTATTTCTACCCCCAGTCCCAGACAACCACTAATCTACTCTTGTTTTTGGAGATTTGACTTTTCTAGACATTTCATTTAAATGGATCCTGTATACTGCGGTCCTTTGTGTCACTTAGGGTAATGTTTTTGAGGTCCACCAGTCTTTGGAGGTCTTTAGGGGTCTTTCCACATAAACTTTAGATTCTTTGGAGGTTTATTCATATGGACTTTTCAGCACTTATTTTATTGTGAGTCACAGTTTCCCATTCCAATTCACAGTCTTCCTCATTGGGTTGTGAAGTCTTTGGGGCTGGGACTCCATTTCATTCCTTGCAAACAATCACAGTTTAATTTGCTATATAATTGGCACCCAATTAGTGCTTGTTGAGTCGATGAATGAATGATGGAAAAGTTGATTTTTAACTTCTGCTGTTTGCTCCTTGTTGCAGATTGTTTGCTTGGGAAACAGATTTTGAAATGGAATTTAGCGTACAGGATGTTTATTAGTTGGAAGGGTGGAGAAAGGGTGAGGGAGATTGGGCCCAGGGAGAGCTGAGTTATGATATATACTCTATGGTAACCTCAGCCAATCTCCGGCAGAGAGCTCTGAGGTTAAAATGACCTGTCAGAGTTGTTCCATGTTGGATTGAAATGGTCTGGCCTTTCTGACCCCTTTTCATGAGTCAGCCATTGGCCCTGAACCAGTGCGAAGGGTGTGGCCTGGGGCCCAGTGGCTTTCTGCAGCTGAGGGAATTCCTGAAGGAGCTGACAGGATGTCCCTCCTTGCAGGAGACCTGACTCTCTGTGTCTTTTGTCTCTGCTTTTTCTTTTTGCCAAAACCTTGGTTGAGGCAATGTCATAATCACATTCTGCTTTGTCTTCTAGATTCTTTATTTCTGCTACAAAAAAAAAAAATCACTGTGATATATGTTAAATTCTGCTTTACTGCTAAAATATTATTTTTGTGTATAACAAATATTTTTTTAAGTCACATCAAGTCCTTGTCAGAAATTTTTAGTTTAAAATTAAAAGCAAACAAGGCTTTAGATGACAAACGGGTTTTCTAATAATTTTAGAAATACCCTAAAATTATTCTGTTTCATCATTTTTGCTAGATAGTTCTTCCCCTTGTCAACATATGTGGGAGAAGTTGTTTTAGATTATTGAAACTCTTGGATGAATAATTTATCAAATTGTCAGCAGCTGTTTTTTCTAACAATAGATTTTAATGGATTAGCCTTTTTTCATTTTTCACTTTAGAAAAGTTTTGAAATTTGCCAAAAATATGTTCATGAGCCTTTCCTACAACTTATTCTGTAATATCAAATTTGGCAGTGATTTTTTTTTTGTTCTCTTAAATACAGTATCAGAGCTGAGGGATTTTTTGTGAATATTTAATATTTCATTTTCAAAAAATAAAATTCCATTTGTTGGCAGCCTTCTGAACTTTTGATTCCAAAACACATCTCCTTTTTCAGCATCCACCACTGTTAGCTGCAGTTATTTGTAAGCCAAGAAGGGCTGGGTCTTTGGTCTTGTTTGGTTTCACATTGTGCGTCATCTGGGGATTATTGCTGGATCTCTTGTTACTGCTAATGTTCTCATTCGAAGAACTAATAGTAACTATTAGAGCACTTTGCACATCCTGGTTCTCTATTAGGTATTTTCCAGGAGGTGGAGGTAACCAGCAAAGAGAACTTTTTCTCTTAGGCACCATCTCAATGGTTCTGTTGGCCATTTCCCATTTATTCCACAAATCCCCTAAATTCTACCAGCTTGAGGGGCTAGTTTCTAAAGAAAGTTTCCTGTGCATTATCTTATATTAATTCTCAGATCAGCTTTGCAAAGGTGAGTGCTCCACTTACTCATTAGATAAGAGAAATTTGAGGTTTACAGAGAATTCAAGTGATTTCTCCAAGGTCCTATAATAAAGAAATAGCGCACCTCATAGGTCAAGCCTGAGACCAACTTGCTACTCAGATGCCAAAATTCGAGTTAAGCCAGTGGAGTTCCACTTAGAAAAGATAGCAAGCATTGCACTTGTCACAAGCACAGTGTAGGTGGTCGAATTAGCACTCAATCCATTGCCTGACTTTGAATTGTCAAATTCGTCAAATATTTGTTATAGAGGGTTATAAGAATTGTAAAAATAAATATAAATAAGTGCATTTTGATCCTTAACCCTGAAATCTCACAAGATCATCCCTTCTAAAATGCTATGGCAGGAAGTCATACTCACACAGGACAGACTGAACACATGCTCTTTCCCCCACTCAAGAGTCCACTGAAAGGAAAGTAAAGGAATCGAAAGGTACTGATCAAAAAGACTGGAACATCCCCATCTGCCATATGTATTGAAAGTACTGTTACATCTGCTGGGTCATATGGTACAAATGGCATGGCAGCTTGCACAATTGAATGGACCTGTTCCAGAGAATTATTTTGCTCTGGGCCCCACTCAAACATTCTAAACTGGCAGCCTTACAGAATATTTGGTAAATGATTGGCTTCATACTCAACATATATGAGTATATGTTGCTTCCAGAATTAAAACAGGCCTTCTGGTCACTGTGCTCCTTTCTTAGTGGAAGAAGATTCTAGATACAACAACTTGCCCCTCACGTTGTAGGATATATTTAAATTTGCGTTAGTTCTCTTAAGTCCCAGAGATTCCACTGAGGTAGCAGGCTGCTCAAATTTTGTTGGATTTATTTCTGTTCTCTGGTATGTGTGTGTTTTGCCAAGATGTTTTTACTTCCTCTTCACCCCATTCAATCAGCATACCATCATCAGTGTGATGGATCAGCATAATAGCTTGTGGAGTGCAAGATGATAAAGGTATCTCTGGACTCAATTATAACATAGGAGTATAGATTTGATGTATCTCCAAAGGAGTATAGTGAAAGGGCATTCATGTCTTTGTCAGGTGAAAGCAAACTATTTCTATTAATAGATAGAGAGGGAAAAGCACACATAGCTGTGTACCGACAGCTGTGTACTGGTGATAGAGACTGCGTTGATTTGCTCCAGCAAAGTAACTGCATCCAGAACATCGGCTTCAATTTAAGCTGCCACCTAATTAAATTTAAAGTAATCCATTTTATTCCTCAAGAGCCATCTCTTTTGCACAGAGGCTAAATAGAGTAATTGAATGAGGATGTGGTTGGGGTCTCGGCAATACTTCCAGAAAGGCAGTATTGATTTTGATTTACTCTTTTGACAGGCAGAGGCAGTTCTAGAGGCTTCCACTTGGCTTTTTCTACTATGATAGCCCTCACATTGTAGGGCAGGAAAACAATATGGAGATTCTGCCAGTTCCTGAGTATGTCTTTTCCAATTATGTTTTCCAAGACTGAAAAAACAACCATACAGTGGATTTAGCAACCCAAGAGACGCATTGTGAGCTAGATCTAAGGCAAAGTCCATTAATCACCTGGATTTCATAGCCCCTACTCTGACCGATGGAACTTAATCTTGTTTGAGTCCTTAAGAATTATCATCAGTTAAGTCTAGTAATTAAGTCTAGTCAGTTAAGTCAGTGTCTAGTAATCCTTCTGAAATTCTGAGTATTTGCCTTTATTCAATTTACTTCCTTGTTAAGTGATTCAAGGTCCCATTGGAGAAGGCTAACAAGAAAATATGCAGTATATATTTTTGACATTTTATCAGGAGATTTCTTTAAGGGAAGCCAGGTTTCCATTCAGTGGGCTCTGAGTCAGTGGACTGGGCCATGTCCAGAAATATGCTAAGGCATCTTGATTGCCTTGTGGTGATTCAAGTCAGATTTCTGTTCACAAGACTTAAGAGTTCATTACTTGTAGAAGTCAGGTAAGATTTCAGTGCACTGCCCATATACTTCAGTCTTAGAGTCACCACCAATAATTTTGCAAGTCAAACTCTTCTGATTACTGCTTTAGTCCTGCTACACATTGAACCATACCCATCTTAAGTCACACCACTTGGCTTCTGCCATTCTTGAATGCCATCAATCCCATGAGACTCAGAAACCTCATTTTTATAGCAACATCTCACACTGTTATTCCTAGGTTAATGATACCATCCAATAAAAAGCTTTTCATGGATTCTGGTGCTCCCCTAATAAATGTATTTCTCAAAGTTCTGGTAATGGGGTATCTCCTGGGTCTATGGTTAAAGTGTGAGTAAGTAGGTAATAATATTAGTCCAACATTCTTATTTCCCTAAGCATTTAGACATCTTCCTAAAGCCTTAAGAATCCCTTCCTCTAGACAGTATACCAAGAAATTTCTGGCATTACAACTTCATTTAGTATAGGCCACTGTTGTCTTCAAGAAAACTATTGGAGACACTGTCTGCCACTGAAACTACCTCATTGAATTTAAACTATCTGGATTGTGCACCATATCAATAAATTCAGTCCAACCCATTATTTTCATTTTTTTCCACTGTAGTCTATCATCTTTAGGGTCCATTCCCATACATATTATCCATGGTACTTCTAATATACACTAGCAAAATTTTGAATTATTCTTATGTGTATAAGACCTCTGGCTAGCTCATACATTGTTCCTGTCCTGCTAGAGTTTCCTGGGATTTGAGTTTGGTTAAGGTAAGTTACCCTGGAATCATGACCTGAGCCGAAGGCAGACCCTTAACAACTGAGCCACTCGGGAGCCCCAGTTTAATACAAATTCTTAAGAGGGCTAATGTTCTCAGCCAAGAAAGGAAGGGCTGCAGCCACCAGTGAAATGGTGGATTTATGGGCTCAGGGCCTTCATCTGCATGTATCTCAAACTAATTTTCAGAATCTCATTCCTTTCTAATTGAAACCCTAACCTCAGCACACAGGTGCCATGAGATTCTAAATTTAATTTGTCCACCTGTAGGATCATATTTTTAGTTTGCTGTTTAGAAATATTGGCCCTAAGGCTGTGGAGGATAAGGAATCTGTTCAAGGAAATCATAGAAGAGCTGCGGGAGTTTTTTGTCTGAAACTCAGCCTGGAAATTTCCAGCCCTGAGCTCCTGCTTTCCTCACTCTCCATTCACTGATTGGCTCAGAAGCAATCAACCAACCTCACAGTCTTACATGTTTTAGTACTACTCTAGTATTCTACAAAATTAGCTATTTTATCTTTCAAAGACATATCTTCTAATAGGCACTTCATTTTAGGTTACTAGAAGTGTTAATTTAGCTATTGCTTTGCCTCTGCACATCATAGGATTTCCCATTTGTCATTGGATGTAGGTCAATATTACTTTTACTTTTGAATCTAGTCACATCAGAGAATCCCATCCAGATTCTCATCCTTAAGGCTCTATTTTCCTGAAATCAATTTCATTACTAAGAACCATATCAGTCAGGGATTGGTCAGGGAAACCGAAACCCCTCTCTGAATTCTGGACATAAAAGTTTATGTAGAATCAGGAGGTTGTGGTACTTTTGGGAGAGCTGAATCGGGTGGGAGAGAGCAACCAGCAGTAAAGCCGCTACCAAAATTTAGGGGGCAACTGCAGAAGGGTGGGGGCTGTGACAGGATCTCTCTGAAACAATCGTGTGATCCCTGACAACTTTTATAAGCACATCAGGAAGCCAGTGTGGAGCTCATGTCTGCATACACATCTGAGCATTCTGCCTCCACAGAGTAATGGATTCTAGTACATTTCTGATTTCCACATCTCAAGTGATGGCAAGCTCTAGCCTGAACCATATAGGGTAAGATAGGTGACTGTGGAAAACATAGCTCTTGGCCTTAAATGGTTATGGTAATGATGGTGATGAATTAACAACAGAAAATCCTACATAATGTCCACAAGTAAAAACATTAAGGAAATATTAGGAATATGAACATGTTATTTAGAAGAGATAGCTAGAAGCCATGTATGATTTCCTTAGAGTGCAAAGTAGGAGTAAAATGGTGTATGATAAGATACTACTATTTATCTTATAAGCCTTTTAATACTTTTTGATTTTTTTTTTTTTCCCAGAGGGAGGGAGAGAGGGAAAGGGCCAAGGGGAAAAGAGAATCTTAAGCAGGCTCCATGCTCAGCACAGAGCCCAACATGGGGCTTGATCTCACAACCCTGAGATCATAACCTGAGCTGAAATCAAGAATTGGTTGCTTAACTGACTGCATTGCCCGGGTGCCCCAATACTGTTTGATTTTTAAAAGATTGTTCAAGTGTTACTTTAAAAAGAAATCTAGGGCATGGTGCTAAGGGAATATCATTTTTCAGGTAAATTAGAAGCCTTTACAGTGCAGATTTAAAGCATTGAATGTAGATTTAAAAATAATGGTATGACTTTCAAAAGAAATGGAACATTCTCATTGGTAGCATTGCTATATTTCTTCAAGCTTGTCATTGTCAGACCCAAGAGCTACAGAAAGTCCTCTAATGGCCTGCATGCTAACTTGGGACATATCACATATCAAGGACATTATGTTTCTTCTGGTGAAGCCAGAACCTGAGCAGGCAGCTCCTACTCCGGGGGGAGAAGGTCAGGGGTCAGTTTTACCCCAAACATGATCTTGGCTGGCTGTTCATAGGGCTGAGTAAAGAAGGGTAATTTCTGTTTTCCACGGCAATATCTGGACCTGGTTTCACTAGAATTTCCAGCAGGACCTACATTATTTGGATGGAGATGAAGTGCTAAATGCAACTGTCAGCTTGAGGTTTTGTTGAAAATCAGAGCAAAGAGAGCTTGGTTTTGCACACAGAGGATACAGAAAGAACTACGTGTGAACTTCTTGTAGAGCCTTAACTGATAACTGTCAAAGCCTGGAAAAGCTTAAACATTCTTTTGGAAGAGATAACTTTTGGAATGGAATGTATCGTTTTATAGTTTTATTGTTGTTGAAGGTTTGTTTCTACATATTAACTGAAAGTGGTTTAGCACAGAAATTAGAAGTTTTCCAGAGAAGCAGAATTGCATAATATATGAGGCCGTGCATGCTTTGGAAGTAGACTGTCTGGGTTCAGGTACTTGCTCTGCCTTTTGCTGGCTAAATTTCCCCTGAATTGTTTTAGTTAAGAACTGGGTTTTTTGTTTTTTTTTTGCTTGAACTGAAGTTGATCCCTGCCTCATGGCATTGTTGGGAAAATTTTTAAAAAAACTGATAATGTATGTAAATTTCTTGACAAAGATTCCAGTATATAAAATATTAGCTATTATTAATATGAATAAGTTTAGACTGTTTTTTCAAACTATATCACACAAAAGCATATTTACACAATGTGAGGGAGTATGTATGTGTGTACAGGTGAGAACTTAGGGAATTTAAAATTATGACATGACAACATTCAGACTCTTATCTTTGGGTATTCTTTGAAGGGTAGATGATTAGGAACATTATGGAGCTGTTGAAAGGAATAAAGGAAATCATGTAAATAAAGTCTCTTTGCAAATCTGCAGAGATTCTAACACAATATAAACAGATCTTGCAGAGTTGATAAAATCAGAGCAATGGCATTTCACTTTCTTCAATATGCTTAGAGCATCTCAATGAATAGCGCCACAGCCTTTCCCTTGGAGCCTGGGACTGCTGCAGGGGATGCTGGTTTCAGCATCTTTGTGTCCCAGTGCACTGATAGAAAAATGTCACGCGCATAGAATGCTTCAGACAAATGTTACCTCTTATTTTCATTATGATTACTTTAGGACAAAATAATACAAGAGCAAGAATATCAGAGTTCTCTTAGCCTACTTTGTAAAATTTTACTAATAACCGTATGCAACTTGCTTAAGGTCACAAAAGAGTTTTTCCCTGAATCTGTACTAGAATGAAGGACTCCCGGTTTCCAGTTCTTCCCTCTACTCCATGGTGATGCTAGCCTATTGTATTAGTCTGCTAGGGCTGTCATAACAAAATACCCCAGACTGTGAGGCTAAAACAACAGAATTTTTTTTCCCCACAGTTCTGGAGTCTGGAAGTCCAAGATCAAGGTGCTGGCAGGGTTGGTTTCTCCTACTACTTCTCTCCTTGGCTTGTAGGTAGCTGTTTTTTCCACTGTGTTCTCACATAGTCTTTCCTCTTCCTATAAAGACACTGGTCATATTGGATTAAGGCACCACCTTTATGATCTTATTTAACCTTAATTAACTCTTTAAAAGTCAAAATACAGTCACACTGAGGGTTAGGATTTCAACATCTGAATTTTGTTGGGGGGTGGGAGACACGATTCAGTCCATAACACCTACCCATGAAAATATTGCTTCTTCTGATATTGTTCCAGTGTTTATTTTAAGTTGAAACCTGTGCTGGGTATGTCTGTATCCAGATCTGTGTCTACAGGCACATATGTTAGACCTAACCATCTCATCTTGGCACTTAACATTCAGGAGCTGGTCAATCAGCCAAACTGAATAAACAAAAACAATATTTGCAGAAAAAATAAGAGTTTTAATTCAATTGTAAATTATTAGCAATCTTGTTATGTTCAAGCAGGTAAGAAATACATTTCAGATTAAATGGGAAACATTGGTAATTATATTTCTTATCAAGGCTTTATTTCGGAGCCAGTTTAATAGCAGTGAAAAATGCTTCTGCCTAAGTGTTTTGTATATTCTTAAAGATTGATTTTCCAGGTAGAGTCTTTATCAGAAAAGGAAATGTGTAGATGGGGAGCCTGATCCGCATGCTCCAAGGAAGTTTAGTTAGAATAGAGATTATAGAGACAGAATTGGAGCCAGGGCTAGGGAGGGGGATCAAGATAAGATG
The DNA here is from genome assembly GCF_003265705.2 of Callorhinus ursinus. Lineage (NCBI taxonomy): Eukaryota > Metazoa > Chordata > Mammalia > Carnivora > Otariidae > Callorhinus > Callorhinus ursinus. The sequence continues at coordinate 8,736,099 of NW_027397064.1, forward strand.
TGAAGGTAGATACTCCTCTGTGTGGGTTTATAATCTTTGTTGTACAACAAACATTTTATTCTTCTGTATGAACCTAAGTGAAGGCCAGTCCATCTCTTCTTTTTCAAACTTATGACCACAATGAAAGACAAGCTACCTGCAGAGCCTAGTGAGGGCACAGAAATCACAGGGTCACTTAAAATGAAATACATGTGCATAGTCTGACGTATGGGAATGACTGTTGCACATGAAAGAACATGGTAGATATTTTACATAAGCATAATAATTATTTTATATCATAGTGGAAATACATAGAGTTTTGGTGACTTGACCAGAGCTGATACTAGCGACAGATATGTCCAGAAACCAGTTGGGGTATCTGTCTTCAAATGTAGTCAGAGCTCTTTGTACCACAATGCTTGGTGCCATGTTTCAGACCAGGAAACTGAAGCCCAGAAAAACGAATGATTTCTAAAAATTCAACTTATGAAAAAGTGCTAGAGATGGAAGTAGAAGCCAGTGTGCCTTAATCTCAGTAAATGAGACAGAATTAATTTTTCATAAGACTGTGTGGTGCTCAACACTGGTTTTTCTAGTTAACTACGAGGGAGAAAACAACAAGATAAATTGTAATAAAATAAAAAGTGTTTGGGTTTACCACACTCACATCTCTTGCAGGCTCGTGGCTATCCTTTGGAGTGTAAGGATGTCTAAGGGCACCCATGGAGGTTTGGAACTCTCAGGGATAGCCTAGTGGACCAATGTGGCTCTGGCAAAGATGACACCAAAGGTAAGGTCACTTAGGTGAGAGGAAGAACACACTGAATCATTGTTCATAATGGGGATCTTTATATTGGCTAGAGTTGGGCTCCACCTGAGCTATAAATTACCACCTATCTGTCAGGTCATCTAAGTCCATCCCATTGAAAATAAAAGCTTGAGAAAGACTAGTAAATTCCGAATCTGGAAATTCTGTATTTGTTTGGCTATACTGAAAACTTTGGACATTTTCTTTTCTCACTCAGAGCTGCCAGCTGGTACAGAATTTCCCTTCTCTCTTTGGGTTCATCACAAGCCACTAAAATATAATGCTGAAACCAAATTTTTAGCGTCTTTCCTGAAATATGATACAATTCAGGGCCATTGATGTTGATTTCTTTAAGTCATGGAACACAGATATTTATTATCTAGGTGGACAATGAGAGGAAAGAAAGAACAATTGAGAATCTGTGATCACCCAAAGATACATTTTAGCCCTTGGTTTTAACCTTTTACAGTAAAACATTCCTCAGAAATGTAGTTCTTCACAAAGAACTGCAACTGAGTTTTTTTGTTTTTGTTTTGTTTTGTTTTGTTTTACAGATTTCTCTATTTATTTGAAAGGGGAGGAGGTGCAGAGGGAGAGAATCTTCAAGCAGACTTGCCGCTAGGCATGGAGCCCCACTTGGGGCTCAATTTCACAACCCTGAGATCATGACCTGAGCCAAAACCCAGAGTTGGACACTCAACTGACTGAGCCACCAAGGTACCCCTGTAACTGGTTTTGTTTTGTTTTGTCTTGTTTTGTTATTCTAATAGGCACTTCATTTTAGGTGAAGCCACTTTCTCTGAGCTGCTTACCCTCTGGAGGAGATGCTGGGAGGTAATGAGATTGTCACAAGACAGTTCAGTGATTGGAAGAAGAGTTCTAGATCAACTGCCGATGGGGAAAGTGAGCATGCAGAGACTGGCCAGCTGAACTTGGATGTAATTTCACCCATTCTTCTCTTTGCTTCTCTTCACAAGCTGTGCAGTGTTTAAATGCTAATGCGATGCCAGCATTTTCTTTACTATTTATACAAAAGAAACCCTAATGAGATATTTCTAAGGCTGCACATAAGTTTCCATAGCAATCTTTGCCTTGGAGTAAAAGTAGGATAAAGAGCTTCCTCAACATAACTTTAAAATCACAACTAACCCACAGCAACAGGTTTCTACCACAAGACAGACATTTCAGTCGGGAATACTGATTTGATTAAGTGTCCACAATAGAGAACTTTATTTAGCAGTACCATCTGCAGCCATAATTAGTTTGAACTTGTGAAAATGAAGAGTTTGACAGGAGATATGACATTAATTTCTGAGAAAGGAGAACCTCCTTATTTTACATGGATGAAAGCACAAAAATGTGATGAAAAGGCATTCATAGAGATGCTGTAGGAACTCATTAGGGACTTTTAAAGGTCAGCATAGATAGGGAGAAAACTGGAAAATTAACTTGGGACTGCAAGTTGAGTTCCTGAGGCAGCTGACTTAACATTTCTTACTATTGGCACAGCTTCTTTTCTGGTTGGAGCCAAAGTGAATGACTTTCATGTGAACCCAGAAATGAGAGCTCCTCAAAGATGTAGAGGTGCTACCCAGTTGTCTGAGCCTCCTTGGCAACTCGATCCCCAAGATGCAGACACCTGCACAGTGCTCCAGAGAAACAACTGATGGAGATCACTATTCTGCACTTCTCAAATTTTAATGTGCATACCCATCACCTGAGAATCTTGTGAAATGCAGATTCTGAATGGTCTGGAATGAGGTGGGTTGACATCTGCATTTCCATCAAAGTGATGCTGGTCCCTACTTTGCTTAATGATCTAGACCATTGGAAACAGGACAACCTGGAAGCCCATCCATGACCGCTCTTTCTCAGCTCTCAGCCCAATCACAAAGTAGGCAAGAGAACATTTTTCTCCTTCATCAACTTCTTACTCTCTTTGTGCCTTTCCTGCCCCTGGCCTCATTTGATGTTAATGCTGTCCTGAAGTTTGCTGTAAATCCTGGGGATGGAAGGGACAGCAGAACATTGAAAGGATCTCAAATGTTGATTGGATCAAAACATAAAAGCACTCTCCCTAGGAATTCTCACAACCCAGGTCTTTTCCCTTAGAAAACAGATGACAAAATGTGTGTTTTACATATATCTGGGGACAGAAATTTTTGTCCTTGGCTTTAATCCCATATGCCAGATTTCACCAGGACAACATTCTTGACCACTCCCAGTAGAAAGAAATTCTTGCTCTTCTTTCAATATTGCATACTAAATTTAATAGCTTCTATGCACTACATCTAGTGCTGTCATTAAGAAAAATCACTACTTTAAGGAAGACATACTTTTTTTCTCTTTTAAAATAATGGTTGAACCTATTATTTAAGATCCTTATATGTTAAAGAAACAGTTTATCTAATTGTCTTTCTACTGGAGTGGAATTCAGGAGACCTGGCTTTTGTTCCTTGCTCAGTCTATCATTTATTCTGTGACCTGGGGGCACAATGTTTAACTTTTCTGGGCCTCTATTTCCCTATTTTACAATGTGGAGGTTGGACTAGGTGATTACCTAGGTGCCTTCTGAAGCTACAATTCTAGAGTCCTCGTAAATACAGTAATTGAGTTAATATACAACAAGAATAAATTTCATTTTGGACACCATTGTATATTTTGGAATATTACTTAATTTTTGCCTTCTTTAGTTTCCACATCCATGTTGAGGGCTTACTTAGCAGTGTAAGAACTCAACGAGAGAGATCAGTTAATTCTAATCTTATTACTTGGACATCTCTTTCTTAGTATGTGGGATTCTTCCATTTGGGGAGAAAATGTGCAGAGGTAGAAATCATATACTGTAGTATTCTCTGTTAAGAACCTTTGCTTTAAAAAAATCAGCTTTATTGAGATACAATTCATATACCACATAATCATATAATTCACCCTTGGAAAGTGTACAATTCATTGGTTTTAAATATATTCACAGAGTTGTGTAGCCATCACCCTACTCAATTTTAGAATATTTCATCATTCCACAAAGAAACTTCATACCCATTAGCAGTTATTTCCCATTCCCTTCAAATCCCCCCATCCCACTCTTAGGCAAACAATAATCTGGTTTTGGTGTCTATGGATTTGCCTATTCTAGACATTTTATATAAGTGGCATCAAGCAGGGGTGCCTGGGTGGCTCAGTTCATTAAGCGACTGCCTTCGGCTCAGGTCATGATCCTGGAGTCCCGGGATTGAGTCCTGCATCCGGCTCCCTGCTCAGCAAGGAGTCTGCTTCTCCCTCTGACCCTCCCCCTTCTCATCTGCTCTCTCTTTCTCTCTCTCACTCTCTCTCTTTCAAGTAAATAAATAAATAAATCTTAAAAAAAAATGGCATCATACAGTATGTGGTCTCTTGCAACTGGCTTCTTTCACTTAGCATGATGTTTTCAAGGTTCATACATATTATAGCATGAATCAGCATTTCATTCCTTTTTTTTATTGCTAAACAATATATTCAATTATATGGATGTACCACAATTTATTTATGAATTCATCCATTGATGGCCATTGGGACTGTTTCTATGTTTGGTTATTATGAACAATATTGTTATGAGCATACATGTATGTGTTTTTGTGTGGACATGTTTGGTTTGTTTTTTTTTTCTCTTAGATAGCTAGGATTGGAAATGTTAGAGCATATCATAACTCTATGCTTAAATTTTTAAGGAACTACGAAACTATTTCCAAAGAGGCTGATCCATTTCCTATTCCCACCAGCAGTGTATGAGTGTTCTGAATTCTCCACATCCTTGACAACACTTATTATTGTTTGTCTTTTTTATTGTGGTCACCTAATGAGTGTAAAGTGATATCTTGTGGTTTTGAATTGTATTTCCTTGATGGTCAATAATGTTAAGAATATTTTCATGTAGCTATTGGCCATATTTATATATTCTTCAGAGAAATGTCTGTCCAGATTCTTTGCTCATTTTCAAAAGGGGTCATTTGTCTTGTTTTTATTGAGTTGTAAGAGTACTTTACATATTCCAGATTAAGTCCTTTATCGGTTACATGATTTGCAAATCTTTTCTCCCAGCCTTTTCACTTTGGAAATTATGTCCTTTGAAGCACCAAAAAAAAAATTAATTTTAATGAAGTCTAATTTATCTATTCTTCCTTTTGTTGCTTGTCCTTTTGATGTCATATCTAAGAAATCATTGTACAAAGATTTATGCCCCTGAAGAACTCCTACTGTTGATAGAAACATTTCTGAAAATATCTAAACATATTCAGAGTTCCAAAAACTGGTATCCTAAACACACAACTTGATAAACAATTTGGAGCAGTTTTGACAGAAGGACAGAAGATCACCGGGGGAATTTTCATATCCATAGGTCATATGACACTTTGTTCATTCTCTCTGTCACATCATTAGGCCAGATTGCAAAACCACATTAAAGATGTAAGTGCTTAATTATTTAGGGAAAGACTTATCTCCTATGGAATATAAGTCAGCTGAAGAACATGCTGAGCTTAAAATTCATAAAGCAGGGATCTTATGTGCTATTTCCTTATAACTGGTTTATACTAAGAATCTTTATAATAGTATCTAACACTTAACTGGATATTTCAAGAACTCAGTTGACTAAAGGATATCTGGATGTTCATTTAAACCTGCCCCCTTTCGTGAAATCTCTTAGACTTCTGTAACACTATAATCTGTTAATTCAAATTACAAGGATGGTATCTCACGGTGCTCTTTATTACCTGGACCAAATGAAATACTTTAAATAAAAATCAAAGTTACTTTCTATTGTTAAAGTATCAAAAGCTTTTCTTCCTAGCTGCAAGTGTATGTTTTCACATTCTAGAAGTGAACATTAATGAAGAAAACCAAATATTTCCTTATCTTGCCATCTAAATGAAATGTTTTATATTGCACATGCTCTTCCACTCTTTGCTCCATACATATGTATTTGGGCTCGTATAACCACAGTGAACATATTATTTTCAAACACTATTTTAGGATATTGTCTTTCTAGTACACTAATGCCTAGAGAGGCTGGCATTTTGTCTCTCAGAGGGAGGGTTTGCAAAGTGACTTTGTTCAAGGTGGAAATGTCCTGTTTTTAGAGATAGACTGAAAGTGGGAGTTGTACCTGATGACTTCATCTTCCCTTTGAGTTGCACGGTCTTTACGCGCCTTTAGACTGTTTCACTCCCTTCCCCCCCATGCTAAATTTTCTGCCCTTTCACCCTTTCACAAACAGAGAAAGTTATGGCCATATTCTTCCTTTGGGCTCTGCAATTTGGCCCCTGACTACCTCTCAGAATTCTTCCCACGCCACTCCCCCTTGCTGGCCCTGCTCCAGATACAGTGGCCAAGATCTTTCTTTCCTCAGACCTTTTCACTCCCTGTCCTTTCCACTGGGAACACTTTGTTCCTAGATCTTGCACATTTGGCTTCTTCTTAACCTTCATGTCTCAGCTAAACATCATCTCGGTGGGAAATTATCCCGATCGAAAGTCCCTCTCCTTCCTCCAGCCACTCCCATTACTCTGTCTTATTTTCTTCAGAGAGCTTATTATTGTCAGTGATAATCTATAATCTAAAATCTGGCATTCATGTGTATTCATTTGTTTATTGTCTGTTTCTCTCTGCTGATGAATGGATATTTCATAAAGCAGGAATTCTGTTTTTTCCTCTGTTATAAACCAGTCCCTATTACCACACTTGGCAGAGTAGACCCTCCATAAACATTTGCTGAATGAAAAAAAAAAAAGAATAAAATTGTATGCGCCTCATGCTGGTGTCCTTTCTTCCTCTCCTGCCTTCTGAACTGAGTGGGTGCAGAATATTTCTGTTTTTGCGTTCTGTAATAGGTGTGAAAATGCAGCCAGAAGAGAAGGTATGGAAAAATACAGGGATGGAACGAAGTGAGGTAAACAAGTGCCTAATGTCTCTGAGGAGAAACTCTGGTGTTATACATGACAAAACACATTCCCTTGGGAAATATTTTTCAGTTTCTTAGGCAAAATGATGGTATAACAGCAACTTTCTTGGTGGATGGATGGTCTGCCTCAATAATGCTTGCAGCATAATATACTATGTTTTGATGTCATTTGGTGCATTTTCTCCCTGTTGCTGAGCCTGGAGAAAAATTTCCCAGTGCTAAGAAAAAAGAAGAATGCACTCTGGTAATCCGATTGCAGACTTCACGGCACAAATCAAGACCAGTTGTGACTGGGTTTGAAAGGGGCTGAAGCCGTAAGAGTGAAGCAGATGGTTACTGTCTCCAAAAACTTCAGGTGAGAAGCCATTTATTTGATCCTGAGGTTGGGTCCCGTGAAAACCCGAATCGTCACTTCTGTGCCAACTTGAACCTCAAACTATATACTTTAATGTGTTGTCATCCTAAATCAACGGGATCTCTCAGAAAATAAATAAATAAATAAATAAAAACTGGAAGAATGTGACCTGGCCGAATAAACTGAAAAAAGTATCCCAAAGTAAAATCTTTTTTTTTTTTTTCTTTTCTTAGAAGAACTAGGTCTCCTTCCTTTCCCCTGCAGACAACACTGCCTTTTGAACAAAACAATCATCTTGGCATTCACCTCAGGGGTTCTTTCTAGCGCTGAATATTTTCCCCCTGTCATCCTGTAAGCCTTTTCCGCTGCCTTATTCAGGCTCTTCACCAGGATGAGGGGCTGGTGGTGAGAGAATCCTGCAGGTGTCTATTTCATTTTACATTTCAAAGTGGGAAATCCTTGGCAACAGGAAGCACCCTGCTGAGATGGAAGAATAAATAGCAAATTATAGGTCTACATGCTAGGCTCTGACTCTCAGTTTTTGTCAAGGTGGCAGCTGGGGATCAGGGAACAATTCCGCTAGGGGTGGGAGGGGTGGAGAAAGCAGAGGGAGAGCAGAGGGGAGAAGGATGTTTTATCAAGTACACCATGTAGGAGTCTCAAACTGAAGCGTTTTATTATGTCCTTGATCTCATGGGATTTCTACTCTGAACGAGCATGTGTGGCAGGAATTTAAGAAGAGAGAAAATGAAAGAATAGGAGAAAGACAGAAGGAGTAAGGTCTTAGGGGGTCATTGGTAGACTTGAATATTCACACTCTTAATTCAGAGAGTACACTTGCTGACACATCATTCAAAGAGCATGAGGAAATGTAGCCAATACATTGTATACAACGGTTATTTTTAAAGCAAATTTCTTCAGTTCTTAGAGGAATTTTCCAATACCTACAAGAGCCACTTACTTACAAACTTGTAGCTATGTACCTGTAACCCTAAAATCCCCTAAATTATTGTAGAATATTTTAATATAATACTTGACTTTTATTAATTGTTCCTTGTTAACAGGTGCTGTTTTAAATGTCTTACTTGTATCACTCACTTATTCCTCAAAGCCTTCCTATGAGGTAGGTCCAACGATTATCTCAATTTTATAGCTGAGAATAATGAGTCTTGGGGTAGACGAGGAACTTACTCGAAGATTGTAAAGAAGTTTCTAGGAAGAGACTGTTGCGGCTATGAGTGTATTGGAAGATGAAGGACATATTACATCCAAGCAATTTGACATTGCTGCAATAATATTATATAATGTGCAGTTTACCTAGACAAACAAGTGAATTCTGGAGACTAGGTAAAGTCTCCTAGATTAAGGTAAAATTAATCCTTGAAAATGGTTAGGCATCAGATTTCTTTTTTTGCTTTGATTGTATATATTAGAAAGGGTTGTTTCTTAGAAAGCACTTGCTCATATCTAAGTGAAAAGAAGTGACCATCCAGTTTTTTCTTTTATTTTTTGGGGGGGAGAGGAGACAAGCTTATTGAAAAGAAACACAGAGGCTAAGAATACCCAATGTTTGGTCACCCATTCAAAAGCAAACTGAATAGCTCTTTGCTTTGAGGGAGTAAGACATCAGCAGAATGGTTTCAGGGTCCTAATCCAGGTAGCCTGAGGAATGAATGATTCTGTCCCTCATTTACTCATCAAATGCTGTTTGGACAGCTATTATATGTTGGGCATTCTTCTAGGTCCTAAGAATGAAAAAATGAATAACATTAAAATATCTATAATTGTTATAGTCTGTTCCCTTAACGAGCTCAGTTCACTGATGAGATGGACTAGGAAACAGAAAATAACACTATAAATTGGTGAGCATTGCCACAGAGACTTATGGGGGAATGAACGGAGGATGGACATCCGGCTTACCAAGAGAGTTAGGATGGAAGCCATTTCAGGGAGTCAGGACAGTAGCGGGGAAGGCACTGATGAGAAACCATGTCAAATGACTGGGGCTTAGTGAGAGGACTTGGGGTGATTTTGGAAGTGACTCATCCATTGCTGATGTTAAACATGGCATTCTAGAGCCCCTCTGTTTTGTCCTCTCATATAAAAACTCTATTCAAGACTTCTTCCTTTCTCCAAAGGTGCTTATCACTAAAACAAATCTGGAACAGCCCATCTCCATCCTTACCTACCCTTTGGTTATAACATGCTGCCTTCACTAAGGGTTTACTATGAGTCTGGCACAGAGCTAAGTGCTTTCATCCGTTTTCCCTTTTATCATCAGAAAACCTCTGTGAGGTGGTTTTTACTATGATGACCCTTTCACCCATGATGGAACTGATGCCTAGAGAGGGTAAATCCAAAGATGGCTTAGTTAGTAACTGGTGCAACTGGGAATCAAAATCAGGTCTCTTTAATGCTAAAGGCTGTGTTCTCCAACTGACACTCTTTTGCCCTCTTTACAAAGCACTTTGCTAGACATTTTGTGACATTTCCTCTTCTAGTATACCCTTGTAGAAATGCAAATCTCAGGCTATCATAGGTAAAAGATTTCAGAGTTGAATGAACACCTGAGTGTTGATACTCAAAGAAAGCAACAAACTCTCTTGCCAATAACAAACATGTTTGTGTTTTCCCCCAATTTTACCTGATTAAAATGTTAAGAGGATGATCCATAATGTAAATATTTTATGGACCTCACCACCCCTAAGAAGGAAGGGCCCTACTTCTTGCCAGTTCTCTTCTCCCACAAGATGACACATGGCAATTTTTACCTTATGCTCCATGGCCAATGTTCTTCATTATCTGATAAATACCTTCGATTATTCTGTTGTAGAAATCTATAGATTACAGATATTGATATAGATATATTTTCTCTTACTTTCTTGTACTTTTTTAATCTGATAGATATATGCCAGAAACTCGGACAGCAATGATTCTCTTCTAGGCTATCTCGCATGTCAAAGCTTCAAAACTGTCAAAGATTTGAGGTCAGCATATGAGTTTAGAAGAAAAGGACACCTGAGTTCTGGTTCCAGCTCTTAAAAAAAAAAAAAAAGATTTTATTTATTTATTTATTTTAGAGACCAAGAGAATGTGAACAGGGAGGAGGGGCAGAAGGAGGAGAGAATCTCAAGTGGACGCCACGCTGAGCACAAGCCCAACCTGGAGCTTGATCTCACGACCCTGAGATTATGACCTGACCCTAAATCAAGAGTTAGTCACTTAACTGACTGCACCACCTAGGCTTCCCATTGTTCTAGCTCTTTAATGGACTAGCTCTGTAACATGAGGTTGCCTCTTGGAGCCCCCATTTCCTACACTATGGAGATTACACAATCTCCGAGGTCTTTTCCATCTTCAGAATATAGTGATTCTAATGCTTAACCAGTTTCCATACTCGTGCTGCTAAAAAGCAAGTTCTAGCCCTTTCTGTAGTTGTTGCTGTAGTCCAGAAGCCATTCACTTCTCTAGCCATGGCCAGTTTGGACTGAGTTGCTGGTATCTAGCAAACCTGAGAGAATGAGAAACAAGACAAATTTTAACAGACAGGGAATGATGTATATATATGATCCACAGTCTGAATGGGTCCAGGAATGTGTCCTGGTGGTCAGGAAGCAGGATAAAGGACAATGTGAAAATTATAAATCTCCACATATAATGAGTCTGTCCCAGATTGATCCCAAAGCTTCCTCTTGGTTGACAAAACTACAGTGCTGCCTTAAGTAGCCAAATAAGCAACAACTCAGATTTATGTGCCTGCAGAGATATAAAGTAAATATAAAGTAAACTCATCCATGGAAAATGAAAGGCAAATTCAATTTAGTTGAATAACAAGACTCCCTTTTAATGAAGATAGAGAAAAGTGGAGATCCATGGCTTTCTCAGTCATTATCCCAAGGGGGTGGGTATTTATTATGAGTCAGGGCAGAATTTCTATCTTTAGGCTTTGGAAAAAAGTACAATGTAAATGAAAGATGAGCTTCCTTTCTGTCATGGAGATATATGCTTCAATTAGCAGAAGTTGATGGGACAGTTTTTAAGGAAATTGTAATTGACTTGAGACCACAGCACACAGCTCCACCTTCCACTTCTACCATATAATTATTTGTTACATTGCAGGCTTGGTGGACAATCTCGGGGGCCATAAGCAAGTATTGAGCTCAGTCTCACTCACAGCAGAGCTCACAAACAAGGTTTAATTTCCCCCATGCAAAAATGTTAGGCGTGCTTTCTCGGTGCATATAAAGACATAATTCAGCAGCCTGGGAATGCAGGAAACTCAGGCTGGTGGCAGATGCTCAAGCAATTCACAAATAGTACCACAAATCTTTCATTACATTTCAGCCTTTGCATTAAGGCAGGATCTTGTTATTTTGTGATGGTTTTAGAAGGCGATTATCATTTCCAAATTAAGCTTTTAAGGAGCACACTGGTGGATCGTTTAGCTTAGTTCACATTCAGGGAAAGGAAGAGATTTACTATTTCACAAACACCAGGAACAAACAAAATGCTCTGGTAAAAATAGCAAATTACAGACTATTAATAGGTGAACGATTTCATCTAGTTGAATGGACAGCCTGAATGTTGCTGCCTGGTGAGAGCAGCACATTCTCTTGCTCCATTTTATGGAAATGCTCTGGTAAACAGGCATTTAGAAATACGTGTTTGCATATGCTAACTATAAGTATTGTATCTTTTACTCAAAAATGATTTGAAGTTTACAACATAGGAAGTAACATTTAAATGAATATTATAGAGACAGAAAAAAGACAGAAGATGAGAACCAAGGGAAAAAGGAAAACCCAAGGTGTCAGCCTAAGGGTTAAGGGAGTTCGTGTGCCCAACTTCATGGAATTTTCTGGGCAGTGTTTACTCACTGTCTACTCTAGCCTGAGCTCTCTGTTGGCTGCATGGCACGGGGTTGGGGAAGGGGCGTGCAGCTAGAATGCTGCTAATATGCTAATAGTCAGTGGTCCCAAGCCTTCCCTCTTTGCCTATGCGCAAACAATTGGCCATTTCACTTTTCATAAACACTTCCACTACAAACAGAGGGATTATGATAAACCATGTCCTGCACGAAACACTAAAAACACATTATTTTATAAAGAGGATCTAGTTCATGTTTTTCAATAGGGAATAGGTGACATAAAACATGACCTGGCATAACATTCTACACACAAGCAGTATGCAGTGAAAGGTCTCCCTTGCTCCCGTGCCTCCTAGCGACCCAGTTATTTCCCCAAGCACCAGTCTTGTTGTTGTTGTTTTTAGTAGACTTCCAGGTATACTTTTGAGTAGACTTCCTTCTCCCCTTCATCGTTCACAGGCATTTTCCCCAGTAAACCTCTTGACTATCTAATTCCATAATGTGATCTGCCTTGTGGAGGAATCAGAGCGACACCCATGTGAAACTGCATCCAAAAAGGAGAGGAAAGAGAGAACGGGGCAAAAATAAATTGAAGAAATAATGCCTGAAATTTTCCAAAATTTGCTGAAGAACAAAGTTACAAGAATCGCATCTCAAATGTGACAGAATTAATACAAAGAAAATCACAGCTAGACACATTTTATTCAAAATTTGAAACGCAGAGATAAAAAGAAAATCTATGTGAAAAGCAACCAGGGAAAAACCATGCATTCCATATAAGGGAACAAAGATACAAATGGTAAGAATTATTGTTCCTATAGCAATAATGAGAGCTAGAAGTCAGTGGGAAGACAGCTCTTAAATGCTAAAAGAAAAAAATAAAACTATCAATCTAGAACGATATATGCAGCAAAAATGTCCTTCATGAATTAAGGCATAGTAGAGACATTTTTCAGGTAGAATTTATTGCCTGCTTTATACAGAATGCTAAAGGAAGTTCTTTCAGCTGGAGAGAAATTATACCATATACCTTCAGGAAGGAGTGAAGAGCACCAGAAATGATAAATATATGCGTACATGTTTTTTAAACTATTTTTCCTCTTAATTCCTTAAAATCCAAGGGCTCTTTAAGAGAAAAGGATTTGGACTGTATTTGGAATATTTAACATATATAAATGGAATATATCTGACAACTACATATAGCTTAAAGGATCAGGATATATATGGAACTGTATGGTCGCAGAATACATTTTACTTGAAGTGTTGTGATAGTAACTGTAAATAGATTGTAAAAATTTAGGAAAAGATATTATAATATCTCAATTAACCACTAAAATTAAGCACAAAATCTAATAGACACAGTCAAACAGAATTCTGAGAGATATTCATTTAAACCAAAAGAAGGCAGAAGAGGAGCCAGAACCAAAAGGAGGTTCAGATAAGACAAAGAGAAAAAATAGCAAAATAGTACACCTTTAGCCAATTATCCCAACAGTAACATTAAATGCAAATGAACTAAACACTTCAATTAGAAAACAGAGATTGTCAAACTGAATTTTTTTTTTTTTTGGAAAAGCATGCAACAACTGTATGTGGTCCACAAGAAGCATGCTTTATCAAGACACAGACTGTAAATAGGCGGAAAAAGATAAACCTGCAAATGCTAATAATAGGAACCTGGAACATCTATATTAATACCAGATAAAGTAGGGGCGCCTGGGTGGCTCAGTCGTTAAGCGTCTGCCTTCGGCTCAGGTCATGATCTCAGGGTCCTGGGATCGAGCCCTGCATCGGGCTCCCTGCTCTGCGGGAAGCCTGCTGCTCCCTCTCCCACTCCCCCTGCTTGTGTTCCCTCTCTCGCTGTGTCTCTCTCTGTCAAATAAGTAAATAAAATCTTAAAAATAAATAAATAAATAAAAAATACTAGATAAAGTAGACTTACCGGCAAAGTTTTTTTCAAAACAAGTGGGGTATTTTAAATTGAAAATGGTAAGTCATCAGTAATCCATGACCGTCATGAATGTGTATGTACCTAATAGTAGAGTTTCAACATTTATGAAGTAAATATTGAGAGAATTAAAATAAACAAAATCAATTTTTTGTGTATTTATGTACAAATCTACCATTATAGCTGGAGATTTTACTGCTTCTCTCTCAGTAATTGTAATTGGTAGAACAGCTAGGCAAAACAGCAGTAAGAGCATAAACAATCTTAACCTTATTACTCAAAACAATCTAGCTGATATGTATAGAAGAGAGTACCCAAAACATTCTTTTCAAAGACACACAGTACATTTATCAAGATGGACCACGTCCAGAGTTATAAAACAAGTCTCCATAAAGTTGGAAAGATGGACAAATTACAGAGTAAAAACCAGTTAACAGTGAGATCTATAAAGCCCCAGCATCTGAAATTATGTGGCACACATCTATAAAAACCATGTGTTGGAGAAGATATTACATGAGAAAATAAAATATCTTGAACCGAATGATAATAAAAATACAATATAAAAAGGGATTTATAGAAGTAGCGAGAGGGAAATTTAGAGTTCAAAATGTTTACATTAGAAAATGAGAAAAGCCTAAAATTACTAATGTAAGATTATACTCAAGAAGCTAGAAAAAGGAGAGTAAGCTAAGCTCAAAATAGAAGGAAAAAAAATGGAAAAAACCCAATAATCAATGAAATAGAAGAGTGAGGTTGAACATTTTTTTCAGTGTGTGTAGGAGTCATTTGTACTTCTTTAAGCTAAATTCTTGATTTACTTAGGCATTTTGAAATCCTTGTATTGAGTTGTATTAGTGCTTTTTAAACATTAAGGACCATAGCTTACTATCTTCAAAAAAACTTTTTTGTGGAGATATAATTGACATACCACACTATATTAGCTTCAGTTTACAACATTATAAGTTGATATTTGTATATATTGAGAAGTGATTACAACAGTAGGTCTAGTTAACATCCATCCCCATACACAGTTAATTTTTTTCTTATGATAAGGACGTTAAACATTTACTCTAAGCAACTTTCAAATATGTAATACAGTACTAACTACCGTCACCATGTTGTACATTACATCTCCATGACTTATTTATTTTATAACTGTAAGTTTGTACCTTTTGACCTCCTTCACCGATTCTGCCCATCCCCCACTTCTCACCTCTAGCAACTACCAGTCTGTTCTCTGTTTGTATGAGCTTGTTTTATTTGTTTGTTTGCTTGTTTGTTTTTTGGATTTCACATGTAAGTGAGATCATTCCATATTTGTCCTTCTCTGTCTGACTTATTTCACTTACCATGATGTGCTTTAAACATTAGGGACCACAGCTTATTGCTTTTTTATTTATTTTTTTAAATCATTGTCTTTGATCATAATTTTTTGCAATGTGGACATTTTGAGATTTACATATTCAAATAATCAGCTTTCCATTAGGGTTCCTGGAATTTGTGTCTGATTTAGAAATGCCTTTACTACTGGTATACAAACTAGTAATTTTATGGTTTTGCTTTTTACACTTATATTTTTGATCCATCTGAATTTTATTTTGAAGTGATGGAGTGATCCTATATTGGTTAGATGGCCAACCATCTAACACCTCAAAGCCATTTATTGACTAATCTCCATTGTTTCTATTGATAGGAATAACCTAAAATAAAATCCTTTATGCTATTTGGGTCTATTTAAATACTCTTTCTTTGACTATCTATCCATCTACAATAAGGCAGTGCAGTAATCAGTTGGTTTTATAAGACTAGTCTTAGCTCAATAACCTCCTCATGCAGATAATGATGTGGAAGTTTTTACTTGTTGATTTTTCTGTATCAACTGTAGAATCAGCTTGCCAATTCTTTTTTAAAGGCGTAGTCACTTTCTTGGGAAGGTTATCAATTTATAGGTTAAATTAGGAAGGATTCGTAGTTTAGTGACATTGAGTTTTCTTATCCAAGGTTATGGTAAATAATTTATTCATTTAAGACTTTTGGGTACCTCAATAATGTTTTAAGGTTTTATTAATATGGATTTTGCACCAATTTTTTTTAAGTAATCTCTGCACCCAATGTGGGGCTCAAACTCACGACCCCAAGATCAAAAGTTAGATTGTCTACCAACTGAGCAAGCCAGGCACCCTGATTTTGCACATTGCTTATAACATTTGGTCTTTGGTAATTTACTTCCTCTTTTGAAATTGTTTCTTTCATTATACCAGCTGGTTCTTGTTTATAAATGTGTTATAGATACAACCACAGATACATAAATATAGATATGGAAAGTATCCAGCCATTTTACTGATTTTTTTTTTATTACTTACAATGGTTTTCTTACTGAGTTTTCTGAGTAAATGATCATATCATCTGCAAATAATGATACCTGTATCCCCATCTTTTCCAATTTTTATACCCCCTCCCTTTTTCCATTGATAGCTGCCATCCTAGTTTTTAGGAAGAAATTTTCCACTGCTTTTCAGTTAGTATAACTCCGGCCATTAGTTTGGTAAAGACATATTAAAGCCTTATCCTTCTATTACTATGTTTAAAAAGTTTTTTCTCATAAATAATGGATGTTGAAATTTTAGCTTTTGAACTATTAATATGGTGAATTATGCTAATATATATATATATTTTAAAGATTTTATTTATTTGACACAGACAGAGAGATAGCAGAGAGAGAGAGACACAAGCAGGGGGAGTGGGAGAGGGAGAAGCAGGCTTCCCGCTGAGCAGGGAGCCTGATGCGGGGCTCGATCCCAGGACGCTGGGATCATGACCTGAGCCGAAGGCAGAGGATTAACGACTGACCCACCCAGGCGCCCCATATGCTAATATATTCTTAACACTAAGTCATACATTATTAGAGTAAAGAACACTAGATTATTTTATATTATTGCACTCTTAACGTGCTGCTGAACCTCATTTGCTAATATTCTGTTGAGAATTTTTGCAGACCTTCATAAGAAAGAGCTAACATTATTGTTATGGTTTATTGCATTTTGTTATCAATGTTTCATTATTTTATAAAAATAATTTGAAAGATTTTTTGCCCTATGACCTACAGGAGGGGTTGACAAACCACTGCCAACCACCTGTTTTTATAAAGTTTTATTGGAACACAACCAACAACACTCATTCATTTATGTACCTTCTATGGTTAGTTTCACTCTGTGGACAGAGGTTAGCAGATGCCACAGAGAATGGATAGTCCACAAAGCCAAAGACACTTACTCTCTGGTCCTTTACAGAAAAATTCTGTAGACCACTGCTCTCAAATAATTTAAGTAGCACTGTAATTACTGCTTAATTAAGGCTTGGTAAAATTTCAAATGGAATAATCTCAGCTCATCATTAACTCCCCATGTCTACTTTTCTTTCTGTCTGTGTATGTATTGGTCGCCCTGAGTGAAACTTGATTTCTCTATGTATACTTTCACATTTGGATGCTCCTTTTATCTTTCCCTCTGGTTACTTTTATTGTTTTTATTTTCTACATATTCTGAAATTTGGTTTTGAGTTTTTGACCTAAGAATTAAGTATTTTTTTAAAGTTTAGGCAGTTAAGATTTTTCCCCTAGTTTTTATATAAGTTACAATTTTATGACTTTATATGCCAACTTTTAAAAATAATTATGTCTATAATTCAGTATTCATTGAAGTTTTCCTTGTGCACTAATATAGTTTGAATGTTCCAAGGGTCCTTGAAAAACACATGTAGTCTCTATTTGTGAAATATAGAGTTCTTAACATGCATATTAGCTTGATGTACATGATTAACTTGTTATTTACATCTTCTATATCTTTCTCCATTGATCAGTCTTTCATTAAACAGAAGGGATAAATAAAACTTCCCTTTACTCTTTGAATTTTCTGTCATTTTCTGAATTTTGATTACAAAATCAGGTTTGAACTGTGTGGGTCCACTTCTACATGGATTTTTTTTCGGTAAAAACAGCACTGTAAATGTATTTTCTCTTCCTTATGATTTTCTTGATGGCTTCTGATCAATAGTAGGATGTTAGTAGTTAAGTTTTTGAGTTAAAAGTTGTATGTAGATTTTTGATTGTGCAGGGAATGAGCACCACAATCTTCATGTTGTTCAAATGTCAACTGTATATGTTATTTAGTTAATAAATAATCATGACTATTAGATGTATAACGTGGAACGTCATCTTTATGGCTCTGAAATATTCTTTAATTCATTAATCCCCTTTATCCTGAGTTCAATTTTGTTTGATATGACAATTACCTCTCTTGTTTTCTTTGGACTTGTATTTCCAGGAATCATTTTGAAGACACTTATTTTTAATATTTTTTTGTAATTTTGTTTTGTAATTTTGTATGCTTGTTGTGTATAACATCGTATTGAATATAACACTGATTCTTTGTTCTTGTAGATAAAATAGTTTAAGTTTATGATTCAATCAGATGTTTTATTTATTTAGATATATGAGTTTAACCATCTTACAGTTATATTACAGACTTATTTTGTCATAGAAGTACATTTTATTCTATGTGTTCCATTTCAATTGCATTTTTAGTTCTTATATCACTCCATGTGGTGTGTGTGGTCTGTGTTTTGGTTCATGTACATATATTTCTTCTGATAATTTGGAGAGTTTGAGTTTTTTGCTTTTGTAAAAATTTTCATAATTAAAGTAAAAGTAACTTTTTATTATAATCAGTCATAAGAATAACTATTTTTTATTGTTAAACCACTTTTATTATTCTTAATAATCTATCTTTACTACATATATATAAGCATTCTGCATAGTTATAATCAATATATTACTTTGTCTTAAAAATACCATTTATATTTCATTTATTCTCTTTAATGTTATTTCATACATTATTTTATATAATCATTGGAATAATTATATTTCTGATTCTTCTCCATTTTTCTTTAACTGATTGATTCTAGTAGATTATATTCTTTATCTTAGTGATTTCTTTTATACCTTTAACCACAATCATAATGATATTAGTTTATTTATCAATTTAAAATCATGCCTTTCCCCTATAGTTATAGATGAGGATATCAGCAACTTCTTTCACTGTCTTCTCTAAGTCTTTTAAACATGTAAATTTTCACACTATCTAAGTAGATGAAAAGACTGTGTTCTATTGTTACATAAACTATAAGCTCTGAATATCTGTCTATCTATCTATCTATCTACAAGCCTATTTATATATACAGACAGAGTTTAAGTGACATAATTGGCAATAATAACAAATAATAATAAATAGTAGTCCCTACCTCACAGAAATTCTATGAGACTGTAGAACAGTGCCTAATACTTAGTAAACAATAAATATTAGCTTTTTCATTATTATTTTATCCTTAATCATAGTACTTATGTTTATCTTACTTTAGTCTTGTTCAGAGAGTTAAGTGGGTTTAATAGCATTTCTGTTTATCTTTTAGGGGGTTGAAGGTGGTCCTTCATTTTCCTTAGGAGAGACTATTTCTTGATTTGTTTTATGTCTGAAACATAGTGCAGGCCTACCTTATTTTTATTGTGCTTTGCTTTATTGTGCTTTTTACAAATGGAAGGTTTGGGGCAACCTTGTGTCCAGCAAATCTATCCAACAGCACTTGCGGTTGCCTTTGTAGCATTTCACGTTTTGGTAATTCTCACAATATTTCAAACCTTTTCATTATTATTATATTTGAAATGCTGACATCTCATGATAAAACTTTAACAGATTAATTTTTGCTAAAGTGGTTTCTTGAGATAGAATCTACTCCTGGTGAAGACACTGTGAAGCCTTTTGAAATGACAACAAAGCTTTGAGAATATGACAGAAACTTAGTGGATAAAGCAGCGTCGGGGTTGGAGAAGGCTGACTCCAATTTTGAAAGAAGTTCCGTGGGTGAAATGTTATCAAAGTGTCACATGCTACAGAGAAATCTTTCATGAAAGGAAGAGTCCACCGATGAGGCAAACTGTATTGTCTTATTTGAAGAAATGGCTGGTCTCACTCCACCCTTCGGCCACCATCATCAGCCATCAACATCTGGGCAAGACCCTCCGCCAGCAAAAAAGATTAGGGCTCATTGAGAGCTCAGAGGATGGTTAACATTTTATGGCAATAAAGTATTTTTTAATTAAGGTATGTACAATGGTTTTTTAGACATAATGCTATTGCATTATTAATAGACTTCAGTATAGTGTAAACACAACTTACATGTGCCCTGAAAAACCAAAAAATTCATTTGACTCATTTTGTTGTGATATTCACTTTATTGTTTTGGTCTGGAATGGAAACCATAATATCACTGAGGTAGACCTGTGGTTCGTTGCTTATATGCTTAAATGGTGGCTTGAACAGGTATAAGATTCTTTGAATACACTGCCAGGTTTGATATGTTGCTGTGGAGAAGTTTCAAGTCAGAGTGACATTTTTCCTCTTAGTGGTGGCCACTTGATCACTTAGCCTTGCACTCCAAAGTGTGTTCTACATATCTGAATTCTGATAGATGCAGATTTATTTTGGTAATTTCTAGATTTTTTTTGAATATTATCTTTAGATATCTTTTTAAAATATTTTATTATCATAGTTGTCTTCATTAAGGACACCAAATCACCATTTGTGGGAATATCTTCACATTACTTTGATAACTACCATTTTTCTCTTTTATTTTTGACTTTGTCCATTCCCATTCCATTTTGAGGGTTGCTTTTCATAATCTATGTCACCAAGTTCTTCGCCAGGTGTTTAGTGGTTATTTTCCTCTGCTGCTTCTGCTGAACTTTGTTTCCTAGATGTCTTTCTGTGTCTTCTGTGTCCTCTTGAAACTCTGATTTTAGGGCAGCATTTGGTTCATGAAATTTACTGATTTTAGGTTTGATAGCTCACAGTGATATAATCATCATGATTTTAAGTTGTTCCATTCTCACATAATATAGAAGTTGCTACTTACGTCCTATTCTTTTTCCTTTGAGTCAAGAGACTGGGTATCTTTTTAGGCTGGTCATTTTTGATCACTGCACATATTTGAATTAAATTCAAATTTCAGGAGGCTCATGGAAATCAGGGCAAGAGCCATGTTTTCGGCTGGCAGAAATTCTCCGTGACGCATGGTTGTAGGTGACGGTGAACTTGCCCAACCATGAAGGTGGCAGCAGCAGGGATATTGATAATGCTGAGAATTTCTCCCACTGCGTCCCCACTGGCAGACTGCTCAAGCAGGCTGTCTCTGGGTGATGTCTCCCACTGCCCACTTTTCTTTCATCCTCTGGGTATCAGTCTGGGTTCGGAAAACCTCCACCAAAAGCCTACTCTCCTACCATCATTCTTCCAAGCAGATAGTGGTTGTCCCTTCCTCATATCTTGTTCTCTGGTATGACAGATATCTCTTGGTTTCTTCAGATGTGAATCTATGTGCTGCTTTTTGGTTCTCCTGGAGGTCTGGCCAACATCGTCTTTACCGCCATGGTCAAATCACAAGAGGAATATTTTTGTTGTTACTAATTAGTAATTCTGGCAACCAATTTTGATGTTGGCACATGACCCTGTGAGAGCAATATTTCCTTTTCCCTGTCACTGTGAGCAGCCGAGCCTCATCAGCTCCCCTTTTCTCAGTCATATAATACATTAAATAAAAGGATTGCCTTATTAATCATTAAATAGTCAGCTCTTGTTCCATATTCTGCTCCTTTCCTGTCATAAGACCTCTGCCAGGGGAGAAGTCACTTCCCCTTGTCCTTTCCCCCCACTTATTGAGCTATTTATATCCTGCATGCAATATTTATAGGATAAAATGTCAGTGGGTTTTAATCTAACTCACCCTGTAAAGAATGTCACCAAAAACTGGACAAATACCTTCCCAGGCCCCACAATGCCTGGCCGCGTCAGCCTTGTCTGAGATGCCCTTCTTCCTTCCTCTTTTTTCAAAACTTCCCTACCTTTCAAAGCTCACCAAACATCCTGTCTTTTTAAAAAGACTTCTCTGACCACCAAGCACACGGTGAAGTCTCTCTTCTCTGAATTCCTTCTTTCCTTCTTTCTTACCGCAGTGTGTTGTGAGGGATAAATACACACATCTGGGAGACAGACTGCACACGTTGAAGCCTGTTCTGCAAGTCACCAACTGGGTTATGTCGGTGACTTTTCTCAATGTCCTAACCTAGAATACCCAGGGCACGTGCCTTAGTATTCTTTTTGTATGGCTGCTAATAATAAAATTTACCTCATAGGGATTTTATGTTAATTTAATTAAATTAACAAATGATGTTGCTATGTTATATAACAGCTAACTTATTTACAAATTATATTTTTTGACAATGATGCTTTCAGCCCAATATGTACCAAACACTATACTAGGTGCTTCAGCCAGTGCTTTTTCTGGGGGTGAGGTGAGGTAAAAAAATTTTTTTTGATAAATTGTATGATGAATCTTTTTCTTTTCTTTTTTTTTTTTTTACAACTTCCTTGATGTATAAAGGAAACTGCACATATTTAAAGATTACAACTCGATGAGTATTGACAGATGTAGACTCCCATAGAAGGCCACCAAAATGAAGATAACAAATATTTCCATCACTCTCCAAAGTTCCCTTGAGTCCTTTTGCAATTTATCTTTTCCTCCATTCCTGGCTCAGTAGTAATGACTGATCTGCTTTCTGTTCTTATGGATTAGTTTGAATTTTCTAGAATTTATTACATAAATGGAATTATACCATTCACTTTTGTGTTTGCTTTTTTTTTTTAAAGATTAATTTATTTGAGAGAGAGAGAGAGAGTTCACATGTGAGTAGAGGGAGGGGCAGAGGAAGAAGGAGAAAGGGAATCTCAAGCAGACTCCTCACTGAGCATGGAACCCCATGCAGAGTTTGATCTCATGACCCTGAGATCATGACTGAGTGAAATCAAGAGTTGGACACTCAACTGACTGAGTCACGCAGGCACTGCTGTTTATGTTTTTGCTTTTTTTCTGCTTAGTAGAACAGGTTTGAGACCCATCCAAATTGTTGCATTCATCAACAGTTTGTCCTTTTTATTACTTATTAGTATTCAATTGTTTGGGTATTCCACAGTTTGTTTATTCATTGAACTGTTAGTGGACGTGGATTGCTTTTAGTATTTGGACATTATTAATTTGGCTGTTACGAAATCCATGGCTGTTGTCATTTATCCTGGAGAGAAGCTCCTGGGTCATATGATAAATACATATTTAACATATTGATGAACTGTCTTTCTGTCCCCCAATTTCCTTGTGCCCTTATTTCTCTTCCACATATAACTTATAATATTTGGCAGATAGATTTTGAAGGAATTTCAGGTTAAAGGGAAAACATGTCTATGTGATAAACAAGAATAGAGAAAACTTTCCTGTTTTCCACCATTAGTCAAGTCAAAGTTCAAGTAAATCATGATAAGCTCTGTAAATGCAAGAGATCTGGCCCTTCTCATTCACAATTAGAGCCTCTGTCTTTCAGGTAGTGACTGTCTCTTATGAAAGAGGCTCACAGTAACTGGTTTTTTAATAAACGTTTGAATAAATGAGTATTTGAATGTTTAAATATTGACATGTGAAATTATTCCTGACAAATGAATAGACCTGGAATTTGCTTTTAAAAAATGGATTTCAGAATGATATATTTACCTGTCCTGTCTCAAAAGATGACAGTGACAGAAGCAATTTTGTGTATTTTTTCATTTGTCATCCTTCTGTGTTACATCAGGTTGCTTGGGTTCCATACAGATGTATCTCAAACTGCACAAATAAATTATAACTTCTTTGAAGGCATTTATTCATTATCTTTGTCCACTATAGCACTGAATGCACAGCCAAGAATGCCGTAGGCTGTCATTCCATGTTTGTCAGCAGGTTGAATGGTAATATTCAGGGCTATTAAAATTCATTCAGTCAACACGTATTTATTGAGAAAACCCTCCATCGGCAGGTACTGTTTTAGGGAACATAGAAATACCAGCGACCAACAAAGTGCCCTGATGGGGTTTAAATTTTAGTGGGGGGGGGCGTAGTAGGCAGTAAAAAAAATAAATGAGTAAAACATCTGATATACACATGGCAACATGTGTGTTGGAGGAAAATAAAGTAGGAAAGTGTGGTGATGAGGCTCAGGCCACATAGACATTGGCAGAGGAGCACTTCAGACAGAAAGAAGCATGTTCACAGTACTTAGGGTGGGCGAGTCTCTGGCAGGGAGGATCTTGGATGACATCAGGGAGGCCAGGGTGACTGAAATAAGGTAAGGGGCAAGATGGAAGGAGCCGAGGTCAGGGAATGAGGTTAGGTTTTCTTGGCCAGTGTATATACAGTGGGCTTCACTCAGAGTGAACTGGGAAGATATTGGAAGATAATGAGTTAATGAGTGATATGATTGGTCTTATTCTTGATCAAGATCACTTTGGCTATAGTGTCCAGAATAGACTGTAGGAGGGAAATGGGGCCTCAGGGAGATTGGTTGGGAGTCTAGTGTAACGGTGCAAGGGAGATAGTCATAGATTGGACTGGGGTGGCATCAGGAGAGAGGTGAGAAGTGTGAACAGTCAGGTGGCATTTAGAGCATGTTCTTGAGAGGCCTCTAGACACTGGCATGATGATGTGGAATGGCCAGTTGGAGATACAAGTCTGCAGTTCCCTTTGGGGTCAGCATGTAAAGATGGCACATGGGCCTGGGTAAAAGGAATGTTGTAGTTAGGGAAGACGTCCAAGGCTTGAACCCTGAAGACGCCAATAATAAGAAGTCAGGCAGATGAAGAGAAATCAGCTAAGACCAAGGAGGAGCAGCCAGTGAATTAGGAAGAATGCCAGAGAATGTAGAGTCTTGGGAAATAAAAGTGTGTAAAGAGGATCGACATGAGGTCGAAGCTGGCGTTTTTAAGAATGACTGAAGGATAATGGTATGGCTGTCAGTATAGCCAGACATAAGAAAAAAATTCTGGGAGTTCTTGAGACCATGAGGACTTGATTTTTAGTTGCAAGTAGCTGCTACTAGAACTGGCTAGTGAAATCAAAAGGAGTCTTACCCACTCCTACCTGTTACAATGCTAGGGGAGCTGATAGTAGTTGCTGAGGCACCCATACATTTGGATTGTAAAATATACTGTAAATAAAAATCAAGGGGGTGCTTCAACTTATAAATAATACACACAGGATCTGAGTGCCTAGACAACCTGGTGAAAGGGAGAAGTACTGCATTACTCCCTAGGTTCAACTCTTGCCCATGTCGTCTTGGACTTTAGGGTAACTCTTTTGTCTGGTCCGTTAATTTAAGCTACAGAACCAAAACCAACAGGAAGGGGAGGACTCAGAATTAAGCTTTTTGAGCATTGAAAAAATACTTCCAAAGCTTTTATTGAGTGTTCCTGGGATGTTTGGTAGTTTAAGGATCTTGTGTCTATTTTAAGAGATTATTTTTGGAATCATAATGAATTTAACTGTGGTTTTTCTTTTCTTTTTTTGTTTTATCTTTTTGTGCTTTAGAAGTTGAATTTGAAGAATATAAGAAGCTCTTCATTTCTTGGTTTAATACCATTCATTTTATAAAAGGGCTTTGGGGGCAGAAATGAAAAAATCATCTAATTCTGTATGTTTGAAAGTATATACTTTAAATCACACAGAATCTGAACTTCATTGTGTGAGATATTCCATTGCTTTGATAAAGCATCTTTGCCCCATTTTAATAAAATTCTCAAAAAGTTAACACATACCAATTACGATATGCTGCCTACATTTATAGTAAGATATAATACCTGTTTTTAATTCCTTCTTTAAATTTAAATTTCAGTTGTGAAAATTCCTATTTACATTAGCATTCACAGTAAACAGAAGTAATTCTAAACTTACAGTTATATTGCTTTTAAGTGTATCTTCCAGAATTTATTACTTAAAATAAAAAAAAGTCAGGAAAGAATTTAAAGAATTCCCAGAAATTGCAACATGGTCTACAGAATACTTCTTTGCTGATGAATGGCTCCTTGAGGAAAATCAGCTCTTTTATTAATATAACATCTGGCTTGCATCTTGCATAAATAAAAACACAAGAGCAGGATAGAAGTAACGGAAGAGGAAAGAGGGAGGAAGGAATGTGGGTTTTCTAGCATAATAATCTCTAACAGCCAAGAAATCTAATTAGAAGAAATGTCATCTAATGAGACTCTAGTCAAGAAAATTCCACGGGAGAAGGCAAAGCCACCTGGCACAACAGCAAAAATAGCAAACCAGTTAAGAAATTTAAAAACAAACAAAAACCAAACAAACAAAACTCTAAAACTCAAACAGCATGCATTGACACTGACTTCAGAACTCCCTTAGTCAAAAATGGCAACTATCAATGGCTTCTCTGGGGACCATTTCTGACTTTAACCACAGAAATTCCATGGCTTGGTTAATATGTTTTAAGAAGCACTCCACTATTCTCATCTGCATGATCAGATTTCTGTCTTTCCCTTTATGCATTGTCCGTCTGGAAGAAGGGAACATGCCTAATGAAAGATATAAACAGAAGCTAATTCTCATGCTTTTGCATGGATGGATGGAATGGTTCCTCCTCTATACAAAACACTAGTTCTGATAATATTTTAGAGGTCAACTTGTTATTACAGTTGAATGTCATTGATTTTCCAGTTAAATCTTGTTTGCTTTTTCCAGATTTGGAAACTGGAGCGATGAACTGAAAGTAAAGAACATTGAGTAGTATTAAATTGTAAAAAAACAAAACCAAAAACAAATAGGAAAATAGGAAAAACAATAAAAACTAGACTGAGGGTTTTCCATGATGTTTTTGTTGTTGTTGTTGTTTAGGAATCAGTTAGCTACTGTGAGCTTGACACAGTATGCTTGGTATTACCTTATTCCTATCTTGGCTCCACCTTATCTAGAAAGAAAGGGCAGCCGAAAGCTGATTTCCATGCTGCTTAGTGAATTTCCAAGATCCTGGAGACATAAACTGGCCACTTAGTAGAGTCACACAAATTAGTCTATGTAGCAAAATAAATTTTAAAAAATCAGGAAAGTGGAATTCTTATTAAGAACACACACACATGCACACAAACACATAAAGCCCTGAAAAAAATATAATCCATGATATAAAATATTTACTTTTCTTGGTTTCCTAAAATCAGATTACTCAGTGTTTATACTGATAAAATTTGTTTCTCTGCCCTTCTCCTACTAATCTTTATTAATGACTTGATAAGAATTTTGCTGATATATAAAATCAAGTGGCATTTTCAGTGACATTTTAGCACTAAATATTACATTCTCCAATTATGTGTACCAACTAAGTTAATATGACTTTGAAGATGCATAACTTTTGACCCATCATTTCTATTTCTAAGAATTATCCTAACTGAATAACTATGCGGGAACTTAAGTAGAAGTGTTTATTTCAGAATTTTTATAACAGTGAAGATTAAAAACAAACCAAATACTTTTAAGAAGGAATGGGTTACCTATATGGTAGCACAGTCATACCACTGAGTATGATTTAGCCACTACAAAGAGGATGCAGAGAATCAAGTTAATTCTAGTCTTTGATTGGCTGCTTTTTATTGTGAATCAGTCCCTCCCCAAAGTATCATGCACTCTACTGTGCAATATGGCATGAACTAGAAACAAATATTTACAGGACGTTGACTGCTAAAGTAGAAATTCTTCTTCTTTTTTTTTTTAGATTTTATTTATTTATTTGACAGAGAGAGACACAGCGAGAGAGGGAATACAAGCAGCGGGAGTGGGAGAGGGAGAAGCAGGCTTCCTGCTGAGCAGGAAGCCCGATGCGGGGCTCGATCCCAGGACCCTGGGATCATGACCTGAGCCGAAGGCAGACGCTTAATGACTGAGCCACCCAGGCACTCCTAAAGCAGAAATTCTAATAATGTATTCCTGTATCTTCGTCAAGGTGCAACTAAATTGATCATACCCCACCTTAGAGGTAAGCACAGATGATCCACCCAAACCCAGATTCTCATTTCCTTGAACTCTTTAGCCTCGGTACCTTTCCTTTCATCATCCCTTGGCTCTGTGTTAACACTGTTATGTCCTAGATATTATTGTCATCACTCAATCTCAATGTCACATGGCTCCTTTCTACTTCTTCCTATTTAGCTAACTCATTCTATTACCCCTAGTTCAGAAATTTTCAGACATCACCGAGCACAGTCCCTCACCACCTCATTTACCTTCTTTCTCAAGACAGTGAAAACAAACAAACAAACAAACAAAAACCCCAACTCCACTGTGAATTATCCTAACCTTCTAGTTTTTCTCACTTTAATCTGGAAAAGGATCACCAGTCCTGGTCATCCAGCTTGAGATCTGGACAGGTATATCTGTCTTTTTCACCTAGTTTGAGATTTTTCTCTTCATATTTTTTTATAGAAATGACAAAATTTCTATTGAATGGCTTTTCTGTGAAATGAGGTTTCTTCTTATCTGGAATCTCTAAAAAAATGAGATTTTTTTGACTATGTATATACTTGAGTTAGCTGGTTTGTCACATCTTTAAACATACTTAAATATGTAAATATGAATATTTCTAAAACAAATTACCCTGAATACAATCTGAAACACACACACACACACAAACACACACACGACAAAGCAAATAAGTAAATATGCTAATATCATTAGAATCCAAGATTTTCAGTATAAAAGAAACATTACAAGATCAAAGAAATAAAGTAAAAACCAATTCATCCTAAATGTGAATTGTAAATAACAGTATGAATTTATAATGTATTTTCATGATTTTTTTTCTTTATCTCTGTCCACTAAAAATGCATAGAAACAATGGTCAATCTGCAGCAATGAACACCCTATAGAACCTAGGTTATGATCTCTAAATATCATTTGTCTCCCGACAGGAAATTCGAGCACCTTGGAGAATGGCTGATTCCAGGCCTAAGACATGAAATCGACAAGATGAGCCAGGAATATCTCTCCATACCAGATTTAAGGGACACTACTAAAGACTGTGGGTTGTGTCAGGAGTAGTTGGGAGCCAATCTGAAAGAGTTCCCCCTGGCAAAATACAGGAATATTTGGACATCATAGATAAAGATAAAATCTTAAAACTTCTCATTATAGGAAAAAAAAATGTAACTATACATGGAAACAGATGCTAACTAGATGTATTGTGATGAACATTTTGCAGTATTTGCAAATATTGAATCAGTATGTTGTACAACTAAAGCTGATATGTTATATGTCATTATACTTCAATAAAAATAAGTAGATAAATAAATAAATACAACCTCAAGAGTTTGAAATACAATACCTATGTTAAAATGTGCATGAGTTTATAATGACAAAAAAAATACTTCCTGTGCAACCTTTTGAGAAAATGCATAATCACATTCTGTTAGAAAACTGGAAAATAAATGGAGGAATCAAGCATTTCCCCCCTTTTCTATCCTCAGGGTAATTAATAAGAGAAACAGTCTTGGTTATAAGAATTGTTCTACCTGATAATTACAGAAAAATGGAATTAGGATATAACCATTTTGCTCCCCCTAGTGTGATAATGGATGTCTAGAGATAATGATCATGAGTGGCTGCCCAAATCATTAGGTAAAAAGTGGATGGAAATCTTTATAACGGATGAATTAAGCTGATAACACCTGAACCCACTGATCAATCTTTTTTTTTTTCTTTAAAGATTTTTTTTACTTATTTGACAGAGAGCACAAGTAGGCAGAGCAGCAGACAGAGGGAGAGGGAGAAGCAGGCTCCCCACTGAGCAGGGAGCCCCATGTGGGAGTGGATCTCAGGACCCTAGGATCATGACCTGAGCCAAAATCAAGAGTCCAGTGATTAACCGACTGAGCCACCCAGGCACCCCCGCTGATCAATCTTAACACTTAAGAGAGACTCAGGGGTGGAGGTGGGTTGAGGGGAAGACATAGAGGGGGGGAAAAAAAAAGAAAACACCTCGTGGATTTTACACTAAAATCCAGAAATCCAGAATATGGTAATTCTATAAGACATAAAACCTATTTTTTAAAATAATAAATGAAAGCAGGAAAAAAACTGATGAGAACCGAAGAAACGTCTGAGACATATCAACCAAAGGCCGTATGTGGAATTTTTGGATCTTAGTTGAAAAATATGAACTGTATAAACATTTATGAGAAAATATTTATGAGCTATTTGGGGAAAATTTGAACATTTTGGGTATTTGAGGATGTTATAGGTTTATTGGCAGTAATTTCAGGTATAAAAAAATGATATTGTATTTATGCTAGAAAAAAGTGCTCTTATCTTTTTATAGGTGGTTTCTTAAGTGTTTACAGATGAAATGATACTTTATCTTGACATTGCTTCTAAATACTCTGGGGACGTAGGGAAATGGGTGGGAAGATAAATAAAACAGGATCGACAGTATGTTGAAAGTTATTAAAATGGGATGATTGAAATGATGTTTGAGATTCCCTCTTCCCCCAAAGTCTGTTTATGACATCCTGGCAGACCCTAAAATTGTCTTTCTATTTGACTCATGGGCCTCTGTACTGCAAAGCCTTTTAAGGGATTATTTGGATAGTGATTATGTTGATGGGTGGCTCCATTTCTCCTCCATAATTTAAGACAGGGTTTAATGGCAGTTAAAAAGTTATTGGCTATTTTAATTACATCCAGGAATCAGAATCTGTAATTAAAAGAAACCATTAAGATTTAACTACAGGAGTAGATGGATTTTTAGAAAAAAGGTTGTTTTGACATCAACCAATTTGCAACATATTAGATTTTTAAAATGTATCCATTTTTGTGCATCCAATGCTTAACATTTTAAATTAGGCTTTTTAAAGTGAGTACTTTATTTTCATGGATCACTAATGAATAAATATGTGCAAGCTTATTTTGAGCAGCGATCCAAATTTTGTGGAATAACTCTACTCATTTTTTCTTTCCCCTTAATATTTGGTCTTTTGCAAAGTGAAGCAAGTGAAGGGGATTTAATTTCGGTTCTGCAGGTTAACCCTTTCCTGTTGCTGCTTAACCACGCCCAGCATCTGAAGCTATTACCTTTCATGGACCAGAGAGGGATTATTATTGTTCCATTTATTTTCTGCATTCACTGTAAGTTATTGGACTTGCTCCTTAAGATGACACCTCCTAAAACAATGATGGCAAAAACCCCAAATGAGTCAGAGTGTACATGTGTTTCCCACCATGGTAGGTAATATACAATACATTCTCTAAAAATTAATTTTAAAATTAATTTGTATTTTATCATAATGATATGTGTATATGCATCAACATGTCCCAAAAGTAACTAAAACAATGTTAACAAAACCCAATGCTTTCCCTCCCCATACTTCCTACAAATAAATTCCCTCCAGCCAAAGACCACCAGGAACACACCTATGGTTGAAAGAGGTGGCTTATTATTTCTTGCAGTGAGTGAGACCACACACCATGGAGAACTGTGGTAAGTCTCTGTGAAAGGGGATTAGTAAAACCTATAGGATTTGAGGGTGTGTTAGGTGATTTGAAGAAAATTTTAAGGAAGTTGGGTCTTTGCTCTGGATTGGCTCCTGTTACAAGCAGGGGCAATTTTGTAATTGCCCATCTTAATGAATTTGGTCTAGAAGGAGGGACGCCTGCAGCGAGGCTAAGGTTGTAATTCTAAAGACGCAGCAGCTGCCCATATTCTCCAGGAGGGAGGACATTTGGTCCATGGCTTGAACAATACTCATGTTCTGTCTGTGTTCAGGCATGATTATGGAGGGGTCTTTTTTTGTCTTGATCCACCAACGCCTTGTCTGACGTTGATGTTCTGGGAAGTTATGTTCAATGAGAGAATACCACACCTGCTAACTCCTGGATATCAGGGGAAATTTTTTTCTCATTCCTCACTCCAAGTCCCTCTCTTCTATTTTCGTCTCCTGAAATTTACAAATATATGTATTTTAGATCATATGCACAGGTAGGTCGCATATTGATTTCCTCTTATGTTAGATGAGGGTTTAGCTCTTTTCCATGGTCATCCCCCTGCTTCCCTAATGGAGTTATATCATAATTTTTAGTTAAATGAATATTCAGTGCTTCTTTTGTGCCTTTGCAAATATTATTCACAATTGAGCATTGTAGTGAATTATGATATTTTCCTTCTTTCTGTTTCTCTTTTTTTACACATTTTTAAATATGTTATGTTAATCACCATACAGTACATCATTAGTTTTTGATGTAGTGTTCCATGATTCATTGTTTGCATATAACACCCAGTGCTCCACGCAGAACGTACCCTCTTTAATACCCATCACCAGGTTAACCCATCTTCTCACCCCCCTCCCCTCTAGAACCCTCAGTTTGATTTTCAGAGTCCATGGTCTTTCATGGTTCGTCTCCCTCTCTGATTTCCTCCCCTTCATTCTTCCGCTCCTGCTATCTTCTTCTTCTTCTTCTTCTTTTTTTTTTTTTAACATATAATGTATTATTTGCTTCAGAGGTACAGATCTGTGATTCAACAGTCTTGCACACTTCATAGCACTCACCATAGCACATACCCTCCCCAATGTCTATCACCCAGCCACCCCATCCCTCTCACCCCCACCACTCCAGCAACCCTCAGTTTGTTTCCTGAGATTAAGAATTCCTCATATCAATGAGGTCATATGATACATATCTTTCTCTGACTGACTTATTTCGCTCAGCATAATACCCTCCAGTTCCATCCATGTTTTTGCAAATGGCAAGATCTCATTCTTTCTGATGGCTGCATAATATTCCATTGTATATATATATATATATACCACATCTTCTTTATCCAGTCATCTGTCGATGGACATCTTGGCTCTTTCCACAGTTTGGCTATTGTGGACATTGCTGCTATAAACATTGGTGTGCACATACCCCTTCGGATCCCTACATTTGTATCTTTGGGGTAAATACCCAGTAGTGCAATTTCTGGATCATAGGGTAGCTCTATTTTCAACTTTTTGAGGAACCTCCATACTGTTTTCCAGAATGGCTGCACCAGCTTGCATTCCCACCAACAGTGTAGGAGGGTTCCCCTTTCTCCGCATCCCCGCCAACAACTGTCGTTTCCTGGCTTGTTAATTTTAGCCATTCTGACTGGTGTGAGGTGATATCTCATTGAGGTTTTGATTTGGATTTCCCTGATGCCGAGCGATGTTGAGCACTTTTTCATGTGTCTGTTGGCCATTTGGGTGTCTTCTTTGGAAAAATGTCTGTTCATGTCTTCTGCCCTTTTCTTGATTGGATCATTTGTTCTTTGGGTGTTGAGTTTAAGATGTTTTTTATAGATTTTGGATACTAGCCCTTTATCTGATATGTCATTTGCAAATATCTTCTCCCATTCTGTTGGTTGTCTTTTGGTTTTGTTGACTGTTTCCTTTGCTGTGCAAAAGCTTTTTATCTTGATGAGGTCCCAACAGTTCATTTTTGCCCTTGCTTCCTTTGCCTTTCGTGATGTTTCTAGGAAGAAGTTGCTGCGGCTGAGGTCGAAGAGGTTGCTGCCTGTGTTCTCCTTTAGGATGTTGATGGACTCCTGGCTCACATTTAGGTCTCTCAACCATTTTGAGTCTATTTTTGTGTGTGGTGTAAGGAAATGGTCCAGTTTCATTCTTCTGCATGTGGCTGTCCAATTTTCCCAACACCATTTGTTGAAGAGACTGTCTTTTTCCATTGGACATTCTTTCCTGCTTTGTCAAAGATTAGTTGACCATAGAGTTGAGGGTCCATTGCTGGGCTCTGTATTCTGTTCCACTGATCTATGTGTCTGTTTTTGTGCCACTACCATACTGTATTGATGATGACAGCTTTGTAATAGAGCTTGAAGTCTGGAATTGTGATGCCGCCAGCATTGCTTTTCTTTTTAACATTCCTCTGGCTATTTGGGGTCTTTTCTGGTTCCATACAAATTTTAGAATTATTTGTTCCATTTCTTTGAACAAAGTGGATGGTATTTTGATGGGGATTGCATTAAATGTGTAGATTGCTCTAGGTAGCATTGACATCTTCACAATATTTGTTCTTTCAATCTATGACCATGGAGCGTTTTTCCATTTCTTTGTGTCTTCCTCAATTTCTTTCATGAGTATTTTATAATTTTCTGAGTACAAATTCTTTGCCTCTTTGGTTAGATTTATTCCTAGGTATCTTATGGTTTTGGGTGCAATTGTAAATGGGATCAACTCCTTAATTTCTCTTTCTTCTGTCTTGTTGTTGGTGTATAGAAATGCAACGAATTTCTGTGCATTGATTTTATATCCTGGCACTTTACTGAATTCCTGTATGAGTTCTAGCAGTTTTGGGGTGGAGTCTTTTGGGTTTTCCACATAAAGTATCATATCATCTGCAAAGAGTGAGAGTTTGACTTCCTCTTTGCCGAATTGGATGCCTTTGATTTCTTTTGTTGTCTGATTGCTGTGGCTAGGACTTCTAATACTATGTCGAATAGCAGTGGTGATAGTGGACATCCCTGCCATGTTCCTGACCTTAGAGGGAAAGCTCTCAGTTTTTCCCCATTGAGAATGATATTCGCTGTGGGTTTTTCATAGATGGCTTTTAGGATATTGAGGTATGTACCCTTTATCCCTATACTCTGAAGAGTTTTGATCAAGAAAGGATGCTGTACTTTGTCAAATGCTTTTTCTGCATCTATTGAGAAGATCCTATGGTTCTTGTTTTCTTTTATTAATGTATGTATCACATTGATTGATTTGCAGATGTTGAACCAACCTTGCAGCCCAGGGATAAATCTCACTTGGTCGTGGTGATAATCCTTTTAATGTCCTGTTAGATCCTATTGGCTAGTATTTTGGTGAGAATTTTTACATCCATGTTCATCAAGGATATTGGTCTTTTTTGAAGGTAATTTTCCTTTTTGATGGGGTCTTTGTCTGGTTTTGGGATCAAGGTAATGGTGGCCTCATAAAACGAGTTTGGAAGTTTTCCTTCCATTTCTATTTTTTGGAACAGTTTCAGAAGAATAGGTATTACTTCTTCTTTAAATGTTTGGTAGAATTCCCCTGGGAAGCCATCTGGCCCTGGGCTTTTGTTTGTTGGGAGATTTTTGATGACTGCTTCAATTTCCTTAGTGGTTATAGGTCTGTTCAGGTTTTCTATTTCTTCCTGGTTCAGTTTTGGTAGTTGATACATCTCTAGGAATGCACCCATTTCTTCCAGGTTATCTAATTTGCTGGCATATAGCTGCTCATAATATGTTCTTATAATTGTTTGTATTTCTTTGGTGTTGGTTGTGATCTCTCCTCTTTCATTCATGATTTTGTTGATTTGGGTCATTTCTCTTTTCTTTTGATAAGTCTGGCCAGGGGTTTATCAATCTTGTTAATTCTTTCAAAGAACCAGCTCCTAGTTTCGTTGATCTGTTCTACTGTTCTTTTGGTTTCTAGTTCATTGATTTCTGCTCTGATCTTTATGATTTCTCTTCTCCTGCTGGGTTTAGGCTTTATTTGCTGTTCTTTCTCTAGCTCCTTTAGGTGTAGGGTTAGGTTGTGTATTTGAGACCTTTCTTGTTTCTTGAGAAAGGCTTGTAGTGCTATATACTTTCCTCTCAGGACTGCCTTTGCTGTATCCCAAAGATTTTGAACCGTTGTGTTTTCATTTTCATTGGTTTCCATGAATTTTTTAATTTCCTGGTTGATCCATTCATTCTTTAGGAGCATGCTCTTTAGCCTCCATGTATTTGAGTTCTTTCTGACTTTCCTCTTGTGATTGAGTTCTAGTTTCAAAGCATTGTGGTCTGAAAATATGCAGGGAATGATCCCAATCTTTTGGTAATGGTTGAGACCTGATTTGTGCCTTGGATGTGATCTATTCTGGAGAATGTTTCATGGGCACTAGAGAAGAATGTGTATTCTGTTGTTTTGGGATGGAATGTTCTGAATATATCTGAAGTCCATTTGGTCCAGTGTGTCATTTAAAGTCTTTATTTCCTTGTTGATCTTTTGCTTAGATGATCTGTCCATTTCAGTGAGGGGGGTGTTAAAATCCCCCACTATTATTGTATTGTTGATGTGTTTCTTTGCTTTTGTTATTAATTGCCTCATATAATTGGCTGCTCCCATGTTAGGGGCATAGATATGTACAATTGTTAGATCTTCTTGTTGGATAGACAGACCCTTTAAGTAGGATATAGGGTCCTTCCTCATCTCTTATTACAGTCTTTGGTTTAAAATCTAATTTGTCTGATATAAGGATTGCCACCCCAGCTTTCTTTTGGTGTCCATTAGCATGGTAAATGGTTTTCCACCCCTTCACTTTCAATCTGGGGGTGTCTTTGGGTCTAAAATGAGTCTCTTGGTGACAGCATACTGATGGGTCTTGTTTTTTTATCCAATCTGATAGCCTGTGTCTTTCGATTGGGGCATTTAGCCCATTTACATTCAGGGTAACTATTGAAAAGTATGAATTTAGAGCCATTGTATTGCCTGTCAGGTGACTGTTACTGTATATTGTCTGTGTTCCTTTCTGGTCTATGTTGCTTTTAGGCTCTCTCTTTGCTTAAAGGACCCCTTTCAATATTTCTTGTAGGGCTGGTTTTGTGTTTGTATATTCCTTTAGTTTTTGTTTGTCCCGGTAGCTTTTTATCTCTCCTTCTATTTTCAATGACAGCCTAGCTAGATATAGTATTCTTGGCTGCATATTTTTCTCATTTAGTGCTCTGAAGATATCTTGCCAGTCCTTTCTGGCCTGCTAGGTCTCTGTGGATAGGTCTGTTGCCAATCTAATGTTTCTACCATTGTAGGTTACATATCTCTTCCCCCGAGCTGCTTTCAGGCTTTTCTCTTTGT
Organism: Callorhinus ursinus; assembly: GCF_003265705.2. Classification (NCBI taxonomy): domain Eukaryota; kingdom Metazoa; phylum Chordata; class Mammalia; order Carnivora; family Otariidae; genus Callorhinus; species Callorhinus ursinus. Next base: position 8,772,787 of record NW_027397064.1, read on the forward strand.
CTCTGAGACTCGTAAGTTTTACTATTAGATGTCGGGGTGCTTACCTATTTTTATTGATTTTGAGAGGGGTTCTCTGTGACTCCTGGATTTTGATGCCCGTTTCTTTCCCCAAATTACGGAAGTTCTCTGCTATAATTTGCTCCAGTATACCATCTGGCCCTCTCTCTCTTTCTTCTCCTTCTGGGATCCCAATTATTTTATTGTTGTTTCATCTTATGGTATTGCTTATCTCTCGAATTCTGCCCTCATGATCCTGTAGTTGTTGATCTCTCTTTTTCTCAGCTTCTTTATTTTCCATCATTTGGTCTTCTATATCACTAATTCTCTTTCTGCCTCATTTATTCTAGCAGTTAGAGCCCCCATTTTTTATTGCACCTCATTAATAGCCTTTTTGATTTCGACTTGGTTAGATTTTAGTTCTTTTATTTCTCCAGAAAGGGTTTCTATAATAACTTCCATGCTTTTTTCAAGCCCAGCTAGTGTCTTTAAAATCATCATTCTGAATTTTAGTTCTGACAACATACTAATGTCTGTATTGAGTAGGTCCCTGGCAGTCGGTACTGCCTCTTATTCTTTTGGTTAAGGTGATTTTTTCCTGTCTTGTCATTTTGTCCAGAGGAGAATAGATGAATGAGAGAACAAAATGCTAAGAGGGTAAAAACGTCTCCAGAAAATATACTCTAAACAAATCAGAAAAGACCTGAAACTGGGGGAAAAGAAAGGAAAAGAAAGAAAAAAGAAAAAGAAAAATATAAAAAAAACAACAACACAACAAAACAAAACAAAAAAAACAGAATATGATCAAATATGATCAGGCTGGTGCATAGATCAGTGCCACACACTAGATTTTGGGTGTATTTTGGTCTGTTAGAAGAAAGTGTCTCCCAAAATTTTAAAGAAAGAAAAACATATATATGTACAAAAATAAGAGTTAATACAATGAAGGGATGGAAATATGACTGTAAAGATGAGAATTGTAAAAGATTTTATAAAAGGAATTTAGGATAAGAAGTTGTTTGAAAAAAGAAAGAAGAGGATTAAAAATAAAGAAAAAAAAGGGAGAGAATGTGATCAGGCAGGAGACTAGAAGAAAGCCATACACTAGAGATTTAGGGTATATTTTGATCTGTTAGAAGAAACTGTATCTCAAAATTTTAAAGAGAGAACAACTTATATATATATGCCAAAAATAAGGGTAACTACTATGAAGGGATACAATGACTCTAAAAATGAAAAATAAAAATGTTTTTTAAGAAAGGGATTGATAAGATTTTGGTTGAAAAAGGGAAAAAGAAAAATTTAAAAAAATTAACTTTGAAAGACTAAAGAATCATGGTAAAAAAGCCATGAATCCTATGAGCAGTATTCCCCTAGCTCTGGAGTTCTCCCGTTCTCCTTGATCGGTAAACTTGGTCTTGGTAGGCTGTTTGTGCTGATCTTCTGGGGCAGGGGCCTGTTGCCGTGGTTCCCAAACGTCTTTGCTGGAGGTGGAATTGCCCCGCCCTTGTCGGTCCGGGCTAAGTAATCTGCTCGGGTTTGCTCTTGGGATCTTTTGTTCCCTGCAATCTTTCCGTACATCTTTGGAGGAGGAGAGTGAAAATGGTGGCCTCCCAATCTCTGCCCGGAGGAGCCGAGAACTTGGGGCCCTACTCGTCAGTGCGCCCCCAGAGAAAATTAGTCAGTCATTCCTGTCTCCCCGGTCTCCGGCCGCACTCCGCGCTCACCCGGCCTGTGACCGAGCGTTTCTATCTCTGGCACCCGACCCCGTGTGGAGTCTCCAAACCCAGCAGATCCCTGCGGTGCGCTCCCGCGCCGCTCCTCCCGGGGGAGGAAGGGGAGTCTCCCTGGCTCTGCCACTTGTTGGGTCCCTGCTGGAGGAGCAGTGGCCCGACTGGGCCGCAGATCACAGTTTATGGCAACCCCGAGCTGAGAGCCCGCGCCTCGGCTCCGTCTCTGCAGCCGGCTTCCCCGCTCCGATCCCTGGGAGCTCTGCTGCACTCAGGCACCCCTGGTATTTCTGTGACCCCGAGGGTCCTGAGACCACACTGTCCTGGGAGGATTCCACCCCCCCGCTCAGCCACTGGAGCGATGTCCCTCAGCGGAGCCAACTTCTAAAAGTTCCGATTTTGTGCTCTGCTGCTCTATCACTTTGCCAGAAGCGGCCGTCGGAGGCCCCCTCCCCCACCGTCTATCCTCCTGAATATCACCTCAGATTCACTCTTCTGCATGTCCTACCTTCCAGAAAGTGGTCGCTTTTGTGTTCAGAGAGTTGCTGCTATTCTTTTCTTCGATCTCCTGTTGAGTTCGTAGGTGTTCAGAATGGTTTGATCCCTATTCAGCTGAATTCCTGGGACCAGACAAAATCCAGGTCTCCTACTCCTCCGCCATCTTGCTTCGCCCCCCCTTTCTGTTTCTCTTGAAATTAAAATTGTTGCTTCGGTTTTTGTTGTTGGTTTTGCTTTGTTTTGTTTTTCATTTACTAGGCTATGTCTGTTCTAATGACAATTCTTTCAACTTTCTAATAGCTTCACAGGACAATTTTCCATAAGGCCAACAATATCAATCTACTAGACTTTTCTTTCTTCATGAATCCCAGGATCTGCAGGAGAGCCTGGACACATTGCTGTCTTCTCCAGGCTGGTTTTGCCCCAGGTCTGCTGTACTCTGCTGTCAGGTTACTTCTCTGAGCTGTAGTCCTTGGAATTTACAAATCTGGAGTTGGATTGTCTGTTCTCTATATGTCATGCCTTTCCTTCTTTCGGTTCACTAAATTGGGTAGAGCTTATCCTCCAGTAGTTCCATCAGGAAAGGTGGCGCCCCTGCAGAGGGCACAGACCTGTTGTACCTGCTTCCTGCCTGACACTGCAGCAGTGATGTCGATTTCAGGGGCATAGTTGTTTCCTTGAGATCTCCCTCCACCCATTACCTTGAAGGCACTCATCACTTCCCTCCTCTGTTCTCAATCTCGCATCATCTCTTTTTCTTGGTCTGCTCTCTCTTAAGGTAGAAACTAGTAGCTCCTTTAGAAAGGGGACATTGGAGGTAAATTTTTGAGAACTTCAAATAAGAAAATATCTTTTAATCTACTCTGGCAGGTGGTAGATAGTTCGAAGATAAAATACTAAGTTGGGATTAATTTTTCTTTGACATTGTAAAAGCCTTGTTCCATCGTCTTGTTCCTTTGTTACTATTGAGGAAGGTTTTTGAATCCCTGATTCTTTGTATAATTTGATTTTTTATTTTCTTCTCCAGAAGATCTTAGAATTGTCTTTGTCCCTGCCAATCTGAAATTTCACAACTGTGTTCTTTTACGTGGATAAATTTCATTCTATCATGCTGTCTCATTTCCATCTGGCTTTTCAAGTTCCATTATGATAATTGTTCTAAAATATTTAATTGGGATATCTGCTCTTTAATTTTTTGGGTTCTTACTTTTTAGAACACCCATTTCTCAGATATTTGATATCTTGGATTGCTCCTCTAATTTTCTATCTATTCTATGTCCACCTTTTTTTTCTTCCATGCTTTGCTTTCTGGGAGATTTCCTCAATATATTTTGTAGGCCTTTTTAAATAGATGGCTTAAAAAATTTTCTCCTATCATGTTCTCAATTTCTAAGAACTATTTGCAGTTCTCTAGATGTCCTATTTTATAGCACCCTATTCTTGTTTCATGAATGTAATGTAATGTCTTCTCTTACTGCTCTGCATATGTTCATTAATACTTTTTACTATGTTTTCTTCACCATGCATAGTGTCAGTGGCCTTCAGGTTTTTGTTCTGTTTTGTTTCTCTTTGTCCAATGGCAATGGTTGTCTGCTAATGACTAAATAGCAAACTGAGAAGTTGACTCTGTGATAAAATTTATCAACTTTAGATTTCCCTGGAAGGGGATCCCAGTAAACTATCTGTGGGGATGGTCAGATTCCTGCATGAAAGATAAGGGTCTGGTTGCCAAAGATACCAGAGCCCAGTGAGGATCAAGGGCCAAGGATTTCAGCGTTAGATATTCATTATGTAAGCCACTTCTTCATCCTTCTTTTTTTTGTGTGTGTTGTTGTTGTTGTTGTTGTTTTTCTGATAACTGTGCTCTACCCTGTGCTTGTAACCCCCATCAGGGTCTCTCCGTTTTACTTTCTTTTTTTTTTTTTAAAGATTTTATTTATTCATTTGAGAGAGAGAATGAGAGAGAGAGTACATGAGAGGGGGGAAGGTCAGAGGGAGAAGCAGGGAGCCCGATGTGGGACTTGATCCCGGGACTCCAGGATCATGACCTGAGCCGAAGGCAGTCACTCAACCAACTGAGCCACCCAGGCGCCCTCTCAGTTTTACTTTCTGCCCAAAACAAACTTCCAGGTTTTGTTGAAAGTGTAAAAAGGAAGATGTGCAAATGCATGTAGTCATGGGGAATGAGGTAGGGTCTGACTGCTTCTCAAGAGGTTCTCACTAATTCTCATCTCTGTCCTCACTCTTCAGCTCCAGCCCCACGAGTTCCCAGTGATTCCTGTTCATGTGCCTTTCAAGGATTATTCTATCTCAGCTTACCACTATTCATTTCTTGGTCTGCCAAATCAGATACCACATGCATGATCAGTTCCAAGCTTCCAGTTGTTGCCATTGTCTCTAATCTGTTCTTCTGCCCTTGTACCTTAAGATTTGGGGCATTGTTGTTGTAGTGAGAATTTGGGGAGGAAAACTATTTGCATGGCCATCATCAGTAACGGGACAAGCTGAAACAGGATGCAATGGAGAAAACACCCATCGTTTTTCTAATACTATGGCTAAAGATGTATAACCTGAATCTAATATCGGTAAATTATCTAATAAACTGAAATTGAGCACTGTTCTACAAAATAACTATCTTGTAATCTTGAAGAGTGCCAAGAACATGAAAATAAAGGTAAAACTGAGAAACTATTGTAAATATGTGGCAACTAAATGTAAAAAATATTATTCTGGACTGTATCCATTTGCTATAAGTGACGTTACCAGGATAACTGGTCAAACTTGAATAGACTACCAGGATTAGGTAGTAGCATTTTACTGATGTTAATTTCCTGATTTTGATGGTTGTATTGTCATTATGCAACAGAGTGTCCTAGTTTGTAGGAAATACACAGTTAAGTATTTGAAAGTAATTGACATCAGGTCAGCAACTTATTTCTTAATAATTCAGGGGAAAAAAGAGATCTTTGTATTATACTTAAATTTTTCTATAAGTTCAATATTGACTGATAACAGAAATAATAAAAATACATATATGTATATTTAACCTATTGTTTAATCTGGAAATCCAAGCTGAAGCTTTCCTCATTATTGGATTTTGTACACAATGATATCTGCAGTTGTTCTAAATGTAATTTATTATCAGAGAGTGTAATTGTCAAGCTTTCCTTGTCTTTCATCTCTTAGAGCTTAACGTTATTCTATTACATTTCTCTCTCTCTCTGGAAGAGCCTTATCCTGCTAAGTTTCCTGGCTTCAAAGTGCCATAGGAAGTGCTATCTTCGGAACAATAACATCATGTCCTATATTATTTTGAGATCAGTTTCTTGGTGATGCCTTATTAAAAACATTATCGTACATCTTTATCTCTTCAAGGATCTGACATTTCACTTTTTTATGGTGAAAATCAATTTTGTATACATTAAGTAGAGAGAGCAAACAATGGCCCAAAATAAGAGAGAAGTTTATTTTAGGAAAAAAAAATGTTTTGTTGTTGTTGTTGTTAATGATGTTGTCATTGTTTTGGGGGGCAAATTGTATTCTATATTTGGAGGTGCAGGTCTAAGTTGGCAAGTATGTGTTGACTTAATTCTCAAAGATCTATTAGAATTGTTTCAGTCTAAGAAATTTAAAAATGGATTAAGATCATAAAAAAAAAGGCCAAACAGACACGTAGCTGGCTGATCTCCAGGGTGTAAGGAATTAGGAAGAGAATATGTTTATTGGGTAAAAACTATGTGCTGATCATCATGTAGAATGTCAAACAACCTTGTAAATATTACCATCTCCATCTTAAAAGTGGAGAAACAAATTCAGAGAAGTTAAGTAACTTACTTGAGTTCTTTTTTAGCTGGTACAGGATAAAGGGGTAATTGAAACTTAGGTTTATGAGTCTCCACTTTGTGTTATTTTCAGTATACCTTGAAATTGTCCTGGACTGAAGGAAATGAAATTTTACCGTACAGTATAAGTTCCACACAATACCTGGTAGTGAGTGGGATATGTTCCCCAACAGTGGAAACAAATCCCTTGATATGTAATTGAAGCCATACCCTTTGAAAAATGGAGAGAAAACAGTAGAGTTAGCCACTTAAAACAAAAAGCATTCATTTAACTGAATAACTTAGTGAGCCTTAATTGACTATTTGGAATGGGTAAAAGGCAATGTAATGAAGATTTGTGTCCTTTCTTTTTAGTAAGATAAGTGTTCAAAATGCAAGAATACAAACATTAAAGATAGATATATTTTAAACTTTATATTGATATTATATATTACTTGAATCCTAAAAACACTGGGCACCAAAAGGGGATGTAAACTCCAGTATGAAAGGAATTTCTTGATATGTAAACCAAAATTAAATCTCAAAGTCCTATTTAGTTTACAAAAACTTAACTCTTTTTTTTTTTTTTTAATCCTTGGCTTTCTTAAGCTAAATAATACAATTTTTTGTTTGGTGTTTTCTTGCACTGCTGTAATTGAATTGAGGTATCCAAGTATTATCTCCTGACTACTTACAAAGAATCTGGATAGCCTTCATTTTCTTCAAACTTTGAAAATAATTATAAAAATAGATAAAATCAAAACTTTTACAAGTTATGGTTGTAGCAGAAATTATGAAACAGAGCTTGTCACACATTAGACAATATATAATTTTATTTGAATGACTGAATAATCACTGTAGGACAGCTCTGACTTCTACTGAACAAACACATTTCATCCTTAGTTCATGTAAGCAATGGTGGAAGAATAAAGCCATACTCAATCCCAGTTGGCCTATAACTGGTATTTTCATTTCCAGGAGGACTATGCTCTTACATTCTTGGCTCTGAAGCCAGCATAAATCATGCTCCCTGTGATGGAAAGATGATTTTGGCTATTTCACCCAGTCTTGGGGCCACCTTGTCTGGGCTAAAAGCTTATCCTCCTTCTCATTAACATGTTACCATCACCAACAGACTTCATCTTCTCAGGAGAAAAATAGGCATCAATTTCCCTTCCAGGTCAAAGGATAGTTGTGGATTTCAGTGTTTCTTTATTTAAACACTCTTGAACTTTTTATTAGAGAATTCCTATGGTTTGGGTTTGCAATGAGGTAGGATAGTTTTTACTTTTGGTTGGTGTACTATCTAGGTTATCTAGGGCTGTCATTACAAATACCACAGACTGAGTGGCTGGAACAACAGTTTTGTTTCTCACAGTTCAGAAGGCTTGAGGTCCAAGATCAAGGTATCTGCAGGTTTCATTTCTTCTGAGGCTTTTCTCGTTGGCTTTCCGATATCACCTTCTTGCTATGTCTTCTCGTGGTCTTTTCTTTTTGTGCATGTCCTTCTGATGTATTTCTCTCTGTGTGTCCAAATCTTTCCTTACAAAGACACCAGTCAGATTGGACTAAGGCCCACCCTGAAGAGCTCATTTTAACTTAATCATACCTTTAAAACTTACTTCCAAATACAGTTACATTTTGAGGTACTAGGGGTTATGATGTCAACATATGTGTTTTAGGGAACACTAAAAAGGGGATCTTGCATCACACACAAGAGTGGTATTTAATCTAGAAGTTGACCAAAACTAATCCATCTCCTCCTAGCTCCAATTCTGATAAGATTAAAGAAAGGAGCCCATCAGAAGGCAGTGTGGAGAAATCAGGAGTTGGGCTATAAGGTAAAGAGAGATTTATATAATCTCATTTAAAACCAGATATACACTAAAATGAATTAAAGCTGTGGCCCATGATGGCATCTAGATGATCAGCCTCCACCCTTGCTGCCTAGCAGAGAAAAGTGTAAATTCTCTTTGGGAAAAACAAAATAATACAAAAATACATTATCTGCTTTAGTCTCTATTGTTCCTTTATACAAAGTATTTTACATAAATTAAAAAATTATAAGATTTACAAACAATCAAGAAAAGAGACCATCAATTGAGGCAGGCTTGTGGATTACCTTGATTTTGGAATAAACAGATAATGAATTTTAAAATAATTATTATGAAGTAGTTAAAACATTTACAGGAAAGATGGATAACATGGATGAATAGAAGGAGAATTTGAGCAGAGAAATGACAACTCTAATATTAAGCCAAATGGAAAGTCTAGAACTGAAAATTGAAATCTATGAAAGGAAGAATTCATTGGATAGAATTTAATATGATTCTGGACAGCAGAAGAAAAAAACAGAAACTCAGAGACAGGTCAATAGAAAGTCAGAATAAATATAGAGAGACTACAACTAGCCACATTGAAGCAAAACTCCTGAAAACTGAAGAAAGAGAGAAAAATTATAAAATTATCTACAACAAGAAGTGACATCATATCTAGATGAACAATAATAAGAATGTCAGCTGGCTTCTGACAAGAAAACTATGGAAGCCAGAAGACAGTACACAGAAAAAAAAAAAATCGTCAACTTGTAATACTACATCTAATGAAGGTAGGTAAAATAGAAACATTTTCACACCGAAAAAACCTAAGACAAGTTCTTGCCAAGAGATGTGCATTACAGGAAATGCTAAAAGAAGATAACTAGAATAAAAGTATATAGCACCAGAAGAAAACCAAGATCTCCAGGAAGAAATGAAGAGTGTCAGAAATGGTGACTATGTTGGTAAATAGTTAAACTTTTAAAATAGACCACTGATTGTTTAAAGGTAAAATAATAAAGTGATGTGGAGTTTTAAAGAAGTGTAGAAATAAAATATAGGACAGTGATGCCAGAAAGAATGAAGAGTGTCAAGGAAAAGATATTATTCTGAAGGTCTTAGATAATACACAGGTGTTATAATTAAGGTAGAATGTGACAATGTAAGATGTTTACTGCAATCTCTAGAAAAACCATTAAAATTAGCACAACCAATAAAGCTAACAAATACATGACTAATCTTTAATCAAAGGGGGGTGGAGGAAGAAAGGAACTGAGAATAAGTGTGAAAGATAATGAACAAATAAATTGTAAGTTGAAGAACACATGAAATGTAAATGAACAAGCACTCCAATTAGAAGGCATAGATTTCAGGGGTGGATTTTAAAATACCCAGAAATATGTGTTTTATAATAGGAACATTTTAAATGTAAAGACATAAACATTGAAGGTAAATTATGGAAAAAGATAAACCATGGACACACTAATCATAAGAAAGCTATTTTAATATAGACTTTGAATAAGTAATACTATCATAAAAATTAACTTCCATAATGATAAAAGCGAAATATACCAAGAAAATACAAGAATTCTAAGCCTGTATGAATCGAATAACATATTTTTATAATAAATAAGTCAGTATTTGATAGAACTAAAGAAGAAATATGCAAATTCACAGTCCCACTTGAAACACTCATAACTCAATAATAGGCAGGCAAAAAATCTTGGTCACATAGCACTTTTAACCAAGTTGACCTAACTAACATTAGTAGAACACTTGACATCCAGAATCCACAGTCTTTTCAATCACTCACGGAACATGTGACAAAGTAAACTTATGTTGGGTCATAAAGCAGATCTCAAATATCAAAGAATTGAAGCATGCAGAAATGTATTCTGGGACCAATGAAATTAAATTAAAAATCAGTAACAAAAAGAGAACTAGAAAGTTCCCAAATACTTGAAAATTAAAAACCTCACTTCTAAATAATCCATGGGTCAAAGAAGAAATCTTAAGAAGAATTAGAAAAAAAATTTAGACAGATGGTAATGAAAACACAACATTTTATAATTTGTTTCATATAGTTAAACCAGTGCTTGGTAAAAAGTTTGTAACTTTAAGTATGTATATTAGAGAAGAATATAAATCCAAAATCAGTGACCTGAGCTTTTACTTCATGGGTCTAGAAAAAAAGCAAGTTAAATGCAAATAAGTAGCGAGAAGAAAATAATAAGAGCAAAAAACATTATGCTTAAATAAAAATAGAGATGAACAAGAGAGAAAATTAAAAACAACAAAAACAAAGCTGAGTCTTTGAAAAGATGAATAGTATTGATAAACCTCCAGTAGAAGCGATCAAGAAAGAGAGGGGAAGAAAGTGAGAACATAAGTACCATTTTCCAGACTGGAAGAGCGAATATAGATGGTCCAGATTTTTAAAAGATAATAAGGAGTGATTATGAACAACTTCATAACAATAACCTCAATGATTAGATTAAATGAGAAAATTCTTTGGATCCATTATATCAACTGAACACTAAAAGAAATGGAAACTTTGAATAGAGTTATATGTTGTAAAGATAATTGCATTTGCCAAGAACAAATCATTCACTGAATCTCTTCTCTAGGTCTAGGTAACTTGTTAGTGAAGTCTTTACCCAACATTAAAAAAATAATAATAATAAAATATCACCAATAAACATTTTCAGAGATAAAAGTGGAAATACTTTCCATCTGTGAGACCAGAATAACCCTGACACCAAAACCTGAGTAGAATATATAAGAAAAGAACATTATAGGTCAATAACTTTATGATCATAGATGCAAAAATCCCTTAAAAATCCAGCAACATAAAAAGGGTACTGCCTTATGAACAAGTGAAATTTATTTCATACAAGAAAGATTTTTTTGTTGTTTTGGTTTTTCCCAATTTTTCTTTTTAACGTTCCAAAATCAATTGGTTCAAATCACAACACACACATACTCCCACGTACACCAGAATAAATGAGGATAAATGTTCAGTTCAATAAATGCAAAAGATATTTTACAAATTTTAACACCCATTTATGATGAAAAATTCTCAGTACAGTGTAAATACATGGGAACACCCTTACTCTGATAAGGTGTACCTACAAAACCTATAGCTAGTATCACACTTAATATGGAAATACTGAACATGTTTTTCCCTAAGATCTTGAACAAGTCAAAGGTGTCTACTTTCACTGGTTGTGTTAAAATTGGGCTAGAGGTATAAGCCAGTTTAATAAAGAAAGTAAAATAATAGGCACAGAAATTAAAGAGGATGAAATAAAATTGTATTTATTTGCAGACTATATAGTTGGATATGTATAAAATCATCAAAAGTAATCCTCTAACAAAACACTATAATAAGTGAACTTCACAAAGTTCTAGGCTACAAGTTCAATAGAAAACATGTTTCTATATATTATCAATAATCAACTGGAAAATGAATGTTTGAATACAAAACCATTTACTATAGCAAAAAAAATCAGATTCTAGGAAAAATACAATGAGAGATATTACATTTCTACACTGAAAACTATAAAATATTACTGAGAAAAATTAATGAAGAGTTAAATATTGCGACCATGTCAGTTTGATTCAACATAATTTCCAAAAAATCCCAGCAGTCCCTGTAGAAATTGATATATTGATTTTTAAAACTTATGTATAATTCCAAAGGATCTAGGTAGACAAGAAAACTTTAAAGATAAAGAACAAAGTTGGATTTGTTCCACCTTATTTACTGTATGATTCCATTTAAAAATGGGGGGAAAAGTAAGAAAGAAGAATGGTTGCTTAGAGGGAGAATTTTCTGGAAAGAAAAAGAAGGACTATTGTGGGATGAACCACACCCATTTTCAGTCTAGTCCAACTGAAATCAACCTTTTATTCCTGTCTTGGATTAATCCAATAATTTAAAATGAATCAAGGAAATATTGAACAATCACAAGGTATTAATCAAAAGACAGGTTTTGAATGGAATCCTTGTTCAAAACATATTCCTTGATTATTTTTCTTTGCACTGACTTGACCCTTTTGAATCTTCTTTCAAGATGAAGGAGTAATGTTTCTCTAACTTTCTGATCCTCTTCTTCAGCTGATAGCTTCTAAAGCAAAAAAGGCCTTGGTGAATTTTCCTGATGAAGTCTCAAGTGAAGATGCGTTTCATATTGAGCTGAGTGCTGCTAGCGACAAATTGTCACTGAATGCAGTATCTAGAATAGTTATTATTCAGTATCCCCTCAAAGGTCAAATTAACTTACTAAATGTTTACAAATAGCTACATGTACCTCCTTAGCAAATAGTGGGGAGGAACATGAAGACTTTCTGAAAGAGAAGGTGGTTTTAAGGTTGAGAGGGTCCTGGCAGATCACAGGTGGAACCATTAGACTTTAGAGTAAGGGCAGGGAAGTAGACATTTATTTTTAGCAAAAATTATATTTGATATTAATAGCTAACCAAAACTTGTGGAGTGTCCTGAAGGACCTTTATAAATGTTTTGTTTTTATAAAAGAGTTTAACAGAGTTCAAATTTTATATTGGCCTACAGAGACAGAAAACTTCCTTGGTAACCTTCCATTATTTGATATGTCTCATTGGTGGTGGTCAGACGCTATACATCACCGCTGACACTCATGCCTGGCCTGAGCCTATCTGTAGCGACATCTCTAAATCATAGCAATTGGGTTCTTTGTGTTTTCCATCACAAATCTTGTATGAGAGGAACAGAATTCTCTTACTTTCCACTCATGTCTTCCTTTTGGCCATTCTTCTTTCACATTAGACTAGATAACTGTCTCAAGACATTGTTTGGAAATTATATATATTTTTTGGTCAGGAAATATTTACTTGTGTCATAGGCAATCAGCTCTTTTATTCCTTCCCTGTTGCTCTTCTTTTTAAAAGCTATCCAGGCCTATGTTTTAAATTAAGGATCATGTCTAAATATCGTGATCAGCTCTCTGTTTCATTTTTTTTCATGGAGAATTAACATTGCTGATATGAATTCTAGCGATAAAGTTAAAGGAAATAACCAAATGAAAAGCCTCAAACACTCCTTATCTTGGATTCTGAATAATAAAATCGTTTGACAAATCCCATCTAATAAATTCATGTCCCGATTATGTGCTCAGTGAATTCCAAGAAGTATAATCCATTATAATAGATGCCAAATGAGTGTTAGAGATGGTATGTGCTGTAGTATGATTTCAGTTTTGCATTTTAAATGCCTCCCAATTTGTGTTCCCGAGTACTTTTCTCTGTCAGTACCTTGTCTATAATTAAGACTAGGAAAAGTACCTGTCAGACAAGAGTCAAGGTGGGGAAAATTCAACCCTTTTCTTGGACGTCATGTAAGAAGAGGGACAGAGGTAGGGCAGAAAAGTCAAATAATAATGCCTCCAGGAGAAGCCCCTAAAGGCCATGTGCAGTATGGCACAGGAACTGATAATTCAGGGTCAGGATGTTGTTGCCTCTGAGCCTGAGATAGGGCTGCTGATTTCTTCACGGCCTATGCAGAGAAGTCATGGAACTTAAAATTTACTGACTCCCTGGTGAGAAGGTGCAGAGAGCTACAGACTACAGACCAATAAGAGCCTAGGTTAAGGACAAAGAAAGTTCTACTTGTAAGAATTTGCAAGCGGACAATCAATTGGCCAGGACCACAGAATCCATCAATGGCCGCCAAAAAAGACCTCAAAAGCCAGTCCCGACCGGTTACCTCCCAGTGCTCACCATTCCAAAGAGTAAGCTAGACCGGTAGCTGCACAGTACCCTTCAGAGAGGATCCAGAGAAGGCCAATGGGAGCAAAATCTGTGTCTACGTTTCACTCCCTGCCACATGTAACCTTAACCCTACCTCCCCCACATAGCCAGACATCATCTGGAGAGGACAGGGGGAAAAGACTGAAAGAGAGGCACAGATTAGCCAGAAGACATTGAAATACTACACACTGGCAAGTCTTAACCTTTTTATTATTTGGTGGGCTAGGGACTATTGAGAGATCAGGACAGTTCTATGAAATAAACAAAACTGCATTTTCTTTGGACAGCTAAGTGTAGCATGAGGGAATTTAATGGCATATCTGTATATAAAGAGAAAACAAAAAACATACCCAAACTGGAAAGCAATTGTTTGTGTTATGAGTATTTGGCCTGAGACTATGAGTATTTGGCCTGCAGGTCAGTAGGGTTTTCCTTAAATTTTTTTTCTAGCGAGAAGCAGTGCAGCATGTAGTTAGGGATGGCATGGGCTCTGGAACTTCCTCATCTGTAAAGTGAGGGTGAAAATGGTGTCTGCTTCATAGTGTTGTTTTGAAAATTAGAGAAGTTAAGGTGTATGGAATACGAAATGCAGAAGCTCATAGTAAGCTATTGTCAATAAATGTTAGCTATTGTCACTTAGACACATAAACAAAATAAGTGCTCTAGAAGTTTAGGTGACCATGGGATCACTACAGAGTAGAATGATCTAGGAGGAAGACTTCCTCAGGAAGCTGGAGCTGTACTTTATGGAGAAGAAGATCCATAGGAGAGGAGGTCCTTCCACTCAGTTGAGAGCTAAGACATGAGCTGCAGTAAACAAATGGTCTTTAAAAAAAGAAAGAAAAAAAAAGCCATCATAGTTGCCTAGGTCTTCAGCTACTTAGGGACACACTAGCTTCTGGAAGAATATTGTTTTTTTTTTTTTCCACCCATTTGTTCCCAGAGGCTCCCAAAGTATAATTCCCATGATATTCCACCCAATCAACAGGGGGTCTGGGAAATTATACCTCTGAATGGTAAGAGTCAGGCTGGATTTGTCCTATGTCATCCTAGGCCTTGTGGTAACAGCCAGTTTCCCCATCCCTAGATTTTGTGGTTTTCACTGTATCCCCCCAACCTGGAATCCTATCCTCGTGTGTATGCCAACAGGGCATGTCCACAGGCAACCACAAGATCATCTTTTCTGACAATTCAAGGCATGCATAAAAAGATTAGGAACAAAAATGGAATAAATACATTAAAAATAAGGTTAGGAAGAAAGGGATCTCTGTTGTCTCATGTTTTTTCTGCATCATTTTTAGTCCTTCAAATTATATGCTGGCACATCATAATGAATGTTTATTGAAGGAGTGGATGAAGGCGTAGAGAAGTTCTTGTGAATCTAGTATATTAACTAGTCTTTATATTCTGTGCAGCTTACCTTCATGAATACATACA
This sequence comes from Callorhinus ursinus, assembly GCF_003265705.2. NCBI lineage: Eukaryota > Metazoa > Chordata > Mammalia > Carnivora > Otariidae > Callorhinus > Callorhinus ursinus. Next base: position 8,787,874 of record NW_027397064.1, read on the forward strand.
GTGGGCAAGGTTAATAAGGTACACAGAGTTCTGAACTTCAAAGTTCTTTCAGTTTGCTCTGCTTTGATCTTGCCCCTTTAAATGGAGGTCATCCGCACTTGCAGTGAGCTCTCTTTCTCTGGGATTCAAGCAGATGACCTTGCCATTAACTCTCCTGTTCTGCTGCTCCTTGAGTTCATCATCCCATCTGTCCAGGAATCTTTGGGGCATACTCTGGCTCCTGATTCACACCTGTTTCATGATCTTTTGGGACCTATTCACCTCAAATATTGACCTTACTTCCCCTGTGCTCAACTGCTGACTTTCAATGAACACCTCTATTGAACTAATGAGGAAAGAATGGAGGTAGTCATGAAAGACAATTTTGCATCAGTGCAGCCTTCTGAAGCCTTATTGACAAGAGGATTTTGGGAAAAGCAGAGAAAAGTGTTTAGAGACAGGAAGAGATGGTGAGTTATAAAGAGAGAGAGAAAAAATCATGGCATGATTTCTCCCCTCTTGTCATATTTCGTGAATCTTCTGATACGCATTAACTCATTTCACAATATTTGTGTGAATTAAGCACTGTCATAACTACTTTATAAAGGAAGACACTTAGGTTCAGTGAGCTTAAATGATTGTCTAAGATTCCAGGACAACCATATAGTAGATGCAGATTTTATTTCTGCATTTGAGTTGAGTTGACCAGTTGGCTCTAAGTCAGCTACTCTACCAGGCATACAAAGGGAGTGAGCGGCTTATATTCCTATTCCAGACTTAATTTGAATATACTCTCTACCAATTCAGAGACGAATAGGGATGTATTGGAAAGAGTTAGGGAACCTGATTTCCTCTTTAGGCTCCCCGTCTCTAGAATACTTAGTCTTATCACTTTACTTTTTCCTTTTAGTAGGAGAATTCTGTAGTCTGTGACATGACTGCCCTGGACTTTCTTATCTCCAAAACCTCTTCCTGTTCTAACAATCCAACATTCATTAAACATGATGTCCAATAAAAGTTGTATGTGAAAGAGCCAATAGACAAAGCAGGGGAAGGGCTCATCTCCAGGGCTGTGAAAGACTTCCTTGTAGTTCTAACATCGTCAAGATGCTAATAAACATCAGAAATCCTTAAATAATAATGAAACCCATGAGAGGCGAGTGACTTGTCCCAGATGACACTCCAAATCAAAGGAATGACTTGGCATACAACCCAAGTCGGAATTCAGAATCCTGCTGTAACCGCTGGAACTTACTACCACTGATATATTAGCCATCAAAATAAAGCAGCTGGAATCTATTGATATTTGGACTCTGTTTGGAATTCCTTTGTTTCTGATGTATTCTAAAAGTATTTTTTGAAAGCTCTCTTAATAATGCAGGACATAGAAAATGTTTTCTGTGGGCTGTTTGTAAATGTGGGTTATACGATACACATCTGTAAGCTGCACGATGAAGTATTTTGTATTGTATGCTCCATATTTATCATCTTCTCAATCTGTTTTGGAAGAAAGGACTGTGCATTAGGGTCTCGTGCGTTTGCTTGGTGGTGTTCAGCTTGTTTAAATTATTAGATGTTTTTACTAAATTATAATTATCTCTTATTAAGGCCAAAGCAAAATTTGGCTTGCAGCAAGCATCATCTGGCTGGTGAATCATGAGGACATGATTTTGATTCAACAGATTACAGAGAAGACATTCATTTATGGTCATCATAACTAACTAACACTTTTGGGATTTCATAATCGCATTGATAAGTTAAGATTTGCAACAACTAATGAGGTGTTGATTTAACCAAACTTTATGTAAAAGACTTATTCTAACTCCAAGATATACTTGCTTAAAAATCTAATGGTTTTAGAGATCCTAGCAGGGGAATGAATTCACTCACATCCTCAGCTGAGGAACAGTTTTTTAACTGAGGGTTGTTTGTTTGTTCAATGAAGAACAGCTTTGTGGTATATAAATAGTATAGTGAGGAAGAGAGACAAAATCCCCTCAGGTGAGCTCAACTAGCCAACTCAGTCCTGGCAGTGAATGGAGAATTGATTCCTTGCCTTTGAGTCAACTCTCGTGCAAACGTGTACATGAGAAGGACTTTGGTCTTGTTATGTTGTCTTTAGCTCATGCATTCAGTAGATACATCCCCGGAACAAACTCTAGGTAAGGTATGGCAGTAGAGACATGAAAGAAGATCGTGCCCTGTTTCCAGGAGGTAAGATGACCACGACTCCAGTGGGAAGCAAGAATGAAAAGGGCCAAATGAGATAGAGGAGAAGTCTCAGGACCACAGTCATCACAAGTCAGAAGTGTCAAGCAAAATGTTTTTCAATTAGCTCACAGATCTCTATTCCTTTACAAGCACCTAGTCTAGCTCAAAAATAAAACACTTCTGGGACATAATCGCAGGTAAAAATTCAGTTTCAAGACCTGTTTTTCCCAGTCTGGAATCAGTCCACTCACTGCTCGATTCCCAGCTCTCTCAATCTTGTGCTGTTTTTCCCGGGTGCCTGCAGGCACTGTAGTCCATCTCGCATGGCCCAGAAGGCACTTGATTTTCACCTTTGGCACGGGGCATGTTAATGACCTTCTGGCACTCAGCCGTGCTCCTATCAGCCTCCTGGGTAAGCGCTGCTTCAGAGGATGAATTGCTTCCATTTCTCATCCGCAGCAGAGTCAACATGACACCGATCCTCTTGTCCTTCTAATGCAGTCCTTCTCCATCTTGATAGTGGGGGTGGGCACTCAGCCTCCCCCCACCACCCCAGGGTTTGGGCTTTTCACAAAAGGAGACCAAAGTCTCCTTTATGGAGAGTTGCAAGTTGGGTTTAGGAGGGGGACTGAAGTTGGAAATGACCTGTATCTCTATCCTCAAGGCATCACCTTAATGTAGGTTCAGTCAATTTCAGCCTTTGGCCCAGGATTTTGCATCAGAATCTAGTGAAGAAAACACATAAATCTGAGGAAGCAGGAGCTCTAGTAACATTTGTGGCCAAGAGCCATTGTGGCAGTGGTGCCCATGGGGGAGGCCATGCTCAGTGCCTGCAGCATGGTGAGGCTCAGGGTGGTAGCCATGGTGACCAAACAGGCTGGTTGCATGGAGTGAATGAGGCTGTGCTTGGTCTGCCTGCTCTTCCTTTGCTCTTGCTCATTTTCCAAACCCATTTCTTTAGCTCTCCCAGTGATTCTAGGTTTTCACACAGTCTTATTGCTTCAATTGACCAGTTATTTCCTATTATTTGCAAAAAATGGTCAGTAAATTTCCGCACTCATTCTTTTGAGATTTGTACTGATATTTTATTCCATTATTTATGATTTATCTGTTTACTTTTTAAACTTTTAAATTTTAGAATGATTTGGAGTTTATTTGGAAATGACAAATGAGGTAGGGACTCCAGCTTCTTTTTTTCCTTTTTTAAATCCTAAATAGCTAGACATTGTCCCACCTTCCCTTACCAAACATTCTATTTTTTTCCCACTGATTTTAAATGCAAATTTAAACATATAAAATCCCAGATGTGCTTCTCTACTCAATTCTGTTTTGCTGATTGCTCTGTGTATTCTTGTAAAAATATCTAAATTTTAATTTCTATAGCTTTCTAATTCATTTTAATAAAGATTAGTACCAGGTACCCCCTCAATCACTCACTTTTAGAATTCTTCAAGTTATTCTTCTCAACTTACTTTTCTCAATAAACCTCAATATCATGTTCCTAAATCCTTTATGAATTCATGTAGCTATTTGTATTGAATTGCATTCTTTTCATAGATTAAAATAATGAAGATTTGAAGAATTGACATCTTTATAAATGCTGAGTCTTTCTATTTAAGAACAAGATAAGCCTTTTCATATTCTTTTGTAAAGGAAAACATTCTTCTCCCTTTCTTTCTCTACCCTCCCTTTTTCTGATTATAACAATAGACTCATGGATTTAAAAAAAAAAATTTGTGTTGTTGTAATCCATCACTGTCATTCTGTTTCATGCTCATCTCTTCCTCCATTTGGCCAGTAAGAGCCCCTGCTAGCCAGTTTCTGTGTCCTTTTGACATGGTTCCATTAATCTCTGAACATTGACCCCATTAATCCTTCAGGCTGCATTCTTACTATGGGTGGGAAGTTGAATTATGTATGATTACATTGTTGAATGGGATAAAATGAAATTGGCTCCTCATGTCACCTTACCTTATATAATACTAATCTAATACCTATGCACATCTCTCAAAATTATTTTATTCTATTCTGCCCCAAGAGCTCCACCCTATTATGGGCTCGGGTTTAGTTCTCTCTTACTATGATTCACTATATCTGAAACATTCAACCATAATACTAACCGTCCATTTTAAAGAGCTTTATGGCTCCTCCTCCAAACCCTGAAGTGACTATTGTTTCTGGTTCATTTTAAAAATTAAAGAATGCACACCATGATTTAAAAATCTATTCATGTAGAAAGACTTTTGATGAAAAGCAGCCATAAACTGCCCCATTCTTTCCCACCCCCAGTTCTGTCCAAAGCAAATTAATAGAGTCTCTTTCTAATAATTAAGAAAGTTACTCCCATCTCCAAATATGTGTTTAATGCTGCTTCTTTATCAATTTTAGAAGTTCTCTCTTTGCTTTTTGCTTTGAGAGAAAGGATCAAGCGAATGTGAACCACTCTCTCCTCCTCCTTCCTTTTCTCAGGGTAGGGGTAGAACTAATCCAAATCTCCGTTGGATAAATGTGTAACTTTAAGCAGTATATTTGCATTAGTTTGCTAGGACTTCCATAACAAAGTACTACAAACTGGATGACTTAAGCAACAGCAGTGTACTGTCAGGAGTTCTGGAGACTAGAAGTCCAAAACCATGGTGTCGGCAGGGCTGGTTCCTCCTGAGGACTGTGAGGGAAGGAGGGTCTGTTCTAGGCATGACTCTTTGGCTTAGAGATGACCCTCTTTTCCCTGTGTTTTTTCACTTTATCTTCCCTCTCTCCATATCTGTCTTTGTGTTGAAATAACCCCCTTTTATAAGGACACTGGTCATATTGGATTAGGCCCACCCCAATGGTCCCATTTTAATTTAATTATTTCAGTAAAAACCATACCTCCAAATAAGGTCACATTCTAAGGTCCTGAGGGTGGTGGTGGGGGCACAATTCAACTCTTAACAATGATTATATCTTTATTTTCCATTCCATCAAGATTAGAAATTCTCTCTGGACTTTCCACTCCAAGATGACACTATTAACATCCCCGCCCTTCTCTTAAATTGATCTAAACCTTCCATATCTCACCATCTGTGCTCTGTACTCTGCTTTTAAATTGCCAAGGGTGATCAAATTTATACCTTGTTCTATAAACATATTTAAGCCTTCCATGTTATGTCTATAACTGCACTCCAAAATTTGGAATTCCATAAACAGTATTTTTATTATGATGATTGTATACATGTTACTCACTGTGGAACTAGGTAATGTACTATAATTACATTTCTTTTTTGGGGCTTTTTAATTTTTTAATTGATTTTGTATTATCTGCCTTTACTACCTTCTGATGTGTTCTAGAGGTCTTTCAGTATAACATCACTAAGAGTACACAGGGATTAAGCTGCCTGGGTTAAACTCTCAGCTTTACCATATACTAACTATGCAATCTTGGGCTATTTGTTTAACTTTTTATTTCAATACAACAATGACAGTAGTCACTGACTTCATCGGATTGAATGTGTTAATGCTTATACAGCTGTAAGTGCAGTATCTGGCATGCATGACACTCTTAATATGTTTTAGCTGGTATTATTATTAAAATAACCTTGCCCAGAGAGTATCAAATCTTAAAAATCTCCCTATTCTGGGCTGAATTGTGTCCCCCCAAATTTATATATTGAAGCCCTAACCTTCAATGGGACTGTATTTTGAGATAGGGCCCATACAGAGGTAATAAAAGTTAAATTAGATCATAAGGGTAGGGCCATCATTCCTTATAAGAAGAGGAAGAGATACCAGAGATTTCTCTCTCTACACACCCACAGAGAAGAAGCCATATGAGATGTACAGTAAGAAGGCAGTTATCTACAAGTCAGAAAGAGTGCCCTCACCAGAAACCAAATCTGCATGGCAGCTTGATCAAGTATATCTAGACTCTAGAGTGTGAGAAAAGACATTTGGTCTGTGGTGTTTTGTTAGGGCAGCCCCAGCTGACTGATACATTCCCTTTCCCTAGATTTCTGCCCATGGGAAGCCTCTAGCTCCCAGCTCCATGCTGGACACATTGTCCTCCCTGCTGGTGGCACAAGTGACATGGTGATATTTCTTGTCTTTGCCACATTGGAGCTATTGTTTCCCAGATCCCATCTTCCTTCTTTTTGGCTTCCTCTATAATTTTGCTGATGTATGACCCCATAGAGCTTCTTGAAGAAGGGTATTTTCAGGAAAAATTTTCTGAATCTTGAATGCTGAATATCTATTTTTTCCTTTATACTTTATTCATAGTTGGATGGATGAAGAATTTAAGATTGAAAATCATTTTTCCCTCAGAAAATTTCCTCAAATATTATTGATAAAATGTCTATTTCCCATTATTTGATGGGAAATTTTGTTTCTTGTTCATTTATTTGTTTGTTTTTGTTTCTTACTCTGGAAGCATTTAGACTCTCTTTTCAGTGCTCTTTTCTCACAATAATGTACATAGATTTCTGTATTTTTCATTTACTTTCTAGCCATTTAATATGTTCTATTAACCTAAAGGCATGTCATTCACAGGAGTCAGCTTATAGAGGCTCCTAGAGGTCAGATTTCGGGAAAAAAAATGAGTATATAAAGTAAATATAATAATAATGAAGGGCACCTGGGTGGCTCAGTCAGTTAAGCATCCAACACTTGATTTTGGCTCAGTTCATGATCTCAGGGCTGTGAGATAGAGCCCCATGTCGGGCTCTGGGCTCAGTGTGGAGTCTGCTTATCCCCCTCCCTCCCCTCTGCCCTTCCTCTCACTTGAGCTGCTTTCTCTCTCTCTGTCTCTCTCTTTCTCTAAAATAAATAAATCTTTAAAAAATAATAATGGATAACAATGTGACTAAAAAGTAATAAAGATCCACGAGTCCTTGATGATACCTGAAGAGAGAGAGAGAATGACAGACAATAAATGTAAAAGGAATGATAGGATTTGAAAACAACATTTTGCTACTCTCCATATGATGATTGATTCAGGCAAGCATTGTCAATGGATGCTAAAACCACTCACCGGATGGAAGGCAATTGTGAAACAGGATAGTCATAGTCTCAAAATGCCACCCCATTCATAATTATATCAGGGAAGATATATCTTCCCAATAGATATATCCAGTGTTCACCAGCTTCATCAAATACTCAGACTCAGCATCACCAATATTGGGAACAATATTTTGGATTTCTGAGACTTTGTATTATTGTCTGATCTTTCTTTTTCCTTGACACTGTTGTGGTTTTTTTTTTTTAATTTTTATAAATGTAGCCTTTCCTCCAATATCTCTGTGAACACTAATTAGAGTTATATTACATTTCTCTTCTATACATGAATAATCTCTTTCTCCAAGGGTATGCCTTATCCATGATAACATTGGTCTTTTTCTTGCTTCTCTTGCAGGTTTTACTCTAGTATCTTTTGGTAGCCAAGAATGGGTCGATAGCAAACCTTGAGCATTGTATACAAAAAGAGGCTTCTTAACCAAGTGAGCTTGTTTAGTGTGAGTACTGGAAGGGGAGATTAGTAGCTCATAGACTTTGAGAATCCTCCATATCTAGGGTCCAAGTTTTCTGCCAGGTTCTGCAAGGCAGGTTGCTTACCAACCTGGTTATAGCGTCCCTGCCTATTGTGTAAGCTATGGTTCCACCTAAACTACAAGTCAACACTCTTTCAGCAACTTTCCGCCTTCCAGAAAGTTTTGAGTCTTTTTATCTGCAGATGGCCTCTCTCTGGTGCTTTTTATTGTTATGGGCTTATTACAGCTTCTTTTCCTTCTCCACTGATATTTTTCAGTCAGTTTTTGTTGCTGTAACCACCAACCACATTAACCAAGTGGCTTGCAACAGAGATTTACTTTCCAGTTAGTTTGTCTGAGTGCTCTGGGTCAGCCACTGTTCTGCTTGACAATGCTGGTTCGGTTGGGGCCCCATGTCTTCTCATTATGGCACCCAGGGTGAAGGAGGAGCTTGTACCTAGGATATACTGTTCTTATAGAGAATAGGAACACAAGAGAGGCATTGTCAAACCACATAGGTCTACTGAAAGTCTCTGCTTGGAATGTGGCATTAAAACTTTGACTCGGGTACCATTGGCCAAAGGCAATCACACGGCCAAGCTGAAAGTCACAAGGGCAGTTAAACATACACCATCTGGAGGGAAGCATGGCCACAATGGGGCAGGGATAAATAATTGTGAACATATAAAATATAGCCTTTTACCATTGTGCTAGTGGAGGGAGGTAAAGAGTACTCAACCCATGATTCATATGATATTAGTCAAGTTACTTAATCTCTCTATGCCTCAGTTTCTTCATATGTAGAATGAGGATGAAAATACCATTTACATTAAAGAGTGGTCGCAAAGCTCAAATGGGCAATGAGGTAGAGTGCTTGGTTCAGTGCTGAGCACACAGTAAGCAATTAATAAGTGTTAGTGTTCGTGATTTAGACTGTGACCATGATTGTCGTGAACAGGAAAGTCTTTTGGGGGACCTTTAAATATTTCTTTGTAAGAGATGTTCTGCCAAAAGACCATGAATACATTTCAGTAGTGGAAAGCTATACTACTTGAAAAATGTATAAGGCATGTATGCATACCCACACTTATAAAACCACTCCACTTTTCATCACCCCTGCAATGACAGTGAGGAACACTCAAAAGATCTGGGAAATATGGAGATTTATGTCTATTTTCAGAACTTACAGTGATCAGCCTAAAATGATTCAAATTCAGAACCCCCAGCACTAGCAATAATTTTGCTTTTTTTGTTGATGTTGTATGGAACTTAAATATTAAACAAACTTGACAGTTTGGCAAGGAAGCAAAGCTTCATTCTGCATCTGGTTTCTCTGAACAAAAGTATGTAAAGGAAAAGGAATGTGATTATTTTTGCTCCATTGTTCTTGGAAAGATAATATCAAATAAATATTTGAGAGTTTAAAATGATTTTTCCCAGCTTGAGGATATATTTGTTCCTTTTCATTTCTTGCTTGCTTTTGTCAAGTAAAATTTATCTGTGGTATTCTAACAAGTTTACCATTTTTGGCATTTTTTTAATGTTATGTACCCAGATTATCTGAGTTTGAGATAAGTGTCTGAGAAAAGGTGTGTTCTTACCAATGCCTACTGCAAAATTCAAAAAAATCATGAACTTTACAAACTAAAGCTTCACACTTTCTCTAATTCCTGCTACAAAAGGAACAATGTGTTACTATTTTAAAATATTTAAAATATTTTATTAATTATAAATTTGGAATGCAAAAATACTTTTATGTAATAATAGTAAGAAATTTAAATGTGGAGTCACCCCAGGTTTGCTCATTCCTGACAAATGCTATTTTCTCTTGGTAAAGCGTGGTAAATTATTTGTAAATATTCTAAAATAATAATGAAACCAAATATTATTAGTCCTTAGCTTTGGAAGTCATTGTAGGCAGGGCTAAAATTGACATTCTTGGTATTTAAAACCCAGTAGATATTTCCCTAGGTTTGGAGAAAAGGGGATCTGAATAAACATATTCACTTCTAGCACGGGGGGAGAGAGAGTAGGCAATTTGAAAGAAACAAAAACCATAACCTAATTTAGAAATTCAACAAGTCCAGAAATTGTTTCATTCACTAAATATCCCCGGGGAAATGGCTATGAACATTTAATAATAGCAGAAACTACTTGCACTATGCAAATCATCAGGTCAAATCACAAATTCTGTGAACTTTGAATTTTCCCTGGAAATGATCAAGGGACCGAAAGCTCAGTGGCAATGAGCACCAGAACTTTCTGTCCCTAAACACGAAAGTGGGGGAGAGGTCAAGGATTATGCTTGGCCAGGGGCAACCCAACCATTTCTGGTCTTCATTGTGAACTGTCTTACTAAGTGACTTTCACACTTCATACCTCAGCTCCTGTGTCAAAGATGATCATTAATGATGGTTTAAATGATTGTAATGGTGATTTCAAATGTCCTGTGTGCTATGTAGTTTAATTTTTCTTGACAGATTTGAATTTTGTTTTATAAGAAAATCACAAAGGCATGTGACTCAAGAGTTTTACTGCATTCATAGGAATAGCTAGTGTGTGTCATCCCACACTGTCCATTGATGTCTCTAGTATGTACTTCTTGACATAAAATGTGCACATGGTTGCAAGCTTAGTCTGTCACAGGTATTTAAGCAAAGCTGAGTTACAACAGTGCTCTCATCACATTTTCTCATACACATATCCACTACTTCCCTCAAATGAGAAGATCCAGAGTTGGAGTAACCACAGTCAAGGAGATAACCAATTTTTACATTTTCCCTCAGCTTATAGGGACAGGGAAACACATTGGAGGTGGTTGTCGACATCTGGTAATTTGTAGGATCTTGAAACAATCACATTAGGCCCACAGCAGTATAATTGAATACAGACAGTGGCCTCTCAGTACATCACCATGCATCCTACTGCAGAGTATGCTTTGCAGAAGAGGATTCTGGCAACTTCTGTCCAGCCTGAAGCATTTTAGCTGCACTTGTCTCAGGGCTTTGGTAATGGTGACCAACAGGACGGGTGCTCTGGCTAAGGATGCGGGCAAAGAAGATAGAGCTACTGTACTTGAAGAATGTGAAATACAAAGTACTTCTTGGAATGGAAGAAAACAAAAGAAGCTTCTGGGTTTGTTTTACACCCTGCTGAGTCTACTTGAGAAATAGCCTGCTAGTCCATTGCATGGATCGTGGAGGACAAGGAAAGAGGCAGTGTGCTATGCTTGTAAAACACTTTCACATCCAACAGCCCAAGCCTCAGGTTAGCGCTGCTTCAGGTCACAAGCATTTGCTAAGTTCCGCTCTACTCGAACACAGTGCTAGGCTCAGAAGGGCACAATAAAGCATAGGCAGAACTTGACAATATCCAGTATGAAGCAAAAGGCCCTCTCACACACTGGTGGTGGGAACACGCATGGGTACACACTGTTGAGAGCGACTACAGCTGGCACAACAGAAAAGGGCCAGATACCCCATTTTTGAGATTTTAATCTAGAATACTTACTGCATAAATAACTGAGGAAACATGAACACGGATACTCATTTAAGCATTATTGGAATGTGTGTCCATTTGGGAACCGTTTATACATCTACTACTAGAAAATGAAAAAAAAAAAAAGACATAGCATTACTAGGTTTATAAGAAGCAGAATGGATAGACCTCAAAAACAGGAATCTGAGTTAAAAAGGAGTAAGATGCATAAAACAATATTTATGTAAAGAAAACTCTGACAAATCAACATTGAATAAATATTTGGGCAAAAGCATAAAAACTTGCTCTAAAAATGTCTATATTCATTTTTCTGGTTGTCTCTGAGGGTGGGAAGAAGTTGAATGGGATAAAATTTAAAAGCTTAGATTATTTTGGAAGGTTGTATTTATTTAAAAAATAATAGAACTTTAATACTTGATAATCCAGGGTCATAGTTCTGTGGTCGTATTTATAGCAGGCTTTGCACTCTTCTGTATTTTGTAAGCATTCATTGCTCCTGCCCTCACAGTACTTACAATTTAGGTTGGAAACTGCATTTAATATGCATGAAACAATTGGAGAATAATCAAATGGTAAACTCTGCTACAGAATTTCCCTATGCCGAAGCATTTCAGAGAAGAAAGAAGGGGACCCTGAGAGTCCCCATGATCCTTTCAGGGGTGCACAAATTCAAAACAATTTCCATAATAACACCGATGGCATTTTCTGTTTTTACTCTTATATCCTCACAAGTATACAGTGGAGATCTTTGGAAGATATATGATGTGGGATTTTGCAACAAATTGAATGCAGAATCAGATAAGAAAATCCAGCTGTCTTCTATTAAGCCAGACATTAAAGAGATTTGTGAAAATGTAAAACAATGCCATTCTCAGTAAAAATGGTTTTGATTTGGAAATATAGTCTTCTTTAATAAAAACATATAATGTTTACATTCACTTGTAATGATTTATTATTGTTATTTTAAAGGAAACATAAATATGTATTTTAAGATTTTCCCAGTTTTTATTTTCAAAAACAATAAATGAAAATGACTACAATCTATGTAAATGAACGCTCTTTGGATTGTCAATAATTCTTTTTTTTTAAGATTTTATTTATTTATTTGAGAGAGAGAGAATGAGAGACAGAGAGCACGAGAGGGAAGAGGGTCAGAGGGAGAAGCAGACTCCCTGCCGAGCAGGGAGCCCGATGTGGGACTCGATCCCGGGACTCCAGGATCATGACCTGAGCCGAAGGCAGTCGCTCAACCGACTGAGCCACCCAGGCGCCCTGGATTGTCAGTAATTCTTAAGAGTGTAAAGTGGTCCTGAGTAATAAGGTTTGAGAACTGCTTGGGCCAGATTATGGCTAGAAGTGATTCTGGAGGAAGTGGTATTAAATTTGTCAGAGGAAAGTAAAGAGTGCATTCAAATGGGGAGGGCAGCATCAGTAAAACGTTCTACATTGAGGAATCCAAGAATGAAATCAGATCAAATTTGAAAGTTAAGATAAGGAAAATATCAATAAAAAGAATTTTGCACCCGAAGGAGTAGCCTAGAACAAGAATTTTTGTAGTAATTATTCAGTAAATATTTGTTTTTGTTTTTTTTTAACTTCTCTGATAGGCGCTGGGACATCTGCAAAGAAGAAGTCTCATTCTCTGTCCTGCAAAAACTCATGGTTTAATGCATATATACAAAGTGATTAAAAAAAAGATTTATTTATTTATTTGAAAGAGAGAGGGTGTGCATGTGCGTGTAGGGAGAGGGGCAGAGAGAGAGAATCCTCAAGCAGAGTCCCTGGGAGCACGGAGCCCAACACGAGGCTCCATGTGGGGCTCCACTCCGGGCCTATCCCACAACCCATGAGATCATGACCTGAGCTGAAACCGAGTCAGAGGCTCAACTGACTGAGCCACCCAGGAGCCCCTAATTACAAAGTGCTTTAATAGAAATAGCTACATTGTGAAATGAACGAATCAAACACATTATAGATTGTTCCTTGATTTCTCTAGTAGTATTTTGTTACTTAAGAAATATTTATAGAGGGGCACCTGGGTGGCTCAGACGTTAAGTGTCTGCCTTCGGCTCAGGTCATGATCCCAGGGTCCTAGATCGAGCCCCTCATTTGGCTCCCTGCTTGGCGGGCAGCCTGCTTCTCCCTCTCCCACTCCCCCTGCTTGTGTTCCCTCTCTCGCTGTCTCTCTCTCTCTGTCAAATAAATAAATAAATAAAATATTTAAAAAAATATTTATAGAAAAATAAAATCCTGTGCTATAGCTTTGGAAGAATAAATGAATATAAAATTACAAGTTTCTTGCAGTCTGTTTGTTGTAATGCTTCAACCAGGTCTGTTGTATTCATACCAGTGGATGTGAGCAATTCATCAGTCAGGATAGACCAGGTTGGCCGTGGTAACAGACAAATTCCAAATTTCAGTGGCTTAAGACAACAAATGTTTATTTTTCCCTTATTCTATTTGTCTATGCTATGTGTCTGTCCGTCACAGGCTGGTAGGAGGCTCTGTTCTATTTATTTATTAGACACCAGTTTGTGTCACTGCAGTCTCACATGCATCATAAGAATTCCTTGTGATGGAGGAGACAGGTTGGGAAGTCAAGTTCTATCAGTTATACAAAGCATTACTGAAAGAAACATATAGCTTCTACTCATATTTCATTGGCCAGAGCTAGCTTCATGGCCTTGCCTAACTACTGAGAGCAAGGGGCAGGGAGAGTTGTGGAGAAGTAATATTTCATTAAGCTGGAGATAGAAATGGACCAGGTATCAGGGAAGTCTAGAATTGCCCACTGCAAGCACTGCTTGAGAAAAATAAATTACAGCAAATGTCTAGTTCTAGACCAGGGAATTTCTCTAGCTGAATCAAATTCAATAAGGGTATTCCTCCAGCTGAATTAAATTTCTTCAAGCTGAATCAAACTTCCTGTGGTGTCAGTTTCTCCTCCTTCCTAACCCCTCTAGCTTCATTTCTTGGCTCCCTCTTAAAGACAGAGATCTCAAGGTTTGTGGTAAATATTGATTAGTACCTATTTTCAGAGTTGAGTTGACAGGCTGAGAAATCTTATTTCCATTGCTGAACCTTAGCCAGTCTTGCACGGCAGTGGACAAATACATCTGGAAAGTGTGGCAGAGTCAGAGAGACTTGGGTTTGGCCCCTGGATCTTCTTGTCAAAAGTAAGACAGCCACATAATACTGACCATCTCTGATGAACTTATTTACGTTGGCAGGAGACAAGAGCTGCTTTCCTTTGCATCATCCAGATTCATAGGCTGTGCCTATCAGGAGGGTTGACTCATGACCTTTTTAGGGCATTTGGGCAGAGAGTACAAGTTACTGTTTTTTTCATGTTTTATTCATTCTAGGGAAGAAGATGAAATAAAATCTTCATCCAGGAAGATGGTATGAGACATGAATAACAGGCCAACATTGTAGAATTAAAGAAGAGATCTTGAAAGTCAATTGGTCCAACCACACATCTGATGCTTGGATCTTTTCTGCAACATTCCATCCAAATGATCATAAGCTTCAAACCCTGCAGTGGCGGCAACCACAACTGCCCAGTGTCATTCATTCTATCTTGGAAACCTCTAACTGCTAGAATTACATTTTATATTGTGCCAATGTCTATGGTTTAGTAATAGAGATATGCTTGTGTACTTGAAAGGAACTATGTATGTTATTATGATTCCTGGAAAGATGTGTTTATCCCATTTGCTTCTCACACCAACTCCAGGAAGTAGTATTATTATCAGACAGATACAAAACTGAGGTTCAGTGAGGCTAAGTGACCTGGTGAAGGTGGGAGTACTGAATTGTAAACTGGGAACGAATGAATGATTGTGCTTTCCAATATCACTGTGACAGAAGGAAAGAAAAAATCATCCATCTACTTTGCTTGAATACCAACACATATATAAGTGATATTTATTTCATTGGCGATACAGTATTTTTTCAAGAATGTCTGACAATTGGGCGCCTGGGTGGCTCAGTTGGTTAAGTGACTGCCTTTGGCTCAGGTCATGATCCTGGAGTCCCAGGATTTGAGCCCCACATCAGGCTCCTTGCTCAGCGGGGCGTCTGCTTCTCTCTCTGACCCTCCCCTGTCTCGTGCTCTCTCTCTCAAATAAATAAATAAAATCTTAAAAAAAAATAAAAGAGGGTGGGGGGATGGGTTAGCCTGGTGATGGGTATTAAAGAGGGCACGTTCTGCGTGGAGCGCTGGGTGTTATGCACAAACAATGAATCATGGAACACTATATCAAAACTAATGATGTAATGTATGGTGATTAACATAACAATAAACAAATTAAAAAACAAAACAAAAAAGAATGTGTGACAATGATCTCAAGCAGACCATCTATTGTCACTACCATCCCTGTCTCATCTTCCATGCTGGCCTTCAGATTTTCTATGGATAATTGTTGTCTTTCCAATATTTTAGTAGAGCTCAGTGCTGGCCACATAAGTACTCAAAGCAAAAACTGATGAATGGATATATGCATTAAATATTCTTCCAATAAACCTTAACACATAAGCTATGATTTTTGCAGTTTAATTTTTGGCTTTAATTAAAATCAGAGCCTGCACTTTGTCTGGGGACCATGTGTCTAGCAGAGCCGCCATTTTCAACCATGGAGGAAATCATCAAAAGAGACAGCCAACTCACCTCTCAAGGGTCATTTCTCCAACACAACATATCTAACAAACCAATCAACCAATAATCAACCAGCCAAAAAACAAAACAAAACCCAAACCAAACTCTGAGTCACAAGTGATGCATTAGTAAATCAATCTATGAACATATTAACCAACTTTCCTGTGCTGCCTGCATAGGATAGTAGCCTTTTGCTTTCCCCGAGCCACTCTACTAAATCAATATTCCTATATCAAAGATGTTTTGAAAAAAGAAGAATGATGGAAAATGTGAAACTTGGCTTCCTGTTCCTGGGACAGAATAATTTCTCCCCACTTAAGGCTTAGAAATTGGATCACTTTTGGCTAATTCCCCAGGAAAGCAACAACAGGTGTGGAAGGGACCCACAAAAGGAAAGAATATAATACACGTCTACTTTATTCTGGCATGCAAGGAAGGCTCTGGGATTCTCACTTCATTTCTTCTTGTTTTTAATACTTCTAACATTCCTCTTTTGCAAATTCAAGTTTCTGCCATGAATTACACACTCCTAGATGCTTATATTCAGAAAGGGTTAGGTTTGCATTTAATTGTGACCCAATGTTTCAATTTTATCCAGCACAAATGAGCCTGGTGAATACTTACATTGTCTGGAGCCTTCCGAGTCCATGAACTTCTAAGCAGAAACAGTCAAGTTTTTCTATTGTTCTGGAACAGAAGCACTGTATCCAGTAAGTATATGAGGCCACAACTAACCTCTTTAAACATGTCCTTTTACCCTTTGAATGACTCAAATTCAATATCCTCAAAGTCTTAGGGCTGTGGGGTTTAAATAAATGCCAAGTGAACTAAGAAAGTACACAACATTCTAGTTCTTATCAGACTAACATGGCTTTTAAAAGAGGATGTATGGGGGTGCAGAAAACTGTAATCAATAACAATAGAGAAATTCCATTAAATACTCATTCAAACACAATTAGAAGACAAAGTGGATTCCAGCACTCATTTGATCTATGTGTAAATTAGTGTTTTTTCCTTTTTTCCATTATTTTAATGAATATTTTTAAAAGTCATGTAAACAATTGTTTTCTTTCTTACGAGGACAATCTTTAAATAGCAACTAGGCATTTACTACTTTTACATCCTTCCGTTTCTCTAATTCTTACTGTCAGATCACTTTGAAAAGCAATCCTTCGTTCCTCCTCTGAATGCAAATGCAATTTATTTGCCTCTATTTTTATTCTTCAGAGATTTTTCTCATTTTCCCCCTTTCTCTATCATTATGTGCCAAAAGAATTCTGCGAGACCTCCAGGATTCATCGATTTGTCCATTAGAGAAAAGAACGCAGTTCAAATGCAGAGATTTGTTTTTGCATAGGCAAATTACTTCTCCTCTTTATGCTTTGATTCCTAGTCTGTAATTAGACTAATAATAGTCTCTATCTCAAGGGGTTGTGAAGCTTACATGATTCCTATCAAGTGCTTTCCACAATGCAGCTGCATAGTAAATTTAATAAACATCAGGCTTATTACTAACATTATTTTTGTCTTTGTTACTCAATAAATGCTGTACAATGTATTGAGCTAGGTGCCATTAAGAATACAAAAGATGAATAAAACTTGGTCCTTGCTTTTTAAGAAAAGACAATATTAATAAAGGCAAGTCTGTCTACCTGCAGACAGTCAGGATGAACAGTAAAAAACGTTACCACAGTGGTATCAATTGGGGGGATTTGACTTGGGGGCTCCGGAGAAGGGTTAGGGTTCCTTCCCTTCAACAGAATCATTGAAAATTCTAATAAAGTGATGGCATTATTTAACTGAAACTTGACAGAGCTTTAAAAAAACAAAAACCAAAACAAAACAAAAAAGCCAAAAACAAACCTGTGCTGTAACATTATATATTATCTATTATTTTAGTAAGTTAAAAAGAGTATTTGTTTTAATTTACATAATCTTTGTTTATCAAATGAGGCTATACCTTTATCCATTGCTTATTTGTATTTGTGCATCTGTGTGACTTGTCACTTTATGCCCTTAGCCTGTTCCTCATGAGATTCTGTGCTTTTCTATTATCGTGTAAAAGCACTCTATATTTTATGAGTCACAAATATTATGTTAATAGATTTCTAAATATCGACCCATCTTTGCATTTCTAAAATTAACTCCACTAAATTTGGCTTTACTCGTCTGTGATGTCGGACTCTACTTTCTAATTAATGAAATGTTTATAAGAAACTGTCTCCATTCCAGCAGTCCGTCCCCTGGAAAAGGGTGAAAAAATTATGCATCCTCAAACTTACAGGGGCCAGGCACTTTCCACAGCATTTGCAAATAAAGTAAAGATCTGTTTTGCCTCCTTACCCAACTCCCACCTTAAAGGTGGAAAAGGGCTGCATTGGAAGTGAAAGGGAAGAGGGAATTTCTTTGGAGAGTATTTCTGGCATTTGCACAATTTCTTTTTCTTTTTTCTTTCTTTTTTTTTTTTTTTGGCTCCCTCTACTCCCCACATGGAAGAGAAGATTGGAAGTGTTTTTCTTTACCTCAAGCTGAGTAAGGTCTTGGGTATATGACATGTGTCTCTAGCAGGTTGGGGGGAGAAAAAGAACTTTTTGGCATATTGTATTTTCCAAAAAAAGGCCAGAGTAATATACTCTTCCAGAACATGACCACTTGCAAGAAAAGGAGGAGTCTCTTTGCCTCCCTTTGAACATGGGTGAGAAGGGACTACTCTATCAAGAGCACAGAATGATGCTGTGTGATTTCCAAGGCTAGATCATAACATGACATAACTTCTGCCTGACTCCTTTTCCTTGGGTTGCCCGTTCTGGACAAAGCGGGCCCCCTGGCTGTGAGGAAGCCCCTACATAGCCCACATAGACAGGCTATCTGGAGAGGAACTGAGACCCCAGCCAACAGCCCACGTTAGCCACTGACATACACATGGACTACATTTAGACTCTTACAGACGGCAGGCACACTGGCAGCAAGCCAAGGATGTGGGAACTCTTCAATGGGAGGAGGTGAAGAGGCCAGCCTAGAAGAGATTCCACTGGAGAGAGATGCCTTGAGAGGCAAAGTGACCTAGCTGAGGGGGGCTGACATTAAACAGAGGTTGAGGGAGACAGCTAGAGTAAGGAGAGACATTAGATCACCCAAGGCAGAATATCGAAGAAGCTCCAGAAAGAAACCTTTCTTTCTCTTTCTTTGTCTTTGAAGTCTTAAGGCACCAGTGCCAAATTCCAAGTATAGCCTTCCAGTTTTACTGTATTCTTCACCACCTTGTGCATAATTGTAAACCGAAACTGTAGCTAGCAAGGAGAAAGCTATGAGCTTTATCAGGAGCTGGTTTTGAACAGAGTAGAGAGAAAAAATGAAGGGTCATTTACTTTACTATTTACTTCATGCTACCAAGTCTGTCTCATTTATTTAAAAGGTCTGTAACTTTTTTTCTTTTTTGACAGTGTCATGAAGTATTGATGTGAATATTTTAACTATTTCTTACAAAAACTTGGATGACATTAAAAGCACTGTGTTGACATCATTGACGTTTTGATAGAATTCACCTGTAAAAATGACTCATCTTGATATTTTCTTTGGGAGAGGAACCAGAGGCAATTTTTGGCAAATTTATCCATAGTAATTAGTGTCTGTAGATTTTCTATATTTCTCTGAGGTCAATTTTTTGTTGTTGTTGTTGGAACAACTCAGCAAAATAAAATTCCGGTTTATTGTTGGACAACATTGTTTCACACATACATCAAACAGGCCAAAAAAAATAAACAGCAACTTCATAGACAAAAAAGGAAAGAAAGAAACCTTTTATCTTTGGCCTTTTTAACCATCTCATACAAACCAACTACTTACAGTACAGCTAAGCACATACACAAAAAAAGTTACTGGAATGCTCGGAATAAGATTGTTTTTTTGTTGTTGTTTTTGCTTTTTTTTTTACAAGGTTTTTTTTCTCCTTTGAGATTATAATGAACATGGTCACACCACAAGTAAAGTCAGAAGTAGGACAGAGAACGCTCCAAAGGCTGGTTTGGTCATCCGAGATCATTAAAAATGGCTGACCCCTAACAATATGTACAAAAATATAAAATGTAAATAAAAAATACAAACAAATTTTCCTTTTTAAAGTACTTTTAAGAAAAAAAGCAGGGCCTTGGAAGTTTTGGTTCTTTTTTCCTCCCCTGTTGCAAATTCACGTTGTGGTTTTGGCTGGGTGGCGGAGAGCGTGTGTCATCTGCGGGTGGCGCTGCCCGCGTTGGGCAGGCGGGCGGGACTCTCTACTCGAAGGTGACCACGTTTAGATTCTGAGACGGGAAGTGGAGGGTGAATAGGTCACGGTGGCCTTTTTTTTTTTTTTTTTGTTAAGTTTAACTTTTCCTTTTTTGCTGTCTAGTCATCCTCATCGGTCTTCTGCTTCTTGGTGTCGACATCGTCATCCTGCGCAGAGAAAGACGGTCAAGGCCCCTGCAGCCCCCTGGGCCCACCCCCACTCCTGCGGGCAGAGGCAAGGGGCCAGGCACTGGCTGCTCCAGACGCTTCCAGAGCTCTGGGAAGGCAGGCCTACGTTCCTTCCTGTTCCTGCTCAAGGTACGGAAGCCTTTTGGGACCACGCCACGGAAATCAGCCCCTCTGGCTGCTACTGTGCCTCACATCCCAACCCCCACCGAAGCCCAAACCCACCTCATCGTCTTCAGCTGCCCGTTTGCCCGTAGCTGCCTCGGCCTCCTCGTCTTCGTCTCTGTCCTCTTCCTCACCATCGCCTTCCTCCCGCTCCTCCTCTTCCTCCCCCCCTTCCTCTTCTTCATCTACCTCATTGTCGGCCTCCTGCTCCCCATTTTCCTCATTAGCGTTCCCATCAGCAGGCGCGTCTCTTCCATTCTCTGCCTCCTCCACAACTTCCTTCTTCTCCTTTAAGTCTTTGGTGGTGATCTCGGAGCTGGTGTCCACGGCCGCGTCTGACATGATGGGGCACGCCGGTGATCCGATGCAGCGGATTAAAGAGAAAGCAAGAGTTCAAGGACTCTGGCGAGAAAGCTGCCTGAGTCCGCGGTGGCGGAGGAGGCGCGCGGCGGAGGTGGTTGCGGCGAACGGGGAGCCGGACACGGGAACAATGCAAAGGTGGCTTTTCAGAGCAGCCAGTGGGGTGTCTGAGGTCAATTTTTGACAAACTCCATTTTTCTAGAAGATTGTCATTTTTATCTGCATTTTAGTTGAATCCAACTGATTATTTGCTCATGATGGTCACTTATTCTTAGCTGGATTCCTAAGAACCATGGATATCTGGCTGACTATAACTCTTTTCCTTGTTTGCAGTTAATTTTTTTCACAATCTCCATATTTTAGATTTATGATAGTCATTCTTTGCTAGTTTACTGCCATAACATAAAACTTTCACATCTGTGTGTGAACGAGTGTGTGCACGCACGTGTGTGTGTGTGTGCGCACGCGTGTGTGTGGGGTCCTGTTCAGAGCTCTGTTCCTGGCTTGCAGATGGGCGCTTTCTTGCTGTGGCCTCCCATGGTGGATAGAAAGAAAGTGAGCTCTCTGGTATCTCTTCTTAGATGAGTATGAATCCCATCAGAGCAAAGCCCCATCTTCATGACTTCATCTAACCTCCCTTAACACCCCGAAAGCCCCATCTCCAAATACTATCACATTGGGGGTTGGGTCTTCAACATATGAATTCTGGGGTCACACAAACAATCAGTCCATAGCATGTACACAGATACACACACATCAACGGTTGCTTGCAGATATAGTGGTGTTTGATTGGAGGGCTGAAAGAAGAGATAGTGAGTCACATGGCTATCTAGAGGAAGAGCATTCCAAGGAGAAGAGAGAGACAGGCTCAAAGACCAGTGTGGAGGCCAGTGTGGCTGGGTGGAGGGAGAGAGCAAAGGAGGGAAGAACACCAGGTGATGAGATTAAACAGCAAATTAGGGCCTAGATTGTGGTAAGATGCCAAGTGGGAAAGAAAGTGTGGGAGCCTCTGAAGCCAAGGAGTGATACAGCACAAAAGGTAATGTTTGTACAAAGTGATGTTGTGCTTTAGGAGCATATGGTATTATGATATGCTGGTATTTTTGAAGCATTTTAAAACAGAGAAATTAAGGAGTTGCATGGGAATCGAAATGTTTATGGAGTCACAGCTCATCGATGCTGAGTTTAGTCATTGTTCTCTTTGTTAAAAAAATGCATCCTGCAATAACAATCCCTCTCCATTATTGTGAAACCTCATTATTTAAATTTAATTTGTCAGAGGTTCCATTTTAGATGTTCAGTTTTTAATTAAAGTGAATGATTAACATTTTGATATTAATTTTATATATTGGTTCAAGTGTAAAGATGTAAATATTTAACTTAATAATGTGTTGCTTATGTATTATTATAAGGAAAAACAGAAGAATATTATGTGCAAGAACCTGCTGACCTTGACCATGTTCTGGAACGAAACCATGCTCTTCAGTTTTCTGTGTACTTTTTGCATCAGTTGTTGTGCTGCTCTTGCAATGTCCACCTCTTGAAATATTTCGAAAGCGAGAAGTTAAAGAGGCAGACTGACAAAGCAACCTTCTGTGATCGGATATAATTTTGCCACCTGAGATCCATGAGGTGGATGGAATGGTGGGCTGGCGCTACCATTGTGCCAGGTAGCACTAGCTCATAATGAAACGTGAAGGCCCCTGTTGCTGCTTCTCTCCCCTCTCTATCCAGGGTCCACATGCATCACCAGTGATGCAATTTTTCTTGTCATATGAAGCAAGGAGAATCTGAAGGAAAACGTCTGTTGACATAAAAGGAAAGAAAAAGAAAAGATGATTTCCTGAATTATGTAATAAGAAATAAGAGATAGATCGGGGCACCTACGTGGCTCAGTCAGTTGAGTGTCCGACTCTTGGTTTCGACTCAGGTCATGATCTCAGGGTTGTGGAATTGAGTCCTGTGTTCGGTCCATGCTCAGCAGGGAGTCTGCTGGAGAATCTCTCTCCCTCTGCCCCTCCCCCCTAAAATAAATAAATAAATCTTTAAAAAAAGAAATGAGATATATCAGCCAACATATTGTATTTTTGATGTGTATATTGCATTTCACCAGTTTATAGCAAGTTGCAACAATGTCTGATACCTGTTTTTTTTTTCTTGAATAACAGTTTGAATGGTATCATTCTAAGAAAAGGTTTATAAAATTTAAGATCATTCCTCCACTAAAACAGCACTGACTAGGTTAACCAAATCATTCTGGTAGCTATGTAGCTAAAAATCAGATAGACCTTCATTCCATAGTCTATTATTTTTTATGAAAGAAAAACAGTGGCAGGGTTTTAACAATGCGATAAAACAGTCCAAAGAGCAATCCAAAATAAAAGAATCTTTGTCCTCTGTTAGGAGGTGGCATCATCCCTTAAGACAGTTGTCTCCAAATCTACTCATATCCTACTTCTCTGTTAATGATGCCTTCACTGTTCTGTGGAGAAATGGGTTAAAACCAATGCGGTTTGTTTCGTTTTTCGAAGTAGTAAATATAATCAATTTAAAGAACTGTCTTTCATTTTCCTATTTTATCTTTCTTACATTTATGGTGTTAAAATGCTTGCTCCTTTAGAAAATAGGGGTGCCTGGGTGGCTCAGTCAGTTGAGGGTCCAACTGTTGATTTCGGCTCTGGTCGTGATCTCAGGGTCGTGAGATCGAGGCCACATGGGGCTGTGCCCTGGGTGTGGAGCCTGCTCGAGATTCTGTCTCCTTCTCCCTGTGCCACCCCCTGACTCCCCCCAACCCCCCCAAAACAAAAAAGAACAACAAAAAAAGAAAATAGTTAATAATGATTTTGTTTTCTGGAAATTTCTCTCGGCTGACTTTCTCCAAGTTCTCAACATCGCTAAGATTGTTAATGAAGACAGTGTCATTAGTAAGGTGCCGTTTGGGCTTCCATTTTTATTTCCAATCTCCCTTGTTTTGCTTCCCAACTGACCCTGTTTCAGATCAGTAGCCAGCAGAAGCTAAGAAAAGGTAACATTCTTATGTCTTGTCACTCTAGATTTCTCTTTGGAAGATTATATTTCTCTTGGTAAAATATTGCCTTTTCTCTCTTCTATTACCCTGTCTGCAGGCGGGTTCAACATTCCTACCCTGTTGAATTCAGAAAAGCCATGTGATTTACTTGCAGCAATAAAATGTGAGTGGAAGTCACATTTGTCATTAGGAGCCATTTTTTAGTTCATGGTCTCTCATCACAGTCTAGTGCATCATATTCTCTTCTCTCCCATTTAAGAAGTCTTTGCCTGAGTTAAAGTGGCAAAGATATTATCCTATGCTTTCTTCTAGAAATTTTAATTGTATGCTTAGGTCTATGAGATATCTCAAAATTTAAGATTTAAATTTAATTTAATGTTGTATATGGTGTGATGTAGATATCAAGGCTCATCCCCCCCCCATGGGCATATTTACTTATTCTAATACCGTTGATTAGATATCATTCAGGCTTTGAGTTTTCCTTGCCTGAGCAGACAAGAATACTACAAAAATCTTCACATATTTTGGAGCAATAGCATTTTCCTATGGTTATATAAATTAATACTACACAGTTCAGCATTATTGGATCTCTCTTCACTATGATGGCAGTCTGCAGGGGAGAAAGAATTTCAGAAGAAAACTTAGAAATCGTACCAAAATAAATTGGTTACTTAGCTAAGTATAGGGGAAGGGCTGAAGAAAAAGTTTGGGAAGGGAATTGTATGAGGGAGCTAGGGGTTCATCTCTAATAATGGGAAGTTGGTAGATAATATCTAAGTTGAATACATGAAAAATAGTGGTATAAATGTATGGTTTAGGAAAACAGAGTTAAATGGCAGGACATATAACTAAAATTTCACTGAAAAATTTTTTTTAGAGATTTTATTTATTTATTTGTCAGAGAGAGAGAGAGCAAGTGAGCACAAGCAGGGGGAGCAGCAGAGGGAGGAGAAGCAAGCCTCTCGCTGAGCAGGGAGCCCGATGTGGGACTCAATTCCAGGACCCTGGGATTATGATCCAAGTTGAAGGCAGAGGCTTAACTGACTGAGCCACCCAGGTGCCACATAACTAAAACTTTAAAGATCCTCCTGTTGCTTAGGGAAATTAGAGGCAGAGTTTTACTCTTTTGCAATGGAAATCTTACAATTCGTTGACATTTCTACAGGTATTTGCATATATTAGTTAAATTATTTTTCAAATGTTTCCAAAAACAAGGAGAAATCATCTGCAGGGATGCACCCCAAGTGATGTTCTGTAGGGAGAGAGGTTGAGGGACCATACTTCGACCCCATTATATGTGTGTTGGTAGGTACTGAACTGAGTTTCCCCCAGATTTGTACATTGGAGTCCTACACCCCAGTGTGTAGACAGGTCCTGTGAGGAGGTGAAAATGGTTGTATGAGATCATAAGTACAGGTCCTAATCCAATAGAGCCGGTGCCCTTATAAGAAGAGACACCAGAGCTTTCTCTCCATCCTGTCAGGGCAGCAGTGAGAAGATGGTTGTCTGCAAACCAGGGAGAGAGCTGTCCCCAGAAATCGACACTGCTGGATCTTGATGTGAGACTTCCATTCCACAGAGTTGTGAGAAAATAAATTTCCTATCGTTTAAGCCACCCAGTCTGTGGTATTTTGTTATGGCAGCCTGAGCCAATTTGTACACATGTTGTAATTTTATATTTTTCTCATAATAAGCACATATCATTTCATGATGAAAATATTTAACTGTAGGGAAAAGAATTATGTTATAAAAGTAGCATCTCCATATTTCAGAAAATTTGAAAAATTGTAAAAATGGAGAAGAAATCCTGTATTTCTTTTTACTCTTTTGTCTTGCAAATTTATATCTGTACACATTTTATAGCTGTAATTATATACTGTGTTTAAATTTGATCTAATATTCTGCATTTCCTGTGGTAAGGTAAATATTAATATGCTTACCAATGTTTATAACTATAATTTAAAGGATTACAAAATATTTTTTTGAGTTGATATATTTTATCAATATTTTATTTAACCAATTTGTTTATGGCTGAACATTTTTGTTATTTATACTTTTTGGCTATTATGAAAAACAGTGTACTAGATATAGCCAGGCATATGGCTTTTTAAAGTTGGACTTCTTTCCTTAGGATAGATTCCCAGAATTGCGATTACTGAGTCAAAAAGTACAAACATTTTTAAAATTCTTGATATATTTTGCCAAATTGCAAATCTGACAGTATTCACAATTCTAACAGCAACTTATGGAGAAGTTGATTATACTTTACTTTGGGCAGCATTAGGCAGTATTTATTTAACTTTATCCCTATTTTTTTAACTTTATTATGTTATGTTAATCACCATACATTACATCATTAGTTTTTGATGTAGTGTTCCGTGATTCATTGTTTGTGCATAACACCCAGTGCTCCACACAGAACGTGCCCTCCTTAATACCCGTCACCAGGCTAACCCATCCCCCCACCCCCCTCCCCTCTAGAACCCTCAGTTTGTTTCTCATAGTCCATAGTTTCTCATGGTTCGTCTCCCCCTCCGATTTCCCCCCCTTCATTTTTCCCTTCCTACTATCTTCTTTTTTTTTTTAACATATAATGTATTATTTGTTTCAGAGGTACAGTCCTGTGATTCAATGGTTTTACACAATTCACAGCACTATCCCTGTTTTTATAGAGAAAATCAGATTTCATTTTTAAGATGTGCATTTCTTTTATTACTGTTCCAGTACAGTTAAAGGTTGAGGGGGGTTAAGGGGGTTGAAGCCTTGAGGTGTGGTGAGCCCCTTGGTGCCCCTCAGACAGTCAGCTACCAGCAACATTTGGACACAAAGTCACATCCCCCCACACCTTTGCTTTGAAGGAGTCTCTGCCATGAAATCTATATTCCTGCTGAATGAACTGAGCTCAAAGACATGAAGGCGAACTCAAGGGCAAGATGTAAAGGTAAATGTCACTAACAGTGGAATGGGACCCAGTCAGTCATTTATGGAGTGCCCATACGCCACCAGAGTGTTGTGACACCGGAAGAATATTTTTGTGGTGCACAGAAGCAGTTCAAGGACTACTAGTCCTCAGTATCCAATGCAGGAGGGAATGGGGTGACGTAGTCCTCAGGTATTAGGTGCATCCTGGTTTGCCTGGGACTTTCTTAGCGTTAGCACTGAAAATCCCATGTCCTGGGAAATCCCTCAATCCCTGGGCAACTGGGAGGGCTGGCCATCCTAGCTGGGCCATCGTCCCATCTGTCATTTGCCAGTTGTGAATCCTTGCACACATGGGTTCAACTGTCTGAGCCTCCCCTCTTCCTCTGTGAGTTCAGCAACTTTAGAAAAGCTGGTCCCTAGATCCACTTCCAATTCTGAGATCCTGTACTTCCTTCAAGGCTTGCTTCATCTATTAGATTTGACAGATTTAGACTCATCACAATCCCTTTGTTCTAAACATCTTAATTTACAGACAAAGAGACTGAGGCTTGGGAAGTAAAATGCCTTTCTCAAAGTCATTAGGCCAATGGAATGACTGAGCCTCGGTTTCCCCACCCTCAAGCTAGTATCGTCTTGACTCCAAGCTCTTGTGTCCTCATATCATATGAAAGTTCAAAGAGTTGAATGATTATTCCTGTAACAAAAACGCAGGAACCTGATAGGTTATTCAGCTGAGCAGAACACCTCTGCATTTACCCTTGACTCCTCAGACACATCTCTCCAGGCTGTTCTGTGTGTGCTCACTGATCACTGCTCACTACCTTCTATATGACACTATCTTGACCCTCTATGTGGGCACAAACCAACTGAAGGCAATCTTGTGTCTCTGCAAAGAACTATTTCCCCTCTCTCCAGGCCTTTTGTAGCTGTCATTTTCGATAATCGCAGCAAAAACACCTCCTTTAATATTATGGTGTTCACCTCCTCTGAATCCCTATGGGCACCACATACTTCTGAAAGGTTTGATGTGCTGATGCGTTGTTATACTTCATGATTTCCTATTTCCTTGGATAAATATCACAAATACAATGCATTGTCCTTCGTGCATTTTGCATTAAAAAGCATTATTCGTCATGATGTACCTCAGAAATGGAAAAAGAAATCTCTGTCTTAGTTGTTGCCAGTTTAACTGCAGAGGAAAAGATATTTTTATTTGCTCTTAAGCATTCTTACTACGAATCGGGCACTGAACGAGGCCACATCTGTAATCTATAGCACATCTCCTGTTTCTCTGCTTCCTGCATGTCCTCGTATTTCCCACAGTTCGCTGTGTCTGTGAGCAGTGACATTCTGGGGGTGCAAGGCTTTATTCTGTCTGTTATGTGAGTTTCCCAGCCACGCAGTCTTGCTTCATATTTAATCTGCACTCCAACACGACTTTTGAAGGGCTAATATGAATCACATGAAACTTTAATTTCCACGTATTCTATATCTTATAATAAAATCAATACAACTTTAGATTTTTTCCCCCTTTTATTTATCACATAGAGTTTTGGTAATGGCCTGTGAATATTATTCTTTATGTATGGTAACAGCAAAACACATTTGGTTGTGGGGAACAGAGTACCTGACAGGCGTGGCTTAAATAACAGGTAT
Organism: Callorhinus ursinus; assembly: GCF_003265705.2. NCBI lineage: Eukaryota > Metazoa > Chordata > Mammalia > Carnivora > Otariidae > Callorhinus > Callorhinus ursinus. Next base: position 8,816,303 of record NW_027397064.1, read on the forward strand.
TCAATGTCAAGTAACGGGTTGTGGGGAAGTCAGCCACTGCAGGCATCCATGACCCAGGCTCCTCTTGTCATCCTGTTCTGCAACCTTCAGTGGCTTATCACCTTCATGACCTCGGATGGCAAGCATTGCATTCTCTTGGACAGTGTCCCAAGCAGATAGGAAGGTGGCAGCAATAAGAGAGGCTTTTTCTCTTCTTGCTTTCTTTTGTATCAGGAGGAAAACACTTCCTAGCAAGCTCAAGCAGACTTTCTCATACATATTTGCCAGAACTCGGTCCCTTATCCAAACCTAGACCAAAGGGAAATCGACTCTCCACCAGTGTGCTTGACTACATGCAATTATGGTGAATATTCCTACTGACAGAGATTTGGGATCTGTAGGCAAGGGAGAATATAGCAATGGACAGCTATGCCCCTTTGGTTTCCATTATTCAACCTGGAACTGGCTTTCTGATCTTAAGCCTTCCCATGTGACCTAAGCAGATGAGCAGCGGTTAGGTTTTTTTTTTTTAATGTGTTTATTTTTTTTAAGAGTTTATTTGTTTGAGAGAGAGAGAGAGAGAGGGAAAGAGAGAGAGCACACAAGCAGGGAGGAGGGGCAGAGGGAGAAGGTGAAGCCGACTCCCCGCTGAGCAGGAAGCCCGCCACTGGATCCCAAGACCCTGGGATCAATCATGACCCCAGCTGAAGGCAGACACTGAACCAACTGAGCCACCCAGGTGTCCCTTAAGTGTGTTTAATAAAAATAAAATGCTTAAACTTTTTCTTTTCACGACGGAAACCATCAAGTATTTTATGTGCAAAACACATTTTATGTGTTGTGGTTCAGGAGTGGAGATGGTAAACAAAGAAGAGCTCCTATATCAGCTCCGCCCGGCCCTGTTGGCTGCTTCAGAAACACACTTGACTGGGATTCTTTACCAGGAAAATAGGATGGGCCATTCTTTTTATCACACTGAAGGAAGGCCTAATGGTTCAGAAGTGCCATGTAAATGCTAATAGGATGGAGAATAGGAGAGAAGCTTAAGCTTCCAAAGGTGCTTGCAAACTCGAGTCAAGAAAACACAGGGTGATGGTTCCAACGTTTTACCCGGTCTGTAGAGCGAAGCCGGTCGCCTCATGGGAATGGCTTTCTTCCCCACACCATCCCTCTTCAAGTGTGTATCTCATCTGTCTCATTTGCATTTGAGCACCAGGGCCAGATGGATTTCCAAACCCGTGTTCAGAATAATGCTCAGGGTTTTTTTGCGGTTATTCGTAAGTGATCAATAACAACAATAATAAAAAACACAGCGGGATGCTCTTCTCTGGCAGTCGTTCCTTACAATTTCAGGATGAGTGCTCAGCTGTTGATGATACAAGGCTGTTTTGTTTTGGGAAAATGCAACCCAGGTAAAATATGATCTCAAAATGGAGGAATTGAGGCTCTTCAATGTTTCTTAAATTAATAACTTCAGGCTTAGCGTCTTTGGACTCACAAGTGTCAAATTCTTAGCAGCCTTGTTTTAAAGACTAGCCAAACCAGACATGTTTTAAAAAATACATCCAGCACGAATTATAACTGTATTCAGAACACTTCACTTGAAAAGCCCTGCCTCTGGCAGGATATCATTTCCCGAGATGTTCTGGCAATTATGGAATCTTAATACCAGATTTCCTTATGCAAAGTGTTCCTCAGCTATACATATTTATTAATTACCGAATTCCCAGAACAAAGGTAAATCAGCGCCCCCCGCCCCCGGACCTTTATTCCCTTGGAGATGGCATTATTTTTCTGACAGCCTGCTCTAATTTGGAAGACAGAAAAGTCTCAGGAGAATGACAACAGTTTTGTACCTCTAAGTTCTCTTCGCTTCCCAAATGCTGGTGCGTATCACCTGGAGACCGTGTTTCCTAGGTTCTGTCTCCCCAGATTCTGCTTTAGTAGGCCTGGCATGAAGTCTGAGACTGAATTCCCAACAGATCCTCACTGATGCTGATAGGAACTGTCCATGAACAGTCATGGAGGACACGGAACTCTTTCTATCTTGGGCCTGCAGTGATAGGAGACAAATGAACCCTTATCCTGAGGGTGGGTGAAAGCTGGTCCAAGTAGTATGCCCTGGCACCTGGACCAGTACTGCTGCACTGTTCTTCTTTCTGTAACATTCTGTACTGCGGGAGGCAGGAGCCAGCAGCGTTAACATATATCTAGTTCCCTGTGACCTTGGTCAGATAAGTCCCAAAATCACCGTGAATCATGGGGACCTCTGAGCTCATACTGGGAATCAAGGTTATATTTTTGCTTCATTAGTTGGTAAGTCAAGGCAATAGCCAAGTACAGGAAGAGGGTGAGAGACTGCTGGTGATGCATTACAAAATAAAACTGTTTATTACACATATATACATATGCAAACATATATAGAATATATATACACATACATATATAATCATGTCTGAACACATAAACATGTACCGTCATATATACATATACAATCACATATAAAATGTATATATATACATATACGATCATGTAATCATATACAATTATATATAAATATATACATGTACAATCCTACATATATGCAGATACAATTATATGTGTGTGTGCATGCAAGTATGCTAATGGGTTGATTGTATACACACCACACACCAAATATACAATTCTGTGTGTGTGTACATGTCCCCAGCCCCCCCCCACAATCAACCCATTAGTACACCTTCATACATGTACATCTTTGAGTGGATGGACATTTTCTCTTTTTCTTCCCGTGTTTCTCAGAATGCTCATTAGCGTCTTCATTTCCTCTTCAGGGTTGCCTTGATAATTCACCCTTAAAAATATTTCTCAAATACAAAGATGTTGAGGAGTTGGGGGCTAACGATTTCACAGAAGTGATTTTTTCTGGCTGGACTCTCTCTTTTGGGACACTTAACACTCTCCGGGGATGGATGCCATGATCCCTCTCCAAGCGAGAGGAAGCTGGAGAGAAGAATCTGTTCTCTGAATTCTGAATGTTGCCTCTCTGCCCGGACCCCCAGGAAACATTATCTCCATCAAAGCGAGAGTTCTGATGAGAAAAGAGATGCCCTTCTCTCTAGGATCTCCTCACAGGTGGAACGAGAAACCCCTTACTTATCCATTGCTCAGGAATATGTACAAAGGGATGTTTTTCCTGAGGGCCTCGGTCAGAGCTATGACTTTTCTCAACAGCGCTGTTTTCAACAATTTTCTTAGAGTGTACGAAGGGTCATTTTTTTGGTTCTCAGTGTACGCGCACCATAAGGCCAAAGTGGAATTTAGTGAAAGCAGTTCTACGGAGGAAAGGATTAAATAGAGAATTTCTGAGATTACTGTTCTTCTGTCTGTTTCCCTTTTCTTTGTGAAAGGTTCATTTCAGCAACAAAAATGAAGCCACGGGTGGGATAGCCCTGTTTTTTTCTTGGCATTTATGAAGTTGGGCTGCTTTGAGTGGAGGTCAGACGGCCTCCTATTCAGGTATATATTCTCAGCTTTTATAAGAGGATGCTGAACCAAGGCTTAGTCCTGTGATTTTCCAGAAGTTTCTCCTGGTTGAAGACCCCAAAGACCTGACTCTCGAACTTCAGTTCCGGGAATCTTATTTGAGGAGACTTTCGGAAGAATAGGTTTTTGTGTTTTTCTCTTGACTCTTGAAAATCAATCTTTGATTCAGTTACACCAACAGAGAGCTGTTATTATTAGAGCAAGATGCTGATAGAACTATTTTAACACAACACTTGTCATTTACCAGGTATTATTATTGTCTAATTTGGGATATTGTACCAATAAGAGCAGAAGGGGTCTATTGATCCTATGAGTTGTATCAGCACCAACAAGAATAAAATTCTGAATGGCATTTTGGGAACTCAGCAATCCAATATGTTCTCAGGATTCTCTCTTTTTGAGTGAATCTTTGACTTAATGAGACTTCATTTGTGACTTGAATTTCTAAGTCCCTCAAATAAACTTGAAGGCAAATAACCTTATGGTAATGAAATAGGAATTTAACCAATAGTATTTTTATTATGTAACTCACATGAAACCCAGGGCTCTGCATGTCCCTGTCCTGTTAGGGAATTTTATTCACTGAAACTCTAATGTCGTATAATACCTATAGTTGTAGCAATGCAAATCTTTAAGTTTTCAGGGGAAAAATGCTAAAAGGGAAGTTTACCTTTTGTGCATAGTAGACTCTCTTCCTAGCTCCTTTCTGTCTCCATTTTCCCAGTCTTTTGGAGGAAACCACAATAGCAACAACCAGCTCTCTCCACTGTCGTCCTCTCTTGGCTTCCCCAAATCTCTGCATCCCAGCCATGAGGCTCCTTCCCTCTCTTTCCCAAGCAGACCTCTTCCCATCACACTGCTCCCCATTCTCCTTCTCAATATGGGGCTCATGACCTTTTCCACTGGGCACAGCCACCTGGAAATTATAGTTCGCCCCTGGTTCCAATGATGTTTCAGAAAAGAAACCCAGTCTGGAATTCTGGAATAACATTTTCCTATGTAATGCTTTGCACTTCTGGGGGGCTTCAGGAGGGTGCAACTATGCAAGTACACAAGTGCACAGGGCTGGGCACTCAGAAGGCCCTGGTACCTGGTTTAAGACTCTGTTGTTGCCATCTTGAAATTCTTAAAAATTGTGAAAACGTCCTGCATATTCATTTTTCACCGTGCCTGGCAAATTATGTAACTGGCTTTGCCAGCATGGCATCCCTGGATCTTGATGTGTATGAACAGGGAGTTAGCAACAGGGTGTTTCTGAAAGAGGGAAGAGAGCTGGGCTGAAATGTCACCAGGTTCAGGTCAGGTCCAGGGGGAGAGGGAGGGTGGACAGGAGGGATTTCAGAACCTCTCCTCCATGGGCCACCTGGGTTTATTTTACGGGGCTGCAGGACTTCTCCTTCTGCATCTGAGGCTGAACATTTAGACTTCTATCGAGAATTATTAGGATGTAAGGGGGACTTGGGAGACTTTGTAGCTCTGATGAAAGGCCTGAGGAAATGCTGGTTTGAATTCATACTGAAAAGGCGACAGAGATCTTGCCACTTTCAGTACCTATTCTTCGGCTCACGTTTCAAAGCACTTATAGATCATCATAAATTCTCTGGAAGGTTCCTTTGCTGGGAAAAAAAAAAAAACAACCAAGGATTTTCTTTATCCCCAAATTAACTTATAGTATATCTGTGAGTTGAAGTTTTTGTTCTTGTTTTTTTAAAGGAAGTTTTATACACACATACACATTTCTATTTTTACATTCTTTGTCTTTCATTTTTATAGAAGTGATTGGAAACCTGGTGCAGAACTGCTGGACTTAAGCTAGTGTCCTTAGTTATTACTTCTAGATCATTCCACTGGATTCATGTTGAAGGAGAATCTGTTACCTGAACAGAGCTCACACAAGATCAATATTCATTGGGAACAGGCCCTTGTTTATTCCTCCTTATGGCTCCACTATAACACAAGACTTGACACTTAAAAACACTTAATAAGAATTTACTAAAAGCATGATATTTAAATTTTTTTCTAAATTCCCCCAAAATATACATTAAAGAAAGTTTTAGCTTCCACTTCTGAGTACTTATGCAAAGAAAATGAAAACACTAACTTGGAAAGACATAAGCACCCCTATGTTTATTGCAGCATTATTTACAATAGCCAAGATGTGGAAGCAACCTAAGTGTCCATTGATAGAAGAACAGAGAATATGGGATATATATATATGTGTATATAATATATGTATATGTATACACACACACACACACACACACACACACACACAATGGAATATTACTCAGCCATAAAAAATGAAATCTTGAATTCATGACAACATGGATGGACTTAGAAGTTATTATGCTGAGTGAAATAAGCCAGGCAAACACAAATACCATACAATTTCTTTTACATATGGATCTAAAAAACAAATTACAAACAAACAGACAAAACCCAGAAATGGATTCATTAATACAGAGAACTTGTGGTTGCCAGAGGGAAGGGGGAGGAGAGGATGAGTGCAACAGGTGAAGGGGATTAAGAGATATAAATTTCTAGTTATAAAATAAATAAGTCACAGGGATGAAAAATATAGCATTGGGGATACTCTCAGTAATACTGCAATAATTTTGTATGGTGACAGATGGTAACTGCACTTATGGTGGTGGACACTCTGTAATGCATAGACTTATCAAATCACTATGTTTACCCCTGAAACAAATATAAGATCATATGCCAACTATATTGCCATAAAAAAACATTGTTTTATAGTAATATGTAGTACTTATTGGTATGAATCAAGCACTTTAAATAAATCACTTGTACTACCTCTCTATATAGCACTATATATAGATATATATATTATATACTATAATAATTTATTAGTATTAACTCTATTTCATAGATGAAGAAACTGAGGCCAAGAGAGTTCAAGAATCTTTGCCAGATCCACCTAGATTAGAAAAAAAAGTTTCTTAATAGACTTTGTTTAATAAGTACACAGCCTAACCGTGAAAAGTGTTTTTCAATCTGACTCAGCCTGTGGGCTAATAAAACATTTTGCACTCAACAGTAGAAAATTAAAAGCCCTGTAAACAGAAAAAAAACTGCAACAGTCCAAGACAAGCTCATCCAAAGAAGAGCAAATGGAAAGAGAATAAAATAGAGAGAACACATTCTTCCAAGGTGTTCAATGAGTTCAGAGTCAACTCAGACCCACAGGAACATTGCTGTGGCCTCAATCTTCCAGGTATGTAAGGAGTTAAATAATTTTGGACCCAAAACAGTAATAAATGGCAGTTTAAGATGTATAATGACTCCATTTTGAAGTCATCACCAACTTCCATTTTAAATATTAAGTGAGAGACACAGATTAAAACAAAAGTCAATCTGCCCGAGAGACGAATCCCAAATAGCCTATGTAGATACCCCATCTTCAGGAAGGTGAACCCAAACTCCCCACACAAGTGTGGCTGTGGGTAGTGACTTTTTCCCAAAGAGGACAATATGGAAACAGCAGGAAAATAGAGTAACTTTACAGTGGAGAAACCTGACACACACCACCTCAGCCAAGTGATCAAGGCCAACGTCAACAGTGATAAATCATGTTGACAGTATCCACTCTTGATATGATGTGTGAAGAATGGCACTTTATCTCTCTGGTTTTCCTCCCCAAAAGCTACAACCTTGCTCTGGCCATGAGAAAAACATCCGACAAACCCCAGTTGAAGGACATTCTACAAGATACCTAAGAGTACTCCTCAAAACTGTCAAAATAAGGATGCTGTCATCAAATGTAAGGACTGTGAGAAACTCACAGTCAAGAGGAATCTAAGGAGACATGACAACCAAATGTGACATGATATTCTGGATGGGATCCTGAAACGGAAAAAGGACATAAGGTAAAAACTAAGGAAATCTGAAAAAGTTAATAATAATATATCAGCATTGGTTCATTAACTGTGACAAATGTAAGATGTTAAAAGGGATACCTGCTTATGTGATATGTAGGAACTTTCTGTACTATCTTTATAGTATTTTTTCTGTAGATCTAAAACTATTCTAAAATAAAAAGCTTACTTTTTTAAAAAAAGTAAAAGTAAGCTTTACCATATACTTAGTCATATTAAATTACTGGAAAGCTCTCTTGATTGAGTCATTTTTGCTGAGAAACAGAAAGACATGCTTGGTGAATGATTCATAACCAATTTAATGATGATTACCTTCTATAAAACGGGAGAAACCATGCTGTCCTGTAATGAACCCGCTTGCCTCTAGCACGTGCTCACTTCGGATTGGAGGCGGGAAGCCAGAGGCAGTTGGAATGAGCAGATGGTGTCTGATGGCCAGACTGTGACTTCAAGCCTCTGGAGCACCCAGCTAGTTCACTCCTACGTACCTACCTTTCCCGAAGCAAGGGCTGAAGAACCCAGTGGAGTCTGATTCTGTGTCTTCTGAATGAGTTAACAGGTGACAGATATCAGTGAGTATATTCTCTCACATTAATTTTAATGTTTTCTATGTGTCTGATGTGAAACACTCAAAATGACCTCCCTTTGTTCCTTATTAGTGTTCTCAGTATAACTGCTTTATCATTTCTTAGAAGCAGCTTTTGTTTCCAATTTTAGCGAATATTACAATTTATAATTTTTACATGTATATTTGGGGAATTGAACAAGGAGATATCTAGGTGGAATCACCATTAGTGAAGTAGTCCATTGAGGTAATATAGTGTGAGAAAAGGTTTTATGTGACTTTCTGGAACACATGTGAGCCACAAATCTGTGACTGATGCATAGGTACGTATCTTACTGGTCAGTGATTGAGAGATCTATGTAAAATGCAAGACAAGAAAGCTACCCGTGTTTTTAACATCAAAATGCAAAATTAACTGTAGGTATAAATCAATAATCTAAATCCTGAAAACAAGTCAAAGATTGCATTTTTTTAAAAGATTTTATTCACCTATTTGACACAGCGAGAGAGAGAGAGAGAGAGAGAGAGAGAGAGCACAGGCAGGGGGAGTGGGAGAGGGAGAAGCAGGCTACCCGCTGAGCAGGGAGCCCGATGCGGGGCTCGATCCCAGGACCCTGGGATCATGACCTGAGCCGAAGGCAGATGCTTAACCGACTGAGCCCCCCAGGCACCCTGCAAAGATTACATTTTTATCTGATATTTAAACATTTTTAAAAATTTGCCAGTGACATCTTAATTCTCATATTGTCATGCATTGGATTTCTTTCCAAACTGTTGGAAATTGGTTTTCACTACATTTCTTGTGGCTGAAAGAACACATGTTCTGAAAATCCAGATTTGATTGTCAATATCAGCAAAAATGCATGGTGTGGTGGTAATTCAACTCTTAGAAAACTGGCCTGACATTTTCCATTTTTTTTCAAATTCTTAATAGCAAAGTATAGATATAGAGAAAATTCTCAAAGGTTATGTACTTCAACACCTTGATGGTGATTGCATGTAGGTTACATGGTTAAGAATTATTTTAACTTTACTTTTTATATATCTCCTTTCTTAATGTCACCTTAATATTTTTTTACCCTGAATACACATTACTTTTAATAATTGGAAAAATGGGGCTAGTTCCATAAATCATAAAGCAAACCACAACTAAAATCTGTTCAATTAAACATGTACCATTTAGTATATTTGCAATGAGATATACTGTAAAATTATTAGTTTAATCATAGTAAGTTATATTACTGATACAATAATTATTATGATACAATACAACCTTATTAACTCTGGGTCCAATAATTTTCATGTTAGCAAGAAGATTATCTTTGCCTTATTTTTAATAAAGGAAGGATTTTCTAAGTAATCTGATAGGATTCCCACGCTTATCAGAGTACATTAACATACTCATAAGATGCTCTTGAGGAGGAATATTGGGCTTGTTGAAATCCTTAATAATCCTCATTTGCACACAATTATTTTATATACATTTATTTCACATACTGAAGACTATGCCAAAACACTAACCCAAATCCCATTTTTCTCATGACGTGCTTGTGACTAAGGAAATGTGACCGATTATTTGCTGATTCTGCACATATTGTAATTGAAGAGTAAAAGGTCACACTGCCTCTGTGTATATGCCAGGGGGTGATTTTTAGGCAGCCAGAAAATTCCCCTTGCCTTCAGCATTATTCTCCACCTCTGCCTGATGACTAGGATTTCTTTTTTCCTACATGAGAACTGTCTTTCATTTAGAACTACAACTAGAGTTTCTTTAAATTTTTTATTGTTATGTTAATCGCCATACATTACATCATTAGTTTTTGATGTAGTGTTCCATGATTCATCGTTTGTGCATAACACCCAGTGCTCCACGCAGAATGTGCCCTCTTTAATACCCATCACCAGGCTAACCCATCCCCCACCCCCTCCCCTCTAGAACCCTCAGTTTGTTTTTCAGAGTCCATCATCTCTCATGGTTCGTCTCTCCCTCCGATTTACTCCCCTTCATCCTTCCCCTCCTGCTATCTTCTTTTTTTTTCTTAACATATATTGCATTATTTGTTTCAGAGGTACGGGTCTGTGATTCAACAGTCTTGCACAATTCACAGCCCTCACCATAGCACGTACCCTCCCCACTGGCTATCACCCAGCCACCCCATCCCTCCCACACCCCACCACTCCAGTAACACTCAGTTTGTTTCCTGAGATTAAGAATTCCTCATATCAGTGAGGTCATATGATACATGTCTTTCTCTGATTGACTTATTTCACTCAGCATAACACCCTCCAGTTCCATCCACGTCATTGCAAATGGCAAGATCTCATTCCTTTTGATGGCTGCATAATATTCCATTGTGTATATATACCACTTCTTCTTTATCCATTCATCTGTCAATGGACATCTTGGCTCTTTCCACAGTTTGGCTATTGTGGGCATTGCTGCTATAAACATTGGGGTGCACGTACCCCTTCAGATCCCTACATTTGTATCTTTGTGGTAAATACCCAGTAGTGCAATTGCTGGATCATAGGGTAGCTCTATTTTCAACTGTTTGAGGAACCTCCATACTGTTTTCCAGAGTGGTTGCACCAGCTTGCATTCCCACCAACAGTGTAGGAGGGTTCCCCTTTCTCCGTATCCCTGCCAACATCTGTCGTTTCCTGACTTGTTAATTTTAGCCATTCTGACGGGTGTGAGGTGGTATCTCATTGAGGTTTTCATCTGGATTTCCCTGATGCCGAGCGATGTTGACACACTTTTTCATGTGTCTGTTGGCCATTTGGGTGTCTTCTTTGGAAAAATGTCTGTTCATGTCTTCTGCCCATTTCTTGATTGGATTATTTGTTCATTGGGTGTTGATTTTGATAAGTTCTTTATAGATTTTGGATACTAGCCCTTTATCTGATATGTCATTTGCAAATATTTTCTCCCATTCTGTCGGTTGTCTTTTAGTTTTGTTGACTGTTTCTTTTGCTGTGCAAAAGCTTTTTATCTTGATGAAATTCCAATAGTTCATTTTTGCCGTTGCTTCCCTTGCCTTTGGCAATGTTTCTAGGAAGAAGTTACTGCAGCTGAGGTCGAAGAGGTTGCTGCCTGTTAGAACTAGAGTTTCAAATATAAATATCTCAGGGACAGGATCCCATTGAATTAATCACATTAAAGTAGAACTTACTGATGAAAGATTTTGTGAGAATAGTATTTGCTTGTTTGTTTCTTTGTTTATTAGAATCAGGAGTGTATCAGGGGTGGGTAGGGGTGTGGTCCCTGAGGTAAATGAATAGGAAGCACTGCAGGGGGAAAAATAAAATTAGAGAGAAACACAAAAGAAAATTGGCAATTAGCATTAAGGTGGTTTCTGCACAAATTTACTTGGGCCTTGTTGATAAACTTGCTCAAGAATTCAAAGCAACACCTAATTAAAGATGGTGGAGTAAATGCATGCTTATTCTTATTCTTAAGCTAACCCCAAATAACAAATAATGGAAAGTAGAAAAATACCATCCTCAATGAAATAAGGAAATGGTCATAACCCAAAGTCATACCTTCTTTGAAGCCTATCTTCTAAGAAATGGGAATTCTATCCTTAAACAAAGAAACTCAGGGCTACATAAAATATCCTCAGATCTTGAGCTTGAAACAGATTTAAATTCAGCAGTCATTATTGCCCTATCTCAGAACCTTGATTTAGACCTTTGAGCTCTAAAGCATTGTCACCCTTTGGAAGAATTGAGAAGTATCCTTCTAGGAACCACAAAATTTCAGGAAGCTGCAACACTGATAATGCCATTTCTACTTGATTATGACCCAACCACCCAGCATAGGGTGAATGATGGGGGAGGTGAGACGAGCAGGGAACAGGTAGAACCTGTCACTTCAAAGATCTTCCTGGCTCTTAGAAGCCACAAACTGAGGGAACATGTGCTCCTAGAGCAAAGGAAGAAAAGTGAGGGAAGGTGTGCTAACCATGTCTGATTTGAGATGTTTAGAACAACCAAGTCCAGTAAGAGTACAGACTTCCAGTTCAATCCCCCTCTCCATGACATGGAAGGAATCAGCACAGGACCCATGCACAGATACTGGGAGTAAAAATACAAAGGAAATAAACATAATAAAGTAGACTAAAACCTGAAATATGCATAAAAAAGGAGGATTACTCTTTTAAAAACCCAAGGAAAAGTTTTCAAATGGCATTTCAAAGTCTCAAAGTAATCACTGGCAATGTGATTTATTACTCTATTTTCTTTTTTAAGGAAAGCCCAACAAAGAGACTCAAGGATTCAAAGACGAGGTTACAGGACAACACCAGGAGACAAAAAGCAAGCTGGCTGTGCTCAGAAAAGCCAAGAAGCACAAAGCAAAAAAATATTAAGGAGATGAAAAAGCTCACTAGAAGCAACAGAAAATAGAACAAATATAACTAAAACCTCTCCTCTGGGCCTCTCAGTGCAAATTCAAATTGAATAAAGAACAAAGACATACCAATCATTAAGGAGAATATATAGGCATATGACCCAGGGATACAACATATAAACAGAGCAAAGAACCTGAAAAAAGAGGCTGAAAGATGTAATAGGAGAAAAATGCAAATTGAAAGTGCACAGTGTCTGGGAGAAAAATAATTGAAATGGAATGATCAACAATGAAGCATATCCTGATATTCAATATGAATAAAGGAAAGAATTATATAGGTATGCAGGTTGAAAATAAAAACATCACTGACAAAAATTAAAAAAAAACAAAAACAACTACACTCCCTGCTGGAAAATCATGAGTTGATATTTACTAAAACAAAAAACAAACAAACAAAAAACCAACCAAATAAAAAAAACCCAAATCTGACAGTTGGAGGGGAGCAGGGTAGCCTGGAAAGTATAACCTAGAATTTTATACCCAGCAAAGCTTTCCTTCTTCAAGTATAAAGGCAAAGGACCAGTCCTCAAGCATGTAAGACTTCAGGGTTCAGGACTAGAACAACAAAGATCTCTTGAAAAGGAGCTCTGGTAGATGCATTCCAGTCAGAAGAGGTACATCAAAGTAAGTTATTCAGAAATGGAAAAGAGAAAGTAAACAGCGAGCATGAGCATTTGGTCAACACAGCATTATGTTCAAATCACTTTGGGAATTACAATTACAAAACAGAATTTAAATGCTATTAATAGTAATAATAGAAGTAATAATAATATAAGCCTAAAAATCAGGATGAGAAGGGAGAGAAGCCAAGTATGTCTATTGCCTCTTCCTTCATAACAGGGAGTCAACTGATACATATTAAAATAATAAATACATGACAACCTTTTAATATTATATGAAATCCTTTTTACTTAAATTTTGGGGACACTTTCAGGAATTCTTTTCTCTTCTGATGGAGAAGGATGTATCGCATTTTAACAATTCCTTCACTTTTACTGCCATTCATTTTGCTTCTGTCAAATTTAAGCACAATTAGGGGTGTCTGGGTGACTCAGGTCATGGTTCTTGGGGTCCCAGGGTCTTGGGGTCCTGGGATTGAGCCCTGTGTCTGAGCTCCCTGCTCAGCGAGGAGCCTGTTTCTCCCTCTCTCTCTGCCTTTCCCCCCCTACTTCATGTGTGTATGCTCTCTCTCTGTCTCTCTCAAGTAATAAATAAAATCTTAAAAAAAAAAAAATTCAAGCACAATTACAAGTAAACGTGGAAAAGTAAAAATAGCAGAGATAGTTTGATCTGATTTGCTGACTAGTCTTTCTACCCTTAGACAAGAGGCTGTGGAGTGTAGTGGTTAATGGCACAGCCTCTGGAGACAGGTTTCAGGTTGTGAACTCACCTACCATTTATACATATACAAGCTGCCTCACTTTGCTCTCCATTTCTTCCTTAGAAAAGTGAGAATAAAGATAATATTTACTTCATAGGATTCTTCAAAATATGAAATGTCCAAGTGCTATCATAGTGCCTGGCATATTGTACATCTAAATATGTCATTTGCATGTGCCATTTTATCTTTGTTACTTTTAGTTTAGCTAATATGTTTTTAGCATATTAATATTTAGCAAATTATATATATAATTTATATATATATAGTTGTTCATAAAAAGTAAACATTTTTAAGCCAGTGAGAGGCAAAACCAGGACATAACCAAGTTTCCTGGCATTCAGTCTCCTGTTCTATTCATTGAACCATGTCATCATGACCCTTCAAGAAAATTTGCTCCACTATTTATTGGTGTTTAGCAGTTCAGCATGGCTGAGAGGTTAAAAATCCATCAGTTCTATAAGTACTTCCTTTGGTCAATTATGTTTTTTCCATCTACCTGCATGGTTGGAAATTTAATGGAAAATCGATGCTGAGTTTAGGGTAGCTTACCCTTGTATGTGATATTTCATTTTATATGTTCTTCCTCATGTCACCCACTGAACTGATCCCCAGTGTATTTCAAATATGAGAGGTAAACTTTTAGACAACAAAGTTAATGGGAATATTAACTACCTTTAACTACATGGTGGGTGTTTGAAAAGAAAATAATTCAAAAATAACTTAAAAGCCATACATAGCTCAAGTAACGCAATTTGTTAAATGACACTGAGATCAATTCTAACATTGAGAAACTTCCCTCTGTTCCTCTAAATTAATAAATATTTATGACTACTGCATTTCAAGAACAGTTCTTGAAATTAATTTGGTGTCATCATTATGTTGCTAATCAGATATGAAACAACCCCAAAGTGTCTGGCATCTGCAGATAATCTGCCCATCTCATGGGAAATTCTAGAACTTATAACTGGTTAAGCTTGGAACAGTATATTCACATGAGCTAATGGTATAAATACACGCTGCTATGGGGATGTAAGCTTGCTAGCTCAGCAATAAAACTATGAAGTTCTGAAATAAATTGAATTTTTTAAAAGATTTTATTTCTTTATTTGAGAGAGAGAGAGAGAGAGAACGCCAGTGCAGGGAGAAGGGGAGGGGGAGGGAGAAGAAAGGGAGAGAATCTCAAGCAGATTCCACTCTGATAGAGGAGTCAGACATAAGGCTTGATCTCATGACACAGATCATAACCTGAGCTGAAGCCAAGAGTTGGATGCTTGAGACTGAGCCACCCAGGCACCCCTGAAATAAATTGAAATTTGAATGAACATGCCAAGAACTGAGACATGGAATGAACATACCACAGAACCTACTACTCCATCCCCTTCAACTTTGTATGCTCTGAAATACAAGGTCTTGGCTACATTGATATAGTCCAGTCGTACAAAGGGACAAAATTTGAAGATGTAGCGTTAATGAAAGGAGAGATTGTAGTGGAAGGAAAGAAGACAGAAAACAAATAAAAGACGCAGTTTGGGGAACTGCAACTGCTTCTTCGTCTCCTCCACTTCCCCACCTTGATAGAAATATAGGTGGGAAGATCAGAATGCAGGGTACACAAGGACCTCTCTGTTTTACAGGGAAATCAACAGTGGAGAAAGCTGGCCTTAAAACAAACAGTGGAAGGCTCAAACAAGCACACAAAACCTTGGGTGTTTGAGCCTTTCACAGAAGGTGTATAGACTTCTGGGCTGATTTTATTATTTATGATTTTTTTTAAAACTTTGAAATGGATGAACTGATTTTTATTTTCCAGAACTCTTAAAACCTGAGTACTTTATTCAATGGGCATTGAGACCCATATCTTTTGGTATCATTTCTAAGAAGGCCTGTTAATTAGTGAGAAAATAGTCAATGTTCATTAAACTTGGCAGAGTTCGTGAAGGAGTCGAACTGTTGTCTGCCTAGATCTGGAGGTTTGCGCTTCTCTCAGACTGTCTAGATATGTCTATATTTTGCTTTCCATCAGGTAGCTTCCTCTAATATCTTTCATGCCCATATGGTATAATAACAACAAAATAAACCAGACACCATTGCTGTGGAAACAAGCACAGATGTTATGAGATATGTCTACAAAAAGTGCCCACCAATGAACAACTCTGTATTTCTTTAATTAATTCAAATATTTTGCTGTCAGCTCTTTCCCTTTGAAGCCACAGATAGTTTTTCATCCTCAGACTCACTTTCTTCCTAATAATAGAAACAGATATGTCGTTTGGTTCCACTGTCTCAAGATCCAGAAACAAGATTCCTTTTGAAAATCCCCAGCTATGGAATAAGTCATCTGTAATCACCATTTGGTGCCTTTTATCCTCTCAATAAAGGTCACGTCATAGTCATATGAATGCCATAGCTCTTCTTTTTCTATATCAAGCATGTTCTTCTGGAAGCCTTTCTCCTGGATGGGCCAAAATATATATTTCCATTTAATAACTGTTCAGAATCTTACACAGCTCTGTTCTATCAATTATGCAAACACCGCCTAACATTTTTCTTACATTCATCCAATATGCATGTTTCTCTCCAAATATTACTGTGAATCAGAAGACTGCAAACCTTTTTTTTCCCTCTCTTCATTTTAGTGTTCATGTGGATATGGTGTCCAAATTGTGATATGGGAAATAGATTTTACCTGCCTGGATTCTGGTTTGGGAATGGATTGCATTTTCTCTCCCAACCCTTAGCCTGTGCTAAAGGAATATCAATCAGGACATAGGACCTAAGGCAGAAGTTTAACCCTGAAAGAACGACCATGTGGATCTAGTTGATGGCATAAGGAAATTATTTTAGAGAGAGTATAGTTTTATTAATAACTTTACTTTAAAATTAATTTAAGTTACATACTCAGTGACCACCTGCCGTGTCCTGGGCTAAATAAGAAACTTGTCTTGAAGAGCTTAAATACCTCTCCTCTTGCCTGTACTCTCCAGTCAATTCACAGCAACAAGAGAGATTCTTTCAAAACCGAAGTCAGATCTGGTCAATCCTCTGCTCAAAACCTACAATGACTCATCTTTCACTCAGAGTGAACATCAAAGTATTTTTGTGCCACAACCTTCTCTGAGGGTTTATTTAAAATATTACTTTAAATATTATAAATTTATTATAAATTTATTTATTTATTTGAGAGTGAGAAAGAGAGCATGAGAGGGGGGAGGCTCAGAGGGAGAAGCCGATTCCCTGCTGAGCAGGGAGCCCAGTGCAGGGCTAGATTCTAAGACTCTGGGATCATGATCTGAGCCAAAGGCAGACGCTTAACCAACTGAGCCCCACCCAGGCGCTAGACAATGAGGCTTAATAGTGCTCTTCTCTGGGCCAAATGGCAGCTCTCTAGAGAACTCAGAAGATAAACTGCTCACACACAGGTGCTGAGAACACCTTATCACCCCCTGGAAGCCCCCAGGTGAGTTGAGCCCTAAATAGGAGAAGATAAAATTGTTACCGTATCTTCCCTGTGTGGCTGGTTTCTGTGCTCTGGAAAGAAAAACCAAATCAAGAAGCAGAAGACACAATTCTAGGCTTTATGGATTTTGTCATGTGGTAGGGAATTTGAAATCTAATCACATGAATCAGCCTCATAATGCTGTTTAAGCTCTGTATCAACAAATGTTGATTTTGACCATTAGTGGGGCTAAAGTGAGATTATTTATTCATAAGAGATAGAGAGAGAGGCAGAAGGAGATTAGAGAAACTTGTTATGAATTATAACCCATTAACCATATAATAATTCTTAACATGCTTAGAATTTAGTGTTACAGTTACTAAATTCTTCTTATGAGATGTGAATTCACAGTTCTTAAGGAAATTTGTAGCTTAAATTATTATTTCACTAGAAGGAATCTTATTTTCAAAGTATGTAAACAATGGTTTCAGCTTAGGTGGGATAAAATGCTGATGTGTGTTTACGGAATTCTATTAGTGTATCTTGTGTATAACTCAGAAACCAGAGTAAGTGTTATTTAGGAAAGATGAGACATAATGTGTTCTTTATGGAAATTTTGCCCCAGAATTTCAATGCTGTCATGATCAAGGAATTCACAAGTTTCTGTCTTCTGGGACATCTGGAGCTACACATCATGCCTCTGGATTTGATTTCTTAACTAATGTCTGAAACTCGTAAAGGTCATTGTATGACATCCACCCAGAATTCTTAAATATCTTATCCCCCAAATTTCTATATACTAATACTATACCGAATCAATGGCAAACAAAGCAGACCCTGGGAATTCTATGAGATCAGGCAAAGATGAAACACTTCTATTAGAATTGTAATCTTTTGGACTCTTCTCATTTATAGAGAAAAGGGTATAGATCATGTTTAATGTCAAAAGAATCATTTCACAATGCTGATACAATTAATAATTAAGAGTTAACACTAGAAGATTCTATATGGTCACATGATCTATCAAGACGTTAGCAATCACCATTCACTCTGGGCTTGGGGACTGAACTGAGAAGAAAAAAATGGATCATTGCTAGCTAATAACGTGTGAGCAGATGGAAAGCAGTGCAACCTTGGGCATGGTAAAGACAGCTGGATAAGGTTGCCTGGGTGAAGGAACTGCAAAACTGGGCTTCTTGGGGGAAAGAAAATTCATCTAATCTGGCCAGTGTGGTCTGTGGTGGTGGGGGGTGGATCATAAGAGACAGAGCTTGTCTATGACCCTGACTATCAGTCAAGGAGCAAGAATCTAGTTTGTGAGCTCCTTCAGAGAAGGTTGTGGCACATAGTCACGCTGACTGGGGCTGGTGTCATCCACCAGACCAAACAGAAATTTGGGGGTATTCAGGAAAAGAGAATCTGAAGATCAAGCCAATTCATAACACCATCTGCAAAGAATGATTCCTGCAGTGGAAGCTATTGAAAGCCACGAGATCCCTACCCTGGTGCAGAAACAAAAGCATACTCAGTGACCACCTGCCGTGTCCTGGGCTAAGTGAGAAACTTGTCTTGAAGAGCTTAAATACATCTCCTCTTGCCTGTACTCTCCAGTCTATTCATGGCAACAAGAGAGATTCTTTCAAAACCGAACTCAGATCTGGTCAATCCTCTGCTCAAAACCTACAATGACTCGTCTTTCACTCAGAGTGAACGTCAAAGTCCTCACAGTGTCTCCAAGCCCTCCGTGGCCTGGCTGTTGTCTCCTCCTGCCCAGCTCAGCCTGCTTCTGCCACTCCTGCTGTTGCCATGGGTTACCCATGCAGAACCTTTGCAAGGTCTTTCTCTCTGACCAGACTGTTCTTCCAGATGCCTGTTGGCTACATCTGTCAACCTTCTGTGTCTCTGCCTAGTGGGTACCTTCTCAATCGTGTCTAACTTACTCTCATGTTTTGAAATTACAAGCTGTATGCCCTTTTCCCCTTGCTTCTGTTACCTATTACCTACTCTGGTTTTTCTTTTATTCCCCAGCTTCTGCCATCTTCTTACAAACCATGTAATCCACATATTATGTTTCTTGTTCCTCTCTGCTCCCCTAAAATGTAAGCTCCACGAAGATAGAAATCTCTGCTTGTTTTATTCAGTAACATATCTCAAGTACCTGGAGCTTAGTAACAAAGGAACATGGTACATGTTGGATACATAAATGGAATGCGTAGATGAATGAATGGGCTGATGCTCACACAGTAGGTGAGTGGTAGAGAGAGGATTTGCATTCAAGTTGTTTTCCACCATTCACTCATCACATGTGGCCCCAGGTGGGCTACAGGGCTGTGGGAAAAAAAGGAGCCAGTGCCTGAGCCACTTCTGCTGCCCATGACTACATCACTGGCTACAAAATAGCCTTGAACACTGGATTATTAGATTAAAAGTGAAGCAATTTAAAGAATGAGACCTTTGTTCTTGTCAAAGAGAAGAGTCTGATTCCCTGTGGATTGCTTGCAATCCTGTTCTTTACCAGCGTGGACTATACTTGCACCTTATCAATCAGAGGAACTTCCCCCCTGCAACTCCATGAACTAATTACATTAGTGAAAGATGCAATCATAAAACTGTCATCAACTGAAAAATCCAAGCTGCTATTCTGCGAATGCCTTCCTTCCAGGGTCGGCTGTTAACTGTGTCAGCCTCCATGTTCTCCAGCAGTGACAGGGTGGGTGGGGGGTGGACAGTGGGCTTAATTAAATCATTAACCTTCATCACCAGTTCCTTTTAAACCAAGGGAAAAAAACACTACCCAAAATGTAATGTGGTATTAGTATGAAATATGGATCTTTTAGGACTTTCTCATATTCCATTTTTAGAACACAGACATAATTATCATGCCTAGCCGAGCATGCTCTGGAAGGTGAACTAAATGATGGCATGCATAATTGGGATTAAGCCCTTGGAGGAACATGATGATGATTTTTATAATTCTACCCAAATGTAAGTCTCTCCTTATCGAGCCAGCAAGCCCAGCCTTGCGTGGCATAAATGAAATGACTGGGTCATGACGGCCCAGGATTGCTTGCCAGTAACATTGAAACCACTTAAGTCATTTCGACACACATCAGCCAAGGTCATCACTAGAGATGGACTTTCCCCTAAAGTCTAGAGCTTGGATGAGAGAGTGGAAAACAAAATGCGTGGTCACTCACCAAAAGCAGCTCTGCAGAGTTCAGGCTGTGTAACAGGCAAGGGCTCCCAACTGGGATCCTTCACCCTATTAACAAAGAGGGGTCTTCAGCACTAGGCTATCCTTCCCAAGTAATTATTCCCGGAATCTATGCTGAAGGTGGTTCATTTTCCAACAGTGTCCTGTGTCACTTCCAGTTGAAATGATACTAGGAAAATTGTCGTATGAAACAGAGAAGGCTTATTCCTGTCTTCAAACCCCATCTACAGCAACAGTTATCACCATATACAGAGTCGCATACCGATGAGAGCTTTGAATGAGGGAGTCCTCTCCCATGGAGTTTTTCTCCTGAGACCTGGAGTTACAAGGGCAGAAAGGAAACCAAGCTGGATAGAATACATGTTATGGCATTTAGTCCTAACAAGAACCTGGTGAGGCATATGCTGTTGGGATTTATATCTAAGTGTGTCTGAGAGCAAAGGGTTCAGAGGGGAGTTAAGAAAGTGGCCCTGAGTCACACATCTAGAAAGGACAGATCTGTATGCTAGCCCTCACCTGCAAACCCCACCTCTCTGCCTTCCTAGGGAGAACCCAGGGAGCCCTATAATCAATTCTAGTTTTAATTATTCCTTGAATTGTTCCTTTCCTCCTCGGCTTAGTTTTTATAGATACATATGTCAGGCATAAGTCAGAGAAGTGTTGCAGAACTCTGTGTGAGAGAGTCTCTAATCTGTGATGAACTAAATTACGAAAAACGAAATGACCGGATTTCTCTGCCATAGGAACAATTGCGTGGGAAATTTTTTAATTTTTTTAATCTGTGAAATCAGGATAGAGGTTAACTATGAAGAGATGAGAGCAGTTGACAATAAACAGGAAAAGGGGCTGGCCTGATTGCCCGCCTCGTCTGCACAGCCTACATTTACTCCCAAAAGCTTCGCCCAAACTGACAGATTTCTCAGTTCAATTCTTCTATCCCCTGGAGTTTCATGAAACTGGACTTCATTTAGGCTGATAAGCATCCACATTGGTGAATGCAAGTCATTTCCAGGTGTTTCAGTGGGCTATCAATCACTGACCCCCATCATGAACTAATTTTAAGATTGCTTCTAGTGTCCGGTGTGAATTCATGTGCACTGGGGGAACTGGAGTCAGGTTTGGATGGAGAGGGATTTGAAACATGAAATGCATTGAGTTTAAGCAGAACTGAGTGGAACAAGAATTTCCTATCTCAAGAAGGCTCTGCCTGCCAGGAGGAGAGGTGCCCAATGCCAGCAAGAGATTTGAGGTCAGAAGAAAGAGAGTCAATGCATATTGAGAGTAGTGGTGCTTGATGATCTGGCGCAAGAAAAATGTGAACAGTCTTCTCCAAACAATGCGATAGAGTGCATAACCTTGGGCCTTGCATGGAGAAGTCCTATCCATGCATTGGGGAGATGACCCTTATGTATACAAGAACCTGTCCCCAAGAAGCCCTGATCCCTGGCACTGGCCCAGACTCTCCTCTTGCATTATCACCCAGCCTTCTACTCACTCCTTTGTTGTACAATCTTTGCTTTTTTTCCTCTGTAACTTCAGTCCTGTGCCTTCAGGCTCAGGTCCCTAAAGCCTACTTCCTTCTTACAAAGCTCACATAAAGTTACTACTCTGGTTTATGGATTTGGGTCAGCTCTTCTCAGATCTTGAGTTTGCATATACCCTAATTTGCTATGCACTCACTGTGCTGGGAGACAGTCCTGAGGGTAAACCTTCAGCTCTTGTCTTTCCCACCTCTCATGCCATCAGAGCTTCCCTTTTCTCCCTAAGCCCCAGCCTTCCTCATGTAGGGGGAGAAAACCCATATACCCACGCTGCAAGTTTTCTTCACCCACATTTCCCCTTCTTCTTGCAGGGTTTGTCATCTGGCTTCTTTGTCTAGTTCCATAAGTACATTTCAGGTATAAATGTACCTTGTGGCTCACCTAGGAATCACATGTCCATGGATAATAATGTTTCTATGGGAAACTGTTTTTTGGATAGAACCAGTTGACTTAGAAATACTTTACTGACACAACTTGACTGTAAAGTCAAGGTAAACTGTATTCATTTCCTAGGGCTGCTGTAACAAAGTACCACAAACTGTAGCTTAAACAACATAGCTTCTCATTGTTTTCAAGGCTAGAAGTCCAAAATCAAGGTGTTGGTAGGATTGGTTCCTTCTGAAATCTCTGAGGGAAGGATCTGTTCTAGGCCTCTGTCCTTAACTTGCAAATGGCTGTTGTCCTGTTCATGTAGCATTCTCCTTGTATTTGTGTCTCCATGTCCAAATCTCCCCTTTTTATAAGAATGCCAGTCATATTGAATTAGGGCTTCATCCAAATGACCTCACTTTACCTTGGTTGCCTCTGTAAAAGACCCTGTCTGCAAATAAGGTCACATTCTGAAGGTACTATGGGGTAGAATGCCAATGTATGAATTTGGGGAGGACACAATTCAACTCATAACATGGTCTGTTGATCGGCTGATGATACAGGTATCTTCACTAAAAATCATATATTTATTGATGAAAAAGAACAAAGATTTGTGGATGACAGCTGTAGAGGCACCTTAACAATAAATCAGAGTTTCTCTAATGTCCATAAATAAGGATGAATTTGGCTCTGCATTTCTACAGAAGCAAAGACCATGTAAGCATCAATGAATACCCACAAATTCGCATCCTATTAATAGGATGGCTTCTTCATCTTACTTGCTGTTTTCTTATTTGGGGATTCCCCCCCCCCAAAGTCTCAAAGGGGACAGAAAAATTCCTTTTAGCTTAGTATCTCTCAACCTGGCTGCACGTTAGAATCACCTGAGGGAGAGTTTAATAAAACATGGACCTCTGTGGAAACCTAGAGATTCTGATGGAACCAGTTGGTGGTGAGGTCCAGGTAGCAAAAATTTTTTAAAAAGCTCCATAGGTGATTTTATTGTGTGGCCAGCTCAGGGAATCACTGCTTAAAACCATGTAATGCCAAGCATTAGTTATTGAGTCGAGGATCAAAAATGTTTTTAATCCACTCCCAGCATATGAACATAAAGAGTGAAACACATTTCCTTTGCTGAGGGAGGAAATATCACTGACTGTGCAGCCTGGGTAGGAGGAAAGGGTTGGTGCTTTCAGAATGCAAGAGGTGGCACTCAGCACTAACAAATTATAATGGAGGATGTTGGGGCAGATGTGCTTTAGATTAGACTGAGTTTTCTAATCATTGGGCGGAAATTGTGTTCAACAGACTGTGTCTGACTATATCAGAGGACAGAGTAGTGCGTGGAATGAATATGTGAGAAGCCTGCCTCTAGGAAAGCCAGAAAAGCTTGAGAGTTAAATTCAACACCTGGGATAAATGTGAATAGTAGACTACAGAACATACATCTATCTATCTATCATCTATCTATCTATCTATCTATCTATGCCCAGTGTTGTCCTCTGGCTGCATGCTCAGTGGGGAGTCTGTTTCTCTCTCTCCATCTGCCCTTCCCCCTGCTCTCTCTGTCAAATAAATAAATAAAATTTAAAAAAAAGCTCCCTGAGTACTCATTATGTCCTATCGATTCACCTTAAGGACATGACAAATATTAAGCACTTAATATGCATACTTACTTATGAAGTGAGTACTATTATTGCTCCTATTTTATAATTGAGAGAACTGAGATTCAGATTGGTTAATGAGCTGATGCAAGGTCACATAGCTACTGAGTGATGTACACAAATTTGCGCCCAGGCACTCTGACCCAAACCCTATGCCCTGAATATGTGTATATATGTGTATATATACACATACATAATGTATTTATATTTATATAAAGTAACTAAATATTTCATATATATGTATATCTATTATAACTTTAGTTATAATTTACACACACACACACAGTTACTAAGGGCTTTACATGCCCCAAACAACGCCCTGGACCCTCCAGATATAAAAACGATTAAGGCACAGGCCATGTTGTTGGGGAATGCTCCCATTACTGATAGACAATTACACAACTATAACGTAAGGTAGAAGAAAAGGGATCACGTGAAGACATCCAGAGAGAGGTGAAGGAAAGAGTAGAATTCTAAGAGAGAAAAAGTACAGAGAAGGTTTCAGAGCCAGACATACCGATGGTTTTATCTTGCCAGTTTCAGCCACTTGGTATGTATGTGGCCTTTATTAAGGCAATTAACCTCCTCTCAAACCCCAGTTTTCACATGGGGATAGGGAAAACAAGCTTAACATACTGCTGTAAGGATTAGCAACTATGGATGTGATATGCCTAGTGCAGCGAGTAGGTACTCTGGAAATGGTAGCTTTTGGGTGAACACAGGAAAAGGGGACTATAAAGTTAGTGTGATCATGTAATTTATCACCTAAACTGGGGCAATTTCTTATTATAAAAGAGAATGCTTTAGTAAGTATGCTGCAATGACAGGCTAAACTTGAATGGTCCCGGGCAGCCAGGATATATAGTCACCCTATAAGGTGGTCCTGATAAAGACCGCTACCAGGTGTCATTGATGAGGGATTCAGGGCATAGGGTTTGGGTCAGAGTGCCTGGGCGCAAATTTGTGTACATCACTCAGTAGCTATGTGACCTTGCATCAGTTCATTAACCAATCTGAATCTCAGTTCTCTCAATTATAAAATAGGAGCAATAATAGTACTCACTTCATAAGTAAGTATGCATATTAAGTGCTTAATATTTGTCATGTCCTTAAGGTGAATCGATAGGACATAATGAGTACTCAGGGAGCTTTTTTTTAAATTTTATTTATTTATTTGACAGAGAGAGCAGGGGGGAAGGGCAGGTGGAGAGAGAGAAACAGACTCCCCACTGAGCATGCACCCAGAGGACAACACTGGGTGTGATCCCAAGACCCTGAGATCATGACCTGAACTGAAGGCAGGTGCTTAACCAACTGAGCCACCCAGGCGCCCCAGGAAGTTTTAATCAATGTTATTACTACCTGGAATGGTGAAAGATTTACAATCAGAAATAGGAGAAACAGAAGAAAATGGAAGTCAATTTTTGCAAAAGAAGTAAAGGACTCAATTCACCAGATGTGGAAACCAGGAAAGCAATGGGGTGTTTGAGAGAGTATACTAACTAGTGCAATGGGATTGTAAGGCTGATTGTAAACATTTGCAGAATGAGTGAGCAGGAAAGAAATGAAGTCTTTGCCTATAGACCAGTCTTCCTAACAGCTTGGCAGTGAAACATAGAAGCCAGATGGTTAGAAACTGGAAGGGAAAGTAGAATTGAGGAAAGGGAATGGGGTTTCTTGGGCCTTCTTAGAGACTAAGAGGAAAGTGTTAAATGGAGGGGGTGGGCTGGAAGTACAGAGCGTGGTAAGGGCATCATCTTCTCCCATGGGTTCTTCATTCTCTGCTGCCCTCCGTGGGGTGGGGTCTTCCTCCATAACCACCCAGACTGTCTTCCTCCTCTTCCCCTACACAGGCAATTTTGCAACCGCCTATTTAATTTTCTATCACCCTAAATGAATAGATGAATAATAAAAAGAAATAAACTCCCTTGATTCTACATCTTTACCTATCATTTAATCACTCTCCTTATCTATACTTTTGGGAAATTAATCTAAATTTGACTTACCACTTGGCCACCTCCCATGTGTTTTCAAGCCTGTGGCCTCCTGGCTTCTGCCCTATCTACTCCCCCATGTTTTGGGTAGTTATTTTTGATGGATCCATCCATCAGAATGACCCAGCCAATGACTTCCATGTTGAGAAGTGAGTGAAGGTTCTCAGCATTTATCTTACTAGACTCTCAACCTCCCTCTTGAACACTGCTGGAATATTCTCTTGGTTCTGCTTCTACATCCTTGACTGTTGCTTCCTTCTTATTAACAGACTCTCTTATTATACTCATATCTTCAATGTTGCTGTTCTTTGACATTCTGCCTTCAGAACTCAGAACAGTTCTACAGTGCCCTGGATAATGTCATCCACATCAAAATTTTCAATCTCTCCTCTATTAAGTTAATGCTTCTCAAATCTCTGAGTGTATCCAGAGTTTCAGATTCTTATATCCAACTCCCTCCTTAAGGAAGACTCTGGGGTCTCATACAAGGTAACTGAAAGCCAGTATCCATAAAATGGAACTCATCATCAGACCCCTCTTTATCTCCCCATATCCCCATAAGCCCTGCTTGGTAAAAGTCTGAATACAGTCTGAAGTCAAAATGCTCCCGGTATGAATTTTAGTTCCATCACTCCCTATCTGTGGGACTTTATGCAAGCTATTTAACATTTATGCATTTTATAAATGAAAATAAATTTTAATCTAAGGATGGAAGGGAAAAAGATGAAATTCATGTTGAAGAACACCTGGCATGTAAGTCCTCAATTAACGATAGCTATTATTACTATTTCAGTATTATACTCTTTTTTGTTGGGGCACTACTGCCTACCCATTAACTCAAGCTAGAAGCCCCAGGGAATACTTTTGATTCTGCCTTCCTCACTCTTGTTATCTAATCAATGACTAACTCCCACTGACTTTACCATAAGCATTTCTTAAATTTGTATTCCCTTTTCATTTCTGATTCTATTCTCTTAACTGAAATCTCATGAGATATTTTCTGGAATATGGGACACAGTCTCTCAAAGGGTCTCTTGGATTCCAGATGTGCCTCCCTCAAATCCATTCCAGCCTTCAGAGTGACTGACTTAAAAGTCAAATATGACACTGCCACACTCAAGCTTAAAACCCTCAGATGACTACCATGTCCAACTACCCAAGTAAGTTAGACCCTCATATGGTGTGTAAACTAGGAGCCTGATGCCAAACCCCTGAAATACACGTAGGGGTGTCATGGAATCCTGGACGTAAAACTGAGTTGGCTGGACCTTCCAAAGAAATGAAGTTGATGATTGATGTGGAGAGTGTCAAGGGAAACAGCTCCTTCTTTCCTCACTCTCTTTCTTAAAGTGTCATGCACCCTAACTCACACAGGTATGTTCACCTGTACACACATTCACGCACATGCACACACACACATACAGACACCAAATGGAATAAGAACAGTAGAAGAGGATCACTCTCTGAACAATAGTGCAAGTGAGAGTAGTGGTGTTTGGGGGTAAAGGAGACAGGCTTTGCCTAAGAAGAAAAAATTAAACAAACAAAAAAACAAGATTGACATAAACAAAAAACAGTATAGGAAATATAGGAAAGTTCACATTAGAAATAAGAAAGATGGATGAATATTTAAAAAATAAATAATGGTAATTTTGACTTCAGGGAGAACTTTTAAATATAAGATATACATGTATCTTACCTATAATATATACAATTTATATGTATTACATGTGTATTATATATTATACATATGTTACATATAATATAAAAGGCAATTTAAGGGAAAATAGTGTAGATAATTTTTAAACAGTTTGAAAACAGAAGAATAAATTATTTAATCATTTTATTATTTTTTTAATCATTGATTTTAAAATGTTATTGGAACAGAGTAAGACTTGAGACACTAATGTAATTTAAGAGAACACATTGGAGGCTGACATAGGAGAGGAGGAAAAAAGTTCGCTGACAGTTTTAATTGGATAATTAATGAGAATCTGAAACAAGACAGTCTCAATATTCATAGTCTAATAGTAGTATAATGTCTGATTTGAAAAACTCTTATTTCAGTCGGGTTATGGTTGCAGGTTTCTTTTTTTTTTTTTAAGATTTTTATTTATTTACTTGAGAGAGAGAATGAGATAGAGAGAGAGAGCATGAGAGGGGGGGATGGTCAGAGGGAGAAGCAGACTCCCCGTCGAGCAGGGAGCCCGATGAGGGACTTGATCCCGGGACTCCAGGATCATGACCTGAGCCGAAGGCAGTCGCTTATGGTTGCAGGTTTCTGATCTTCAGTCACTGTTTGGGGTTCTAGGGTGGAAGCCAAGGACCCAGAGAATACTGCTGAGTATTGCCAAAGTTATGAGTCAAGCTCATGATTGAGAACATATCACACTGATGTGTAAATGGCAGTAGGATAAGATCACATGGCAGAGGTTGAGATTGGGTGGGAAACTAGGCAAACAGGACCTATCAAGGGGGATGCAGAGGTTTCAGCAATGAGTGGCCATGCTCAGGAAGACCTACAGAGGCAGCAAAGAGGCAGAGGTGTTGCTCTTGACTCGGCACATGAGGAGATTGATAGCACTAATAAAGCAAATGGAGTGAATGAAGTTCTGATTCTAGGACTATTATCTAGAATAGTACAATAGTACATTGACATTTTTTTCCTATTTACACTACTTTCTACCTCTGTGACGTGAACCTGTGGGTATTAATTCCAGCAAGAAGGTAATGGAAGGCCTGCCAATGAACCCTGTCTTGATGAAAACAAAAGTTTGAAATCATCTCATGAAAAATTAATTAAGGGTGGTGTGAGGTGCTTTTGGCTGCAAATAACAGTGAGCCTAGAGGCAGCTGGTTACAGAATTCATCTGCTCAGCAATGTGACATCTTCAAGGACTCAGTTCCTTTCTAAATTTTTACTGTGCTGTCTGCACCACCTTAGCCATCATTGTCCAGCTTGATCACAAAATGGCAGCCTGCCCTCAGAAATCCTGCCTCTAGACAACTGTCCACAAACAACTCACCATGGAACAGGAGAACACTGGAGCCTCTTCTTACTCCTTTTTGTAATAATGAATAAGATTTTTCCTAGGAGGCTTTGAGCAGATTTGCACCTTTATTTGTTGACCAGAATTTTTATCACACACATATACCTGGACTGATTATCGGCTGAGGGCATACCATCGCTACAACTAGACTATGCTACTTCATTCACTAACTGGGTGTATTGAGTAAGTCCAACTCCTGAGCTCATGAGAGGGGGAGGTGAGGCAAGAGGTGGAAAGGAAATGGCCATCAGGTTGCTTGTGTCTGTCTTTGGAGTGTTTCAGTGTCATTTGAAATTACATTAGGGAAGAGGATCACATCTGAATTGAACTTCTCAGAGTAACTACTCTCCCTCATTATTGTAAGGTTCAACCCCCTCATTAGTTGGTATTTCATTTAGGTAGGGATTAGGGGAAAGTTGGTCTGACCTTCCCTGTTGTCCTCATAGGACTACAGTAAAGGACTGGGGGAGAAGCAGATTGTTGGACACTGCTTCCATTGCTGAAACACGTCAACAGTTTTTTCTAAATTGCAAAAGCAGAGATTCAAAGCAAATGCACTTCCAGTCATATCTCTGCAAACAAAGGCTGGAAATGTGCTCACTTGCAGCTATCAGAAGGACCCAGTTAGGAGGAAAGATACTCCAGGCAGGGGAGATGACTGCAAGAAGATTGCAAAATTTAGAGCTAAGAATTCATCACTGCTATAAACAAATTTAAGTAGATTAGCTTGAACAGAGTCAAATGTCTAATGATGGCCTAAAGTAAAATTGTAATTTCTTGAACTACTTGAACAATGGCATTATATTTTTGGTAATCTCAAAATTAATGGGGGGAAAACTGTAACTTAGTTATAAACTTCTAAACTGTCCCCTGCCTTATGAAATATATTGTAATAGAAATTACTGAACCCAAAGTAATTTAAAGTTTGCTGTGAGTAAATCTCTGATACTGTTGATGCAGATATTTAACTATTTTTTGATTCCAAGATATATCCTAGGAATTTGGTGATAGGGTGTGGAGGAAGTAGGGGTGGACAGGGAGTGCCTTTCTCCTAAACATAAACACAAAACACACACACACACACACACACACACACACACACACACATCCTTGATTGATTAATTGTGTTGATTAGTTGAATTCTGTTGTTTTAAAGTTGACTTTAGATTGTTCTTTATATTTTCTACTCCATCTATGATTCTACTCTCTTATATCAAGATGAGCTCACTTTGAAGACTCAGATGGATTTCATGGCACACAAAGATGGCCCAGGCACCTCTTTGGGTTTTATTATAACTTGCATTTGATTAGCTTTTATATTCACTGCCTGATCTAATTTTCACAGAAGCTGTGTGCATTCAACGGAGCAGACCTCAATATTGTCATTTGATGGATGAGCAAACAGAGGATTGGGTTTAAATATGTTTTGTAAAATCATACAACTACTTAGTGGCAAAACTGAGATTTAAGGTCAGGTACTTTCTCTCTAAATAAAGACTTCTTCCTCCTCGTGGTATAAAACTCTGATCTATATTGTCTGACCCTAATTTTACATGTTAGGTTAGAATGACCATAACTACTCTCAAACGTGGAAGAACATGCACATAATTACTTTAGAATGCAGAAGTGCTTTGATAATACACCATTGTTCTTCTCTTTCTTAATATGTAGAAGAATCTCTAAAGGAGAAATCAGGAAGACACTTATTTGAATGGTTTTCTCCTACCACTTTCAAAACAAGGGCTAGAAGTTGGACAAATTTGTTGTTTAATGTGTGTAGAAATGGAAAGACAGTGGCAGACTTGCACAGGATTCAGAACTCAGGCTTTTCCCCCAAACTTCCTGCCTGCACCCAGCTTACCCTCACCCCCACCTGCCACTGACTCTAGACTCTGGGACTAACCTAAAATAGCTAGTCCTCAGTTTCATCCTCACAAAATTTAGCTGATACAAGCTAACCTATTGTGCTTTGATTCACCACACTCAACAAATGTAGTTTAAATATTACAACAAAGGGATCCAAGCAAATAAACTAGCCTCTAATTTTGCAGAGAAAGAAGTCATCTGATAGAAATTCCCAACGTATCTATAGGCTTATCTTTATCGGATGGTGCATCCTTTCTTCCCTCTCTCTGGATGTGATGGAAAAGCTACCATTTAACTTTCCAATGCTCATCGTTTTGTGTTTCCAACTCTATCTTCTCCTGACTTTTAAGTATTAAACATTTCAAACCTCTTTCCTTTAAAGCACTCTTTCTTCTCCTTCCTGTGTCAACACATCCTCTGGTTTCTCCACATATTTCTGGTTGTTCTTGACCATTACTGCTACACTCCCAAGCCATTAAGAACACAAGTTCCTTGGGGTGTGTGTTCCAGGTCAACTCCATATCTGCCCCTGTGAATGCCAGTCATTCCCATGGTTTAAATTACCATCTACTGATCTGATTCACAAATTCCCAAATAAAACTCAAACATCTTTTGATATTCAGGTCCCAATATCCTACTGTGTACTGCAGTTACCTTTTTTTTCAGCTTTCCCACCAGTATGGGAATATTAACATGTCATAGTGTAAAATCATTTTTCACCCTATAATCATTCCCTCTCCTATATGCTCTCTACGGTACTCCCAGTTCACTCAATGCCCAGCTCCCAAGACTGGGCACCATGCTCCACCACTCACTCCCTCCTGCACACCCTAACATCCAGTCCTTCAGCAAAGCCTTCATTCCACGATTAAATTTCTGGAACCCTCTCAGTTCCCTCTTTCTCCTGCCACTTGTCGAGTTCAGGCCAGCATCTTTTTGCATTTGGATTTCTGTAAAAGCCTCTTTCCAAGTTTGCCTTACTTGAATCAGATTTCCTTATCACAGCCAAAACTGTTATTCTCACAGGCAAAACCAATACAGCCAATCTTCTGCTGAAAATATGTCAAGAGTTCCCTGTTTCTTTCAGGATGGAGTGCCTGCATGATCTGGTTTTTGCTTAGTTTCCAAGTGGCCAGTTTTGCTTCTTTCAGCAACATTTTTTTTTTCCAATTCAGTGTTATTACACATAGAGATTGTTGTGATTTTTATTCAATTTGGTATCCTCATTAGAGTAAGAGCAGTGAGTTATGCTTTACAAACACCGTATTACTTCTACATCATTGTGATATGGTTTTATGTTGAATGTATGTAGGGGGAAAATAACATTGGAATTATGGCAATAATCACATTTGTGAGCCAAGCACTCTACCTGGACACAGTACTGAGCTTGCCATTACTAAGTGTTTTAGTTCCTTACAAGTGCTATAGCTTTCTCATATGTGCTTTTCCCTTTGGATCATTCTCCTTTCTTCCCTACTGTCTTCCAGGCATCTCAGTTTTAGCCTGTTAATTATTCTAAAGCCTTCCCTAATTCCAATAAACTGGTTTTAAATGTTTCTTTTATGGAAACTCAGAAAATCCTACTCTTCCCCTAACATGATGGTCATCACATTGTAAATGCCATTGCCTGTTTACTGCCCCTTCTTCCCCAACTAGACTATAAGCATCACGAGAATTAGGAATATATAATAAAAATGATAGATACTATATATATCCCTGGGCTCTAATAGAGAGTCTGACATATAATAAATGTGTAATAAGCACATATTGCTGAAAAAAATAAATCGTTGAATGAATAATAACATTTCAGTTGATCCCTGAAGGATTGGTAAACTTCAACACTCCAAGTTAGGAAAGACATTCCAACAGGAAGGATAGCATATAGCAACACACGGAATTAGAAAACTTGGGGACATGAATAAGAAACTGAGAAGTGAATATTTTGACAAGAGTAGTTAGTAGGCTAAACAGTAGGAGGATAAATCTGGAAGAGAAAGAAGCCTGTCAGAAAGCTAGTGTAGTAATAGAGGTAAGAAGGAAGAACATTTTTTTAATTGAAGTAGAGTTGACACACAATGTTACACTAGTTTTAGGTGTACAACGTGATTCAACAACTCTATATGTTATGCTATGCTTCCCACAAATGAAGCTATGCATCTGTCTCTATGCAACACTATTATGATACCACTGACTATATTCTTTATGCTGTACCTTTTATCTCTGTGACTTTCTCATTCCATAACTGGAGTTATTCCCACTTCCCTTCACCCAGTTTGCCCATCCCCCACCCCTGCCCCTCTAGTAACCATCAGTTTGTTCTCTGTATTTAGGGGCCTGCTTGTGCTTTTGTTTATTCATTTGTTGTGTTTTATAGATTCCACATATAAGTGAAATCATCTAGTACTTGTCTTTCTCTGAGTAACTTATTTCACTAGCATAATATCCTCTAGGTCCATCCATGTTGTTGCAAATGGCAAGACCTCATCCTTTTTCATGACTTTTTTATGACTAATATTCTATTGTATACATATACCACATCTTCTTTATCCATTCACCAGCTGATGGATACTTGGGTCGCTTCCAAATCTTGGTTATTGTAAATAAAGCTGCAGAAAGGAAGACCATTTTTAAAAAATATTTACTTATTTATTTGAAAGAGAGAGAGAGAGAGGGTGGGGGAGGGGCAGAGGAAGACAGAGAGAGAGAATCCCAAGCAGACTCCCTGCTGAGCACAGAGCCCAACATGGGGCTTGATCTCATGACCCTGCGATCATGACCTCAGCTGAAATCAGGAGTTGGACGTTTAACCAACTGAGCCACCCAGGCACCCCAGGAAGAACATTTTTGATGAGAGTCTGAATATTATATGGGACCTTGAAAAACATCAGGCCATTACAATAGGTAAGACAAGCCATTCAGACTGATTTTCTGAACATACAAATAAAAATAAATCAAGAGACAAAAGGATCAAACCATTTTATGTGATTCTGTTCTGAATGATGGCTTGACATACTATCAGAAATTGAGAAAGGACAGGCTTCTATTAGTTAGCAAGTGTCCAGTGATTTTTGGCACCTTTTCTTTCCATTGGCAAAAGGCAAATGAAGTATGTTCCCCAGCATCAGAGTGAGATGTTAGAAAAAATGAAATCTTGCCATTTGCAACAATGTGGATAGAACTAGAGGGTACTATGCTAAGTGAAATAAGTCAGAGAAAGACAATTATCATATGATCTCACTGATATGAGGAATTTAAGAAATAAGGCAGAGAATCATAGAGGAAGAGAGGAAAAAATGAAACAAGATGAAACCAGAGAGGGAGACAAACCATAAGAGACTCTTAATCTTAGGAAACAAACTGAGGACTGCTGGAGGGGAGGGGGTTGGGGGATGGGGTGGCTGGGTAATGGACATTGGGGAGGTATGTGTTGTGGTGAGCTCTGGGTGTTGTGTAAGACTGACGAATCACAGAACTGTAACCCTGAAACAAATAATACATTTAAATAAATAAATAAATAAATAATAAAAAAGAAATTCATGGCCAGGCAGGCCTAGGTGGTGGGTTATGTATTTTGAATGCTAACTTGCAAAGACTTGAACACACATGGCATTACTGTAGGGTTCTTCATATGTACAGCTATCTTCCTTCTCAAAATACTGAACTAAACTTGAACATTAATATTAGAATCTAAATAAGTTAATTGCTATCAATTAAGACATTTTGAACAAATAGAAACAAATGTTTATTTTACAGAAGTCACTGAAAATAACTCTAAAACGTTTTCCTTTTTAGATACATTTTATTTATCTAAATAGCTTTTATTAGGAAAAAGGAAACCATCAAAAAGCAGAGAAGAGAAAATAATCATCTGAAGTTCCTTAAGGAAAAAAAAGTGCCTGACACACACCAGACACTTGATTCACCTCTACTGAAGCCGCAGATAGAAGTGATGATGAATTTCAGGTGTCAGAAAAGTCATGAGGAAAGGTTTTGATTTCTTGAAATCACATTGCACATGGGGAAGTTGTGCACCAAAATCATCACAACCCCCAACCCCATCTCATCTCTTCTAAAAAGGCAAAACTTCACTTCCAATGAAGAACTGAGAGGGTAAGACAGACCTACCATAACTCTCAGAAAATGTCCTGTGACATGTTTTTTAAATGAATGGTCATACCCAATGTAATCTGTCATCATATTTTATAAAAAATGAAATAGAATAGAATGGAAAATGCAGGCCTGAATCACATACTATAAGGCTAAGTATTGTATTAACTTTTGTTTCAGTTACGTGTGTATGTTTGTATCTGTGTGTGTATGTGTGTGTGTGTGTGTGTGTGTGTGTGTGTGTGTGTGGTTTTTACTGGGTCATAATGCAGAACACAGTATCTAATACATTTCTTTCAGTCAGTCATGGTCAAAAAGGTTTGAAAGATCCTGCCCATCCTCAGCCAGCTCCCTTGTTCTGCTCACATCCTGCAGAGTATGTTACAGCCAGAAATTTCCAGCTCCATGGAAACGCTCCTGCCTGGTGTCTCCTGCCTTTAGCACTAGAGACGAATGCTAGCTGACTTAATAGCTTGTCTCTCTCTATGTTGACGAACTGATAGGGGTTAATGTGCTTTCTATTTGTCCCTCCTGTGTCAACCCCCAACCATTTCCAGCCACCAAATCCTTACAGTGCAAATGTGTGCAAAGGGCCAGTGTTTGTTCTCAATGTACAATATAAACTTGCATTAGAGAGTTAGTTGTCAAAGAATTTTACTATTTGAAAAAATTTAAACTTAAATAGACCCTCACACTATATTTCTATTCAGTCTGCCTATTCGCATCCTTGTTCCCCCATTCGGCTTTGGATAGCTTTGGATCATCTTTGTCATTCAGTGTCTAAAGACAACTTGGACTTGAAAGTTGTATTGGTGCAGCCGCCCAAGGTTTCTAGGTCACAAGGAAAAGAAATATACAAATTACTAATCGGGAAACATCTTTAAACATTAAAAATTTGAAGTTAAGGTAGAAATTGCTTTATGGGTGGCACAATGACACACATTCCCAGGCCTGATTCTGGAGGATTCAGCAAGCTCCCTAACTAACAAAGAAGTTTGATTATTTTTACTTAGGAGTATAGCCCTGAGCTGAGAAGCCACCCTTCTCTTTGTCCCCCTGAGGTTGTCCTTTAGGAAGGGAGACTTTGATTAGGTTGTTTTGGGTGGTCTGGGAGCACAGCAGTGCTGACCTACTAGAGCAGCTGAGAGGTGCCTCCACCATGCCTTTTACCAGGCCAAGGGCCATCTTCGAGAAGCAGGCCCTGAGCCTGCCTGCTGTGGTGAGGATCACTCCACCTCGCTATTTCCTTCTGTCTTAAGGCTATTCAAGCTGCTATAATGAAATACTATAGACTGGGTAGCTTATACCTCACAGAAATTTATTTCTCCCCATTCTGGAAGTTGAACTGAGTCTGAACCTGAGTCTGAACTCAGGTGCCAGCATGGTCCCTCTGCCACATCTCAGACTTTTTGCTGTGTCCTTACATGGCAGGAGGGGCAAGGGAGCTCTCCTGGGTCTGTTTTATATGGGTACTAATCCCATTCATGAAGGCCTGACCCTCATGAGCTAATCACCTCCCAAAGGCCCCACCTCCTAATACCATCACTTTAGGGGGTAGGTTTCAACATAGGAATCCGTGGGACACATTCAACAATAGCACCTACCCTCACAGGTGCTCTGCAGAAGGACTGACCATGAAAGCAGAAGGAAGCCAGCTGGCTCACCAGACAGCAGCAGGCACGTTACAGACCCTTCCTTCAGTCAGTCCAGTTCAAGAGCTGAGTTTGCACGTGGGAACGAACAATGCAGACCATGGAAATATTAAAAGCAAGAGCTATAGAAGCTGGAATGATGAAAGGCTGCTTGAGGCGGCTCCCCGAGACCTAGGGAATGGTTGCAGCAGTACTTGAACCTGGGTCTTCAACCACAGCAACAGCAGGTTCATCCCTTTGCATTCTAACAATAACATCAGAATAGTGCTTTATAGTTTGCAAACAGTGCTTACATATATTACTTATTTCACCTTCTTAACAACACTGTGAGGTCATTATCCAGATTTTACAGACTAGAGAGCAGGGAATCTGAGAGAATAAATGATTTATTCCAGTATCACAAAATCCTGATTTTCAAAGCTGCAATGCAAATGAGAAGCTACACAAGTTGAAGTACCTTGCAAAATACTGAGGAGCAAGGATGCTAGAGTGTTCTCTGGGATTGCATTCAAACAAATGAGGGGTCAAAAGCTTAAGGACAGCAGAAATGGGCTAGGGAAAGAGGGTACCTAAGTTACCAGTGAGCTAGGAGTGGGAGAAGCAGGTTGAAGAACAAGTCAAGTATGTGTAAGAGAGTAAGGAAAGTGACAAATGGGCCCCATGCTAGACAGAAAAAGTGCCAGGCTAGCAATCACTCAGGTAATAAAATGTTGCAATTATTCAATGTCACTTTGGATTCCCTCTGCTTTTCACAGCAGCCTTTCACACCAACCCAAATCTCCTAAAAAACAAACAAACAAAAAACCAAAAAAACTGTCACTTTCATTACAGGTGGTAGAGACCACACTTAACACCATTTCTGGGGACTCAATGCTGATGAGCTAGTGTCAGCCTTCTCTTGAGATCACCATCATGCAGAAGTTGTTATTCGGAAAGAATCTCAGGATCCCAAAGAAAGGAAGCTGCCCACTGGGTGATCTGCAACCCCACTTTTGAAATCTGGAACCATGTCTTCAACTACCACAACAGACAGTCCCCAAAAGTGACGTCAAGAAGTAATAGCAAAAGTTTATTGCTTATAAATACTTTACAAGTCAAATTGCTTCTGGAAGTGGATGTGTGGAAAGAACGCAAAGGGGCTGGTTATTTGTGTGCACATGCGCACGCGCGTGTGGGCTTGTACGCGTGACTTTCGTGACATCAAACAGTTTTAGCTCTGTGCATATGTTACTTTGAGAAAAGTGTAAAATTAACATTAGAAATTAAAAACAAGAAGAGTAGAGGGCAAATGAAAGGCGAGGTTAGCCGAAGTATGAATCACAGAGCATTGCCAGATGGAGAACACATCATTCTGGCCCAAGCATAAATCCAGGGAGCTGTCTACAGGGCTGCAGCCCTGAGCAGAGAGACAGTGAAACTTTCTTAATTTCCTTGTGGGCAACATGGAGGAAAGGGCAGCCTATCAGGATGCAGAAAACCTGCATTTTTGATTCCCTGTTCATTAATTCCCTCCATTCATTCATTTACTCAGCCAGTATTTACTGAATGCCTCCCATTGCAGGCACAACTCTGTAGGGAAAATAGGACAGAGGCCCAGCTCCATTGAAGCTGACATTCTAATGAGAGAGAAAATTAAATAAATAAGTGAATAAATAAAAAATATTGTATGAGACAATATTTGTAAGCGCTTTGAAAAATATAAAGCAGTATAAGGAGGAGATTTGTCTGAAGAAGGCCTCTCTAATTGGGTCAGAATGGCATGGGAGGCAGATCTGACCCCAAGATCCCCTCCTTTTGATAGACACACCCTGAATAATCCTCACTCCTGAGTGCTGGTGGAATTTGTGAACGTGTTGGGATTTCACTACTGAGATTATATTACGTGCAAAATGAATCTTATAGATACAATTGAGATCCTTAATCAGTTGACCGAGTAAATGAAAAGGGAGAATTTTCTGGATGAACATGACCTAACCAGGTGAACCCTTTAAAAGGGTCCAGGGCATCCTACAAGTCAGAAGCTCTCTCCTGCTGACCTGGAAGAAAGGAGACTCATGTTATGAACCATCTGTGGAGGGAGCCAATTACCTAGGAGCTGAGAGGTGGCCTCTCGTTGTTAAGAGCTATCCTGGTTGACAGTTTAAGAAGGAGGGTCTTCAGTCTACATCCATTAAGACCTGACAAATTTGGAGAGAGGACACCAAGCTCCAGATGAGATCTCAGCCGGCCAACACCTTGATTTTAGTCCTACGAGATCCTGAGCAGAGAACTCAGTTATGTTGTGTCTAGATTTCTGACCTACAGAAAATGAGATTATAAATAAGTGATGTTTTAAACCACAAGGTTTGTAGCAATTTGCTATGAAGTGATAGGAAATCAATACAGCATGATTCTTAGCAGGTTGCAATTTTGCTTTCCCAAAAGGCAAGTCAAACAATTTGCTAACATTCCTCACCAAATCCCATCTCTCAAGCTTCCAGAATTTCACTTCCAAGGGAAAAGAGAAGGCAGAGCAACCACAATTTTTTCTATATGTGGATATTTTTTCTATAGTTGCACTGGAGAATACCTGGCAGCCAGAACAAGATCCTTCATTGACACGGGGCCCTCCCCTTGCTAAACAAGGCCTGGCTCACCACTTCTTGGGGATTGGCCTGGTTATCAAACATATGGAGCACAATAATGACACATAGGGACTAACTCCTGACTTGAGGATGGATGAGGTGAGTTGGCTCCCTTTGTCTCAAAGCTTCTCAGAGTAATGATGTTTTATGGTCCTTTATGATAGCCCGTTACCCCCTCAAAAAAGGAGGACAGCAGAAAATGAATATTTTATTGGCTCCCATACAGTGGGCATGGCCTGAAATAAAAATAAATGTTCTATGACATTCATCTTTATAAAATGCATTTTCTATAACCATAAAAGGATTCAACGATTCATCTTTTTACATGTCTCTCTGCAGTAATGATAGTAAATAATTGTAGTCACATTCTTAGATGGTCCTTATGCTGGGAAAAGTTTTGCTCAGGTAGTAACAATTTTCTCTTATACAAAAAAAATTATGAACACACTGGTTGGGAATGGACTTCATTTCAGTATTGCTGTTAGGTTTTTCTCAGTCAGATAAGGACGGATTTTGGTGGGGGGAGCATGAGCTAGGATTTTCTGCAGAATAATGACTTTGAGAGCCTCCATATTTTCCCAAACAAACACCAGTTAAAAGTCCCAAACATGAAAAATTCCCTTTTATACAAATGAGTTGCAAATGACATTGAAAGGGTGAAGTGACATTGTGGGGGTACCACTGACTATCTGGCAATAGCTATGAGATGAGTCTCCATGAAGGCGGTAAAACAAAAAACAGAGCAGTCAAGTCAAGGGAGAAAAAGTAATACCTAAAAGGCATTCATGTTGCAGGAGGGGTCGAAGGTTCAACTGGGACAAATTTCGATTGCTATCCTTTATCTGATCCACTTGCTGAATTCTCCTATGCATTGTATTAATTTTTACTTGTTTATCTTGTCTTTCTCTAGATGGAAAATATTAACTATTTTTATTAATTTCTTAACAAAATCTAAAATGATTGGCCACTCCTTCCTTGTTGAAAACATTCTTTGCTCACCTTCTCCCCCTGCACACTCTGTCATTTTTCTTCCCCAGCATCTTTGGCTACTCATTCTCATTTTATTCTTCTAACACTTTCTCCTCTAATGAAACATTCAATTTTAAAGTTGCATAGGATTTGTCTTTGGACATATCTGCTTCTTGCTCTACATTCTGCCTTTCTGTTTCTCCTACACCTTATCTAGTCCCATCACTTCGATTACTACTTATATTAAGAATGTAGTTGCAGGCGCCTGGGTGGCCCAGTTGGTTACGCGACTGCCTTCGGCTCAGGTCATGATCCTGGGGTCCAGGGATCGAGTCCCGCATCGGGCTCCCTGCTCAGCGGGGAGTCTGCTTCTCCCTCTGACCCTCTTCCCTCTTGTGCTCTCTATCTCTCATTCCCTCTCTCTCAAATAAATAAATAAAATCTTTAAAAAAAAAAGAATGTAGTTGCAATATAGCTGCTCCATCTCTAGTTGTATTGTGGTTTCTCAGGCAGAAAGAAGGGAAGGGCACATGGACAAAAGAATGGTGCATGCGCCATGAAAGCAAACACCATCCCTGCAGCTCCCAGAAGAGTTCCTTTTATGTCTCATTGAACAAATCTGAGTCATATGGCCAACCTGATTTGTTAATAAGTCTGGAAATTTGTGCATTTTTAGTTGGACATATTATCTCTTTGAACAAAATCAGAGTGCTGTTAGCAATAGAGAAATGGAGAATGAATATTGGGTAGACAGTGATTCTCAAATCTGTGTCTTCAGTCTTGATCTGATTTTGGAAATCTAAACCAATATATGACATGTTTATTTCACATGCTCAGTTGGATACCTTTGAACACCTCAAATGAACTAGGCCAGTGATATTTCCCACTCAACTTATTTCTGCCTTCCATCTTCCAATGTCGGGAAATGATTGGGTCAATCATTTAGTTCGTTAAAGCCGAACCGTCTGCATCATCTTCACTTGTCGCTCACCAGTTCCCTCCATCCCCAAATTATCATGTCCTATCTCACTTTGAATATATCTGCTTCTCACTAACCTTAATCCTCCCACTCTGGTCCAAGATACCATTCTCTCTTACCTAAAATATTGTGATAGTTTCCTAACTAATCCCTTTGCATCAATTTTTGCTCATTTCAATAAATTTTTCATATTTTTACTTTGAGTAAAAGTGTGAATCTGATCTTAACTCTTCCCTGGTTAAAGTCAATTAATGTTTCCAGAATTCTTAATATAGCCTAAAACTCCTAACTTGGCTCTTACATTCCTCTGCAGATTCTATTACACCATGGCTACTTTCTCCACTTGACCCATATGGATGTTCCTCATTTTCTTTGAACGTGATGTGCACTGCTTTATTAGTCAACTAGGTATTGCAAGAATTAAGCATAGATATTATTTTATTTTTTTAGATTTTTTATTTTTTAAAGATTTTATGTATTTATTTGAGAGAGAGAGAGAAAGCATGAGCAGTGGGAGGGGCAGAGGGAGAAGCAGACTCCCTGCTGAGCAGGGAGCCTGATGAGGGTCTTGATTCCAAGACCCTGAGATCATGACCTGAGCCAAAAGCAGACACTTAACTGACTAAGCCATCCAGGTGCCCAAGCATAGATATTATAACCAATAACTTTAAATGTTGCCATTGATCACTTATGATTATTCTTTTCACATCAACCCATTGTGACTATCCTCTGATACAGCCTTTAGTCCAAAGTTGAAGCAAAACTCAACATTTTGTCAACTTAACCAACCTCTCTACAACCACCCAAATGTATACACACACACACACACACACACACACACACACACACACACACACATTTACTTACATTTCTCAAAACATAAGTGAGCAATATATATTTTGATGGCCATTTTGTGTGAAATATGAGAGGATTTCCACTCAAACACATGAAACTGCTTTAAAAATACCCCTGGATGCATTGGTAGGGCCTGTGTCATCTGCTAGGCAGGAGTCCTCTTCTCCCTGATCTTGACACCACACAGCATTCATCCAACTTTCTTTCTGTCTCCTTCCTGATTGTGCATGGTGCCAGCCTTACCCCACTTAGGCTTATCAACATCCCAACACAAGCTTTCTCTATCTTGTTTCTTTATGTTCACAGTCTGGCTCTCTCAGTTTATAGATGGTGCTCAAGTAATGTCTAAATTATTGGGGATTAGACTCCCAACTGCAAGAGTAAAACTTCCTTGATGTTCCTCTGGCCATATTGCTTTAGCTGTCATTGTTCTTCAAACAAGGCAGTGAGAGGGTCCTCTACCTTTAGCACTAGCCACAAATTATGTTGAAAGACCTTTACAGTTTTGATCTTCTATCTTACTAAGGCTTATTAAATGTTATTCAAAAGTAGTAGGCCAATATTTTAACCAATGTCTCTAACTTCAAATCCCTTATTAAGCATATTACTGTTACAAATCAAATAATAATTGTTGAAAGTTAAAAGATGAGTTACCACTTTCTGATAATAAAATAGGTCATGGGCTGAATATTCTATTCAGTAGAATCCACTTCTAAAGTAGTTAAAAGAACTGTTGACTTTATTATTATTATTTTAAATAGGAGGAACAAGCTTTAAAATAAGGTTATTGTTATTTTACTTGTATATCCTAAATCAAGTGAATAAATTACCTTTTTGAGATATGAAGGAACATTTGGCTGCCAGTATCATGCCAAAGGGAAGGTGGGAGATACTTAGCTGGCAATAAATTTTAACTCTAAGCTAAGAGTGTGAGGAGATTGATAAAGAACCATTCAAGAATGTGTAAGCAAGGGACTCAGTTACAGATTGAAGTGTGGCAACAAAGGTATTATAAAACAACTCCTAGAGAAAAGAAACTACATAAAGATACCAAAAATACTAATGTTTAAATTAATGAGGTTTTGAGACATTGTTTAAGAACAACTATTTTGATGAGTTAATTTGTGCTGAAAGAGGCACTGATGTTCATGATTATAAATCTCCAGAGTTTGAGCAGAGATACCATTTGCAGTCTAGGCAGAACATAGCCATTGCCCATGTTTGGAATCTAGATCATAAGACCCAGAGGACAACATGTTATCAAATTGCAAATTCAATGATCTTCATCTGGAACTGAATTTCAACTGGGAACTCACAACAAATAACATCTTATTTTAGTTATTCTCCCTAGGTTATTTGCATGATTGAGAATGTTTTACTTTTTCTCCCACTTCTTTCTTTTTTTCTCAACCAAAATTCTTCATATGCCACTACAAGATAATATTTTCAGATACTTTTCTATCTGTATGCATGGAATAGCTAAAACTGAGTTCCTGATATTCTGCTCCAAACCATATCCTCTTCAGGCTCACCCATAACTTTATTCATCTAGATGCTCAAATTGATGGACTTATTTTTTGCACTGACCTTTCTTTTTCTTCTACA
The DNA here is from genome assembly GCF_003265705.2 of Callorhinus ursinus. Classification (NCBI taxonomy): domain Eukaryota; kingdom Metazoa; phylum Chordata; class Mammalia; order Carnivora; family Otariidae; genus Callorhinus; species Callorhinus ursinus. The sequence continues at coordinate 8,859,985 of NW_027397064.1, forward strand.
GCTCACATTTTTTCCATCACTAAATATTTTTAGTTCTTCTTTCAAAATATATCTGGAGTATGATCATTTCCCATCACCCCCATTGACACCACCCTGAAATAAGTCACCCTTCCTGTTGATTATTGTAATAGCCTCCTACTGGGGCTCCTGGCCTTGCCTCCCAGGAGCAAAACAGGCAGAAGGATCCTGTTAAAAAAGGATTTCTCTACTCAAAACTCTATTTCATCCTCATTTCACTCAGTAAGTTTCAGTCCTTACCATGACCTGATCCACTGCTGATTCCTCGGCTTCATCTCCATTCCTATCCCACTTTTCAAGACTCTAGCCACATGGACTCCTGGGTGCATATAGTACCTCCAAGAAGCAGACACAAAGATGGAATGAAATGGGCAAGAGATCTGCTGGTAGAAATTGACAAAGAGGGGTGCCTAGGTGGTTCAGTTGGTTAAGTGTCTGCCTTCAGCTCAGGTCATGATCCCAGGGTCCTGGGGCTGAATCCCACATCGGGCTCCTTGCTCAGTGGGGAGCCTGCTTCTCCCTCTGCCTGCCATTCCCCCTGCTTATGTGCTCACTCTCTTTCTCTGACAAATAAATAAATAAAATCTTTAAATAAAAGGAAATTGACAAAAATAAACACAGCTGGACACTAGCTAAAGCAATGAAAACAGAATTTATTTAGTAACTGTTGACAGTAGGGGAAAGAGCTGGGCTCTATTCTGATGTGTGCAGAGGTGATTTGAATATTTTAAAATGAGAGAGAGGTGGGGGAGGGGACTCAACAGAGGCAGAGAAGCGGACAATTAGAAGAGGTTGGTCAGTGTAAACGCCATCGGGCCCACGGTGTTTGCTAGCTGGTATTACTGAAGTCGGGACTCTATCCTCCCAAAGATCCTGGGAGACAGAGGCTCTCTCTTTGCTGATGATAACATTTCAAAAGACTGGCTCTCAGGTCCTTGAAGATACGTATTCACAATTGTAATCCCTTTGTAGTAAATGTACTAAGAAAGGGAGAAATGGGCCTATTTTCAGATGTGGCCTAGAACAAATAGTAAATTTCCCTGGCAGCCCGTAGCTTTCTCAGGCAGGCATTTTAATGGAGGCCTAGGTTCATCCTAGGGACAAAGCTTTTGCTGCTACAAGTCATGCTAGAGTTTGGTCTTGCAGTTTTCATGTAGGGGTTTGGACAGAACTGTTATGTGCCTGCTGAGAGTTCTGTTCTCATAATGCCCATGAACTGGGTGAGGGGTAGCAGGAAGAGGTAGGCAGTGCTCACACCATGATGCATGCCTGTGAACCTG
>NW_027397064.1:8861292-9005743 GCF_003265705.2 Callorhinus ursinus
ATGCACATCCAATACAGGGACTCGACGCAGGAGACAGGGAAGGAAGGAGGATTGGGTTAGAACAGTGTCCGACTGTGGGGTCAGTCTAAGAAAGTTTTGGCCAGGCTAATGGAGAATACTCAAAAGTCATCAAAGTCCTCAGAGTCATGATTAGAGGAGTCTCCCATCCCCCAGGAAGGGACTTACACTAATGCCCTCACCATGATCAGTCAGTACAGCTGGGAGTAGCCCAAGCGAAGCATGACCTCAGTGTGAACATCCTGGTGAATCCAAGGGAATGGCAGATAGGGCTGTACCAGCTCTTGCCCCCACAGCAGGAAATCCAAGCAGTGTGTTTCCATGGGCCCCACACCTCTTACTGTCACTCCAGCACTCCAGGGTCAGTCCTATTTCAGGGCCTCTGCACCTGCTGTTCCCTCTATGTGGAGCCTGCTTGCACTGACACCCCTGGAGCTCCTTCACACTGGAGATTCCTCAGGCTGTACTCAGCTTTCCATCCCCGGGAAGACTCTCACCCACCCTGGTCCAAATGTTACGCACACACGTTTTGTAAACCACTTTCCTGATCTTTTTTACTCTTCCTTAGCACTTATTACTATTTAACATATCTTATATTTCATTGTTTATTGTCTCTCTCTCCCCCACTAGAATATAAGGGACTTTTGTCTTGATTATGACTATATTCCCAGAAACTAGAATGGTATCAGAAACAGAGTAGGTGCTTAATAAATGCTGGAAACTAATTTCAACAAAAGCAATGTGACTATAGACTCTTCACCTCAGAACATTATCTCCTTCGTGGTTTTTGTTTGTTTGTTTTAAAATTTTATTTTTGAGTCATCTCTATACCTAACATGGAGCTTGAACTCACAGCCTCTAGATCAAGAGTCACAGGCTCAGGCGCCCCTCTGGTCTTCCTTCTGTAGGTGGGTAAAAGTAAAGTCTTCTCATAAACCTCAAACAGTGTTGGCACTAGGGTTATTTACAGGCTAAATACCTTTGGCTGTGTCCATGGTGGGGTTTATTTTTATTCTGTAATCTTCAAAACTGCTTCACTAATAAAGCAAATGTTAACCTTCCACTTAATGAAACTGCTAAGTGTCTGGTTAATTTCTGGAATTGAGGCCTTCTTGGGAAAACATCCAAGAATTCAAAACCTATTTGTACTAGGTATCTTATCCTAGGATTGTCCTAGGATTTGTCTTCTTACTCTGATATGGGGGTGAGGGCGTTCAAGATGGGGTGGGGTTTTATAATTAGTTTGTTCTCCTAAGTTTGCTAGGCTTGGAATGACCTAGTTTGCTAGCTTGTTAAAACAAAAGAAAGCAAACAAAACCTACAGAGATCTGAGCAATTTTTCCATAATGTTTTATGTTCATTGCAACTTACTACTTTAGGATCCGCTAATATTCAGCATCAAGGTAACAATTATTGTTGTATTTGGAATTCAGAGAAAAGTCAATAGATGACTTGCTAAGATAATTGATGAGAATGAAAAAAAGAATCCCAGGACAGTTGGAAGAATTATTTTTCTTTTTCCTAATATCTAGAATGAAAGACAGAGAGAAAATAATCTTTGCTAGACAAATGAAGATTAACCAATGACCTCTGGAAGGAAATATTTCTCTTTCAGATTTCATTTTCAACTTCCGAAGCAGAACTGAACCAAGACAATAAAGTAAGTTTGACATGTATATTGCCAGTCTGTTTATGAATCCCAGTTTTATCACAACACAAATAGATAAATAATAGAAGACCATAATGCTTGTCTCTGGAATAGTAGTTAAACTGAACTCAGTATGGAAGAAACAAAAGATGAATGGTCTTTCATAAACATGTTTTTATAACATAATCTGCTCATATAAACAACTGGCAGTACATCCTTTTGGGATTCTTGTTAGCCAGGATTTTCAAAGCTACAATGAATGGATTGAGTTTCAGAATTATTTCCCAATTTTGTGCTGTTTGGAGGAAACATCTGTTTACTGTATGTAAATGAACAAGACATTCTGTTCTTTTAGGGACCCAACGAAGAACCCTTAAAGTTAGCCAATTTGGCAAATAAAGAAACATAGCCTCTTGAAAGGATGACAAATGAAGTCTAGAAAGAGATTTTGTAAAAGATAGCTGTTATTTTTTTTCTTGAAAATTTCTATATTTGGATCAAACGAGAAATGGATATTTCCCTTTTGATTAAAAACCTGTCTAGAGCTTTTTGCTCTTCTTGATTCTTTTTTTCTTTCTTTTTTTTTTTGCCTCTCTTCTGGTCATCAGACAGACTGAAGTTAGAAAACAGATTTGTCGCATGGAAGAAGGGTGTGGCAGACAGTGAGGCAGCTCGGCAGTAAATCTTAGCTCAGTTAATATTTCCACATGTCTGGTGAATAACCTTGGAAGGCCAAGAGTCCAGACAGTTTGAAGCAGGTGTGTCAGCATGTGCTTTCCTCTCATATTCTATTTGGCCTCTTTGCACCAAACTGATGTGCTCATCTTGTACATACTAATTTTACATGAGCTGAACTTGGCTTGAGGGCAAGGAATAGCCCTGATGTGCTGTTGGCTGGAGACAGCATGAATAACTATGGGAGTCAGTCAGATACAATACATGTGCAAAGACCTTACAAAGAGCTTACAAATGTGGCTTTGTAACTCAAAGGGAACCGGTTGCTCTCTTAAATTCTCTTAGGAGGGGGGCACCTGGGTGGCTCAGTTGGTTAGGCCATTGCCTTCAGTTCAGGTCATGATGCCAGGGTCCTGGGATCCAGCCCTGCGTCAGGCTCCCTGCTCAGAGGTGAGTCTGTTTCTCCCACTCCCTCTGCCCCTCTGCCCCTCTGAGGGCTTGTGCTCTCTCTCTCTCTCTCTCAAATAAATAAAATCTTAAAAAAAAAATTCTAAGTATTAGGGAAAAACTAAAAATTAACATCATAATGATGCTTAAGAATTTGGACCTTTTTTGGTTACACTTAAATATCTCAATTACTCTAATATTTAATATATGAATACTTATGTGTTATAAGACTATAGCTACTGTTTGACAGAATAAACAATGCACTGTAATGAGAAATTTATGATACTTTCTTCAACAAATATGGGAATCTAATTGATGCTCTTCCATTTTTTTTTTTCCATTTAAGAAGACATATCAGGTTGCTATGTCTTAGAATAATGTTTTACTCAGGGTTTCATTGAAAGTGGATATTATACATGTTATTAGGCCTGACAATTTTCTGGACATTTCTGATAAATTCCTCATGCTCTTCTCTTCCTGCTCTTCCTGATTGTCCTGACCCTCAGTCATAATTTTATTTAGGGCTGACTATGAAGAGCCCTGTTTTTGAGCTTCTTAATCCACCGCATTTTTCAGCGATTTAGGTGTATGTTCGTATAGGGGTAATGGAATCTCTTCCCAAATTATATTCTCTTTTCAGTGCTGATAAGCTTGGAGGAGCTTTACTTTTTGTGGCCACATACCAACACACTTGAACTGAATTTTGGTCCTGCTACTTATGGTTCTTAGTTTCTCATTCTGTATCTCCTCTGTGAAGGAACTGTTATGAATGATTTTAAAGTAACACAGATATCAGTGACAAAACCTGCCAAGAAGAGCCTCCAAAATAAGGAGTGCACATGTCTCCCCCAAACTCAGAGGAAAAAAAATGAAATTTGGATAGAGGGAGAAGGGGGAATAGTTGATGCACAGCTGTCCATAAGAGTATGTGTGTGTTTGTTTAGATTTTTTGCTTCAAGCTTCTGCTATGGCCATTGGCTACCCAGAAGTATTGGGAAAAGAATTCTCTTTCTTTGCCTTCCAGGAAATATCTTCCAATTTTGATTACACAAGACTAAGAAAAGCAAAATTAAGGTGGCCCCATGTTTGTGTCAACTGTCATAGTCCCGTCCACAGGTGGCCCTCGGTTATCTGAACCTCGCCCTAGGTCATTACCCTTGTCTCTCTACCTGGAACTTGTGTTCCTGATCATCCCATTTAGTTCCACCTGATGCCTTGAATGCAGTTCCAGATGTCTTTAGAAAGAGCTAACTTCCTGCATGTTTCTACTTTTTACATAGAATTTTGCAGGTTGACCTTGACAACATCTTTCAGGATCTTCTCCCTTCTTGGTGCCACCTGGTCTTTATACACGATGAGATGTTGATGTCAGTCTACTTATAAATTATTTTCTTTCTACCTCTCCAGTTTCTTCTTCCAACAGTACAGAATTCTGACTCAGAACCTATTGATCTTTGGATTTTACGAACATACCCTCATCTAAGTCAGTTGATCAATAGCTAAGTCCTTTGTCTACCATCTTGTTTATATGGCATCCTCATCAGTCTAATAGAGTTTCTGATTTTATAAACTTGCACACAGAGCAAGTCATGTTCTGTGACCTGGAAAAAGGTCAAACTACCTTTAGCAGCATGGTTATGCTGAGGAGTAATGATGAATATGGTTCATGCAAACTTCATGAAATCAAACTGAGGTAAGTCTCAAATGCCAGGCTTAGGAGTCTAAATTTTATCTTGGAAGAGAGGAGGGTGACGGGATGAAACTGAAGTTTTTGGAAAACTGAGCTATGTGTCTGCTACGGGAGAGCAACATAGCAGAGAGATCAGAATAAATACCAGGTACTTTATTCCATAAAATGTGATTTCGAGGAAGTCATTTCTGTGGTTTCAGTGCCCTAATCTCTAAAATTAAAAGTGTGAATCAGATTTATTTCTATGATCCTTTTCTGAATCCAGTGACTTTATTTTATTTTATCTTCAATAAGGTCATGATATAATCAATCTCATGATTTCACCCGGCTAGAAAGAAGTCTGTGTAAGTAAACAATGTGTTTGGAAGGAAGAACAGAAAGAATGTTTTAAAAACTTGAAAAAAACGTAAAACCCACTGTGTTGAAACACTGTTGATGGATTTACCTGATGTAGTAATTTCTGTATCCAAAATCATCACCCCTAAGTTGTTCTAAATTCAGTGAAATTTTATAAGCAAAGACCAATGCATTCTTGTAGGAACAGGGACTACTCACAATAACATTTTCAGGGATGAGTCACTGTAATTACAGGTCCCATGGGCATTCTGGCTGAATTTGCGCCGCATAAAATAAGTTTTCTTACTGATCAAAGTTGCATTTTGGTGACTGCTGAGCCCTATATAATTTCTGTAATAATATCATCTTATAATATTATTAATGATTATAATAATTATATTATTATTATATTATTAGATTATCTTAATTACATTTCATTATTATTCTATAATTGTTATATATTAAATTATATGTAATTGTTATATAATTATATATATTTATATCATATATATTATTACCTTATATATAATTGCTATATAATTCATATATAATTGTTATTATATAATACATATAATTTATTATAATAAATATTATTATTATTTTTATTTTGTTTATTACCATTAGCAGATGTTTTTAAAACAGTTAACTATGGGACCTTCAGTGAGTTATATAAGTTATTTAGTTTCTCATTTAACACAAGACAAGACATTTTAAACTAAAATATTTCTTATAAATTCTAAATTGAGATACTTATTTTCATATATCATAAAAATGTAACCTTTGCAATGAATACTTTTGATCTTTAATGTTGGATATTCAGCCTTCACTCATCCAGAGAACAGATTATTGAGAAACTTCTCCATGACTTATGAGGCTTCAACACTTGAAAAACAAAGATGTGCAAAGGCCACCTGCCTCCTTCTAATATCAAGAAGTGAGGGCTTTCCCTTTTCTGAACCTTATTTTTAAACATATGGATGTAATACCATTCTTGTTAGGGGGTACATTCCATTGCTTATTTGCAGAAATACCTGATTTTAAAAGGGAGCATCTATGGAGTTTCCTTTTACATGAGATGGGAGTTATTTTCTAATGATTATCTTAAAACATCCCTGAAATTACTTACAGAATACATATTTCATACATACAACCCTGGACAGTGATTCTTGTACACTGTATTTTGAGAACCATTGTGCTAAAGGACAAAGCAAATCCATAAATCCGGACGTATCAGTGTTCAACAGAGAAACAGAACCAAAAGGAAATATATAATATAGAGAGATTTTTAAGAAGGAATTTATTATGGGAATTGGATCACCTGATGATGGAGTCTGAGATTTGTTATGATATGCCATCTGCAAGCAGGAGAATCAGGAAGGCTCACGGTATAATTTAGTCCAAGTCTGAACTGATGGTGTAACTCCCAGTCTGAGACCAAAGCCTGAGAACCAGGGTTTGGGGGAGAGGTTGGGCGCTTGGATAAGTCCCATAGTCCAAGGGCCTAAGAACCAGGAGCTCCAAAATCTAAGAGCGGGAGAAGATGAATGTCCTAGCTCAAGAAGAGAAAGCAAGAAGTTACACTTTCTCCACCTTGCTGCTCTATTTGGGCCCTCAATGGATTGGATCATGCCCACCCACATGGGTGAAGGGGATCTCCTTTATTCATTTACTGATTCAGATGCTAAATTTCTCTTCCAGAAACACCCTCACAGATACACCCAAAAATAGTTCTACCAGCCATCTGAGCATTCTTTAGGTCAGTCAATTTGACACACAAAATTAATCATCACACTGAGCATTTGAACCACTGTGCCCTTAAAACAACTGTCAGGTCCCTAACAACAAGTGTGAGACAGGAAAGTAAATTTACCACAAAGCTAATACGACACAAAATACACTCCTTCTCTCTTGCATAAGGAGCCCTCCAAAGCCCTGGAAATTCATATGATTTTTGTATAAGTCATAAATGTTAGGTATATAATTCTGATTGGTCAAGACTGCCTCTTCTTTCCAGTATAACTTCTCCTTGTCATACCTCCCTTACCACTTAGAAGTACTAGGGTGGCCAAGAAGGTTTGGGGGACCTAAAGAAGGGCAAATTAAGTTTGGGTACATATTCTTTGAGTTTGTTACTATGTAGTTATTATGTTCTCAGTCATTTCTCAGGTAGAGTCAAATTATTTCCAGCTATTTCAAATTCAGAATGTCTTCCAGATATTTTTCTACATCCACTGTGCCAGCTTACTGAGCATCAGGTTATAAACATGCCAGAACAGAGGTTATACTGCAGTATGAATACAGATCATGTATCTGGGATTATAGAAAAGTAAATAAAGGAGGGGAACAAGGCTTGAAGTTTCCAGAGCCTGGAGCTAATCTGCACAAAGTCCTTCTGGTCATCAGACATGCAAAATTTTATGTGAAAGATTTATTTCCCCTTGACACCTAGTCAAAACAGATTCTTTTTCTCAAGAATTTTCAGCAACGCAGTGTGTTTAATTATATGTATGTGTGTATATACACACACACGTATATGTGTATATACACACACATATGGAAATTACATGAAATCATCTGTAACAGCTCAATAGGACAGAAACTTGATAGCATTTTTCTCCAATTCAACAATACTAATCATTTTCATCACATTGCCAATAATGAGTTGTGAAGCTAAAATATTTTCTAAATTCTCTATAATAAAAAACAAATTTTGATCAATCTTACTAGATGGATTAATTTCCTAGGGCTTCCATAACCAAGTACCATAAACTGAGCGACCTAAAACAACAGAAATGTATTGTTTCACGGTTCTGGAAAAGTTCCAGAAATCCAAAGTCAATGCGTTTACAGAGCCATGCTCCCTCTGGAGCCTCCAGGGCAAGATCTCTCCTTGCCTCTTCCAGCGTCTGGTGGCTCCAGAGATTCCTTGGCGTGTAATAGTGTCATTACAATGTCTGCCTGTATCCTCACATGGTCTTCTCCCTATATCTCTGTGTCTTCACTTAGATACCCAACACTTTGGGTTAGAACACCACTCTATTCCGGTACGACCTCATCTTAAACTAATTACATCGGCAACAATTCTATCTGCAAGTAAGATCACATTCTGAGATACTGGAGGTTAGGACTTCAACATATCTTTCTGTTGGGGATACAATTCAACCCATAAAATTGGAAGAAAGACTAAAGTATCTCCTAATTCTCCCCATTGAGAAAATTTACTAAATTCTTGTCATATGAAGATTTGATTGAGGGTATTCGGTCAAAAATATTGCCCCCCCCAACAAAAAATGTTAACAGATGTTTCGGGTATTTAATTTAAAAAGTAGTATTTAAAAAAAAATTTTTTTAAGGGCACATGTTGTGATGAGCACTGGATGTTATACGCAACTAAAGAATCATTGAACACTACATCAAAAACTAATGATGCACTGTATGGTGGCTAACATAACATAATATAAAAATAAAGGTGAGCATACATTACTCAAAAAATAAAATAAAAAGTAGTATTTTAAAAACTTCCTTGTGATTTTGTGTTATTTAAATACTTTTTATGTTTGAAATTTGTTGTGATTTATTTTCTTGTTCTAACAAAATCACTTTTATACCTAATTTTTATTCATACACACATATCCTTTTTTCTTACAGAAATCCCACACAGCCAGAAATTGTGTAAGATTCAAAGCAAACAAAACTTGGATCTACCTCTAGGGGTCAGGTAATTGGTTTCTGTTTCATCGTGCTTCTATCGTTCTAACATAGGGGGATAGGGTGCTGGATTCTGCCCTGCCTCTGCTCACAGCCCTGTATTGGGTGCCTTCTCTACAGTGAGAAGCAGAGATCCTTACAAAGCTTTGTTATCTACCTTCTTACCCATCCCTCTGCCCTCCCCTACCTGTGGACTTTTTCCACCGCTTGCCCTCTCTGCTTCCACACACTTACTGTTCAGACAAGATGGCCATCCTGCCTCTAGGTCTCCTCCACTACCGCCATGCTCTTTTCCTGGACTCTCTCACGTGTTACCCCAGAGGCCAATGCTTCCCTTCCTCTAGATTTGTGTTCCAGTGTCTACCCAACTAAGGGAACATAGGAGCAGCCCCACTGCCCCCACACCAGCACTCCTGCCCTCTACCCAGCTTTATTTTAGCCACACACTTAACACCATGGACATACCATGGGTTGACTTGCCTAGTTGACAACAGTCTCTTACCCCCATTGGACTGCCTGTGCCATGAAGCAGATCTGTTTTGATCACTGCTGTGTTGTCTACCACTGCCCAGAACAGTGTCAGATGCATCTTAGGACCTTGTAAATAGTTGATGACCAAATCACAGTTTTAGTTGTAGCCATTGCTGTTAAGATTAAACCCGAAATAGGAACCTTATCTCATGTGGGCATCAGGTCTAAAGTCAGAAAATGAGTTAAATTGAATTAAGATGTGAGACATAGGGTATAACCCCATTCTCCTAGCCATGCTATACTTGATGCTGGCTGCAACTAAGCGCTTCTCTTATTTGGGATGATTTTTTAGCAGTTTTCAGTAATATTTAGTGTTATTTTCACCTACGTGTGTGTATGGATGAAGATAATGGTCTGAAGAGAATCTGAAGCAGAAGACAGTCCTGGTCTTTCCTGGGAGGCAGGAGTTAATTACTAGAATAAATAATTGTCGCTGTTTGACCCGCAGACTCACACAGAGAGCAGGATTATAGCTCCACTATGCTGCTCACGCTCCCCAGGAGATGGCAAGTCCAGGATTTGTGGCTGAGCTACTTTAGTAAATACAGTTGTGCAAAACAACAGGGCTCCTCTGGATGTGGCCCCTTGTTATTGTTCTATTGGTTTGAATCAGCATTAATGGCTTGGAAAATGAGGGTTTGATTTGAAGAAACACCTGCAGGGTCTCTAAGGCTCTTTTTGGTATCAATTCAAGCTGTTTTCATCCATGGTTTCCAGAGAATAGTTAGGCTTCCATGCTTGGTCAGGTTTCACCATCATTCATAATTCTTGGGAAGAGATAAAATGTCTATTTTTGCAAACACTTTTCATCCTCGTAGAAAGTCATCCATCTTCAAAGCACTGTGACATAAAACTGCAATGAAAATGTTTGTATGATGAACATCTAGTCTCCTGTGATTATCTCAATTTTGCTTTTCTGTTAAAATAGCTTTGTATCAGAAGCATGGATCTTTAATATCTGTGAAATAAAATAGGTTTTGTATGTATGTGTGTATGTGTGTATGTATGTGTGTGTGTGTGTGTGCATGTGTGTGTGTGTGTGTGTATGTATGTATGTATTTTTACTGGGGTTTTCACCTCTTGTGTTGGCCAAGTTAGTTTGTGTCAGGTTGTTGGCAGTCTGCTCTTATTTGTGATTGCTTTGACTCTGATTCCAAATTTTAACTATCCTTCTAGCATATCCTTTCTGAGTGAGCCAGACTGAGACAGGAGCATGGGAGATTGGAAGGGCACCATATTTGATGGTGGGGTCTGCTCCTGCTGGCGGTGGGCTGAGCCAGATGTTAGCCTCACACAGGTCTTGGGAAGCAGCGCATGAATCCTAGAATACACATAGGCATTTAGTCAATTTCAATTTTAATTCTATTTTGATTGTGTTCTAAAGTAATCAGTCCTACAGTAGGGGAGAAAAAAGAAACAACCTTTTTAAAGGCATTTAGGAGTTGCTAAACAGTTTTATTAAAAATCTTGACATGTTTTATGTGAAACCACTGTATTCCAGGCCGAGCTGACCGGTTAGGAAGTCAGTGGCATGTCAACAAGACAACTGTCCTGATTTGGGGGCAGGAAATCATAACCAGATTTGTTAAGATCTAAATCTCATGAATCACATAGTTGGTTGGTTGGTTGATTTTCCCTTTATTATTTTCTGTGAGGAAAAAGAAAAAATGGAAACATAGGGATTATAAGAGACAAATGCTTTAAACACTTTCTAGAAATTAGCAAACCTCCCATTCTCTGTTAGGGAAAAATGTCCAACCAAGTTAGAAAGCACTGAACAGTAGCCGGCAAAATCCTAAACAAATGCCAGTGTCAACAATGAAGAAAAGACAAGAGCTGACAAGTCACAGCCAGGAGATCTGGGAGGGCTGAGAGGGGTGCCTCTCCAGCGGGGCAAGAGTGAGCACCACTGTGGGGTAAGCACTGAGTGAAACGGGGGAAGGATCGAAAAGCAGAACCTTCAAGATGCCTCACCAGACGAAGCTTTCCTAGGCTGATCAGGTTTAGGAAAGAACTCCTAAGGAAGAGCGTCAAGGATCTGAACACCGATGCCATACATCTGTCTGTGGCCACACCAGCACTTCAAAGTCTTGGTGTAAACTCAGGGCACATACCCAGTGTATGAACTCTTGCTCTAGAAGTGTTATGTCATCTGTTTGGTAAAAGCCCAGGCATTTATCTAACCGGATTTGGGCTTTGATCTAGTTTCTGTCCCTTTCAAGATCTGAGAGATTGAGTACTGTACTTTAATCCCTCTGATATCAGAGAGAGGGAGAGGAGAGTGACACCCACCCACAGGGTCTTGGGACATTTAAACTAAATGAGATAACCCATGTAATCCATAAAGGACAATGCTGGGCATAGCTCAGTGCTCCATCGATGATCATTAGCACAAACAACAAACAAAACTGTATCTACAGAGGGCGCCTGGGTGGCTCAGTTGGTTAAGCGACTGCCTTTGGCTCAGGTCATGATCCTGGAGTCCCAGGATCGAGTCCCGCATCGGGCTCCCTGCTCAGCGGGGAGTCTGCTTCTCCCTCTGCCCCTCCCCTCCTCATGCTCTCTCTCCCTATCTCATTCTCTCTCTCAAATAAATAAATAAAATCTTTAAAAAAAAACTATCTATAGACAGAAAGACACACACACACACATGCATGTGTGCACATGTGTGTATATGTGTATTCTTAGTCTCAATAGCCTCAAAAGCACATGTTATCAGAGGCAGACCTGATATGCATGCAATTTTATATTCACTCATGTTTTCCATCCAAACGTTCCCAGATGATAGGACTGTAGTTTTTGCAAAGTTACATTGATACTCTTTTGATCTGTGCCTATTTGTATAGCAAATCCTAGCAGTAACCCATAACCCTGTGAATGTTTATGCAGAACCAGCATCGGCTCTACCTACAGACCACACAGAGGAAACAGCATAAATGCACCCTATCTTTCATACAGATATAAGCACATTCTTTGCAAATTATTACACAATGTGTCATGACAGCAACGTTTTACTGGAAATGGTTCTCATTCCACGTCGTTCAGCTAGCCAGCAATGACAATAAAAATACATACTTTAGGGAAAAAAATACTTCATATGCTAAGTCCAACTGTGTCAACGTTACTACATTACCCAACTGTCTCATTTTCAGTGTGATAAAAAGCTCTCCACAGTGTTGAATGAAGGGAGAATATGCTAGTAAAACAAAGTGTCACAAGAGAAAGTCATTCTTGTTTTCTCTTGTGCCCACTGTTCCCCAGTTGTGTGTCTGGCTTGAAGCACCCTGACATTTCCCTGTCAAATCTCCAGGGCTCAGGACCCTGTTGGAGCACCGTTGCCCTGTTCCCATCCCTTGCCCAAAGTCATCTTGAGAAGAACCCAATCACTGCCATCATCAAGGCGACACTGAATTCAGAGACCTGCTGTTGCCACAGGTTGCCCCAACATTAGGTAAAAATCATAGCTTTTAGAGTAGGATGAGACCTCAAGGCTGCCTGCTTCCAGGCAAGTAAGATATTCTCAACTCCGTCTCAAAGCCCAATCAGCTGAGGCTCTAAGGAGACATGACAAGTAAGGGCAATGTGCCCTCCTGGGTGGGATCCTGAATCATAAAAAGGAAAGGAGTAAAAACTAAGGAAATCTGAAAAAATATGGACTTGATTTAAGAATATGTCCCATAGTGTTCATCAATTGTGACAAATGTGCCACATTAATGTAAGAGGCTTATAATCAGGGAGATTGTGTGTGGGGTGTAGGGGAACTTTCTGTATTATCTGCCCTTTTTTTTTCTGGGGATCTAAAACTCTCCTAAGATTTAAAAAAAAAAACCTGAGGGTTACAGAAGGGAGGGGGGTGGGGAGATGGGGTAACCTGGTGATGGGTATTAAGGAGGGCACGGGTTGTGATGAGCACCGGATGTTTTCCGCAACTAATGAATCATTGAACACTACATCAAAAACTAATGATATACTGTATGTTGGCTAATTGAACATAATAAAAAAAAGAAAGAAAACTACCCTCCTAAGAAAAAAAAAACCCAAAAAACAAAAAAACAAAAAAGTTTAGTAAACACACACACACACACACACACACATACACACACACAGTGGCTTAAACCATTACTGTTCTGTATTCAGAAGAGGAGTTAGTTATAAAACTGACCTTTTATTCTAATTGGTTCAAGTTACATTCCTGTTATAAATGCTTAAAGTATCAAATGTGCAAATTCCTTGCTTCATAGTCTGTAATCTTGTCCTTGCTGAAATGATGTCTGGCCAGAATGCAAACAGGATCAGCTACAGGCTGACCACACCCAGGACTGGCATGTATGGGGAGTGTCTTACTGAAGGTTCTCACATGCTACCCACACCAGATCCAGTGCTCCCATGGCACCCTGCCAGAATGCCTCAGTTGGGTCTCCCCAGAGTTCGGGCTCATCATGCAAGTGATAAGAAAATGCCTTGCAGGGGTCATTTGGATAGGCTGCTCTCTTGAGTACAGGGAAACCCAGAAGGCTTGTGTCATCCCCTTCTTTTCATACCACTTTACCTGGCCTTGTGTCTCCCTCATTGCCAGGAAATCCCCAAACAGCACACTGTCCTGACAGTCTGCCCAATGTGACAGTAGAAACTTAGTGATCTTCTAGTCCAGCCGCGCCACCCTGTAGCTTCGTCCCAGCCGGAGCCCAAGAGTGAGAAACACTCAGACAACTCCCGTGTTGGAAACGTACACCCAGAAGCTCGTGTTTTAAAACAGAAATACAAAACTGACATTGACAGGAAGGGCCAGAATTGTTGGCTATTTTTGCATCTTTTATTGTTCCAGATAAAATAATGCATTACTTTTGGGGATGCCATGTTAAATCCCCTTGGAGTATCGATTA
Organism: Callorhinus ursinus; assembly: GCF_003265705.2. NCBI lineage: Eukaryota > Metazoa > Chordata > Mammalia > Carnivora > Otariidae > Callorhinus > Callorhinus ursinus. Next base: position 8,875,229 of record NW_027397064.1, read on the forward strand.
GAATTTCCTCAAGCTCATAATTATATCTGAGAAAATTATATCTAGACTTTCTGTTAATGTTACGTTTTTCAATTTATTCAGCTGCCTGAAGTTATACGCTTCTGAAATGAAGCTAGATACTTCTATATAATCCACGAGTGATATAGGAAATTCTAATTGAAATTAGAAAAGATTTTGAAGTAATATTTGATATTTGACATATCAAAACATATGGGACATGGCCAACACAGGGCTTAGAGAGAAATTAATAGCCTTAAATGCTATTTTAGCAGTGTCACTTTCCTGAAATGTTTTACAGTGTTATTGCTCATATTTGATTTATCAATGTCTCTGTGCAACCATCTGTTTTCCTAACATTCATTTCTCGAGTTAAATTCCCAAGGAGAATGCTAAACTCAGTTAATAACTTAATGACCAGAAGCTTAAGGGTGGATGAAAATTAAGATACAGGTTAAAATAATATAAGTAATATTTTTCTTATGCAGTGTGATTTGATAGTTTTTATAAGCACACATAAATAATTAAGAAACAAGGTTACTATTGTCTAAAAGTAGAGAGCAGGGGCGCCTGGGTGGCTCAGTCCTTAAGTGTCTGCCTTCGGCTCAGGTCATGATCCCAGGGTTCTGGGATCTAGCGCCGCATCGGGCTCCCTGCTCAGCGGGAAGCCTGCTTCTCCCTCTCCCACTCCCCCTGCTTGTGTTCCCTCTCTCGCTGTGTCTCTCTCTGTCAAATAAATAAATAAAATCTTTTTAAAAAAATAAAATAAAAGTAGAGAGCAAATTTGAGATAACTTGAAATAATAGAACAAGGCAATTTATTATTTCAGTTTTATGAGACTCTTATGAGATTTTTGGCATGTTTCTTTAAATTTAATACATTCGGATTCTATGGTTGCCCCAGGGATGCCAATTAAATTCTCCTAGGTATTGTGTCTATTATTTGGATATTGTTTTCAGCAGCTAATGTTGATGATGTTAGCACTTATAAGTATTTGATTAAAAAGCACTAGCAATATTCAAATCACATACACTGTTTTCTATAAATATACAACTTTAAAACATTAAACATTACTTAGGTTGTTAATATTTATTTTAGGAAATTGCAAAACACATACAAATAGAGAAAAAGCCATCTATAATTCCATCACACAAAAGTAATCACCTTCAATAATTTGCTTTGCATCTCTAGATTTTATACATAGGTATATTATTTTTTATCAAGGGAACAGATTAACTATTTAGTATAAAATGCTTTCAAATATCACTTCAGTTAGAATGTGATTTAAAGAAACACCTAGGTACAAATTGTTACTGAGTTGCTCAACACTAAACTCAACTGTTATCAATTAAAGTTTCATGAGAGCTTTTCTACTTTTAGCCTAAGTTTACATATCAGTGTTTTCGGCTGCAAACAGCTGAGCATCAAGGTGATATATTAGAAAGCTATTAGGAAACCCTGAGATGGAGAACCAGACTTGAAAAATGATCTGGAACCAAAGGGAGCAAGTTAGCCAGAACTACGCCCAGGCCATGCCCTGGGAGACTGGTGTAGGTGCCAAAGCCATCACCAACACCTGGCATGGGACAACGTCATGCCCACCACCACATCTGTGCCTCTACACCACTCACTGCTTCTGCTGTCACTAGACGTCAGGTGCTCCAGATTGGCCGATTAAAAGATTCCAAATTCAAAGGAGACATAGGAGAACTGCTTCAGGATATGAAGAACCTATGAAAATGGCCTCTATAGGTCTGTAGAGCTGGACAGAAAAGCACTCAGTATAAAAGAGCAAAAGAAATGTAAGACCATTTAACAAAATCAGCTATAGTCTTAGTGGAACCTTCAGACTTTCCCTGACAAATGGAAAAATTAGGTGATTCTAAGTTTTAAATGTGAGGACACAAACCACATGGACTAGAAGAGCAGCCCTCTTGGAGATTTGGACATAGTGACCAGGAAAGGGGAGCCAGCAAGTATTAGGGGAAAAAATTTGCTGTGCATATAAAGTCCCCACCTCAAATTTAGCTGAGACCTTTGGTCAATAAATAACCCCAGTCAAGATCTAATCTTCTGGGCGCCTGGGTGGCTCAGTTGGTTAAGCGACTGCCTTTGGCTCAGGTCATGATCCTGGAGTCCCGGGATCAAGTCCCACATCAGGCTCCCCGCTCAGCGAGGAGTCTGCTTCTCCCTCTGACCCTCTTCCCTCTCGTGCTCTCTATCTCTCATTCTCTCTCTCTCGAATAAATAAATAAATAAAATCTTAAAAAAAAAAAGATCTAATCTTCTACGAGAACATTTAGGGGAATCAAATTGACAGTATTGGCTTTTATTTTTTTTTTTAGTACTGGCATTTTTGTGTTGAGAAGGATTCTGTGCATTTAGCATGTTCAATATTTGTATCAAAAATAATAAACTATGATGGAGTAATTAAAACTAAAACATGTTTAATTGGATAATTTGTTGGTTGAAATTTTAAGCAGAAATTCACTATGATGTTAGAACACGCATGTTAATTTAAGAGTCACCCTCTGGAGAAAGAGAATTGTTCCAGTCCTGAACTGAGGCAGAACTTTGTGGTATAATGTGATCAGGAGCCCCTTCTAGGAGCTATTTATTAACATACATGATAAAATGCTTGAACAATTTTCTGATAGACATTAATTAGCTTAAGAACCTCTTCTAAGAACACCCCAGCTAACTTCCTAACCCTACAAAATGCCTCAGGACCTGTAATCACTATTTATCCAGCCTGCAGTTTCCTGTAATCACTATTTATCCAGCCTGCAGTTTCCTTAACAAGAATTTTAAAAATCCAGTCTAAAATGATTCTCTGACCATTTTTTCCTACTATAAAATACCTCTAAGGTGAACTCTTTGAATTTCTTAGAAGGCTTATTACCTTGCAGCAAAACTTTGACCCAAGCTCTGAATCAATTTGTCTGAAAAGTTACTTTAATAATATTTATGCTCAACTCATTCGATTGTAAAATTTACCATAGTATTGGAGATTTTTTTGTCAGAAAATAGGACTTTAAAAGAAAATCAGGGGGCGCCTGGGTGGCTCAGTCGTTAAGCGTCTGCCTTCGGCTCAGGTCATGATCTCAGGGTCCTGGGATCGAGCCCCACATCAGGCTCCCTGCTCAGCGGGAAGCCTGCTTCACCCTCTCCTTCTCCCACTGCTTCTGTTCCCTCTCTGTGTCTCTCTCTGTCCAATAAATAAATAAAAAAATCTTAAAAAAAATTAAAAAAAAAGAAAATCAGCAATACTAAATTTATAAATGTAATTAAAATTGTTTCAAGGGATGTGATAAAGCAAATTTGTTAATAAGACCACATATTACCATGGGCTCCTTTAAAACCTGTCATAATTTTATTGATTTATACATAAATTAATAAAAATCATAATCTGAAGTGAAAGTTTAAGGGTGAATTAGGGTTTGGAATTTGGATTTTTAATAATTAAATATTAATTCTTTTATTTTTTTAAAGGGGTTGTCTTCTGAATAATCTTTTCTGCACACAAAGGCTGCCTTCAAGAGCATTGAAAATGCTCACATTGTGCCCACCAAAAACAGCATAATGAGGGATTCTGCAAACATAGGGAAGGAGCTTAGATGCCGAGAAGCCAAAATAATGAGTGTGATGAGAGTTTCCTTTTTTTTTTTTCTCCTTTTCCATTAAGGATGCTGTCATGGCTCTTTTTAAATGCTACTGAAAGCTTATTCATTCCCTCAGCCTTTTTTTCAACTATTACCCGGAATGGAATCATGAAGCAAATCCTTTCTTAAAATTGGTACTTAAATCTCTCCTTTTCAAGCTAGGTCCTCTAAGGAAGAATTAACATAATCAGCTTTATGTATCAGCCCTGGGGTGGTGTTTTGGGGGGAGGGTTTTGTTTTGGTTTGGTTTTTGGGTGTTTTTTGGTTTTATTTTTTATGGTTGCTCTTTCCCTTATGCACAGAGTAGAAATAAAAGTTTTATAAAAATGAAGGCATGCACCGTATTGTCTTCAGCTCGGATGTCTCGTTGTATTAAACCGTATGTGCCACAAAAACCTTTTTGGGTTTTTTCCCTCTCACCATTTTATTCCTAGAACCTACAACACTGAAGTCACCCACAAAATACTTGCTGGGTGCCCGAATGGCACGAAGAGTAGATATTCTCTTAAACTTGATAGCGTTATTTTCACTCTCCCCGGGCTCAGCACATCACTTCCTTGTCTGCACTTCATCTCAGAGACCGGCCATGCCTACATTCACTGTTGGGATACCCACTGGCCTGGAGGGTTGGATGGTTTCCTCAAGTCCCAAAAGCAAAGCTGAGCTCAGATAGGCAACAAGACAAAAGTGGAGAGGTTTCAAGCAAGGCTGAGCTGCTCCGTCAGAGGACCACATTTGGCATTTAGGGGGACTCAGGTGAGGGGGAGGGCAGAGCTTGGGCTGGGAGCAACTATCTCCAGAGTGGAGTCCCCAGATTCAACAATGCAGGAGTCGGGGGCTGGGTTTACTTCAGGCTGGAAGAAATAGCTGGGGGAAAGGGATGAACCTGAGATTAAAAGAGATCTTAGAAGCTGGGACAAATTATTTGCATATCCACACAAATGCATCACTGGTGCCGAATGACTGCTAGGTGTGAGCTGTCTTTCTGCTCTAGCATTAAATATGCAACCGCACCTTCTGAGGCTGTTTTCTGGAGATCAGGTATGATGGACTCTGGGAAGAAGGTGGCCTCTGTGGTTCAGTTCCCTCCTGGATCCCAGAGCATTTCCTTGCTTAATAATAAGAACAAAGAGAGAAAGAGGTAGCATATTTCAACGATTGTCATGTGCTTTGAGACCACATGGCAGGGATTGCGGCTGGGAGGGAATCAAATGAAACCCTTCAGTAAATACAATTGAAAAGGCCAAATTTCAGGCTTTTAAATGAATTACCATCTCGACTAGTTGTTCCTTAGTTAACATGGAATTGAAGTTACATTCACAACTTTTATATTATTAATTTTCTGGGGCGCCTGGGTGGCTCAGTTGGTTAAGCGACTGCCTTCGGCTCAGGTCATGATCCTGGAGTCCCGGGATCGAGTCCCGCATCGGGCTCCCTGCTCAGCAAGGAGTCTGCTTCTCCCTCTGCCCCTCCCCTCCTCATGCTCTCTCTCTCTATCTCATTCTCTCTCTCAAATAAATAAATAAAATCTTTAAAATAAAAATTTTCTGGAAAGCAATGATGTAGAGCCACCCGCTATAATTGTGTTTGACACATACATTGTTAGTCAGGACTGGCTACATAACTTGTGGGGTCCAGTGCAAAATAAAAATGCAGGGGCCCCTTGCTTCCAAAACAAGAAAAAGTATCATCATTTAGGTATGACCATCTAAAGCGTTTTCCTTTCTTCTGTAATTTCTCTTTTGACTTGTCATGGTGCTTTCATTTGCTAATTAATGTCATTCAAAGTAAGGAAAATTAAAAATTTAAATTATTAGTATGAATTCCCAGCTCATCTTTATATTGTGCAAGGCCAGCTTTTGATGCATATTGTAGAGCATTTAACCGGTTGTAGAATCGTCGAAATGCCACAATCACTCTTTGTTAGCATGTTTATGCATATGTATTGCTTTCCTACCAGAATGGTGGGGAATGCTGCAGAAAACTCACTCAGCTGTCATAGCATTTCTTGACATGCACACCTCCCACCAACAGTCTCTGCCTTTGGTGTACTGGTAAGTAAGGGAGGACATAAGGAAAAGTAACTGTGTGCTGCTCCATCTATAGGCTGGTAGCTAATACGGGGAAGTAACACAAGAAACAATGAGTATTAAGGTTCCTTGGCCATTTGTGTTTCTCAGAATGCATTGCCTTTATGGATTTGAAACAAGTTCTGGTTTGACCACAAACTATAGCCTCTCCTGGCTGTCAGGGTTTCTGCTTACTCGGTCACAGATACAACGCACTTACTTTGTACAATCTTTCAGTCATGCTGAACTCCCACACATTTGGGGTCCACTGGATTTCTGTGCTCATGGCACCTTGCAAATACCATACTTGAAGGGGCATCAAGGATCACAGACCTACACATTGAGGGCATCTCCCCTGACCACGTGTGTGCCCCACTGTCTCATCAGACTTCACTTATAAAATGCAAGTTCAAAGATAAAATTATTAAGAACTTCAAGACTACCACAGCAGAGCAGTAAACCAAGCATGGGGCCCTTATGAGCACAGGTCATATAAACACAAAGGCAACTCTGTTGTTGGATTTGAAGGATAAATGAAAACCTTACTGGAAGGAAAAGCAGCAGTAATGCATCAAAACTTGAATGGGTAGGAGTCTCGAGATGTTTGCAACATATAATGCTTGTATGCATGGAGAAATGTACTATAATCTTCAATAAGTAGAGATGAGGAGGAAAACAAATTTCTTCAGTGGATACAGGCATCTTTCTCTTTATTTTTCATCCCGGAGGAACATCAATAATGGTTCTTCATGATACTATTGCATTTTAAGGTCAAATTTCCAGAAAAGAAAACTTTGGATTTCAGAGTAGCACCAGTACACTTATAAATATCTGATTTTTGAATATGTGATGAAAGATGGAATAAAAGTAGACTCTGGTGTAAAAGTTGAGACTGGTCAAGAGATTGTGTCTTTAAAAAGTAATTTTTTCAGGAACTTCTCTGGCAGAAATCACTCTTCCTTAGAAATAATGTGATTAAATGATGACTGGGTCTTCAGAGTAGTCTAAAACTATAGACCTGACGTTGTACTTAGAGTATGAAGTTAATAGTGTGATTTACCAACAAAAACCTCATGTGTAATATTGTTTTATGAGAGATACATTTCAAAAATGTCAGGAACACATTTCCACTCAACTTACCCAGTAGAAACAGGGGCTTCTCTGAGTCCCACGATGGTGGAAGAGGATCCTAGGAGGTTCCCTGATCCCCAAAAGTATGCACAGCTGGCAGCTGTGGGAGGTGAAAACCTAGATTGTTCTTGGTACAGATAACTTGCTAAATCTCTACATTTATTTTTGAACCAAGGGGTCTGTGGAAAGAAGAAAGTACTTGTCTGTAAATACTCAGGAGAACATGTCTTCAGAAATACTTCGCAGAATACTGGGTGGACATCCCTTTACTGATATCTTAAGATGAGTTCCTTACCCATGTGTGCCTCTAAGGAGAAAAAAAAATTAGTTTCTCACGTTATTATAGAATATAACTTAAAAATCTGTTGCCCTGTGACTGTTGGAGAGGCTGAAATGTGTTGGGCTTTCTGCATAGTTCCTTTCTGTTCATAACTTGGTGATAAGCCTAGAAATATTTAAGAGAAAAAAAAAACCCAACCCAAGAACAATATTTTCAACAGAACAAGACTCTAAAAAGAAGAAATTAGAAAGTGATAGTTAAACGTATCAGAGGATTGACCTCTCAATACTCAGAACACTAAAGTTAAGATAATGGGTAACATTTATTTAGAGTTCACTCAATTCACACAGGCACTGAGCTTTCTTTTTTTAAATATTTTATTTATTTATTTGCGGGAGGGGAGCATGCACAAGTGGGGCGAGGGGTAGAGGAAGAAGGGCAGAGGGAGAGGGAGAGAGAATCTCAAGCAGACTTCGCTCAGCAGCAGGGTCTGTCACAGGGCTTGATCTCATACAGAGATCATGACCGGAGCCAAAATCAAGAGTCGGTTGTGTGACTGACTGAGCCTCCCAGGTGCCCCCCCCCCAACCCCACACTGAGATTTCTATATGTTAATTCATTTAGTCCTCACACCAATTCACCAAGGTACTTATTCTTATAGTATTTTACCTTAACTTTTATTGAAGTATGATTAACATACAGTGTTATATTAGTTTTAGTGATTCAACAATTCTATACATTACTCAGTGCTTATCATGATAACTATACTCTTAATCCTCCCTTACCTATTTCACCCATCCCCCAACCACCTCCCTTCTGGTAACCATCAGTTTGTTCTCTATAGCTGAGTCTGTTTTTCTGTTTGTCTCTTTTTTCTGTTTGTTCATTTGTTTTGTTTCTTAAATTCCACATATGAGTGAAATCATATGGTATTTGTCTTTCTCTGACTTATTTCACTTAGCATTATACCTTCTAGCTCCATTCCTGTGGTCGCAAATGGCAAGATCTCATTTTTTTTATGGCTGAGTATATATCAGGAATATATATATATATATAATCTCACATCTTCTTTGTTTACCTATATATGGACACTTGGGTTGCTTCCATATCTTGGCTCTTGTAAATAATGTTGCAACAAGCATCATAGGGGTGTATATATCTTTTCTAACTAGCATTTTTGTTTTCTTCAGATAAATACCCAGTAGTGGAATTACTGGATCATATTGTTGCATACAACATTTTAAAAATGAATTTTTAGAGTCACCAAGATATGAAGTATCTTAACCAAGAAGCTTCTAAACAGTGAAAGTAAAATCCACACTCAGTGTGTCTGACTCCAGGGTAGCCTATCCCAACATTATGTTATATTTTTATGTTCTTATTTCTGATATGATTTCTACATGGTAGATGCTCAGAATTGTAGATGCTTTGCTGAATATTTAACATGGAAGTTATTATTTTAATTCCCAATTTAAATTGTACTAAGGAGTGTTAGGCAAGGATGTATGTTCATTTAAAAGTGAAATTTACTGACACGTTTTTAATAACTGTAAAACACTTCATGTCCACATGGTAGAATTAGAGATATTTGAGCCACAGTAAAAATTTGGCTTGGTAGGAAACGCAAGATTTTTGTCTTAAAATTCTATTTATCTCAGGTTAAAACAATTTAACCCCTCTCTCCCACTTTAAAGTCTTTTATAGACAAAGAAAGAAAACATATAACATTAGAATCTTTAGTTACTCTGATTCTTATATCATCCAAATGGTCATGTGAGTGAATTTATCAAATACCATATAAAATTATATTTCCTCTTAGGTTTCTAAATAGCTTGCAAATGCCATACCTTAAAAAAATGCATACTCAGCACCAAGCAAAATAGTTGACAGGTAGTATATGTCTAAAGGTTGTTTATGCATTAAATAGATTTATTACTGGATGCTAATTATAATGCATAATAATTGCTAAAAAGAAATACAATGAAACCTACATTAAATGCTTTTATCACTACTTTTGGCAGACTAGAAGGGGAAAAATAAAAATAGCAAGTTCATTTCAGCAAGAATTTGGAATAAAGAAAGAGCAATACAAGTTACAAAGCACATAAAAGTGACTACTTGAAAGAATTAAGATTTAAAAACCTAGAGACACAAGAATATGTAATGAAATGGAAATGAGTTTCTGTTGGTTGTAATGGACAGTATGGGAATGTGTATAGAGATTTAGAGTAGCTTAATCCAAAGTAAATAGAGCCATGCAGTTGTTTTACTGAGGAAAAATGGATTTCTCAAAATAAAAGACATTCTTTATAATTATGGTATTAAACCCTAATGGAGAGTAAGGATGCTGCTCTGATGTTTTTAGAACATCACTGAATATCTTTCTTGTCTATGCCAAGGTACGGTTATTCTCTCTTCAACTAAATCAAAGATTCACTGTCAGGGAAAGACCTGAGGTTCTGAGTATCATTGATTAGATATTGACAGTCTTCTCTGGATATAATGAGGATGTATTTTTCCTTGATAGTAAAATATATAATATTCTAGAGTAAAGGTAAGGTTCAAATTATAAAAAGACTATTTAAAACATGCTTTAATATTTAAAATAAGTTATGTGTCATGAGGGCTTTTGTTTTTAAATTTTCACTAGATGTAAGGGATATTCATGCCTATATATCAATATTATGTTTCAATATACAAAAATTTATTTTAATTACAGAAAAATATTAATGTTTTATGGATCTCAAATGCCTTATACATATGCTCTTTCTTCTTTTTTGTGTTCTTTTATGGTTCATATTTACACTCCCAATAGTAACATTTGATTTATTTCTCTTTATGGAATTTCATTTTTGAATGCATAAAGAACTTTAGTTAAAAACTACTACAGGTCTTTTCTTTACATTTGGTATCTTACTGGTTTGTTTTTTTTGTTTTGTTTTGTTTTTTGTTTGTCTGTTTGTTTTGCTACCATACCTACCGTACCTCACCATTTCTTCCCCCTTTGTCCACTAGAACAAAATGGCCTGAAAACTTTTAATGAGAAAGTGATCTTCCCCCGACCTCCCTCAGCTGTATGGAAAAATACTTCCTGTCCTAAACACCTATAATGGTGAGAGTATATCCCTGTCCTTCAAAGAAATTAGCTTCTAGTTCTATAAATTTTATTTCAACTTAGCAGTTAGTTTGGGATCTTAAAGAATGAGGAAGATTACCTTAAAATCTTAATCTAAAAGACAATGGAAATAAAGCCGAATCTTTGGAAGAAATAACCCATTCAAAATCAGGCATGTATTCTGAGAATAAAAATTTACTGTAGTATTTTATGGAGGTATGTGGAATTACAACCAATTCAGAATGCTTTCAAAATACACTAAAACATGTATGTATTCAATCAAAATACAACTTGGCAGGAGGTAGACAAGGACATGTTTGCAAGTTCTAATAGTATGAGAAAAAGGTTGTGTTCGGGTGGGGTTCCCAAATTCTAAGGTATTTGGAAGGATTTGACATCTCCAATCCTCAATTGTGATATTGTGATACAATGGGAAATACACTTTTGGTCTTTGTCCCTGGCTCCTGACTAGACCTCCTGAAGCCTTTGTAATTTCTTAAACAGGTATTAGGAGCATCTTTTGTTTTAATATTTGGTCTTTGACCCTGGTTCCTGATACAGAGCTCCTAAAACTCTTGGAATTTTCCTGCATGAAAGGAACATCTCCCAGTGGACTCCTGGACAGCTTCATAATAGAGACTAGTCACCAGAAAGATGAGGCCACAGTTGGAAGCATGGAACTTTTAGCCCCATCCCTCCTCATCTTCCAGGAGAGGGAGAGGGACTGGAGATTGAGTTAATAATTGATCATGCCTACATGATTAAGCCTCTGTAAAAACCCCTTAACTACAGGGTTTGCAGAACTTCTAGATTACTGAACATTTCCACGTGCCAGGAAGGAGGTGGACCCCAGCTCCACAGGAACAGAAGCTCCTGTGCTTGGGACTCTTCTGGGCCTCACCCTATGTATCATACCCTCTGTTCTATAGTAAACAAATATATGTTTCCCTGAGTTCTGTGAACTGTTCTAGTAAACGTTCTATCAATTCAATCAATCCAAGGCAGCTAGGCCCAGACAATGGAATATTAATCAGCACTAAAATGACATATCAAGCCATGAAAACAGGCGTAGGAACCTCAAATGCATATTACTAAGTGAAAGAAGCAATCTGAAAAGGCTACTTACTGTATGATTTCAACTATATGACATTCTGGAAAAGGCAAAACTATGGGAGCAGGAAAAATAACAGAGATTTCCAGGGGGTGGTGGAGAGGGGATGGATAAGTGGGGTACAGACGATTTTAAGGACAGTGAAATACTCTGTATGATGCTATAATGGTAGATATGTGTCACTATATATTTTGTCCAAACCCACAGAATGTACAACACCAAGAGTGAACCCTAGTGTAAACTATGGACTTTGGGTGATTATCACGTGTTAGTATAGGCTCATCAGTTGTAACAAATGTACCACTCTGGTGAAGGATATTGAAAATGGTGAAAGTCCTGTAGGTACAGGGGCAAGGGGTAAATGGGAAATCTATCTTTTACTCAATTTTCCTGTGAACCCAAAAAATAGGGGTGCCTGGGTGGCTCAGTCAGTTGAGAGTCCGACTCTTGGTTTCTGCTCAGGTAATGATCTCAGTGTCCTGGGATGGAATCCTGCATCAGGCTCCATGCTTAGCAGGGAGTCTGCTTCTCTCCTTCTCCTTCTGTCCTTCCCCCCAATCATGTATGTGCTCTCTGTCTCTCTCAAATAAATGAATAAATAAATCTTTAAAAAAAATAAAGGGCCATTTTGTATTGTACTTACTACAAATTACCATATACAAATTATCATTAACCTGATCATTCTGTCCTTATTAACATTTAATAGCCATCTAGAAAAATTATTTATATCATAATGCTTTATAAACATTTATTACCTGCATTTAATCATGGATTTTATGACAGACAGTATTGCTGTCCATGTAATTCCTGTGGCCCTTCTCCTTGCAAGAGAACACTGATCTAGTTTGGACTTGTCACTGGCCCAGCCCCAGTCCTGCTGCTTTGTCAGATGTTTAATTTCCAGCCTCTTTTGCAACTAGGGACAGTCACATGATCCAGTTCTGGCCAATAAATCTGAAGCAGAAGATTGCTTGGCAGAGGAGGGGGTGACAGAATGTTCTGGGAAAGCTTACTTTTATAAAGGAGACACAGGTTATCCCTCTCCTGATGGAAGACTACACCACACCTATAAAGTACTTTTGCCACACAATGCTGAATGTGAATCTGTGAATCAGATCAAGCCTCTAGATCCAACTCTCAATTTATAGCAAACAGAGAAGAACAAGGAACATATTAAATGACATCACAGGAATGAAATTGGCAAAACCCAGACCATGGGAAATCACAGGAAACACAGCCTTATTTCTTCAACAAATGCACTGCAGAGAAAAGAAAAAGGAAATATAATCTATACATCTATGGATTTAAAAAAAAAAAGACTTAAGAGCCATGTCACTTATTTGCAGGGGATTCTGATTCAAAGAAACTAAAAAAAAAAAAAAGTATGACACCAAAGAATATCAAATATTTGATTTTAAACCATATTTTAAGTTAAATTTTTTAGACATGTAAAAGTGGTGTGTTTATGTCTAAATAAAGTAACTTTTTTCATTTAGAGACACACAATGAAATGTTTGCAAATGAAATGATAAAGATGACTGGGGCTTACATCAAAATATTTCTGGCTCGGGAGAACTAGGTAGGATACAGCTGAACAGGCTTGGTGTTAGTTGATTATTATTGAAGCTATTTGATGGGTACAGGGAGTTCTCTACACTTATTTTTCTCTTTGGTATATGTTTGAAGTTTTCCATAATAAAATGTTTTGAAACTATATGTGTGGATTTAGATTTGGCTGGTCCTTTCCTTTGTCCCTTCGTTACCTGACTTGGTAATGGACGTGGCACTGGAGCTCCAGCAGCCTTCCTGCTACCATGAGGCTTAAAAGCGTGAAGATGAGAATGCCAAGCAGAAAGATGGTAAAAGGTCTGTGTCTTTGATGACACTAATGAGCTCCAGACTTCTTACATAAAAACAAATTTGTATTTCTTTAAACTGTTATTGGTAGAGTTGTCTGTTGTTATTGTTGAGGGTATCCCTCCTGATATGATGTCTATGCGATAAATCTGACTTTCTCAAAAAACAAGTGTTAAAAAAAATTAAAAGCAGTGGAATAGATTCATCCAGAAGTACAATATTAATTCTTCCTTTGCACAATATTTCTTCCTAGTTTATCTACAAAGATCTTGGGATTTATAACCTACTTAAAATACAAACTAAATGTTTTGAATTAAAATCAGTTAGGTCAGAGTTACAGTTCCAATCATGTCAAAGTAGCTTGACTCGGACTAAGCCTCCCAATGACATCAATATAAAAGGTGGACATAACAGAAAAACATTTATTGAAGACAATGGTGAACAATTATAGCAAACAATAACTGGGTTGCAGTTCTTAAAAACAGGGAAGTATAAGTTATAGGGTCCATATTTATCCACATTTTTCAGCCCAGTGGAGCAGAAGGAAATGGAACCCAAACTGCAAATAGCAGTCTGACTCCTTAAAGGAGACATAAATTCAGGTGCAACTGTCAGAATGGCGGGATATTGAGGGGCAATGAAAAGGGGTGGGACCCAAATATACCTGCAAAGAAATTCCCTTCAAGCTATGGCCAGACTCCTGGGGTGTACGTATAGAGAAGTTAAGATTCCAAGAAACTCCTTGGAAAACAGCATTTGGAAGGCAAAAGAACTGAGCAGAGATTTCAATAGCTGCCTGATACTGAGGAGTGAGAAACGAAGTCCATCTAATTTTATGCAGGTCTTAGTCTACTCAGGCCACCATGACAAAATACCACCACTGGGGTGACTTAAAAACATACTTATTTTTTTCAGAGTTCTGGAGGCTGGAAGTCTGACCATGCTAGCGCATGGTCAGTTCATGGTGAGACCTCTCATTCCAGCTTGCAGACAGCTACCTTCTCACTGTGTTGTCACACAGCACAGAAAGAAGGAGCAAGCCCTCGGGTGTCTCTTCTCATAAGGGTACTAATCTCACCAGAGGGCCCCACCATCATGCCCTCTCCTAACTACCTTGCAAAGATCCTGTATCTCCCAGCATAATCACACTGGGGCTTAGGGCTTCCCCATATGATTTGGGGAGGACACAATTTAGTCTACAGCAATGGGCATTAGTTTTCTATTGCTATTATAACAAATTACTACAAATCTAGAGGCCTAAAACAATACAAATTTATTATCTTACAGTTTTGGAGGTCAGAAGTCTCAAATGGATCTCCCTGGGCTAAAATCAAATAGTCAGAGGGCAGCGTTTCTTCCCAGAGGTTCTGGAGAAGAATCCATCCTCTTGCCTTTTCCACTCCCAGAGGCCGCTTGCATTCCTTGGCTCATGACCTGCTTCCCTCATCAAAGCATCGACTGTTCAAATTTTCTCATGCCTCTATCTCTCTCTTCTGCCTCTCTCTTCCACTGATAAGAATTCTTATGATTTTGCTCAGCCCACCCAGATACTTCAAGATACTCTCTCCATATCAGGGTCAGCTGGTCGGTAAACTTAATTCCACTTGCAGACTTAATTTTCTGTTGCAGCAGAACCTAATGTATTCACAGTTTATGGGGGATTAGAACGTGGATATATTTGGAGTGTTATTTTGCCTACCACAATGGACTTGGTGAACAACTCAAGTTTTCTTTTTAAACTCCAGAAATGCCCTAGGAAAAGGTCAAAACTGAAATAGTCCATGCCTACCAAAACCTAGAACCAATCTTCAACAGGCCCAAGTCGATCCACTAGACTTCTGTCTACTCTTCAACAGAAAACTACACAATTTTTGAAGGAAATAATATAGTTTTTACCCATTATGTCCAGCATCTAATAAAAAATATGAAACATGCTAAAATACAGAAAAAAAAAAGTAGAGATAAAGGAAAACAGAGGTAGATAGAAACAGATCCATATATGATTCAGATACTGGAGTTCTCAGAATATTTAAAATTTATGGTCAACATGTCAAGAAAATAGAGGAAAAGACAGGGAAGTGCAGGAGACACTCAGAATCCATCGAAATTGTCAAACAGAAATATGAGAACTGATAAATACAAGACTGAAACTAACAATGTACTAGATGGCTGTAATAACAGATCAAAAACAGCAGTGCAAAGGACTAGTGAACTGGAAGACGTGTCTTCAGAAAAGATACACACTTATGCATAAAGAAAAAGAATATAAGAGACCTCTGGAAAAAAATGAAAATGTCTGACGTGCATGTATTAAGAGTTCTACTATGAGAGGATGAATAGAGGTAATATTTGAATTAAGAAAAACATCAAATTAAACCCATAGAAAATAGGAGGTAATAACAAGTATAAAAGCAAAAAAATCATATAAGAAATAGAAAGCAGGCATACAATAGCAGACAAAACAAAGCAGCAGGTTTTTGAAAGATCAATACTTTTGTTAAATCTCTTGTAAGACTGATAAAAAAAAACTCCAATTTATCCATTTCACATACCTTCACAAAACTAATCATGAAGTTTTATTTTATTGCTGGACTATTGTAAAATAAACCATCCCAAATTTCAGTGGCTTTTAACTATAATCATGTATTGTCTCTCCTATATCTGTGAGACCACTGGGTTTCAGCTGCCCAGCTTCACTAAAAGTACCTTTTACCCTGTGCCCAGCTAGGGGACCACAAGTGTATAGAGAGAGAGAGATGGAGCCATAATTGTGAACTACAATTCAATCTATTACAATTACCTAGAACTTTATGCCAATAAATGCTACAATGTAGAAGAAATGGACAAATCACTTGAAAAACACAATGAAATGGAGAGAAACAATACATGTGAATATTCCTACACTATTAAAGACATTGAATATGAAATTAACATTTTTTTTTCACAAAGACAGTTGCTGGCATGAGTAGCTTCACTGGTGAATTTTTCCAAACATTGAGGAAAGAATAACACAAATGTTGTATAAACTCTACCAGAAAACAGAATAAGATATAAGACTGTCCAGTACATTTTTGAGGTTTGCGTCACCTTGATAGTAAAACTGACAAGGACATTATAAGAAAAATTGCAGGCTAATAGTTCTCATGAACATAGGCAAAAATCCTAAACAAAATCATAATAAATCTAATACCATATACAAAGAATAATATACTATGATCAATTTGGCTCGTAACAAATCTTTGCAAAGGTTGGTGACTTTTTGCTTTGTTTTGATGCTTAGTTTTCATAAAAGGAATTTTACTAAAGGGGTCCTTTACTCCCAAGTCCTTTGAAACTCTGCATTTTGCTGCTCAAGTATTATCAGCCAGAGCTGAGAGTTCTCTGCCCCCAGTGTGAATTTTTTTGACTAGTTTGTAACTGAAAAACTCTGAGAATTTTTTTATCAAAAATATTAAACTGCATCATTATTGGAAGGGCACCATATACTTTCCTATTCCAGCAAATAGCCTGGTAACCTCACAGAAGCAGGAAATGAATTAAAATCATAAAACGTAATAAACATTTCAAATGAGTTCACATCTCTGCGCTCAGCTTGTGGCAATGTGGAACCCTGGCAGCTCACGCCAGAAGAAGCTGCATGATTCCGTCAGCCTCCTGGCTACCAGGCAGGAACGTTGTAGGAATGAGAGACTTCGTGGAGTTCAAAACAAGAGTCTTGGCAAATGGATAACCAGAGAAGCTGGGAAGCACGCAAAGAATGCAGCCCTTTAGCTAAGTTACCTAAATGGAAATTATTCACCCAGGAGTTCCATAGTACTGGAAACTCTTGGTCAATGTGTGAAGAAATTAGCAGCTTAAAAAAAAAAAGTCTTCAGGCTGAACACTTTTTATTTTGAAAGTTTTAGTCATGAAACTCGCTGGACAAGGTGGAATGGTCCTTCTAGCATCATAATGAATTTGACTTTGCTTCTTTTTTTCCCTTTTTAAAACATTTTAACTATCAGTTTTATAGTTTTTAGAAAATACCAGTTGAATCAGAGTCTGATTCAATCCAAGGTGTGTTACCAGTTAGGTAGAAGCATTAACTCTATCTCTTACATCATTTAAAAAGTGACAAATAAAGTGTTTGTACTCCTCTAAAAGAAAAGCAGAAATAATAAAAGCAGAACAAGTAGACCACATATTTCAAAAGTAAGTTCTTCAAAATATATGAGTCACCATCTGCAACTTGAATCAGTTTCTGTCATAAAAAGAATGTGAAACTGTGTGAAGGTTCATAGAAGGAATAGCTCTATACTATCACCATTACATAGTTTCTATTTTAATATTTGAGAAAATGCATCCTGGGAATCTTAGTCAAGATCCTTATGTGCAAGTAACAGAAACCAGCTAGCTAGCTAAATATGAAATGGGAACTCATTAAAAGGATACAGGGTTATCTCTTGGAACTCAGGAATGCTGACCGGCTGCTTGGGAACCAGGACCAGGAACTATCTATAAAACTGTCACTGCCATACCTCTGTCTCCTATTTCCGCCTCCTGGACCTAGCCAACAGGCTTTGCTGCCTTCTTTAAATATGGCAGGCAGTACTTGGCCATCCAAGAGCTTCTGAGGCTCGTTTACAACCTTTGAAGAGTCCATATCAGACTGACTCCACTGAATCTCATTTCTAATTCCAAATACCCACTTAATTGGCCTAGTGTCCATCCAAAGTCCAATCGGCTGTCAGGATATTAATCTTATGACAAGAATGCAGTTCTTGAAGAAATAGCAGTACAGAAATCCAAAACGAGTTTTAACTCATAACATCTCAAGATGATACCAGAATCCAAGATGACTCCAATGCTACAGGGGGTACTGGTAGTAGCAGCATGGATATAAGTCAGTATGGCTCAGGGTAGGTGTCTTTGGTTACATGGATTCCTTGTTATCTCTTCCAATTCACCTAAGAGAAGATACCTCTCTAGAGCTGTAGCCCTGCAGGTCAGCCTAAGGGTGTTGAAGAATAAAGGGCAGTTGGGATGGGAGAAATGGGGAGATGGTATCAAAGGGTACAGAGTTTCTGTTAGGCAGGATGGACAAGTTCAAGGGACCCAATGTACAAAATGGTGATTATGGTTACTAGTACTGTATTATATACTTTAAATTTGCTAAGAAAGTAGATCTTCAGTGTTCTCACCACAAAAAAAGAAAAAGCTTAATGATGTGAGGCAATGAATGTGTTAGCTTGACTGTGGTTATCATTTCACAGTGTGTATATATATATATACACACACACACACACACACACACACATATAAAATAACATTGTACATCTTGTATATTTTTTATTCATCAATCTTACCTCAATAAAGCTGAAAAAAAGGATAAAAGGCAGTTGTTCCCACTGCCATGGGAAAATCAAAATGATTTCTGATATCCCTTCTCTTGCTGTATAAGGTACAGACAAGCTCTTGTGAGGCTGGGGTCAGCTAGGCCTTTTACAAAAATCTTGTCTATGGGGGCATCTGGGTGGCTCAGCTGTTAAGCATCTGCCTTCGGCTCAGGTCATGATCCCGGAGTCGTGGGAGTGAGCCCTGCATTGGGCTCCCTGCTCAGCAGGAAGCCTGCTTCTCCCTCTCCCTCTCCCCATGCTTGTGTTCCCTCTCTGGCTGTGTCAAATAAATAAAATCTTAAAAAAAAAAAAACAAAACTTGTCTATGTTTTCAAGCTTTATTGAGATATAGGAGTTCATTGGATCCCCACACTCATCTTACAATACCAGTGACCTTTCTGCTCACTTTGTGGGATGGGAAACTGAGTCAGAGTCAATGTGCTGAGGTGGAGAAACCCTGATCATAGATTCATGAAAGTTTGTGTAATTTCTGGGAAATCTCATGGATTCTGATCTGGCATTTCCTTCCTTTCATGTGATGATTGTTTTTTAAAACATGAAAGTGATGTGAAGGTGAGTTATTACAATTTTAATATAAAGCATTTACAAAATGGAGTGGGAAAGCCTCCTTGTGTAAGATAGCAGTAATTAGTAAAAACCTAATGGCAAGCAAAGCTGGCTGGTAGTATTCTCCCACCCTCTTCTGTGATCCTCACCTGAGTCACTGTATTTCACATGCTCCAGCCCTTAGATGTCTAGGGTCCACTATGATATCATCTTATGAAGGCCAGCTCTTCCCAAGTTACTTCAGGTGAGAGCCCCCTCTTTTTTTAATCTGCCTGTAGTGCACATGGCCATTAAGACCATTCTGACATTTCCCAACATATTTCATTTACCAGGCATAATTGAAACCCTCGAATATCCTCCCCTGTGAGGGAATCACTCCAGAACCCTTTGGACTAAAGGATTGTGTATGTTCTTTACAACTTAAAACTCATGATTCCTTCTGATGTAATTTCTTCCGTCAGCTGCAGAAATCCCTTTTGTTTCATGTAGGAGTTTTTCCTTCAGCCACCGTGGATATTTATTATTGGTAAAGTTCATGTCTTTTGATAGGTACCTGCATTAATTTTTCTTGCACATGTACTTAGCAGTCTAATTGCTGGGTCATTGATTAGTCATCTGTTTGCCTGTCCCGATTCTGTAAGTCTATTCCTTTTGTTGTGACTTTGGTATTCTCTTTTTATCTCTCATTACACTCTACCCTTCATGTCTCCTCTGTGGTTTCCACCATTATGACCATTTTGGTTTTAGGCTCACCTCTCTTAGCCACTGAAGTCCTTTGGTGAAAGAGAGGTTGACACAAGCAGACACCCTTGCACATCTTTGCTTATGTGTCCTGTTGATAATGCCAACTCAGCATGCTTAAAACAAAGCCCATTATCTTGACCTTTGACCCAGTCCTTTCCCTTTCTCCACGTCTATTGATGCCGCAGGTTATTAGCCTCTCAATTAACCTGGTTTAATACCTTTCATTCATCTGTAAATTTTCCTTCCACTTTCATTTAATTATTAAAAATCTATAGAATCTGTCTGCACGAAGACATGAACAGACATTTTTCCAAAGAAGACATCCAAATGGCCAACAGGCACATGAAAAAGTGCTCAACATCGCTCAGCATCAGGGAAATCCAAATCAAAACCTCAATGAGATACCACCTCACACCTGTCAGAATGGCTAAAATTAACAAGTCAGGGAACGACAGATGTTGGCGGGGATGTGGAGAAAGGGGAACCCTCCTACACTGTTGGTGGGAATGCAAGCTGGTGCAACCACTCTGGAAAACAGTATGCAGTTTCCTCAAACAGTTGAAATTAGAGCTGCCATTTGATCCAGCAACTGCACTACTGGGTATTTACCACAAAGATACAAATGTAGGGACCCGAAGGGGTACGTGCACCCCGATGTTTATAGCAGCAATGTCCACAATAGCCAAACTGTGGAAAGAGCCAAGATGTCCATCGACAGATGAATGGATAAAGAAGATGTGGTGTATATACACAATTGAATATTATGCATCCATCAAAAGAAATGAGATCTTGCCATTTGCAATGACGTGGATGGAACTGGAGGGTCTTATGCTGAGTGAAATAAGTCAATCAGAGAAAGACATGTATCATATGACCTCACTGATATGAGGAATTCTTAATCTCAGGAAACAAACTGAGTGTTACTGGAGTGGTGGGGGGTGGGAGGGATGGGGTGGCTGGGTGATAGACATTGGGGAGGGTATGTGCTACGGTGAACGCTGTGAATTGTGCAAGACTGTTGAATCACAGATCTGTACTTCTGAAACAAATAACACAACATATTTTAAGAAAAAAGAAAAAGAAGAAGATAACAGGAGAGGAAGAATGAAGGGGAGTAAGTCAGAGGGGGAGAGGAACCATGAGAGATGATGGACTCTGAAAAACAAACAGAGGGTTCTAGAGGGGAGGAGGGTAGGGGGATGGGTTAGCCTGGTGATGGGTATTAAAGAGGGCACATTCTGCATGGAGCACTGGGTGTTATGAACAAACAATGAATCATGGAACACTACATCAAAAACTAATAATGTAATGTATGGTGATTAACATAACAATAAAAATTAAAAAAAAAAGAACTAAAAAAAAAAACTTGCTCTAAATTTTAGGACTTTGCCTAATTTGATCAGAGGTCCTTTTGAGATGCACGCTCAGCAAAGATGTTAAAGATGATCCTACCCTGGCTGAATCTGTTGTCTACTGAGACTGCATCTGCCAGATGTCTGAAATGGTAAGGCTAAAGTGAAATTCATCACCTACTTTTTACAGCTGCACTAAGTGAGAAAATGACAAATAGACACCCCCAAAGATTGTGACACTCTTGATACGTATGAACCTTTTTGGATTGCTTTCCTGATTGAGAGTCATCAAGGACATCCTGCTGTAATTTATTGTAAAATCAGGAGTCACTCAAAAACTTCAAGGCCAAATTCACTTTAGTTCATTTATTGCTTTTATTACATCTAGTTTAATGCTGCTAAACATCTTAAGGAGTTTGGGAATTACAAATATTTCCATCAGAATATATTAACTAGAAACAATTTTCCCCTCATGGTTCTTCTTCTCAAATTGCAGACATTATGTGAACACCTCGCTAAAATTAAAACAATTGACTCAAATACATTGTGCATCTAAGTGTGTCAGAACATCCTAGTGTATGAAGCTACTTCCTGCTTGCAAATTAAGCCCCTTTAGTTGTTCTGTGAATAAAACTTAAACTCAGTAATAAGTAGCATGTTATATATTGTTCTTTGCTCTATCCTTGTTACATGGAACAGAGATTGGAGCTTACATGTACCTTTGAATGAGGCAGCAAATATTGTAGAACACATCTGAGATGGAGAAAACAAAGAAATTAAGTAACATTTTCGAAGGTCAAGTCCTAATGGCAAGGCAGGAATTTGGAGATCAGCTGTTCGTAGATACTACATTCTCCTCCAAAAGTGACATATATTGTATTTAAAGCCTGAATCTGGCAATCCTGTAGTCTGTCAGACTCCCTTTCATGGCTCCTTCCAGAAGTAAGAAAAGTTCCATCCTAATGTCTTCTCTTAGGAGTCTTTTTTTTTTTTTAAGATTTATTTATGGGGGGAGGGGCAGAGGGAGAGAATGTCAAGCAGACTCCCTTTTGAGTGTGGAACCTGATGTGGGGCTCCATCCCAGGACCCTGAGATCATGACCTGAGCCAAGATCAAGAGTCGGGTGCTTAACTGACTTGAGCCACCCAAGTGCCCCTCTTAGGAGTCTTATTTTAAGGGAACATCCTTTTTCATACTTCCTATTTTTCATCACTAGGACAGAAAGAGGCGACTGGCATTTACACAAATAACATGTCAACAAGTTAGCATGAGTGAGCTAATTACTCAGAGGGGCCACCAGACACCATGGGTCCCAGAAAAGAGAAGAATCAATTTGTTCAAATCACATTACTCTTGTGCACTGTGTGGTCACTCTGGGGTTTCCCCAATGCACGCCTCACTGGTCCTCCTTATACATGCTGTTGTCCTCTCAGAATTCTGCCCACACACTTGCATTCTGCTCCATCCTAATGGAGAACCATGCAGGATGAAATATTGGCGGCTTAAGAGTTAAAATTCAAATAACCAAATCTTGGAGTTTTCTATTTGCAAAAGAGGGGAGATTATTCATATATATTATATATATGCTAGCCACCTAGAAACTGAAGCTTAAGGAGGCAAAGTGATCCAATTAAGCCTAACAGGTATATCACACAGGGTATTAAACAGTGTATTAGAAGTTAATAAAATCTATGGAAAACAAATGAGATAGTGAGAGTCATGGTAGGTGGTGGTTTTTCAGAGAAGAGGAAAAGGCATTGAGAAGACAAGATGGGAGCAAAGACTTGACAGTGTAGTCATCCTAGAGGTGATGAGAGCAATGCAGGCAGACTTAACAGGGCAAAGACCTTAAGGCAGGAGGATGCCTCGTATCTTTTAAGAAGAGCCAGGAGGCTTGGGTGGCCAAAGTAGAGGGCCCGAGACTCAGCTCAGTGGCAGAGTAGGTCAGACAGGTGGGCGTGGGGTGGTGAGGAAGAGCTCCTAGAATCAAGTAAGCAACTTGGAGGCTGCTGGCTTTTACCCTGAGTAAAAAAGAGAATGACTGCGGGATAGAGAACTGGGGCCTGGCATGATCTGATATGCTTTTATGAACTAGTATGTTGGTCCTTTAATATTTCCCACTAATTGGGCCATAAAGCAAAATTTAACACAATTGTACAAACAGACATCACCCAGATTCATGAATCGAAGAAGAAATCATAACACCTAGAACAGAATCAAAATGAGGACTCCATAGCAAACCCGTTATTTTTTTAGTGTATTGTCTTAAATAGATCAGGAAAAAAAAGAAAACTGATACGATAGTAAATGAGCTTAGCATCCAACTTAAGTAGGTGGAAAAAGAACACTAAACATATTTGAAGAAACTGAAAGAAAATATATAATAAAACAGTTGAAAGCCTAACGATCTGGTCAGATCACTAAAAATCAAAAGTTGATTCTTATTATAGACGAACAATAACAAAAATTCTGGCAAAAGTGATCAAAAAAAAAAGAGAAGTTACAAACATCTAATGTTATAAATGTAACCTAGAAGAAAATGGACACAAACTATACTAAAAGAATGTCATCAACTACTTAACCAATGGATATCAAAACATGGACAAAATAGACAAATTCTTAGAAAAGACATCTTTCCAAAGTTGGTCAACAAGAAATATAAAGTCTAAATGATTTTCTAAATATTACAGTATTTGAAACAGTAGTGTAGTGTTTCAAGATAAATACCAGCCTCAGGTTTCCAGGAATTTTCTACTAATGGTTTTAGTTTCAGACAATTCCCCTCTGGAAATAAAAAGAAAGAAACACTCTCCATCTCATCAGTATAATCTTGATTCCAAAGCCAGAAAAGGCAGTTTAGGAAAAAAAAAATCACCAGCCCATGAACTATAGGATACAGATATAAAATTCTTAAGATATTAGGAAATCAAATCAAACCAATGTATAAAAAATATGAAACCCACAACCAAAGGAGGTATAATTGAGGAATGCAACAGTAGTTGAATTTTAGAAAATTTAAAAAGTCCATTCGCCATATTAACAAGTCAAAAGATAACATTTCTATTTAAATGTCAAGAGCTACAGAGAAAACATTTCATAAAGGTCAACACAAACACCTGACAAAAATTCTTTATAAATTAAAGATAAAAGTGAATTTCATTTGATAAAGCAGATCTACCAATGACCTACCATAAGCAGCATTTTAATTGGGTAAACATTAGGAGCATAACCGTTAAATTCCATACTATGAAATTGTCTGGAAGCAAGGATTATTTTGTAGACCAGAAGTGAAGCGGAAACAGTTCCCCAGAGGATCCTCCCTAGTGCTGAAAACTCAGGGCACCTAAAGTTGATGCCCTTGAAAGCCAGAGCAGGGACTACAATTCGGAACATCTGATGTCAATATGTTACAAAATAAATACCTTGGTCACTCTGGTAAAATCCTCTACACCATAGTTGCTTTTCTAAAGTAACAGTATCTCTTTCCGTCTTCACTCAGTACTGTACTTTTTTTTTTTTTTAAGATTTTGTTTATTTATTTGACAGAGACAGCGAGAGCAGGAACACAAGCAGGGGGAGTGGGAGAGGGAGACGCGGGCTTCCCGCCGCGCAGGGAGCCCGACGCGGGGCGCGATCCCAGGACCCTGGGACCATGACCCCAGCCGAAGGCAGACGCCCAACAACTGAGCCACCCCGGCGCCCTCAGTGCTGTACTCTTAAACCCAAGCAATGATTTAAATTGTGGTTTGCTCCTCTAGAGTTTGATGACCTTAACTTCAAAGATTAACATACAATTCATGGGCAGAGGAATTTGGTTTATAGGTTAAACTTTCCTTACACTTCCTTGAAATCAGCCCACAGTAGAAACAAATGGGGTAGAGACAGGAAGGAAGAGGGGCCACTTAGCACTTAATTTTCTAAGGAAAAGAAGTGGGATGTACACGCTCCATAGTGGTTATCTTTTCTCTTTCAATGGTCTATCCACCCTCTCCTTCTCCTTGACCTTGCGAATACTAAAACCTGCTCCTACAGGCCCTGGGCTTTGGAATCAGAAAGGCTTGGTTTTCCAGCTCTGGCCTTGTTAGTAATGATGGGACTCCCGGCACGTTTCTTGTATTACTTTTCTGTGGCTGCTGAAGCAAATTACCACAAACTGGGTGATTTAAAACAACAGAAATCTGTTCTCTTACCGTTCTGGAGATCAAAAGCGCAAGATCAAATTCTCGGCAGGGCCACACTCCCTCTGGAGGCTCTAAGGCAGACTCTGTTCCTTGACTCTTCTAGCTTCTGGTGGCCGCCAGCATTCCTTGGCATGTGACTGCATTTCTCCAAGGCCAGCATCTTCAAATCTCTCTCTGGTCTGTCTGGTCTGTCTGCACATTATAGTCTCCTCTGTGGGTGCTTAGGTCTCACTCTGTCTCCCTCCTATAAGGATGCATGTGATTGTACCTAGGGCCCACCTGAATATTCTCCCCATCTTGAGTTAAGATCCTTATTTTAATTACATCTGCAAAGACTATCTGGAACATCCACAGCTTCCAAGGATTAGGATCTGATTTCTTTAGGGGCTGTCATTCAGCCCACTACATATAAGCCTCTGTTTCTGTTTCCTTATTTGCAAAACAGAGATAAGAATACCAAACACATGGGATGCAGGTTCTGGGGGTTAAATAAGAAACATATAAATATGAACTCACAAATATTTCCACACAAATTCAGCATGACCAGTAAGTGGAGCTTAAAGAAGACTATAATTTACCCCTATAAAGCTTTGTGAGCTATGAACATTTCGTAACTCTCTGCAACTCTTAAATCCTTAAAGATATAACTAATTTTATATTCAGTTTGATTTTGTCTAGCACATAGACTTTCAACATTTTCCTGGATGTTTTGCTTATCTGTCTCCAAAATTCTAAGTTAACAATAAAATGATATATTACATGCTATCCTTGTTCTAAGGAGTACCTTGCCTGGAAGAGGAGATAAATATAGAAAATGATGGGCACTATCCTTTTTAATGGATCAGATGTGACGAGGAGCAGAGAAGGTGAATGTTAACTCTGCCTGGGTTTTCCCAGAGGGGATGGCTCCCAAGCTGGACATGCCAGCTGGTCACTAGTGCCCATGCTTTCTTTAAGCCATGCTTTGTCCATCTTTGCTAGGTTCACTACAAGGGAAACCTTAATCACATTGATACCATCTTTTAAAATTTTCATCTGGGCACCCAAAGCAAAGTAACTGGATCTAAAGTCTTTTGGATACGTTCAAACGTTTCTTCAATACATTTCTCTTGTTTTATTTTCTATAGATCACTTCCCCTGAGATGCTGGTTTCTCTGCTCAGGACAAGAGTGTCAGACAAGGCTTTTTGTACTTTGGGATAGTCTGAACAGGCATGAGGGAGGAAAACAACAGTGTGTCTACCAGGGGACTGCATTAATGCTGCTTGTTTTGACTTTGTTCAGGATGACTAACTTGTGCCCGAATGAAGAACACGCAGATGCAGAGATTCCGTGGGCCTGACAAGAGACGACTGCTAGAATTGCTGTCAGACCCATCCACACCAGCATCTGAGCACCAAAGCCGCCATCTTCCTTCTTGCAGAAGCATTTTCCGTCTGTGCTCCACGTTGCTAGGATAAGAGAATGTAGGAAACTTTGGATTATTTGTAGCTTCCTAATGTGCCTCTTTCCTCTTCCACTAACACTGCACCCTTACCTTCACATAACCATCAGAATTCTTGAAATGATCAAAAACCACTTTGCTGCATTGTAGGATCTTGCAATCTGAATTATTCTACTGATATTACCAAAGTGAAATCAATCCGTGGAAATCACTGAATGTAATGACCTTTCATAAATCCTTCATCTTTAGTATTAATCTGTCATATTTTCCACAGTTCCTAACCCCTGCTTTGTGCCCTCACTCCTCACTCCTGTTTTCCATGCCTCCAGTACTGTTCCAATCCCATTCTTTGTTCTTTCACTTTTTTTGGTTTGTTTGTTCTTAATTCCTCCTTCTGGAATATTCCTTTTGTTGTGACTTTGGTATTCTCTTTTTATCTCTCATTACACTCTACCCTTCATGTCTCCTCTGTGGTTTCCACCATTATGACCATTTTGGTTTTAGGCTCACCTCTCTTAGCCACTGAAGTCCTTTGGTGAAAGGGAGGTTGACACAAGCAGACACCCTTGCACATCTTTGCTTATGTGTCCTGTTGATAATGCCAACTGAGCATGCTTAAAACAAAGCCCATTATCTTGACCTTCGACCCAGTCCTTTCCCTTTCTCCACGTCTATTAATGCCACAGGTTATTAGCCTCTCAATTAACCTGGTTTAATACCTTTCATTCATCTGTAAATTTTCCTTCCACTTTCATTCAATTATTAAAAATCTATAAAATCTGTCTGCACATAGCCCTTTAGCAAGTGACCAAATCTACGTTTCCAGACTTCTTTTCTACTGCTTAAAGTTAAAACTTCACAATTATCTCAAGTCTTATAATGTCTAAGTGCATACTTTATTTCAAAAAGAAAGAGGGTGCTGTTTCCATTATTCTAAATTATCAAATGTGCTTTGGAAAGGTTATGTTACTTGGCAAATGCCACACCTCCAGTAAGGAACATGGACAGAAGGAGAGCCCAGGTCATTTCATGTCAAATATCCTGCTTTTTAACAATGTAAAATGATATTTTCTGGAGGTTTTCCAAGCTGCAGTATTGCCCCTCAGTATCCCCTTACAAATATACTCCCAAGCAAAAGCAACCACTATCCTGAACCTCTTTTGGAATCACTCCCCCACTCAATCATTTCCAGGAAAAATGTTCTCATCAGAAAATCCCAGGTGAATTGGTGAGTGCTCCATGCTCTTTTCTCACCAGAGGAACCACTTCCTGCTGCATATCTATGGCTCTCTGTTTATACCGCTTTCCAGACACGTAAGACACAAGACACGTGTCAGAGTTATTTGAGCACTTAACTCCATTCCTCATCGAGTATTCAAGTTCCAGTCTTGTAGCTCTTCATTTCTCACAGAAAAGAAATGCCCGTTCCAGAGCCTTGACCACAGCAGGTGCATAATACATCTTTGTGGAGCGAATCAATATTTGATGGGCTTTGGGGTTTCTTGTTGAAATAGTTTGAAAGTTTAAATTTTTAATGAAATCTTTCAGACATGCAAAAGGTATAAAATGATGTAGTGCATCCTCTTCACCATGCTCTCTGGCTTAGAAAGGAAATATTACTGATCAAAGTTTCTTGTGTATTCCCTAGCCATCTACCTATTCCCCAGGTTTGAATTTAATGTGTCTCAGCTTTATTCATTCAGTTTTTACTTTTTTCTACTTATTTATGATTCCTCGAATATTACAAATGCCCTCCCTAGCAAAAGCAAATTCACAAGGAGGCAGAAAAAATGGGTAACACATTTCTCTAAGGCTCACTGAGTTTCTTAGATCTGCAGTTGGATTTCCCTTAGGATATGCAGATTCATATTCAGTTGAAGAATAAGGTTAATGTTTATTTTTGGTCTAGAAAAACATATAAGGTCAGCATCTCAGTTCCCTAGAGGAAAAACAGGAAAATTTCTGTGGCACCAGCTGTTTCAGTGAGCCTGAGAAGACTTCCTTAATTAGACCCTTGTTTCTGTTCCTCACGAATATCTTTTGATCCAAAAATGAAGTATCAGTTATAAGTTCTTCCTCTATTAGGAAAAACTTTTAAAAATATTTCTTTCTCTTTGTACTTTCAGGATATATATATTTTTAAGTATGAGAACATTTTTCATGGAACTTAGACACTACTTACACAATTATGGTAATATTAAGGAATTTTGTGGCATATACAATATATGTCAGATTTTGGATTTTGATGTTTTATTTATGTAATTATATTTCTTGTCTTCCCCTTTAATTCAAAATATTTCTATTTATTTAAAATAATATTTTTAAGGAGTAATAAAATGAATATCCATGAACTCACCACTCAAGAACTAAATTGTTACTAATATAATGTATATTATACGTTATATATATCAACCTATGAATCTTACCATATTACATTTCCTTTATTCCTTTTATTCCCTGAGGTTTTCCATTAGCTTGTTTTTATTTTTTATAGTTTAATCACATTTTTATATATATCCCAAAAAACCATATTGTGAATTTTTGCTGATTTTGAATTTCATAGAAATGTTATACTGTAAGGATCCAGGTGCAACTTCCTTTTGTCTCTGCATGTTAAATACTGATGCGTGTAACCATAGTTCATTTTTAATTGCTCTGTAGTATTCCATGTTTTGATAGAAAAATTTATTGATTTATTCTCCTGTCTACATGCTTTGATTTCTATACTTTCACATTTCAATTAATACTTCTATAAAAATTCTTGCACATGTCTCTAGGTGCACACATGTGAACATTTTTCTACTCAGTACTTGTCTTTTCTTGATGATTTTTGGGAGTTCATTGTGTATTTTTGGTTCTATATCTTAGTTTTAGGCATTACAGATAGCTTCTTTCAACTTATGGACTGTAAAAAAAAAACTTATGGACTCTCTTTTCGCTTTCTTTATGATGTCCTTCGATAAATGGAAGTTCTTAATTTTAATGTAATAAAATTTATCAGATTATGATTTCATGCCCCCATCACAAATATTTTTCTACATTTTCTTCTCAGAATTTTGAAGTTTGTCTTTCATTTCTAAGTGTTTATTACATGAAGAATTGTTGTCTATGGTGTAAGAATGTAATTTCATATTTTTAAGAGATACAGAATTTATTGAATTTCTATTTTTTCCCATTACTCTCTAGTTCCACCTCAGTTTTATGCCAGCTTTACGTATTTACTGGTCCCGTGGCTGCTCTCCTACTTTTCTGATGCTTCCTGATGGTCTCCCAGTCAGGTTCTGTTAGATAATTATTCCTTAGATGAGGTTGATAACCCCTATGCTTATTAGCCGAACCACATAAAACTGCCAGTATTGGATTAGATTTGATCAGCAAAAATGACAATTTCATTTGGTTCAAAATAAAAAAAGAATCCTAACAATATCCATTTACATGTCTTCAGCTCTAATATCCAGTATTGATCCACAAATATAGAATTCTCTAATATTGCTCCTTAGCTTTAAACAAAAATTTTCATCTCCTTGCTATAGGCTACATACAGGTGCCCTACTGGTATCTCAAACACACGTTCAGGCTTTAGCCCCCCGCCGCTTTTTTCTCATTTGTCCTTCAGGCCTAGCTAAAGTATTTGTTCTCTTATTTTCTGAGACTGCTCTGTATCAGCACTTATATTTTTCACCTAGGCAAGCTACCAGTTTTAGGATCATTCCTTACTCCTCCCAATTTAAATTTTTTTTGCCATATCCAATTGGTTTTGTCTTTTTATGGTATTACAAATCCATCCATTCTTTGCTTTCCTGTTGAGATTGTCCCAGTTCAATCCCTTCTGTTTTATCATGATTATTGCCCCATCTTAAAATCTGGTTCTAATTTTGTGCTACTTTAAAGTGTAGAGACGTGGAGGAGTCAAGCAGATGGTGATCACGGAGTCAGCTTTTAATATGACCAAGTAAGTTCTTACTGGACTGATACCACAGATAACAACTATAAAACCTGGAAAAGACATGAAAAAAAAAGCTTCTTGAGGGGCGCCTGGGTGGCTCAGTCCTTAAGCGTCTGCCTTCGGCTCAGGTCATAGTCCCAGGGTCCTGGGATTGAGCCCTGCATCGGGCTCCCTGCTCGGCGGGAAGCCTGCTTCTCCCTCTCCGTCTCCTCCTGCTTGTGTTCCCTCTCTCGCTGTCTCTCTCTGTGTCAAATAAATAATAAATTTAAAACAAAATAAAAAAACTACTTGAAAATACTAGACAATGCACAAAAGTAGGCAAATTCCACAGGGAATCAACATTTGAAAGGAGAGAACAGCATGGGATGTGTTTCTCATGTTATGGCTTTACTAATAACATGGAAGCAGCTGCAACCAGTGACATGTGGAGTAAAAAACTTCTCTAAAAACTTCAATTTTTTTAAATCTGAAAAACCAGAGGCTGAATTCAGGGCTACAACAGCTACCAGTGAATGAGGTAGAGATAATAGCAGGAAGCAAGCCAAAGAGAGGGAGCCTCCAATTTGGTTTATAAACCCTAACATAATTTGTGGGCAATCCCTGAATCATGCAGATGTGAAGAAGACTCAATGCAGTCCAGCTCAGAATTGAGACTTGACCTTCTACCTAACTAACTGCCACGTAATTTGCATTTGATTTCCATAGAGTGAATTTCCTGATCAAACAAGACAAAGATCAATACTCTTGGAGATTATAACAAAATTCATTTCCTTGATATGATCCAAAAGTATGTGACATACTAAGAACCAGGAAAATGTGAGCCATTCTCAAGGGAAAAGGCAATTAACAGAAGTAACTCTCAAATGATCCAATGCTGGGAGGAGCATCCGAACGTTTTACAGCAGCCATTAAAATTATGCTCAGTGAGCAAAAAGAAAACAGGGTTGTAATGAATAGAAGAAGAAAAGCCTCAGTAGAAAAATGAAACTACAAAAAGAAACAGATGGAAAATTCCAGAACTGAAAAATAACATATCAGTCATTAGAACTTTACCAGATGCTTATTAACAGAATGGAATCAAAAGAGAAAAGATAAATGAACCTGAAGCTGAGTTAAAAGAAGTGATCAAATCTGAAGATGACACACAAAAAAGATTGGGAAAAAAAAAAGGTGGACAGATCCTCACAGACCTGTGGGACAACATCAAGATCTAACACACATGTATAATTGAAGTTCCAGAAAGAGAGGAGAGAAAATGGTGCCAAGATTATTTAAAAATATAAAGGCCACAATTTTTCCATATTTGGTGAACGTAATAAACACACAGATTCAAAGAATTCAGCAAACACAAAGCAAGATAAAGGAAACCAGGCTTGTCATGTCCTATTTAAATTGCTAAAAAAAAAAAAAAAATGATAAAGAAAATGTCTTGCAAGAAGCCAGAGAAAAATGACACAGTACGTACAGAACAGCTTTTCAAATGAATGCTGACTTGGCACAAAAACTACAATACTGACATAGGGTAGAACATATCTTTATGTGCAGAAAGAACAACCTGTCAACTCAAAATTCTATATGAAGCAAAAACATCTTTCACTAATGAAGTTGAAACGAAAACATTTTTAGATAAAATAAAACTAGTGAAATTTTCTCCAGCAGACATACGCTATAAGATATGCTAAAGCAAATTCTCTGGGATGAAAGAAAACTGCTACCAAATGCATACTTGGATATTCAGGAAAAGTGAATACCAGCTGAAATGTAAAATTATGGATAAATATAAAAGGCTATTTTTCCTTTTAACTTCTTTAAAGTACATAATTCTTTAAAAGCACAAATCATAATATTGTTGTATAGAGTTTTTATGGCATACATGACAATACATATGACAAATAGCATAAAGGATAAGGGGACACATGGGCTAATACTTGTGTAGATTTCTACAATTAACATGAAATGGTGAACTATTTAGCTTAAATAGACTAAAAAACAAAAGATTAAACATAAAATATAATGCAAGGGACTATAACTGAAGATGAATGTACAATTCTAGAAATATTCAAATAATTTAGAAAGGAAAATAAGTCAAAGAACAGAAAATCAAGAAACAGAGAGATACAAAAGACAATAAAATAGTAGACCTATATCCAACCATGTCAAAAATTATAATAATTGCAATGGTCAGAGCATTATGATTAAAAGGCAGGAATTATCATGACTATAGGCTGCCTATAAAAATGCACTTTAAGCACAGATAGTTGCAAAGTAAATTAATGGCAAAAGATGTAGCAGGCAAACAGCCTAAAAAGGCTGAAGTGGCCATATTAATATCAGAAAACAGACTTAAAGAAGAATGGTATTTCCAGAGATAGAGATAATCATAATGATAAAAACATTTAATTCTTCAGGAATATATAATAATCATTCATGTGTGTGAATCTAGTAACAGTGCTCCAAAAAAATATTTTTAGAAGGTGGAGAAGGGTCAGTAAATTATCTTCCAGACTGAGAAGTCACTTTAAGATCGAAAAACAAAGCAAGCCACTCCATGCCATTTCCAGAGTATTATTCAGGGTAACTTACTGACAGGAGAGAATCAGACTTTGAATGCAGGATCCAAGCACTAAGCAGCTACTCTCCACCCAGTCCAGACTCGCCCCACAGCTTTTGTAGAGAGGGGGCATTGCAATGAGGTCCAAGTGTAGCTATCTAAAGTAGTACCATCTTTGTGTGCCAGAGGATCTCTACTATTTAGATAAAGTGGGGCTTTCTGTGTGTCACTTTAGGGAAGATCAGAATAAGCCTTCCTGCATTCCTATTGGGGCTTACATTAATCTCCACAGCACCTGGAACATGTAGCCCCAAGGGAGGTCATTGCTCCAGCATGAACAAGACGGAAGGCCAAAGACAGAGTCTGTGTTGTTAGCACTCCTACAAATATGAAGCAAAAATTGACATAATTTTACAGAGAAATAAACAACTTGATAAAAGATTTTAACTCTCCTATCTTGGCAATTGGTAGAACAAATAGACAATATTAGGGGGAAAATAAGGTAATCTAGATGATGCTATTGACTGCCTTACCATTGGTATTTGCACACCAACAATTATAGGGTACACACTTTTTAAAGTGTGTTTGATAAGTTCACAATAAACTGTGTTTGATAAGTTCACCATATACTTAACCATAACACATCCTTCAATTATTTAGAAAAACTGAAATTACACATCTTTTACCTAAATGGAATTAAATTAGATATACCCATTAAGATGATATTTAGGAAAACAATACTTAGGTCAAAAAATATAAGTGGGTCAGAGAAGAAATCACAAGGGAAAATAGAAAATATTTCTAACTGAATGATGGTACACATACATTTCAATATTTATGGGATGCAACTAGCTAAATAGAGGGAGATATGCAGATTTATATGCCCTAATTTGAAAAAAGAAAAGAAAATCATGACTGAAGATTCAACCTTAAGAGTCCAACAAAAAAATTATAAGTAAATTAAAAGGAAATAATAGTAACAGTAATTAGAGCAAAAAAAAAATCAGTGAAATAGAAATGGGACAAATGATTGAGAAAGTGATCAAAATAAAAAGTTGTTTCTATTAAAAATTCTAAAGAATCAGTCAACCCCATCTAGTTTGACAAAAGAAAAAAGACAAAGGACACAAACTAATAATATAAAGAATGAAAGAGGGGTTGTTAACTACAGATCCTATAGGTACTGAAATGATAATGATATAATATTATAAACAGTTCATATCTTAGAAATCTTAGGAAAAATGAAATTCCTTGAGATAATGGTATCTGTCAAAACTGATGTTATGATAAAAAAATCTAACTATTTCTACATCTATTAAATAATTTGAGCTCATTATCATAAACCTCTACAAAAATACAATTCCAGACTGAGAGTTTCACTAGTGAATTCTATCTAATATTTGAGAAAGAAATGAATCTCATTCAGAAATTACAGGCAGAAGGAATGCTTTCTAAATCATTTTATGAAATAACCATAATAGTCACACCAAAACCTGACAGTCACTTCAGATATCAATTGAAATATCCCTCATAAACACAAATATATGTAAAAAGTGTAATACTTCATGACCAAATAAAGTTTTCTCAATATGTAAGGTAGGCATCAATCAATGTAAGCTGACATATCAACAGATCAACAGCAGCATACACCATTTGATCACATCAATTGTGCAGAAGAAATATTCAACACTCAATCATGACAAATACACTCAGCAACAAAGAATACAAAGGAAATTCCTCCAACTGAAATAACAACTACAAAAAATCTACAGCTAGCATCATGCCTAATGATAAAATATTGATGTTTCCTCCTAAATTTGGGGACCAGGCAAGGATGCATGCTCCTACTACTTCTATTTAAAATTGTAAGAAAAAGTAGCCAGTAAAAAAAGAAAGAAAGAAGGTAAGAAAGAAAATAAAAGAAGTAAATTTTTTCCATATGCAGATGACTTGTTTTTGTGTAATATCCTAAAGCATTTATAAAATAACTTCAGAAACTAATAAAAGAATTTACTATACTTTTAGGATACAAAGTTAATGTATAAAAATCACTGTATTTTTGTATATTAGCAACAAACATATGGAAAATAAAATAAGCCAATTATTATACAATAGCATCAAAATATTAAATCATTAAGATTATATTTAATCAAGGATACACAAGAAATCTACACTGTAAAGTAAAAAAAAAAAAACTTCTAGGAAAAATTCAAGAAGACCTAAATAAATGCAGAGATAAACTTTGTTCATGGATTGGAAGACTTGATATTATTAAGACACTATTTGTATCTAAAGTGATCTATAGAATCAACACAATTTTAAAGCATTATTTTAGTAGATAAAATTTTGGTATAAGTACACATGCAAATTCTGAAATTTATATGGAAAGGCAAAGAACATAGATGTCCCAAATAATCTTGCAAAAGAATGAATTTAAACATTTACATTGCCCGGCTTTGATACTTCAAGTAATGGTAGCCAGGAAAGTGTGATATGGACATAAGTATTGACAAACTGATCAACAGAGCAGCATACACTTACAGTCTATACAGCTGTTTGATTTTCAGTAGAAGTGCCAAGGGAACCAAAGAAGAAGAAGAAGAAAAAAAGGCTTTTTAACAAGTGATGCTGGAATAATTGGATATCCACATGGAAAAAAAATAATGTCCTACTTTCTACCACACATAAAAGTAATTGGAGATGGAATACTGACCTACATGTAAAAGCTAAAACTATAAAGGTTTTACAAGAAAATGTAATAGAATACCTTCATGACTTCAAGTAGAAAAATATTCTTGGATCACAAAAAACAATAAGAGAAATACTGATGTCAGGTTTCATTAAACTAAAAAATCTTTTTATCAAAAACAACATTAAGAAAATTAATAGGCAAGTAATAGACTTGGAGAGAATATTCAAAAAACATATCTGACAAAGTACTGGCATCCAGGATATATAAACTTTCACAACTTAGTAACAAAATACAAGAAACTCCCTAAGATGGGCAAAGTTTAAACGGACATTCCCAAAGTTATCCAAATGGTCAGTAAGCCCATCAAAAAAGTTGAAGTCATCAGATACATTCAAATTAAAAACACAATAAAATAATACTCCATAGTCAATAGAATAGCTAAAAATACAAAGGTGGCTAACATTAATTGTTATTGAGGATGTGGAGCAAGTGAAACTTTCACATGTTTTTGGTGGGAAAGTAAAATGGTACAACTAGTTTGGATAAAGAGCTGGCATTTTCTTATAAAAATAAGCATACGACTACCCAGCAATTCTAATCCTACATAGTTACTCAAAAGAAATGAAAATGTATGTCCATCAAAAGATTTTTGCAAGATTAGTCATAGTATATTTCTTCTAATAACCCTGAGTTGGAAAAGCCAAGGTGTCCATCAATAGGAGAATGGATAAACTGGTATTTTCATACTATACTCATACAATGGAATATTCCTCAGCCATAACAAAAGAATGAACTACTAATATATGAGACGAATAAATGAGTCTCGAAAACATTATGCTGAGTGAAAGAATCTTTACATAAAAGAGTCCATACTGTACATATGAACTCCATTTATATAAAGTTCCAGGACAGGCAAAGTTAGACTATAATATAAAAAAAAAAAAAAAAAAAAAACTGGGCAGAAGTTGCTTTTGAGGCGTGGGGGGTAAGAATTTACTGGGAAGCAATATTAGATAATTCTGGTAATGTTCTAAACATGACAGGCGTTTGGGTTACCTTAGTGTATGCATTTGTCAAAACTCAACATATGTACACTTAAAATTTATGCACTTCTGGAATGTTTGGCTTATTTCAAAACAAAAATAAACTATAATGAAATGCATGCTGAAGTACTTAGGGGAAAATTCAGTGTGGTCTTATTTTAAGACATTACACTGAAGTGCCTCAAAATATCTGATGGGTCAACTGGTGGGCAAAGAGATGGATACATGAATAGTTATATGTTAAACACGTTGAGTAAAATGTGAATGGTATACGAGTATTCACTAGAAAAGATTTTAAAAATTTGCCGGGTTTGAAATTTTTCATCGTAAAATGTTGGAAAAGGGGGGCACCTGGGTGGCTCAGTCAGTGAAGTGTCGACTCTTGATTTCAGCTCAGGTCATGATCTCAGGGTTCTGAGATCGAGCCTCATGTTGGGCTCTGTGCTGGGTGTGGAGTTTGCTTGGGATTCTCTCTCTCCCTCTATACCCCCCAAAATGTTGAAAAAGGAAATAAAGTACAAATAAAATTAGAAATGAGAAAGATATCTACAATATACAATTAAGTAGGATAATAAATCAGCTGATAGAGATGTTGGCGAACAAGACTTCAGAGTGTTCACCAAATGGGATTACTACTGGCGACTCTAGATTTAGACACTGCTGCAGCCACTCTAGGTTCTCAGTACCACTGGGGTGAGGGGCTTCTCCCTGGGCTGAGTTTGCTATGTGGCTGGGACACAGCCAGGCATCTCCTGAATGAAAGAAGGGGTGTCAACTGAGATGTGCATTCACTGTTGTTTAACCTAAATTCAGATCTTCCCCCTCTGCTGCAGAGGTGCAGTGAGGAGGTGAAAACAAGCCAGGAGACAGCTCAAGGTCATCTTCCTCCAGGTCAAAGGACATAGCAGGAGAGAGGACAGGGGTTTACAAAGACACTAAAGGCCTTGGGTTACTGATGCAGCTGACCTTGGAAAGGGGGTCAAAGCTATCAATAATTGTCTTCATGCCACATTCCTGAGTGGCTTGTGTCCACCCAAGTTAATCCTTATTTTTGAATAGCTAGCAAGATATCTCAAATACCATCAAATAGGCAATTATGCAGCATCAGATTTAAATTCAGATATTCAGCGTATGCGATACGGATTGGGAAGCCATGAGAGTAAATTCCTGATAACATAATAATTATCCCCAAATTAAGACTTAGGGGATGCTTATCATTAGATGATAGAAAATATAAAAGTATTCAGGAGCAAGGAGAGTAAATCAGCAGAATATCAAAGCAGAAAAGGTAGGAGAGACTTAGGAATAAATATTAAGGGAGATGAGTAGAAAGAGGACAAAACAAAATGCTGGTGGATTGTGTGACTAAGTGGTCCCTAGTTGTTTACAGTTCACACCAGAGAGGAGGGAGTGAAAAAGGTGCCTGGTAAAGTCTAGGTCCCTTTGACCTGCTGTAACAATCAATAAATCACAGATTGGGAAGCTTATCAACAATAAAAATTTAATTCTCACAGTTTGGAGGCAGAGAGTGTGAGGTCAAGGTGCTAGACGGTCAGATGAGGGCTCTCCTCCTGGTTCACAGCCAGGGACCTCTCGCTGTGTCCTCACAGGGTGCCAGGGGCTGGGGAGCCCTCTGGAGCCTCCTTTATAAGGTGCCATCCCGCTTATGAGGCTCCATCCTCATGGTTTAAGCATTTCCCAAAGGACCCGCCTACTAATAACCTTTGGGGGTTAGGACTTCAACATATCAATCCGGGGGACACATTTAGACCGTAATAGGTAGACAGGATATGGGGGAGGCAGATGTTGATTGCCTGGAGGTTTTGCCTCAAAAAAAGGAAGGCTAGACTCATCACCCAGATCCCTAACCTTATCACCCAACAGGCTTCTAATGAATAGTGAGGGAGCACGCTCTTACAGGGCAAATACCCTCCCATCACCATAAAGAAGTATCCTTCCTATAAATGTCGCACCCAGGGCACCTTAGTGTGTGCAGCCAACCCCAAACAATCCTTTTGTGAATGGAAATCTCAGGGACTCACATGTGACTCATTAGATTGCACATGACCTGAAATAAGGCAGACGTGTCCCTTACTGTTTCAGCAACTGTGTTCAAAGGGAGAGCAGCCCACGCCTAATCTCTGTTTGCCGTAGCTGCCAAAACATATTACAACATATAAAGGAGGCAGTCAGCTGAATTATAAGTGAATCCCTTTCTTAGAAAATGACATCTCAGTATAGCCTGCCAAAAGAGCGGCAGAGATACTAAGTCAAGCCAAGAAAGGAAAGCTGAAGAACAGAGGGGGCCGCCTTTCAGGTCCTGTGTGAGGCAGGAGGGTTTCGGCGATGGAGCAGTTAACCTGAATTTACCTGGGGAAGAGGGGAGTGGATTTTTAATCAGCACAATCATGCCTAAGCATCAGAAGTGTGGACCTTCAGGCTGAGATACACATATATGTGCTTTGGGGGTAAGGGTGAAGTCTCCGCTAATAAAGAACACAAATGTGGCCAAAAATTAATTCTGGAAAACTGAATTCAGTGAGCAGAAGGCTATCATAAGCAATCCCTGTGCATGATGAGAAAGACTTGAACCCATCTTATAGTCACTTACCATTTACTCACCATGTTAGGGCCCCAACATGGGTGTCCCCCTCTTCAATTAAAGGCTTGTTTAATTAATTGGGTAGATAAAATCTGACATAGGAAGTAGATGCAGAGGTAGAATTAGGAGGGCAAAAGACTTCTTGAGGAGAAACACCTATGTCGGAAAAGGTTTGGGAGGAGGGAGCCATCCCTCCAGGATGCAGACTGCAATGGCTCTACCAGCCCCATTCTGGAGCAGAGCGTGATCAGCAGTTGTCTGACCTGCCTCAGGCAGAAATGAGATTAGGCTGTTGTTCTGGGCGGTCTTGAGCGTAGCATGGGGCAGATCTTAAAGGAACAAACAGCTAAAAGCCCTCAGCTAACCACAGACCTCACAAGGAGACAGTCCTAAAGGAGAATCTGAGAGGCACATCTCTTTGTATTCATAATCCCAGAGCACAGTTAAGGACCATCTGCATCAGCTCCTACAGAGCCCAAAGAATAGGCTACCATAGGGCTCCTTTCAGGTGTTCACTCCAGAGACAAAAGCAGACTATGACCAGTCCCCAGGAATCATAAATGAACATGAACTAGAAGACTCTGGAAGATCATCACAGCATACCGTTCACACCACCGAGAAGGTGGATGGCTAAGGATGATCACAGAACATCGTCCAGCTGGAGGAGGAAGAACAGACTAACTCTTCACCCTGACTGTAGATGGGTGGATTCAGGGAGACTAGGGGCTGAGGGCTTACGGTTAAAAAATAAGTAGTACTCATTCCTGTCTCCTTGTGTGAGCAATCTGCTTGGTGCCTCTTCCTCAGAAGGGGAGGCCATAAACTATATAATGCAGCGTTTTGGTAACTCTGGGGGAGTCAAGAATGCCAGCACACAACATCAAGAGTTCCCATGTTTCTTCTCAGGTAAGATTCTCAGAAATGATGACCACTGGGAAATGGTAAGGCCAGGATGGATGCAATCAGCTGTGGAAACTCGGGGAAGCAACACTCTCCTTGGAAAACATAATCTAGATACAGAAGACATCCAACAATCTTTGCCTTTTGATATTTCTTATGTTTAAACGGTTTCTCACTAAGTTCAATGATTACTAGAAAACTGTGATAATCAGAATGCAAGATCAAAATAGACATTTGTGTGTCTGCTTAGTATGTCCACTGTTGATCTAGAATATTCAACAGTATTTAAGAAAATGAATAATATCACTTTGAAATGTAGTCTCTAAAGATGCAGCTGACAGGAAATCAGAAAAAAAGGGTGTTTGGGGGTAAAATAGCTAAAATATTATATTTTATCAACATTTTTATTCCATAATGGCAAGGCAAATTCTTGACCTTTATATTTATTTTTAGAATTATTAGGGAAGAGAAATTAAATAAAAGGCATTAAATATTGTACCTGTTCTATTGACTTTGGGAAATGACTGTCAAAAAAAATCACCTAGGTTCCAACAGCCATGGGGACTTTCTGAAAGGCAAATATTTTTCTATTTCACACCCTTCAGGAGGATTTCATATCCTGCCAATGGCCCTTGTTCTCAGAAACAACCTCTACTTTGCTTGGGTTGCAGCAAACTCTGCTCCTTCCTCTAACTCCTGTGGGTATCTTCCCTCATCTTCTGTCTTCCTGCTTTTCTTCTACTTCTTGTCTGTTTCCTTCACTATCACTGAGTGCCTTCCATATACATCACACGGAACATTCAATCCTTGTGGAAAACCTGGAACAGTAACAATATCCCCTTTGTAGAGAGAGGGAGAAACTGAGGCTCAGCAAGTCAGAGGGGTATGCTCACATCTCTTCCCCCCACAGCATCACCCTCTGTTTTATTTGCCTTTATTTATCTGTTTATAAAAGGAGAGCCACTAAGTACATTTTAAAGTATCACTCTGGCAATTTATTTAAATATTTTCCTGACGTAGTTTTTTTGTTTTTGTTTTTGTTTTTTTTTTTTTTTTTGTAACTGATGATGGACATTAATGTACTTGTGAGTAGTGTAAAAAAAATCAAAATTAAAGCAGGAAGAAGTTGGCCTAAAATGAGGGATGTCCTCAAGGTAACTAGAAGCTGGTACATGCATGTTGCTAAGTGAAAGAAACCAGTCTGGGGAGGCTATATAGTGTATGATTCCAACTCTATGAGATTCTGGAAAAATGAAAAATTACAGAGACAGTAAAAAAAGATCAGTGGTTGCCGGGCTTGGGGCGGGAGGATGAATAGATGGAACACGGGATTTTAGGACAGTGAAAGTATTCCATGTAATAATGGAATGGTGAATGCGTGGTGCTATGTATTTGGCAAAACCCGTAGAACCAGAGAACACAAAGAGTGAACCCTGATGCAAACCAGGGACTTCAGTTAATGACGATGTACCAATATTGGTTCACCGATTGTAACAAATATGCTTCACCAGTGCAAGATGTTAATCATAGGGGAGACTGCAGAGCTGGGGGGTTTGGGGGCAAGACCCAAGTTTTGGGAACTCTGTACTTTCTGCCCAATATTCTGTAAATCTAAAACTGCCCTAGAAAATAAAGTCTATTATTATTTTTTTTTAAAAGGATTTCCTTAAAAAACAGCTGGTACAGGAAGAAGGTTGGCTAATGTCCAGATACCAAAATATACCCCAATTTTAAGACGTATTTTAAAGTTGTTAGATAGGCTAAATGTCTGAGTCCCGAAGAAGAATGCGAAGTGGCTTCAAATCATGAACAAAGAACAAAGAGAAACGATTCTAATACAAATTTCCATTTTTCTCTATTCACTGCAGACAGCATGCTCATGCCTTTAAGTCATGGGCAGATGGCTCAGTGACAGGCGGTGGGTATTCATATGTGCAGGACTGAATCTCATTACACTCTAACAAGAAGATCATAATGGAG
Organism: Callorhinus ursinus; assembly: GCF_003265705.2. Classification (NCBI taxonomy): domain Eukaryota; kingdom Metazoa; phylum Chordata; class Mammalia; order Carnivora; family Otariidae; genus Callorhinus; species Callorhinus ursinus. Next base: position 8,917,827 of record NW_027397064.1, read on the forward strand.
ACAATCAAAACCAAGTCTGGCTAATCACATGCAAGAGGCACTGATTTTTTTTTTTTTTTTAACTTAGGGCAGGGATATTTTCATGCAATCCGAGAAATCTGATGATGAATGTTACTTTCATTATCTTTTATTTCCTTTGTCCCTTAAAGATCTAAGTGAACTGATGTAATTTAAAAACTAATTTCCAATTACATTAGTTATTTTTATTATTGTGTTTTCCCTCAATATTACATAGATGACACCATCTCTTCTTCTTGCTTATTATTATTATTATTATCTTGCCAAAAGTCCTTTAAAAAATCTCTGTAATAAAGCACATTCTACCCCTTAAAATATGTGCAATCAATAATGAAAAGAGTCTCAGCATAACCCACCGGTATCATCATCAACAAATTCACTGAATTTCAATACATAGCAAATTACACAGGCCTCTTTTTCAGCTTATAATGTAAACTATATAACATGGAGCAGACTTTTTTTAAAATGCATTGAAAATACTAGCAATCTCATATATTTTGTGGACTTCATTTAATTAAGAATATGCATCCATGCAAGACTGTTTGGGGAGCAGAAATAGTGAAATATTTGTTTTTTCAAAATTATGAAGAACTTTCAAAATCCATGTCGATTTTAAAATTATCACTCTGTTTGTGGCTTATAAACATCCTGGGACAGGTGCAATTTCAATAAAGTTTTTCATCCATAAGAGGGGACAAGGTTAGTAAACCTGAAAATTCTAACACACCAAGTGCTGTGGATATACATGAAAGAAATTGAGTTAATAAACCACAGGAGAGGTAAAGGGATGACAGATGCTTCTCAGGGAACTAAGGGTTTCAGGGCTGTCATTTCTTTAGGAAGCCAGGAACAGAGGCCTTCAGCCTGCATGGAGTGAGTCACAATTAAAAAAGTCTCTGTACCCTTAAGGAAAAGAATACAGTTAATGAATTCATTCATCCACATGAAAAAGCAAGGAGCAACCTTGTCTATCCCTTGCCAGCTTGTAGGGCAAAGACGTTTCTAAATCCCAGGCCTGTCCATTAAGGTGGTTTAGAGTAGGAAAATACAATTATCTCATCCAGGAACTGAGAATACCAGAAATTTACATAAAGCAGGTTTCCTAGGCCTGTGGAGATACTAGCAGGCATTTAGCGAAACAAAAGATGGAACTACCTTGGATCCATGCCATGAAGATTCCCATATAGAGCTCTTTTAATTAAGGTCCCCAATCCAAAATTATAAAACATGCAGGAGAGCAAGCCTCCACAAGCAAGAGACAGCACACGCAAAAAAGCAGGAATCGAATCCTGAGAATTTCCAGTAAGATAATTATGCAGTAGAAGCTATAAAAGAAGTAGATTTAAATTGTTTAAAAGTATTTAAAAAAAAGATGCTGAGATCATAAGAAAGTGGCACCATAACAAAAAAGCAGTTCAATTAAAAAATAGTAATAGATGTCCCAGAAGTTAAATAAAAGCATAGTCATTCAAATTAAGATCTTAATGGACGAATAAAATCATAGATTAGATAGAGCTGAAGAAAGAATCGGTAGGAAGGAAAATTAATCCAGACAGCCGTTCTCAATCTTGGCAGTATATTCAAATCTCTTGAAAAATTTTAAAATGCCAGTGGCCAGACAAAACTCCACACCAATTAGATGAAAATCTTTGAAGAAAAGATTGAGGCATCAGTCTTTTTTACAGTTCCACCAATGAGTACAGTGTGAGGCTGTTCTAGCAAGGGCTGCCTGAGAAACAGCACGTAAGAAATCGGTCAGTGGAAGTAGCATGATCCAGAGGGAAAACACACCCCCCCCAACACGTGAGGCTTGTTGTAGTTCTATATTTTTTGATTGCCTTTTCTGTGCCAGACACCATAGATAAATGAGACACAAAAATTAAGAATTTCAAGGTGCATCATGAAGCACAGTTACCACAAAATCCAAACCTTCTGATGTGCTGCTTTTACTAGGAAGCTAGATGGTAGCTGAAATTTCGCTGTACCATGGTCAGAGTTGCATTGCAATAGAGGAAAGTTCAGAAATCTCAATCCATTGGTGTTCACACCTGTAAAACTATTGTGTATTTTCCCCAATACCTGTGCCCAGCTGTGCTGTACTGAACACACGCAGTACAGCACAGCTCCTTCTGCTCCTTCTCTGGGAGATCCAGCAGCAACTGAGTTTCCTCCTCAGCTATGGCCAGCTCTCCAGCATCTTCATGAGTAGTCTTTTAGGTCTCCCCTTGCCTGGAGGACCTCAGCCCCTTTCCCATTGGGCAAGGAAGGAATAGTCTCTCCATGAGCAGCAATCTCACTGCTTTGACCCCCTTCCTCCTAACGTGCATGCTGATGGCAGGAAAATGTGGGATGGGGTGGATGGTAGTAGGGTCTGAACGGCGCCTTTTGGGACATCTGTGGGAAGGTGGATGAGCCCCAGTGGTGATGGCTCAATGATTCCAGAATGTGCTGTCCTATGTGTGAAGCCATCACCTGAGTCTGGGGTTACTGGAAACATCTCACTTCACACCATGCATGGCAATAACATGAATGATGTTCCATGAGCCCAACCTTAAAAATAAATTAAAAATGAAAAAATTAATAAACCATTTCCCCTGGCCATATCTTTTTCTCTCAATTAATAATTCATAACACCTATTTTTTAAAGTAAGCAGTGTACTTGATTGTTATACTTTTTCAATAAACCTTTAAAATTCTTGAAACGTTGAGAAATCCCAATATTTCAGAACTATTTCTTGGAATGAATTCCATTTAATTTCATTTCTTGGAATGAATTCCAAATTTAAAGTTTAAAATGCTGCTGCCCACACTTAAAAACAGTCAGACAGTGATATTAATCTTCCAATTCACTAGTTTGCTGTAGTTTATATTGATTAAATAATCTCATTATAGATAATGGAACAAAGAACATCTCATTAGGTATATAGCTGCAGAGCCCTGATTCCTACCATTTTCTGCATGGTACTGCCACCTACTGGCTAATTTTATTATGGCACATTAACTAGAACAATCATTTTCCATTACCAGTATTGTCATTTAAAAAAAAAAATTCAGAGCAAGGACAATCCACTATGCCTCTATTATACACCACTATGCATCTATTTTGACAAAAGACTGATGAAATCTTTTTTTAATCACAATAAGAGAGAAAAATCCGAATAATTTTATTGACCTTGTTGGATTATTTAATGAAATCAAGCAGTATTATATTTTTAAAATATTTTCGTTAAAAAATTTTAGAATCAGAGAAATGGATTCATAGAAATAACTTTTATGTTATTTATTTTATTTTATTTTATTTTTAATTAATCTCTACATCCAACGTGGGGCTTGAACCCATACCCCGAGAACCAGAGTGGCACACTCCACCAAATGGAACCAGCTAGGCACCCCAGAAATTATATCTTTAAATTTGCGATTCTCCATATGAGAGAATGTAGGCCCAGAAAGAAAAACATACAAGCATTTGTTGCGGGCCTCATAGCTAGTTGGTAAATTCAGATGACAACCCCAGGAATTGTGACTCATGGCTAGGGACCTTTCTGCAATTTGGCTTTACTAGCTAAGAAAACTGTCTCACTACTTTATTGGAGAAAGCATCAAGGAAATAAGTAGATGAGAGATGAGGGAAGCTCAATCATCATTTTATGGAATAAAATTAAAGGTCCCTTGAAACAACCACGTGGATAAAGTTTTGCTGTGTAGAGGGGAGAGGGAGTTTTGGAGGGACATGAACTCAAGGTAGTGCATCAGCTCAAAGTGAGGCTCATTAGTGTCATACAACAAATATTTTCATTAAGACAGAAGATATCTATTATTGTTGCTCTATTTGTAGGTACATGAAAGAAAAATACTCTATAAACCCCAGGAATAATATAGGAAAAACAGAGCTAGGTTGAATTATTTTTGTCTTAATACCTGAGCCTACATTGAAAGAAAAAAGAAATAAGGAAAAAGACTGACAAAAACAGTTTCTTTCCTTTTATTTTTTTCAAATCTTTGTTTGATTTCATCACAATTTCTCAATATAGAACCTGCTATGCTTTCTTGAGGTTTTTAAAATTTATTTTTTTTAGTGTTAAATCATGTGTGAGTTCGACAATTGCAAGTCGTGTTCAACGAACAATCAGAGTAGTCCTTTAACTAGAATAATTGAGAAAATATTACAGAAGTTATTACTTTTCTTTAAACAGTTCAAAAAATCCAAAATTAAAAGAGATAATAATTTTTAAAAGCAATCAAATATACAATTGGGCAGGAATGATCTTATTTTTTAAAAATTCCAAACATGTGCTTTAAAAAAGATGAAGGTTTTCTGCTGCTGGCATGTGATAACTAAATTCGAAGCAATCAGATGAACTAATACAAAGTACTTTAACTGTGGTCTTGGTCATAAAAAGAAGCGTTAAAAATAGGATGCTCTTCAGTAGAAATAAAGCACCTAAAGATAAAAGAAGAAAACTTCTCTTGGAACTGACATCATCAGCATCACCTGGGAACTGGTAAGAAAGGTAAATGGTCAGGCTTAATGGAAACATCCTGAATCAGAACGCCCAGAATGGGGCTCAGAAATGTGTGTTTACACATGGCCTGTAGGTGGGGCACCTGGGGGGCCTCAGTCGGTTGAGGGTCTGATCCTTGGTTTCTGCTCAGGTCATGATCTCATGGGTTGTGGGATGGAGCCTTGCATTGGGCTCCATGCTCAGCGTGGAGTCAGCTTGAGATTCTCTCTATCCCTCTGTCTCTCCCCCCCCACTTTGTCTCTCTCTCAGATGGATAGATAAATCTTTAAAAAGGAAAAAACAATGACAACAAAAACCAAAACATGTCCTTTAGGTGATTCATATGTACCCCAGAGCTTTAGAAGTAATAGTCAGTCCTAGATAGACCCTGTTCCTTTTTGTCTTCAGATAGTTTACCTGTAAAGAGCAAACCCTCACTGTTCACACCCCTGGTGGCAGCTATCAATTTATTTGGAGCCTCTCAGCTCCAAGTCACATTTTTTGTTCAAATGGCTGCATGGTTTCTGTCTCTCTGACTGGACCTCAGATGATTCATTTTGATTTTCCATCAGATCCTTCTAGAATATAGGATCAATTCATGGGTTGTATCAACTTGCAATTCACACTGACCCTAAACACATCTAAATTGCATCATTATTTAGACAAATAATTTCATTTTTATTAAGAAAAAGCTCTCATCAAGCTGTACATATTGAATAATTTTTAATATCGTTCAGAATGATCCATGCTGAACCTCTACCTGCATTTAGTAGTAATAATAATGCCTTACAGACATCTAATCCGAATAGTTTTCAAAGCACTTTTCCTTTTATTATTTATGATTTTGAATATAATTCCTGTGGTAGAAGAGACTTAAAGCAGCACCTGTAACAGTTATCACAGCGATGTGAGGTGCTTCACACCAGGCCATACTGAACATTGCATGGCCATCAGTGGATGGCGCCTTGGTCAAACCCTCCGAGTGGCCGGTGTAAGCAGAGAAATCTTCAATATGCAGTGCTCCCTGGCCCTGAACCCTGAATGAACAGTTCCAGTGTTTATGATGTGTTTTTAGGAGAAAACGGAGAAGGGTTACACTAGTAGCCTCTGGGCTCTGTTGACAGAATCCCTGACCCTACGGAAACTAACATCAAATGAGAATTTAAAAGACATGACTGGCCCAAGCTGCGGAATGCTTGGGAGACCTAACTTACTTCCTTCACATTATTGGGATTTTAGGATTCCAAATTTCTAGAACTAGGTCACCAACAAAATTTCTGAAGTTTCTTTCAGCTAAAAAGAAATCATTTCTACCGTGGCATCTGTCCCCAGCCTCTGCTAATTTCTGAACACCCGCCCCTTCTCACAACATAGTCATCTGCCCTTGGGATCAGGGCTGAGGATGGAAGGTTGGGCATCAGGAGAGCCCGGTGCGTGGCAGGTATTGAGACCCATAACATGAAGATCATGCTTCTTTTTTTTTTCTTTTCTTAGTGGAAAGGCTGTGTTTTTCTCAACATCACTTATTACCATGTGAGCCACTATAGGTCTAATTATAATTTTTGCATTATCTGTCTCTTCATCTCCCCCCCCCCCAAGCTGCCAGGTAAAATACAGTCTCCCAATTAAAATAGAATTTCAGAGAATTTAGGAATAACTTTTTAACACAAGTATGTCCCATGCACTATTTGGAACATACTTATATTAGAAAAAAGAACGTTGCTTAGTATAAGCATCTTCCATGCAATATTTGACATATACTTGCCCTGAACAACAAATATTTTTGTATGACCCAAATATTATATGGAACATAGTTATACTAAAAATTATTCATTGATTATCTGAAATTTAAACATAACTGGGCCTTCTCATTGCCCTTCCCCACTCTCCGCCCTCCACCCCCCCAGTGGCTATGGGGGGAGTTTCAGGAGAACACTTGCTTTGCTTTCAATACTGCTTTGTGTTCCTTCTGTCCTACATCCCAGAGGACTGCACGGCACTTAGTAGGAACCTGATAGATGTTCGGAAAGGAGAGGCTTAGGTTTCCCGGTGAATTTTCTTCCTAACAGAGTCCAGTATCACAAAAACTGGAGAAGGATATAGATTCGGTGATAAAGTCACCCCAACAGGACAGCCCAATGCTTGAGGGACACGCCGGTACCCCTCCCGCAGGATTATTGGAACATACAGTCCAGTGTTTTAAAGCAGGTATTGGCGGATACCGGAATAGATAAGGAGGGGAATTAACTACAGGAATCCAGGATAAGAAGTCATTAAAAAGAAGGCAGTGGAACCGATTTGTAGGCAAAGTATTCAAAATCCAGAACACTGAAGTGTTCTAAATGGCCGCAGCTGACGAACAAACGACTCGGCCGAACACTTGCAGGATCCCGCTCCTGTGGAAATAAAATGGCACTCTGTCCTGCGCTGGGCGGGATCCCGTCTCTGCTCCACTCCCCGCCTCAGCTCCCAACGCTGCCTTGTCTGTTTCCGCTGCAGCAAAATCAAGCCTGTGAGAGTTCAGCGAGCATCGTGACTCTTCCCTTCCCGCATCCTTTGATCACAGGTCTCTACCATCCGGTCCATCCTCCTTTCATTCCTAAGGGTATCCTGCTCTACGCCCTCTCCAACTTGTCTTCCCATCCATGAAACGGAGAGCGGGGTTAGACGCTGCTTCTCCAGACGCTCCACCACTAAACGCTGGGTGAACTTGGACCGAAGTCTTAACCTCTTTGTGACGTCTGACAAAAGGGGACAAGGAGCGTGCTCATGTCCCGAGGTTTCGGAGAGGGTTCCAGGTGATCATGCCTAGAGAACACAGCACAGGGCCTGGTAAATTCTAAGATCCAGACAAAACGATAAAATAATGATTTCGAATATGGTTGATATTATTCTAATGCTATGAGTATATGCAACCACTCATTCGGAGAGGCTGAGCCTCTGGACAATCCTGTGATCTGGCACAAATGTAGCCTGAAAGCAGAAGCCTTCCCCATTAAGACGATCTCTTAGCCGCAGAGGAGGGGAGGGCTTGGGGACAGGCCGGGGAGGCATGATTAATGGGCTCAGATTGCCCTCTGGTGGCAGCAAGGAGGAAGTGCGGAGGGAAGGAACCATTGTTCTTGCTCACCTGCCAACACCCACTCAAGCTCCACCCCAGGCCGGTGTCTCTTGGAGAGCCCTGGGCTAGGTGAAAATAATATCAGAATACGGACAGAGCACTCATTGTGCTGGGTAAGCCTTCTCCTCCCCAACTCCCCCGTGCAGATACCTACTCATTGGTTTAAGACTGAGCTAAGAGTCTCCTTCTTGTCTCTGACCTTGCTTTCCTAAGCTGAATTAGGTAAACCTCCATGTTCCCAAACTAGGGGATGTAGCTGTTGAAGCCCATGCATATTTACAGAGCCCTCCCTTCCTGCGAGGTTTTGCCCAAAGTCCTGGGGACAGAGCACGTTCCCCTTACACTCAGTTGAAGAGGGGACAAACACGTCCAAGACACCAATAGCCAGATTGCTCAGGTTGTGACAGGTAAGGGGGATGAGGAGGCCAGAGAAAGCATCAGGATGACCCAAGCATGGGGCAGGGGTGCAGTGGGGCAGTGGAGTCTCTGAGGACAGAGGTTTTGAGGGGACATCTGTAAAATGAGGAGGAGCTGATTAGAAGAGAGTTTACAGTAGAAGTGGATTTGAAGATAAAAGGGTGATCCAACAAGATTTGGGTAGAGTTGGGTAGATTTGCTGGAGACTGTGAGGCATTTGAAGTGATGCCAATAAAGTCAGTTGGTTTAACAAATGCCCAGAGCCCAAGATGATGAGTTGTGTGTCTAGACTCTTACCCATGGGCGTTCTATCACGACAGGCTTTACCTAAAGTAGACTGCAGGTGCCTCTCTTTTGAGAAACTCCTTCCTTCTTTCCAGAACCACCCATGTGGATAATTGGGGGAAGAACATTCCAGAAGAAGGGAAAAACTGGGACAAATGCCCAAAGGCAGGAGCATGCCTTGCTTGCTCCAGGAACAACTCAGGCCCATATGGCTGGACCAAGGGTCTTTGATCAGATATAGAAAAGCTTATTTGGGGGTCTCCTAACTCCCACACCATTGTTTCCATGGTACTGATCAAATCAGTGTAAGGATACAAGCAAAATTACTCAGAAGCAAGGCGTAATTCCTGTGGTTATTGTCAGGTCATGACAATAACGAGAGAGCATTTGTGAGGAGAGGATATTTGTTTGTTTGCTTGTTTTTAAATAAGGTCATTTATTTCTCTGGGTCTCTGTGACTGGACACTAGATCATTGCCAAAGAACATTCTGTTGCTGAATACAATGCCCGTGGGAGCTCAGAGTGTGGGTGGTTTCATGGGCAGGAAGCAGGGGAGAGCCATATTCTATTGCAAAAACAGTCGAACCCACAGAAACATTTTCAGATGTCAGGTACTCAGAGCAGAGACTGCCGTCTTCAGCCCTGAATGTCCAGAGCCCAGCATGATGTCTGGCACAAAAGAAGTTCAGTAAATTGGGACTGAAGTTGGTTGAAGCAAACGGGAACATTTTGTGACTCCAACATGAGATAGATAATACAGCTGAGGGTTCCCAGTGAGTATTTCCAGGCAGGAGTGTTGAAGGAGCTTGTTTGTGCTGTGAGCCCTGCATCTCGGTAACCAAAGCTTTCAAGAAGGCTACGCGCTCAGCCATTTTCAAGCAGAGCAGCTGGAGTTGGGGCATGGACTTCTTGCCCTGCCCACACCTTGCCCACAGCCCGCAGCTCCAGTGGCTCCAACTCCCAAATTGTTCCGATCCCCACTGGTAACCACCAGCAGATGCCTCAAGAAGAGAGGGCTTGTTTGGTTTGGAGGTAAACTAAACTGGTTTCTGAGGTTTCCCACTGCACCCCACCCGCCGCCCCCCAACTCCCCTCCCATGGGAAACCTGATCAACTAGCTACATATTGGAGAAAACAAGTGGAGAAAACCAACTGCTTCTAGATCTATGCGCTCTGGTCTGAGCTACCACAGAAAAACTTGCAGCAACCAAATGAGTTATAGACGTGCTGAAAATGGGACTCTCTGTGTGGTTATAGAAATGCCAGATCTGGTTCATGCACTCACCTCTGGAATGACTGGTAAATGTCACCGCACAGAAGGTTTTAGGTTTTTTCATTCCAGAGTCATTAGGTTTCATATACTCTTTTTTCCCCCATCAAGTTGCTTGTCCTGGATATTGACGTTCTGCTGGTGTTCCACCAACACCGTGAGTGATGGAAAGCGAGGGATTCTGCCACATCCGTCAGGGTCTGCTTCTGCCCTTTGCTGTTGCTTAACTACGAGCAGGTCATTGAACCTTTTAATACCCACTTTGCTTGTCTGGAAAATGGGCATCCTAAGCCTCCCTTCCACGGCAATATTAAAGATATATATGGCCATCGGAACATGTTTTAAAAAAGTACAGTAAAATAAAAGTTTTTAAATTTCTGAAATGGTATATACTTGTCAAGCATTTCTCTGGTCTCGCTGCCCTGTTTCTCTTCAGTCTTTCTTGATTTTAGAATCTTGGTCGTATTTCATCACTACTTAGAGACGAGATGCTTTTTTTTTTTTTTTTTTAAAGAGAGAGAGAGAGAGCCCATGAAAGTGGGGGTGGGGGCAGGGACAGAGGGAGAGGAGAGAGAGTCCCAAGCCGACTCCACACTCAATGCTGAGCCCTATATGGTGCTTAAAGTCTGACACTTAACTGATTGAGCCACCCAGGCGCCCCAAGAGACCAGATGCTTAACTTAAACCAATGGAAACGAAGATTCCCCCAAACACTGATTTTGAAGGAGACAAATGATAATTTTGTGGCCCTACCCTCTTTGGGGGTCATACGCTCCCCATTTCCCAGGATGGAGAAAACACATCCCACCATATGAATGACAGGCATTAAAATACAAACTTTCAATAAACCTCTCAAGTTGCATGTTAAATAATTCTAGCGGGCAATGGTGTCTGATTCTGCATTTCCCAAGAAGTTTTACAATCTCCTCTGTGCACAGTTAGCGGACCGGCAGGCAGCACAGAGAAGGGGGCAAGCTCTGTCACTTACACACTGTGTGACTTTGGGCAATTTTACCGAAATCCCAACAGTGGCACTCTTGTCACGTGTAAAATGGGGATGAGAACCATTCTCTCATGTCCCAAGAATTCCATGAGATAAGGATATTTATCACGTGAACTGCGTCATGAAACCCAGAGAGTCCATTTCAGTTACTTTTGTTTAATTTTTTTAAAAAAATATCACTTTTGAGTGGTATTCATAAGCCACAGTGTAAGTGATGACATTAAAGATGAAGCTAAAGTTTCTCTTGGCTATTTCCCTGTGTACTCCTCATGCTCTACTTAGATTTAAATAAAATAGGATCCAGTTTTGAAATCCAGGCACCACATTTGGTCCAAATGCAAGGTCAGAGTCTTTTCCTTATTTTCTCTGGGAGCTTCCTGGGTTTGGGAAATGGGTGGAGTGCTCTTTCTGTCAGACACCCCTGTTTTGCTCTGGTGTCAGGACACCTTGACAGTGACCCCCTCCACCAAGAGGACCTGCGGCAGGTCCACACACGGGCTCCCAAGGTCACGGGACACAGTTGCCAGCCCTTACCCACACAGACTTCCCCTTCCCTGGTCCTGTCACCTCAGGGGGCAGAGTTGGTCCAAGACTGGGGGTGTCTGTATCTGGGGAAACTCTCAACCTGTCCTTGTCAGCCTATTTTAGTGGAGCCACTCTTCAAGCCTCAAAGACACGCAACTCCCAGACCACCCCGTTGCCCCTGGATCACCCTCCCCTCCCTGTCTGGCCCAAACATCCTGAACAAAGGCGTGAGCAGGTTTCTAAAGAACAAAAAAACATTGTTTTTAGTAAGTGACTCCTGCAAGAGAGGCTAGAAAGAGAACAGAATAAGGAGCACAGCTGGGCTGTCGTCCCACCTGCGGGGAGATTTGAGAGATTCATCTGTTCCATGAAACTCATACACAACCAACATCACACAGGGTAATGTCCGTAGTGAATTCCTTATATCTGCCCTTGTCCAGGAATAACATGGGAGGAGAAGGAGGCTGCTGGGAATGGACTGCTCCACAAGGCACAGCTACTATTTTTGGTATTATCTGGAACTTTCCAGGATTGTGTCTGTGGCTGAACTGGAAGGCATGTCTTCATAATGTTAGACTGACTGTCTTCCTTTCATGCATGTGGAGCACCCCCCCTTCCCGTTTCCTTTGTGTTTTCTCCCTCTAGTGTTTGAAATCAGGTACTACACACTCATCCTTCCTAGCATTAAAGGCACCTGAGAATCACAAGCCTGAAAAGCTCAATATGACCTTGGGTGTAATATGGTTACTTACATTTCCTCATTTTTTTTAAAAGATTTATTTATTTATTTATTTGAAAGAGAGAGAGCGCACATGAGAGGGGGGAGGGTCAGAGGGAGAAGCAGACTCCCTGCTGAGCAGGGAGCCAGATGCAGGACTCGATCCCGGGACTCCAGGATCATGACCTGAGCCGAAGGCAGTCGCTTAACCAAGTGAGCCACCCAGGCGCCCACATTTCCTCATTTTAAGATGTCAAAAAGTCAGGTGGCTTGTTTGGGAGACAGGTGTATCATCGGGAGAGAACAGAGAATTAGTCTTATTTTAAAAAGTCCACATCTTGTGATACTCTTTTGTCTCTGTCCAATTTTATTAATGACATTTCCCCTTCCATTTCAATTAGATTTAACGGAGGATTGTTGTTGCTTTTCCTCCTGTATTGGCACTTTATGTTACTTGTCAACCCTGATCCTTTTGCATTTAGTAATTCGGCAATTTAAACGTATGCCTTAATTTTAGTAGCATTTGAGATTATTTTCACATTTTGATGGCTTTTTTTTAAAAAGGAAGGCACCAAATGGTAATGATTTACCTCTGAGTTCATCCTTGGTGATGACCTTCAAGTCCTTACATGAGCCACACACGAGAGTCAGCCAAGTAGATTTTTCATCTATAATCCATATTTCTGATTTATATATATTCACAGTGATAAAACTTCTATTTCCATCACACTGTGGTGAAAATACGTGGTGTGAACATATGACAATTTGGAACTTTTGAGGACTTTCTTGCAGCCTAATATCTTCTATAAACTACTTGAAAATTTTAAAAACCAGTCTGTGATGAGAAGTCTATATTCTATCGACAGAATCCAACATTGATTCCTAATGAATCTATTTTATAATTTATATTGTACATATATTCCATGTGCTTATTTTTCCTTTGATCAATTTGAGTTCATAAGGACTAGTACTTGGGAATTATTTTCTATTATTCCATTCTTGCTCCTTTATTTTTCATATATTACAAAAATAATTAATGCCCATTTGGGAAAACTTGGAAGCTATAGAGAAACACAAAGAATAAATAAATTACCTCAAATACAAAAAAAAAAGTTGGCCATTCCATTCAGAAGTTTGTGTATTTCTCTTCCCATGATCTAATATCTATTTGTAACACATATGTATGTGTTAGTATATGATGGACGGCATGATGCTTTGAAACCTGCACTTATTCTTAACTGTCAGGGGTCAATTTTTTCTCATGCTTTTCAATCTTCTTTAATTGGAAGGTCAAATAAAATGACTGTTTTCTGGCTCTTGAAATATATTGCTAACCTGCCTTCCATCGAGGTTGCATTGTTTATACTTCCACACATTATGCATTGTGTATATTTCCCCACATCTTTGATTCCAAAGGATATGATTTTTAAAACCTTACCAACATAAGTCGTGAAAATTATTCCCGTTAGCATTTTTAGAGGTGGACATTTGATTAGTACCAAGCTTTACTGTTTTTCATCTATTTATTGATTGTTTTTATTTTTCATATTTGTAGAACAATTTACTTTTCTTGTCAATTTTTATATCAGTGTATTCTTGTTTTCTTGTGAATTTGTAGGTGCTCTTTATATATAAAATATAGGATGCAAATAATAGCAAGGGAATCTATAAAGCCAAAACAGTTAGAAATAAAAACAAAAAGGACCAAAGTCTCAAGCAGGGTGTGTGTGTTCAATGTGCCCCACTCAGTCTTTAATGTATCATAGTGGATTTGAATATTCTGCCTAATGAGGTTTTTTCTCCTTGTTCCTTCTTCAGAACCATCAGTTATCAGTATACCAGATCTCTTGCCTGATCACAATACCTATTTTTTTCTCTTTTTGGCTTTCTTTTTTTTTCCTTCTTCTTCTTCTTCACCTTCATTTTATTTTATTATTATTCTCTTAACCAGTAACTTTTTTAAAAGTAATCTCTACACCCAACGTGGAGTTCAAACTCACGACCCTAAGATCAAGAATCTCATGCTCTACTGACTAAGCCAGCCAGGCGGCCATTCATCTTCACTTTAAAACAGCCTTTCAGCCTTGTCTTGCACCTCATTGTTTGGATTTTTTTTAAAATTTTTTTATTGTTATGTTAATCACCATGGATTTTTTTTTTTTGCAGTTTGTTTTTGTCTTTGAAGCACCTAATTCTGCTTATAATGATGTTATACTACTATTTGTACCGTTATTTTCTTCCTTTTTTTCAAGTCTCCTTTCTTTTTAATGTGCTATCTTATTTCATTTTTTTGTATCTTGATTGATAAAAAACATTTTGATTTCACTTTGATTTCACGAGAAATGCTATCTGAAAGTGTTTCTGCTTCCCCATAGGGATTTATGTCTCTTCCTCGGTCTTTCTCATACTAAGTCTCTCTCCTTTTATGTTGTAGGATATTTTGAAGTTCTCATTTATCCCGAAATAAAGTCGGGTATTTTCCTGCAACTTAGCCAAAGATAGTGTGATTCTGTCCTTGTTTGGTAGATACCGTTAAGTCATCTTCGTACGGCGTAAGTTAAATAACTAGATGATGCAGACCGATGCTATCAATCCATTGCTCATGCATCTAAGAAGTATTGGAGGCAGGAAATTCATCTCTGTGCAGAAACATCAGTGTACAAGGCTAGTTGTTGCAGATGTGGACTTTTGTTCAGGCCCAACTTCTCTAAATATTGATTTAGCTGTGTTTGATCTCCCTTTGCTATTGCTACCAACCGGGTTGTCAGTGTCCTGATCCATCAGGGAAGTCTCATTAAGTCTAGGAAATGAATGTCTCATCATGGAGAAAAGCAGCTACATTAGTGAGAAGCTGAATAGAGGTAAATGTCTACAGCCCAGAGAATGAGGTTTGATTTATGCACAGATGCTCTCAGCCTTCTCCCAGAAGCCTCTGCATGCTGTTAGACTCTGGCCATCAAGGGCTCTGACAGGAATGGCATCTCCTACCACAGTCCTCCATCCCTGGTCATTGTACTGACTTCTTTTCTCATCTTTGAGCTTTCCATGACTTTTCCTTATGCTATAGTAGCTCTTCATAAGACAGTTGCTTTTCTTGTTGAGGTTATTGTTTGTTTTTTCCATCTGTTTACTCAGCTGAGGTTGGAAGAGACACATGCAGGTGGCATTGTCACTTTGTTTCCTTACCAATCCTATAGTTCCTTTGGATGCTAGCAGTTCCATTAGTAGGATCTTAGTCTGAGGGGTCATATGGATAACAGCCCTTAGTTCATGTTTTAAGGTACAGAAGGCCTTTTTTTCTTCTGGGCAGGTCTGTTACTCCAACGGATATTCTCCGGCACTGACTCTGGGGTTCTCTGATGGACCAGGGAACTCACTCTGAAGAGCACTATAGTGTCTCCTTCCCTTAAAATGAGTCCAGATATTAGCCCAAACCTATCATGTCCTTTGGAGTCAGGGCTCTCCCAAATCTCCATCCTCAGCACATGCTCCCACCCATTCCAGACACACTAGTGTTCTTCCCATCCTTTTCTACCTTAGAGCTTTTCATGTGACATTTGAATTGTCTTGAGCACCAAAGAATGTCAGAAGGAAAAACATTTCCCCTCACTTTTCACTCAGCTAGCTCTTTCTCATTCTTAAGGTCTGCTCAGAAACATCATCCTATTGGAGAGGTGTCCTCTTAACACTCTTAATAACTTGTTATCAACTACAACACCTTCTTTTTGTCTTTATGGCATCTATCACAATTTGCAAGTACAGGTATCCTATGGTACTCAATTTCTTCCTATTCTAATTCTTGATACCAAATCTCAAAACCCAAATACATTTGAATAAATTTTCAGATATATCACTTGCATCTAAACATTCCCATCTCACCATTCAAAAATTATATTCAGATAAAGTAATATCTTTGAATATTTGAATATCTCTGAATAGAATAGATTTGATATCAAAAGATACTTGTAGGTATTGTTTTTATTTACTTTTTAACTTTATCTCTCCACTGTGAGGGCAGGATCTATTTCATTTACTCTTGTGTTCCCAGTGCCTTGGAAAATAAATGCATGAATACATGGATGACTGAATGATACTTGCCCAGCATACACTTTTTCTGCCATTCTATCTTTTCTCAGAACTTTTCCTCATGTAACCAACAAGACTTGGTTGCACTGTGCTTACTGTCCTTCATTTTATGGTGTGTTGATTTATCAATTTTAGTGCTGGTAACTTTGGTTTCTAAATGGATGTATTGAGATAGAAACTGATAGGAATATGGGTGGAAGTACGTTCCTGGTTTCAGAATAAATTTAATGTACATTTATGTGAGAGCTACCCATTTTTATGGTTAAGGCATGCTGCAGGGAGAACAGGCACTGAGGAGGGCAGTGCTAAAGCAAATTCTTTTTACCCACTTTTTGGGGGACTGTTTTCTCTGCTTCAGGGTTTGATGCATGTGACATCTTGCTCATCTTTCTCCTCCTATTCCATCAATATTTCAATTAGTAGAAATTTCTCCTGGAATTTAGCATATGGTCTTCTCTTGACTTTTAAGCAGCCAGAATTTGGCTTTTTGTTTGTCAGAATAAGCTAGAAAGGAAGCTCCTAAGACAGAGAGATCAGGCACTTCTAGTCAACCATGATGGCAGTCCCAAATCCCACACTTAGGTCTGCATTTCGCTGGGTTGGGCATGTCTTTAATTGTGACCTTGGAAATTATGTGTCTTTTCTTATTATTCAGCTGAACTTAAATATTATTTCCTGGAGCAAGAGTGAAAGATGAGATGACATGATTCACTGCCAAGGGACACTGTCTGACCACACAGATCACAACTAACTTTCTATGGTGTGAAGGTCGAAATGCAGAGGGAGCTTCCATACAGCTGCCAAAAAGGGAATGCAGGCCAGCTGGCTTGTCCCAAGGACCCAGAAAGAGGCCAATTGTTTTCCCTCATTAAAGTTTCTGGAGGCAGAAGTCAATTTGGGGTTTCCTTAGAAAATAGTGCCAGGTAGAAAAAAGAATCCAAACCTTTAGATCTCAACAGGGAATGAATAGAGTCACAGTGAAGAATAGACTAAGCCCTGAGGGAACAGGACTCCTGGGGATCTTCGTAGTCATGAAATGGTGTTCTGGAGTTAGCTCCAGGCCCCAGAACCCAAAAGCTATTCAAGCAAAAAGGTCAACTGTGAAAGCAAATGGTTTTCATTTGGGTAAACACACATTGTAGAGAAGTGTTTGGTGGAACTCACTAGATGCTTTTCCAAATAGCAGGGGTGGTGGAATGAGGCAGCTCTGCAAATCTCCCCACGCGACTTGATGTGGGACAAAGGGCTGTGTTACAAAGACTGGAAAATTTGGGGGACATGGAGGCTTTCCAAGAAATATTACAACACAGCTAGAAGCTGAGGAATAAGACAGCCTCAGGAGAGAGAAGAGGAAGACAAAAGAACGTGGATTGGTATCTACTTAATCATGAACAGTTTTGGGAGCCTGGGTGGCTCAGTTGGTTAAGCGATTGCCTTCGGCTCAGGTCATGATCCTGGGATCCTGGGATTGAGTCCCACATCAGGCTCCCCCTGCTCTGCAAGGAGTCTGCATCTCCCTCTGCCTGCCACTCCCCCTGCTTGTGTGCTCTCTCTGTCAAACAAATAAATAAAATCTTTAAAAAAAATAATGAACAATTTTGAGAATTTTATGGTTCCCAGAAGATATTCTAAAGCACTGAAGTCAGAATGTGCAAGTTTGGCTGTACAAAGGTCATCTAAGAAGAGCTTTTAAAAAATACAGATTTCTGGGTCCCCATCCAGACTAATTGACGTCAGGGATTGATTTACACTTTTTTGTATTTTCCCACCATTTTCAAGCCCATCTTCTTAAATTATTGCTTTCACTGTTTGACTCCCCTCCTTAAAAGCTTATCATGATGATTTCATTTCAGGCCACAATGCAATAAAATGGACTAGACTTATGCTTTACTGTAAACAGCTAAAAAACACAACAGAATATATGAAATAACTATTTCCAGATATCGGATAACAGGTGTCAAAGACCTGTGCCCTCTGGGAAACAAAACAGGTGAGGTGAGCTTTATCATCGTCATGGCTTCCAGCCTGCACTCAAACACTCTGGATGGTGGTACACAGGAGTAACGCCAAGCAGAGCATAGCTGTTTTGTTGAGTTGCATTGAGTTCAGTTCTGTGATGCTGAGGGGACTGGAAATTGTGGGACTGAGTTTAGGATAGGAGGGAGCTAGACCCAAAAATCATCCCAGAAATGTCCACAGAGTTCCCCTTGGGCCTGCATATTGAGCCACCCATGCATAAGGTGAAATTCCATGAGCTCAGGCAAAGAAGGACCAACCAGGATGCTATAAGATGAGCAATTTCAAACTCACACAGAGTGGGCATATATTGCAGATTTTAAACCAAAAGTGACAGACCTTGCTAATCCCTGGGGCATTCAGTAGAGACCTCAGATGAATCACACTTTAGCAGTAGGATTAAATTATCCCTAGAATAAAGGCTACTCTAGACCCAACGTAGCAAAGCTGAAACATAAGCCTCAAAATATTCCAACTATTGGGTAACTTAATTATCTTCCAGGAAAAAAGTCCAACATTCTGTTAAGAAAAAGTTCAAATTCTTAAACATATAATATTTGGAATGCCCAATATATAATAACAAATTACAAGACATGAAAAAAAAAAAGAAAACCAGGAAAATGTGAACCATAAACAGGAGAAAAGTCATATTTGATAAATAATTTAATAGTAAAATGTCTAATCTGATTTCTAGTTCTTCTAGGGTTAAATTTGATAATTTATGTTTTTTTAATTAATGAATAAAAAAGTCATAATCTCCCATTTTAGATTAAAAAAATTTTACTGAAGTATAATTAATGTACACTATTATATTATTTCCAGGTGTACAATATAATGATTCAACAATTCTGTACATTATTGTGTGCTCTTAATCCCCTTATCTCTGCATCTTTATGCTTTTCCAGGACTTTTAGTTTTATCTACATTTCAAATAACTACTAAATGTTTTATATATTTCATTTAGGTTCTTTTTTCAATTTCCTCAATACCTTAGATGCTTTCTTATATTTATTCTTAATATTGCCTAATTTTGTGTTTATTCTTGGCCAATCTAGCTAGAGATTTTAATTATTTAAAGAGAAAAATTGTTTTGTTGCTTACCTCAATTCTTAATTTCTGTTCTTTTTCTCCTTTTAATTTTTTTCTACTTTGTTCTCATTTTCCTCTTTTTTTTAAGATTTTATTTACTTATTTATTTGAGAGAGCAAGAATGAGAGAGAGAGAGAGCACATGAGAGGGGGGAGGGTCAGAGGGAGAAGCAGACTCCCTGCTGAGCAGGGAGCCCGATGCGGGACTCGATCCCGGGACTCCAGGATCATGACCTGAGCCGAAGGCAGTCACTTAACCAACTGAGCCACCCAGGCGCCCACTCTCATTTTCCTCTTAATCTGAATGTCACATTCCATATATTTTTAATCTAGAAAGTGAAATAAAGGTATGACCATGGAGAAATTTTTAGGCCAGTGTGTTCTAGAGACTTCAGAATTTCAACTCGTTCTGATTTATCCACAGTAACTCCTTGGTTCTCTAATGCTCACCTTACTTTTTATAGAAACACATGCAAACCTTTAAACAAACATCATAGCCATCATTTCTGGGTATGGCCAGAATAAAATTGCATCTCTATGGTTCCATGTTAGTTTTATAAATGGAGAAAAAATAAATTATTGTGACAAGATTTTTCTCTGGCTTGTATTTTCTTCTGATATACAGGCAATCAAAGATTTTTTCTTTAACCTAGACAATGTTATTTTGCTGGAAATGGTGCAGAAAATTGGTCTAGTAATTAAATATAGAGGTTTGTGGTTGGTATTAAACTTTCTTTTCACAAAGTGTTATGAATAGTCATGAAAGCATTCTGTTATTGGGGAAATCATCTTTTAAAATAGCTTAGAATATGTCCTGATATTTGAAGAGCCGTATGAATAATAAAACATTATGTTTTGGTAGTTGAATAGTTGGTCCAGCTGATGGTAGAACACAGGGAGACAGGAAAAGGAAGGTGTCCATCTAGTTTGTGTCTGGAGCCACTTCTGTGGCAAAGCTCAGCAGGTGTTTGGAGGCCACTTCAATTTCCAAATACTTTGGAAAATGTTGGCTGCCAGATTAGAACTGCAAATGAACACCTGTAAGGAGGCAGAGATAGCTAGGATTTATTCAAGTCTCAAGTTAGCCATTACATAAATGGTGTCCTGGCCAAAATACCCACGTATAAGCTGCATATACAAGAATCTTAATACTTCATCCTTGTAGTGCTGGGTTTCTTAACATGATTACTCCTGATGATGTATTAAATGCTTTGAAATGAAGCTCATAAGCTACTGCTGCTTATCTCAAAAATTAGAATTTTTCATAAGAAAATAAAATATGGTAGATCGAGATCTGTGTAAAGCAGCATGACTCACTAAGAAGATAAGGATTTTGGAGGTATCTAGATAATACTAGTATTTTTATCTCTGTCTGCGAAATCATCCTCTTTCTATATTTGTTTTCTCATTTCTAAAATGGAAGTAAACTTTTTTCCATTTGACAAATTGATGCATAAATTGCTTTGCAAATGTCATGCAAGTACTAGCTAAGGGAAACAAATAATTTTCAAGATTATATTACTTCTCAATAGTGTATGTTTTTGGTTAAGTGGTGCTGATGATTCAAAGCCAAAATCTCACAGAAAACTCTTTTTCTGTTGTGCTAATTTTTTGATAGATTTTTCTCTATGCAGGAAAGCTCTCTTCCTTTGCTCTGTGTCATCTTTTCTCAGTGTATCTTTTCTTCCTCTTTTTTTAAAGATTTATTTATTTATTTTAGAGAGAGAGAGTGTATGCACATGAGGGAGGGGCAGAGGTAGAGAGGGAATCGCAAGCAGACTCCCCACTTAGCGTGGAGCCCAACACACAGCTCGATCTCATGACTTTGAGATCAAGACCTGAACTGAAATCAAGAGTCGGACTCAACTGATTGAGCCATCCAGGCACTCCAAGTATGTCTTTCCTCTTAAAGTCCTCTTCATTATACAGAGGTTCTTGTTACAGTATCTCTGCCTTACTAGGGACTCCAGGAAAATCAGTCATGGATATTTCATTGACTAAGACCAAAGATATGATACTCAGCAAGTATACCTTCACCCAAATTTCTGCCTGCCTTTTCTCAGTCTTTCTTCTGAAACACCACATTTGTGATTCAGTTTTGTCTTAGCATGCAATTCAAACTGCACATGTCACATTTGTCAATTTAGCTTACAAGCCAATGATGTCAAAATAGCACCATGGTGTTATCACCTGCTTCATATTTTTCATCCAGCAAACAGAATATCCTCAAATCGCTTTCCTAATCAAAGCAGCTGTCCTAAGTAGAAACTCTGACATTATGATCTTTCCAGATCAAACATTTTTTTATGACTTTCAATGGCAATATTTGATTCATTTTTTAAATTACAGAATGTAGAATAAATACCATAAAAGACCAAGATATTCTGAGAGATCTTGACGTGCTGATAACCAGATGGTATGTTTTTTTTTCCAAAGCATCCCATAATTTTGTACTTTCACAAATTGCATTCTTATAAAATGATGAAAAGGTCAGATTCCAGTGTTTTCTTCTATCAAGATATCATTACCCAACTAAAAGTTCAGATTTTAATCTTGAGGCCACAAGATATTTTCTTTTAAACAGCCTTGGAATAATGTATTTTGGCTTCAAGTCACATCCTGTGGTCAGAGCACTGGGTGAACACGCCACTTTTCATTGCCAGGAAGGACATTGATCCTATTCTAATTCAAACAGTGATGAAGAACTTTTAGTGGACACCTGCATGGTGTAGCTTATAGCCTTGCTTCTCAAAGTGTTGTCCAAGTTCTGACAACCTCAGCATCAGCTGGGAGCTTGTCAAATATGCAGATGGCAAGGTCCAACCCCAACCCCTGAACCAGAACCTGCATGTTAACAAGACCCCTAGGACTCTTACACACATTCCAGTCTGACACCTACTTACTTGGAGGACGTGTTTGCAAGGGAGACACCATGGGAAAATCTCAGAAATTTGACAGTAGAAAGGGATGCTTGTTTAAAGTTCTAAGATAGCCAGTGGATATATCACTCAGGTATTTCCTAACTCAAATCTTGGATAATTTACTTCCCAATTATTTACTTTTTCAAAAAAGGAGTCTGTGATAAACCTGAAAAAATAATGTGATAGAAATGGAATTTATTCATTAACTAATAAAATTTTTCGGAGCTTTTATTATGTGCCATGTCTAACGTTAAGCACTGAAAGTGAAAAGATGAATAAAATATGGGCCTTGTGCATATTAAACTCATAGTTTAGTTAGGAAGTCAGAAAAGCAAACAGATAATTAAAATATCATAAGCATGCTTCTAAAGAGAATCACAGGTACTTAATATGGGACCATGTAGGAGGGGCCCTTATATAGTGTCACAGTGGGATGAGGAGTTTGTTTGGGGTGACCCATAAGAATAGGAGAAATTTTCAGTATTCACAGTGAAGACCACAAGGGCTTTAGAACTTCAGTGATTTAAATTAATTAATTAACTAATTAATTAATCAATTAATATATTATTTTAAGAGAGAGAGAGAAGGGAGGAGGGGCAGAAGGAAAGGCAGAGAGAGAATCCTAAGCAGGCTCCATGCTCAGTGTGGAGCCCAACTTGGGGTTTGATCCCACAACCCCGAGATCATGACCTGAGCCCAAATCAAAAGTTGGTTGCTTAACTGAACCACCCAAACACCCCAAAATTTTAAAAGAAGAAAATCAAGACACATCATTTGTTAAGTACCACTTTATGTCTGGAGACGAAGGAATAGTGTATTTTCAAAAAAGTTGCCCCAGAATATCAAAGTATAATTGCCATATATTGAATTTGGCCCAGTTATAGAAATGTTTTATAGATCTGGGTCTAGAAATTGGGAAGACAGGAGGTGATTTTCTATTTCTTTTTCTTTTTTTAAAGATTTCATTTATTTATTTTGGCAGAGAGAGAAAGTGCGCACAAGCAGGGGGAAGGGCAGAGGGAGAGGGAGAAGTAGACTCCCCTCTGAACAGGGAGCCCGATGCAGGACTCCATCCCAGGGTCCTGGGATCATGACCTGAGCTGAAGGCAAATGCCCAACTGGCTGAGCCACCCAGGCACCCCTGGGAGATGATTTTCTATACAAAGAGAACACCTTAGTTAAAGGCGAGGGTTTTGAGAGAATATTCATTCATTATTTCATTCATTGAATTAATACAACACTTACTGATTGAGCTCCTACACATTAGGCATGGACAATCATCAGCAAAATAGCATCTCTACTTTCCTGAGACTAATAGTAAGAGAGATGTACATTAAATTAGTAAATATATAACATGAAAGCTGGTAATCCATGCTCTAAATGTTTAAAAGGCCAAGTGAGTACAGTCATGAAGGAAGTAGCACTATTTTTTTTGAATGGGAGTCAGAGAAGACCTGTAGAGAGGAAATAACCTTTGAGCTGAGAAGGTGGCAGGACACAGAGAAATCCAGAGAAAGAGTGAAAGCTTCTGAACTTGAGCTATTGCAAAAAAGCCTGGAGTGGAGTGATCAAGGTGGAGAGGGGCTGGATGAGAGAGCAAGGGTGTGAAGGGGGTAGGAGCTGAGGGTTGCATCACAAAGGGTCTGGCTGGTCATGGAAAAGACTTCAAACCTTTCTCTGAATGAGACAGGCAGCCAATGGATGGTTTGAGCAAAGGAATGAAATATGTTATGTTCTAAAAGGATAACTGATTGTTGTGTGAGGAACAGAATGTGGAGGGAGACACATGCAAGCAGCAAGACAAAGTGTGGTACAAATAGGGCATGGACTTATACACCCCCAGTGTCATGGTGTAGTTGCATATGAGGTTCACTGGGATGAAACATGGGCAGGGGGACCTCAGTGTGCATCGTCTTGGGCTTCTTACTGCTCTGCAGGGAGACTTGCTCAGGTGGAATATAGTTAGATCCATCATGGAAAGGATCCCAATAGAATAGCCCACGTCCTGTATTGCTCTACAGATTTATAGGGTAAAAGAGAGTGGCCAATCGTAGTCAATTGTGTAGCAGTGAGAGCTTCCTGGATAATTAAATAGCCTGTTAGAAAAGGTGATTCTTTGGTGGCCCCTGGGTGGCTCAGTTGGTTAAAGGTTCAGCTCTTGATTTTGGCTCAGGTCATGATCTCAGGGTCTTGAGATCAAGCCCTGCATCCAGCTCCATGCTGAGCACGGTGCCTGCTCAAGATTCTCTCTTCCTCTCCCTCTGCCCCTTCCCCACTGCCTCTGCATGCGTGCTCTCTCTCTAAAAAAAAAAAAAAAAAAAAAATTGTTCTTTGAAGCTGTTTCTGGAATCATCCTATTTTTGCACTAACTCCAGCCTGCTACTAAAAAAGGAAGAAATATGCCTCCAGAACTATCTATTTGTGTCTCTCTTCAACCAAGCCTGAGTAGACTGTATATCCCATCCTGAACAGGTTGTGATTATATCTCCAGCTTAGTAATCTCCTTGGTCACTTCTTATATGCACAAATAGTTATAAATCTGGATTGTCTAAAAAAGAGTTTCAAGGAGATCATAGTGAGACAAGGAAGTTGCCCTATAAGCACATGATAATCATAGGTTTCACTTTCCTCTGGGATGAGGAAATGTGGAGGATTGTAAAGTATTGCAGTGATAGATGGGAATATGTGTGGGTTAGAGTAGTCAAGTCATTCTAGAAGCTAAGGTAGGGCAGTTGTTGTTAGTGTTCCCTTCCTTACGATATCAACAGATGTCTTTGTCTAGACCAGACAGAGAGGTGTTACTGTTCTTAAATTAATCTAAATGCTTAATCCAAAGAAATATTAATTTGATTTGTAAATTTTCTCTTCAAAGTGTTCAGCAAGCTCCTAGGCTCACTCCTAGGAGTGAATCTGTCAGCTCAGGTCTATGATCATTAAAAAAGAAGGAAGTAGTGATTGTGATATCACAACCTTATTGAACCAAAATATTCCTGGAGTATGACAGTTAATCGGGTTCATTTTTTTTAACTCTTTTTTTTTTTTTTTAATCTCTAAGCTCCACAAGGAAATGAACAAATTGACAGAGATCAGGACCTTCTGGACCCTATATTCTATGTCAAATTCTGAATTCTTTAAGAGTTTAGAAAATCCTAAATTAGATGATCAAATCTGATCTTGGCCAAGGTTCAAAGGTATAAAACCAGTGAAGCTGGTCATCAACTTCATTCATATCTCCATCCATGTCTTTTATACATGAATCCAAGTATTCATCCTGAATCTTTGAAAGGGTGTTATCTGATGAGAGAGGTGTATTTAGGTAGAAGAGGTGGAGGAAAGGGATAGAACTTGATTTAGGAGCCAGAGGAGATCAAGGTGCAAATCAAGGGGAGGAGGGACTTGAGAGGTTCCAGGAGGGACTCCAATCTGAAACTGAGTCAGGAGAGAGAGAGAAGAGTTTCAGTTTTAATTTCAGATCCTCCACATTTTTGTCAGATTTTTCTAAGAAGAATTTAAGAGAAGAAGTTTTAAAATATCCATTTCTTTCAGAAGCCTCTTATCCCAGTCAAAATTATTGACCGCTGAATATTTGGGATATTTGAGCCCTTAGATTCTAAGGCAACACACAAATAGTTTAACTGATTTATATCCCAAATCATCCAGAGTGGCTACTGACAATCAAAATTATCCTTGGTAATTGCCAGAGATTACAAACCTGGACAGGTCTGGAGGTTTGTTGAATGACTGACTGGGGTTGTCTATATTCAAATGTTGAAAACAAATAAGAGGCAAATCATCAGGTCCTGAGGATCTTGGCAAGTGCACACATACCCCATCAGTGAGAGCCTTGAGTAGTGAAAGGGATCAAAACAAATATTTTTTAGCAAAAACTATTAAGAGACAAAAATAAAACCTTAGATGACACTTCAACACAGGAGAATAGAGCACTTGTCTATCAAGACTAAGATGTAAGCAATTTCCATATCACTGGTGTTCCAAGAATCAAGGAAACTCTCCTGTACTCTATCCTTATCAAAGGGGCCTGAGATGAGCAACAGCAGGTCCAGTTCTAATCTGCTCAGGGCACCAAAACCTGGGAATAAAATTAACCAGTGAAATGTTAATCATAAGCCTTTATTTGGAATGCCAGCTGTAAGAGAAGTCCAAAGGAGTGTTCTATCTTGGGGAAGAAGGGTGGAATTTAGAGCTATAGGAATTAGAGTCAACTAGTTTTGAAAAGAGTTGGTCAAAACTTCTTGGAAGAGGGAGAAATTGTTCTTAGGGATTAGCAACCATAAATTGGGCATTGAAATTCACTGAGAAGAGTGGTGCTGTACACTGAGTTCCCTCCCAAATTCACAAGTTCAAATCTAACCCGCAATGGACATTAGGAGGTGGGCCTTTGGGAGGTGCTTGGATCATGAGGGTGGAGCTCTCATGAATGGAATTAGTGCCTTATACAAGAGACCCCTCACCCCTTTAGCCATGTGAACACACAGCAGGAAGACTGTCACCTATGAACCAGGAAATAGGCCTCACCAGACAGTAAATCTGTAGGTGCCTTGATCTTGGACTTCGCATCTTCCAGAACGCTGAGAAATAAAATTCCGTTGTTTATAAGCCACCCATTCTATTGTATTCAGTTATAGCAGCCAGAGCTAAGACAGGTGGGGGTGGGGAGGAAGAACTGTTGGGGCTTAGTTCAAGTGCAAGAAGGAAAGGCACATGTTGTGATGAGCACGGGGTGTTATATGCAACTAATGAATCGTTGAACACCACATCAAAAACTAATGATGTACTGTATGTTGGCTAACTGAACATAATAATTAAAAAAAAAAGAGAGAGAGAAGGAATAGGGAGGAGCAGCTATGGAGGCCAAGGACATGTGAGGGCCACAGTGGAACACTTCCAGTTCTTCCAGTATTCTCACACAGCTTTCTATCAAACCTTCAAAAATCAGATAATTCCAGTACAACAAACCATTTGAACACATAGGAAAAGAAAAATCAAGTTTTTTGTACAGAGAATAAAACGTAGATATCCGAACACGATAAAGATTGCACAGAGAAGGACAATTCTAGACTAATCCTATCTGTCTAAGCTAATCTAATATAAATATATGTGGTTTGTTTACTAGACAACTTTTTAGACAAAATATAGTAATGCAATCTGGGATTTGGACAATGTAGAAGTTTAGTTATGACACTAAGAGCAAAGGAGATGGTTAAAGATTTTATTCTTAAGTAATTTCTATACCCAACATGGGCTTGAACTTAGAACCCTGAGATCAGGAGTTGCATGCTTTTCTGACTGAGCCAGCCAGGTGCCCCAGCAGATGGTTAAATGGAATTACGTTATTGTCAGGTGTTTTCATCACTCATGAGTCACACATATGCATATTGTAATCTCTAAAAAAAAAAAAAATCGCGGAAACACCACATGACTAGATAAAGCTAAAACACGAATAGAAAACATAAAAGGACATCCTAAAATAATTGCTCTCTTCACCTAAAAGCAGGCATACAAGATGGAACAGGGAAATAAAGACCAGGTAACTTAAATACAACCACAAATACCTGAAAAATACGAGTAAATACGAAAGATTTTTCAGTATTGAAAAAAAAAATCCAAGTGCCAGTTGTTTACAAGAAAGCCACATTTAAATGTAGCAGCACAGATAGGCTAAAAGTAAAAAGTTAAGAGAGATACCATGGCAACACTCAGCATAATAATGCTGACTTGGGTATATTAGTATTAGTAAGTCACATGCCTCCAGGAAGTACACTAGAGAAAAGGAGGGGTACTTCACAGTGGTAGAAATGTGAATTCAGCAATAGGGTATAATGATAATAATGTAGCTGGCAACATAACTTCAAAATATATGAAGCAAAAATGAATCAAAATAAATGGATAAATATACAAATCCACAGATTTTCCTACTTCTTTATCAATATCGAATAGAATTAGTTGATAAGAAATTAGTAGAGATATAAAATATTTGAACAACACTGTCAAACAACTTTATCTAAATGACAAGGATGTAATGTCATAACCACAATTGCAGAATTCTTTTCAAGCGCACAAAAACCAATATATTCTACAAGCTGGGCCATATAACAATCCTCATTAATTACAAAGGCATCAAAATCAGAGTATGTTATTGAATCACAGTGCAAATAAATTAGATAGCAAATTAGATAACAATGTAACAGAAATTTTTGTAAAAATTCTAAAATATTTGGAAATTAAACAACACATTCCTAGATAACCTTCTCTTCCTTGAGAAGCTAGAAACAGAAGAGCAAATTATACTCAATGGAAAGAGGAGAGTGAAAATAATACAAGTAGGAGGAATTAGTGAAATAGAAGGCGGATAACAATAGGAAAAAAATCCACAAAATAAAAATGTTGGTTTTTAGAAAATCTAGCAAAACTGATCAATGTCTCACTAGTTTGGTTAAGAAATAGGAAACAGGAATTAGAGTATCAATGGTAAAATGGGAAACATTATAACATAATCTATAAACAATGAAGGACACCAAAATTATTTAAAATCTTATGCCAATAAACTCAACAACTTCGATGAAATGGGCAAATAAATTCTTTGAAAAACTCAGGTTACCCAAACTGATAGAAGAGAACATAGGAAATCTGAATAGTCACTGTCTGTTAAAGAAGTTGAATCCATAGTTTAAAAACTTTCCCCTGGGGCACTGGGTGGCTCAGTCATTAAGCATCTGCCTTTGGCTCAGGTCATGATCCCAGGGTCCTGCCAAGGACCCTGCATCAGGCTCCCTGCTCAGCGGGAAGCCTGCTTCTCCCTCTCCCACTCCCCCTGCTTGTGTTCCTTCTCTTGCTTTGTCTCTCTCTGTCAAATAAATAAATAAAATCTTAATAAATAAATAATAAGTAAAAACCTTCCCCAAAGAAAACTCTAAGCCCCCATGGTTTCACCTGTGAATTTTATCAAACCTAATTTAGGTAAAAAAATAATAACAATCTTATATCACCCTTAAAGGAAAAAAATAATATATTTATTTGGCTTCAACAAAATTTAAAGGTCACACTCATCAGTGGATGCAAATAAAATGAACAGGCGTGCCACAGGCTGCAGAATGTTCTTAGTGGTACATCTACCTGACCGGACTGGCATCCTGAATTTGCATAGAACACCTATTAAATGGCTGACAGAATTCACCTGGGCATGGAGTCTTCCTGTGGCAAGATTTTCATCAGCTTCTTACAAAGTTAAACACATCCTTACCATGCAAACCAGAAGTTCCATTTCCATGTATTTACGGGAACAAAAGGAATACATAGCCACATATACACACACAAATTGTGTACAGGATTGTTCATAACATCATTAAAAAAAAAAAAAAAGTCCCACATAGGGAGGAAACTAAATGTCCAGAAAGAGAATAGTTACCCAAATGGTGGCCTAGTCACAGAATGGAATCCTACTCAGGAATAAAAAGGAATGCTTTACTGACACATGGAACAGCAGAGATGAAACACAAGATGCCACATTGAGCCTAAGAAGCCTGGCACGTGAAAGTAAATAGTGCAAGAGTCCATTTATTTGAAGCCCAGAAACAGACAAGGCTAGTCTCTGGTGCTAGAAAACCCTACAGTGATAGCCTAGGGCAAGGCAGGTGTTACTGGAAAAGGAGCAGGAAAGAACTTCCTGGGTTGATGGAAATGTCCATTACCTTGTTTTGGCTGGTGGTTGCTTATTTTTACACAATTGTCAAAACTCGTCTGAGTGAATGCTTAAGAGCAGTTCATTTTCTTTTATGTAGATTAAGCCCCAATAAAGAAAACCAATTTCCTTTTGCCTGATACGGAATCCATGTCTCCTTCTTCAACTTACTTCCCACATTCTCTGGTAGAATTACAAAATAGATGACGATGATGATGAAGATGATAGATAGATAGAAAGTAGACAAATAACAGTAACATGATGTAATCCATGTGCAGAATACAGAATTATCAAACTTCTATGTTTATATTGCAGTTAATATGTTCTGAGAATTTATAACTTTACTCTCTTTACACAGTGAGATGTACGCTGTGAATCGTCTCAAGTTAACAGCCCCCTCCAAAGGCTGCTTCTGAGGTAAAGTCCAATGAGGTGGCATGTCACTCCCTGAAGGGCCACATCCAAAATCCTCAGGTGGAATGCAGGCAGGGGTATCACACACAGGTTATGTCCACTAACACGGACTCCAGTGAGAACCTGTGTTTGAAGTGGCCAGTTTAAGTTCTGAAAGATTGGCACAAGTGGGGCTTTCATTTGAAGACTCTGAGAAGAAGGGGAAACATTATGAGGAAAATAAGTGTATTTTTTTTTTTCATTTACTCTTCTGTTTTTTAGTTTTTCCTTACCTGAAATGTTATCACCAAACCTCAAGGAGGAGCTATGATCATACAGTTTCTCACTGGTCCCTGTTTTGCGAACAAAAACGACGTTGCACTTTTCCTGTAAGCTGCTTCTTTCTTTGATTCATTCCTCAAATTACACTAATTATTTCATCAGCTGGATAGGGCAGTGGTCAGTGAATCACACAAAACCTATTTCTACCATGACCTGGTACTAATTTTCTCCCCCACTCATACAAAAACTTCTTGGCTGTGTGAGGAACTTGGATATTATCTATACTATCTTAAGTCCTTTTTTAAAATGCTGACATGACATTAAATTATTTTCCATTTGAACAACATGCTCTAAGGCTTTACTATCCAATATGGTGCCCAGGAGTCAAACATGGCTACTGAAATTTAAATTTAAATTCATTACAATTAAATAAAGCTAAAAATTCAGTTCTGTAACTGCACTGTGTGCGTCCAAATATTCAGTGGCCACATGTGGCTAGCAGTTCCCATATTAGAAAAGGCAGACCTAATACATTTTTGTCATCACAGCAATTCCTATCCGAGAGTTCTCCTCTAAATAACTATAGTTATGTGTTCCCTTTTGAAGAATAAGACAGAACTTATTGATCATAATGATAATTCAGACAGAAAGCAAAGTCTCTGGAGAATCATTTTTCCTATGTTGTACTTACTCAATACTGTGGAACAATAAACATTTTTGCTGACTTTTAAGATCATCTCTATATTTAAAGTTTCCCTATTGTTTATGTTACTGTACACATACAAATGTAACTAAAGGAGCATTCTGAGCAGCAGAAGCCAGATCCTGTGGTCAGACAAACTTCCTTTGTGATTCCATGGTGCAGAATTCATGGGCTCAGTGAGGTCAGTTAATAGTAAAACAGAATTGGCTTAAATGTCCAAATGCAGTAATTCTTAAAGGGTGAAGCTCCAACACTTACATTTGTTTTTTAAAAGTAAAAGGCGTAGTTATTAAAAAGGTAGTGGGGTCTGGGTCATGTGTTCTTTCGCAAGGTCCGGATCATTCTTAACTGCCCTGTGGTTTAACCACCACTGATAAGGTATATTTATGTGTCAGAGTATATTAAAGTGATTTTAAAACAAAAGTTCTGTGTAGTTATTCATGTTAGAGGAGAATGCTTCTCCCCTATACCTTATGTTCCCTAAAGGGGAGGAAACTTCTATTCTTTTGGAGGATAATGAATGGGAGCGACACATCTATTCTCTTTCTTTTTACTCCCTTTCTGTTACTCCCTTTCTGTTACTCCCTTTCTGTTACTCCCTTTCTGTTACTCCCTTTCTGTTACTCCCTTTCTGTTACTCCCTGGGGGAGGAGGAATGACTTTTCTGATCGGTCACATTGGAAATAAAAAGATCAGCTCATACATCTCAGCCCTGTAAGATTTTCTATGGCCCTGCAAGAGGCTGGCCTCTATAGATAGTTATTCTGGGATGATGGCTCCAGAAATTTCATAAGAGCATGTCAGGGACCCCGTTGTGACCAACACATGAGATGCATTCTCCAATCCAGCCTTATCAACAATAGGGATGATAATTTCCTCCTCATCCAGTTGGTTCCAAACGTAGGAGCCTGACTCTCTCAAGCCCTAACTGACTTTGCAGTAGGGGTCCTGAATCAAATCCAAGTCAACTGATCAGAAGGGCAGGCAGTATGCTCATAGTTTGTCTATTTTATATCTACCCCTGTGCACACACATACCACCACCACTTTGATACACCATTGCTTCTTACCCACATACAAACATGTTTCTCCCTTCCTTACTCCTTGAATTAAAGAAATGTGCTTGAGGGATGGAAGTGTGTGCTCTATGGTAAAGGGAAAGGCCATGCTTTGGAGTGTGGAACGGCTGTCAGTGGGGAGTTGTAAAGACCTCTCCCTACTCCCTGCTCAGCAGGAAGCCTGCTTCTCCCTCTCCCTCTGCCTGCAGCTCCCCCTGCTTGTACTCTGTTTCTCGCTCTCTCGCTCTCTCTCTCTGTCAATAAATAAATAAAATCTTAAAAAAAAAAAGACCTCTCCCTAGATAGCCCCGGGACAGACACTCACTTTGTTCATCATGGAAAGAGGGGTTTGTCTCTCATCAGGTCTCAGGTGATGGAGTGGGTTTGTCATGTTCCTTGACAGTATTTTCCCTATTTTTTTTTTCTTTTGTAGGAGAAGATACAAAAATAGTACAAATGCGAGAGGAGCTTACTGGTAGGTCCACTTAGCCTGTTGGCATGGAATCCTCTGTCATCAAATGGCATTTAAAGGCATTGTGGTTATTTTTTTCTTTGTTCCAATGTATGTTGGCCTTTATAAAATATGTGTTTATTTTTATGAGTAGGATGAAGTAGATACAGAGAAGAGAGAGTAAACCAGGTTGCTTTGGAAAAAGGAAGAGACAATAAGAACACAAAAGACTAATGAGCCCTTTCTGATCATACAAAATAATTACATAGAATGACACTGGGTTTTAAGATGATAGATCAGACAACTGTCTCAGGATAATAGCCAACTATTTAGCCTCAACTTTTGAATCCTGGAAAGTGAAATGTCTGGATGCTTCTGCCAGTTATAAAATGGTGGCAATGAGTCACAATCACCAAATAGCAAACTAAGAAGGGCCATTCTATGACCAGGATGTGATGGATAAGGGGTCAGAAAGGGAGCAGTCAGCAAGAACATGGAGGCAAAGAAGACACAGACGAGACCCGCATATTGTGTAACTACACTTAACTACACTCCCCTTGTGAAATTCAGAGTTGCTTCGATTGCAACCTGTTTAACTATGAAACAAGTACTCATAAATGAAAACTCAAAGCTGTTTCTACCTGCTAGTAGAAATGAAGACTTCAGAAGACCCCACCATCCAGGCAACCCAATATTGCCACCCTATGGCTACCATCTTGGGAAGAGAATTTCAATTTTAAGAGGGACTAAACCTCTATTCCCAAAGAGCACATCTATAATAAATGAATAAGACCAAAACCAGGAACACTGACCTCTATTCTGAGACCCATGGTTGGAGAAGTTTATAAGTCAGCTGGAGTTCATTTGGAAGAGGGTGGATAGGATGTTAAGGGAATTCAAAATTACATTTTCTCCAGGATCTCAGTATATTTTGCCTGCAGAGAAGACTCATGAGGGATATAAGAGTTGTCCTCAAATATTTGAAGAACTGTCAAATGAAAGAGAGACTAGATTTGTCTTCTCTGGTCCTGGAAAGTGAACTAATACCTGTGGTGGAAATTATAAGGAAGTAGGTTTCAGATCAGTATCAGGAGCAATTTTTCTGATGGATATCTAGACTCCTTGGAACAGCATTCAGCACTGGTGAACATGTTTACAACCTTCATATTTGGCTTTAATAAATTCACTTCTTGATTCTTCTTATTGACTGTTCATACCTTTGGTTACAACAAGAATTTACTCACGGGGCAGTCTGATTTTATAACTTCTCACAACAACACCATACAATTAAGTACTAGATACTTAACCAAAGTGGATCAAGTGGGGATCTGACATCAAATATTATTTTTTTATCATTGAGGCAGGAGTCGAGTACCAAGCTGGTAGACTTCTAGCATACAGTGAAAAATGCAGAAATTTTTAGAATGTCAAAGGCTCCTTTCTTCTATTCCTTTTCCTGGAGTGATATTCTTTGTATCTGAGACTGTAAATAACGTTTCAGTTAAAAACCTGAATCCAGAATGGTGTTTTATTAAAAATTTAACATTGAGTAATTGTTAAAACCACGTGTGTTAACGTTTTTTCTGAAGGTGAAAATGTATTTCCAAATGTTAATAATTCAACTTACCAGGAATTCTGACAAAAAAATTGCCAGTATGGAGAAAGCCATCTCTCCTTCCATTTTATTCCCCCATCAGAGGTTTTCCTATGGGAAATACTGACAAAGTTGTCTTATCACTCATCCCTCATTCTTTTGGCAGGGCTGTTTTGGTGTTAAATTTAACATCGTGAATATCTTTAACAGCAGCCTAAAGCAAGAAAGTCCAAATGTTTACATGGCAGCCCTGATAAGACAATGGCCAGAAAGTAAACAGAATGCTTCTCATCTCTTGTGCCCTCTGCAAAAGTTTATCAGGTGAGAGCCAAAGACCTTGCTCTAAGACCTTGTGTACTTTTTTCCTTTTCAGCAAGAAGAGTCAGTTTACAGCAGCAGAAAGTTTTATAAAGCTTATCTGATTTCTGGTTCAGAAACCCATTATTAAAAAAAAAAAAACAAAGGACATCAATCAATCTGCTTTGAATAAGGTCACCACAGAACCCTGACAAGAAGGAGATGTTGGGTGCAGAGATTAGACTTGAAAATTAAATCAAAAGCTTATTCTAGGAAATCATGGACTATGTACAAATGCACACTTAGAATATGTACACAGCTTAAACTTAGTTATCATACAGTTGCAAGTCATAGCTACATGACACATATACATGTTATAAATAATTGTGTATGTCTATTCCAGTCAAAGGCTTAATATATACAGCAGTTTTGAGTCCAGTTAAAAAAAAGTCAATGCCAAAAATAAGCTTGAGGGTTTTTTTTCTTCAGTTTTCAAGCTCAATACCTTCACTGACATCCTTTCCCTCACCTCCTCCCCACACCAAAATCTCAAAAAATAATCCAACTTGAAAAAAATTCTGTAGGGATTATATCAAGGTAAAGATGTAAAACGCTGAGTAAAGTTGAATTAGCATCTAACACACAGTAGCCATAAAATAATCTTACATTTTTTTAAATATTAAGAGCTATCTAAGGCCAACAAGAAATCTATATTAGGTTGCCTGGATAAAAAGGAATATTTTCTATCTAGGAATGTCTTTGGATCAGCTACACTTAAATAATAATAAAAAATAATGAAAAATAAAAGCAACCATGAGAAATTCTAAAAAAAATAGTCTTTGTACTTGGGCTTCTGAAAAATAATCTCCTAAAGTTTTTGTACTCTAAAAACCCAAAGTTGTCTGTAGTTTCATGACTTATGATAATTTTCTCTATTATTAGGCAATGCCTTATTGTACTAATGATCTCATAACTCAACAATATTATGCTCATTACTTTTTAAATCTCCAGCTGAAAAACTATGAACTCAAACTTCAGGAATGGTTTAAATCTAATGAATGCAGTTTTTAGCCAACTCTAATATAGATCTGAAACATTTTGTTCTAAAACCTATTTGAATTCTACATCAAAAGTAATCTGTTTTCATTTCCACTAACATTTTAGATTTTAAAAATTTACACAGGAGTTGAAAATTGCCTTTTATAATTTTAAAACATTAATAAAATTCATGAATATCAAATAGAGTCATAGCCCAAAGGATATCAAACGAATACAGTTTAGGGCATTCTGTCTTGGCATCTGAAAAGTAGACTCCAATCACGGGTATAAATCAATATTAAACTATGATTCAGCAATGACCCCAAACACGGCAGCTCGAAGGAAGTGCTGGAGAACATAGTGGTTCTATTTAATATCTTACTCATCTGTGTCATTTTCCAATTCATACGACCTGGTCTCTTTTAGGTTCCTCCTATGTTCATATCTCACCCTTCCAGCTACCAAATCTGCTCTCGGTAAAGGATCTATAATAAATTTCTATCAACTAAGATGCACATTTTATTTTAAAAGCACATCTGGAGTGGTGTATTACTCTGAATTTAAAAATATTTAAGAACCTGGAATTTCCACTTATTAGCTGGGCCACTATGTCTTCAGATTATTGAAAGGACTCACTGAACTTAAAGCCTACTCAGTGCCAGGCTTTAATAATGCAAAGAATGCCATAAAACGATAGTGAGCTACTTTTTTTTTTTAAGATTTATTTATTTATTTATTTGACACAGAGAGAGAAAGAACAAGTAGGCAGAGTGGCAGGCAGAGGAAGAGGGAGAAGTAGGCCCCCCGCTGAGTGGGGACCCCCCCCCCCAACGTGGGACTCGATCCTAGGACCTTGGGATCATGACTTGAGCCGAAGGCAGACTCTTAATTGCCTGAGTCACCCAGGTGCCTGTGAGCTACTTTTAATATCAGGCATTTTGTTTCATCAGGTGGATTTAATTGTACAAATCATTCTTACCCATTGTTAGTCCCCTTGTGTGGTAAGCAGGTACTTGTTGGGTGGTAAAGTGGATGATAAGTTCACTATGTATGAAGTTTTGCGACCCATTCCTGTTCAGTATTCACAGGGGAATAGGTTCCTTGATTGGATGACATCTAAACAGGAGGCCCCAAATGAGACGAAATTTCTGTTTTAATTTTGATGATATCTAATACATTTTCTACTATTACAGGGAATGTAAATCCAAATACAGAGTAAATGTCTATCCCAGTAAAAGCCCCTCAGTACCCTTCTGGGCACATAGGCAATGGGCCAATGTAATCCACTTGCCACCTATGATGGGGTTTGGATCCTCCAGATATGCAGCCCATGGTGTCCCTCAGTCTCCAAGGAATGGATGATGGCATCTATTTGTTGGTTCCAGTCTCTTTTCAGTTCTCCCTTCCCATTCTATTATGTGTTCCATAACATAGGTACTTATTACTAATTACATAAGGCTTATGTTTTAGGACATAGTAGCAGTCCTTAGGCTATGGCTCAATGATTGACATTCCACTGGGTATATTTACCTCTTCTGTTTTTAGTCAGAATGTGACCATTAGTCAACCATGATGTAGCTACCCTCCATATCAAGTGTTAACCCTCTACCCTTAAGCTACCATCAATAAACCATGCTTGGTTTTGTTTTTTTTTCATCCTTTGATAGTTGGCCAAGAGTAGGTTTCCATTTACCTATGGGATTAGGTGGATCGGAAGAATTTAAGGCAGGATTTTAAAGTGCAGTTACCACTGTTTATATATACGGAAGATACCTCATGTGGTTACCTCATGTGTTTATATGTTCTTGAATATACTAACCTACCAATACAATACCATTTAATGAGGAAATCTTTTTTTATTGCCCTCCTTTTTGAAGTATCGTTCTGTCATAACCCGTGACTGAATCAGTATTTCAAGTCTCAACAGATTTTTATGTTTTTATGTAAAAAATATGGGTTTCAATTAAGGCTCAGAAATAAGACAATAATTATCTCTTGAAGAGCATATAATTGGCAGATGTCCTAGGCAACTTCATAATCTGAAATCCTAGTGACCATTGCTGGCTAATAGTCAAGGACATACCAGTAGATGTAAGTGGGCATTGTTGACACTGGTGATGTCATCTAAGCATGGGTATTTGAGGCCCCCAATGTGATTGACTGAGCTCTTCAGAGTTCTAATAAAGACTAGCTATTCAGAACACCATGTAATTAGGTTTTCTTCTGTGTGACTTTATGAATGGAGGTGAGCAGAATCATTAAATGTGGGAAATGACACCACAGCAGCCAGTTAAGTTTTGATTTCAATTTTGGACCTAGCAGGTAAAGCAATTTAATGTTGGTTTTTGGGTGAAATGTCGCTAGTGGCTCCAGCCCAAATTATTCCTAAGAATTTCTTCATTTGTGTTGGAACTTGTTTTGTTTTGTTTTAAAACAGGATTAATCATCCATCCCCAATGGTGCTCGCATAATTAAACAGAACTATTTTTCAGTTTTAGCTTGATCTTTAGATCCAAACATTATATTGTCAGTATAACAATTGATAACGCTTTCCAATTGCTTCTAATCTAAGTCTCTTTTCACTAAGCTATACAATAAGAAGAAAATTTTAAATACAATTGTGGAATAAGAGTAAACTTATATTGGCGTTTATCCCACTTAATGGAAATAGGTATTGACTTCTTTCCAAAATAAGAATTGTAAAGAAATAATTTGCTGAACTGATCACCAAAGAGCATTCTCTCTTAGCTTGTGGCATGGCTTGAATTGTTACTCTGTCAAGTACAGTGTATCCATCTTATACCATCTGGTTCTAAAGGGATTATGCATTCTGCATATTTCCTTCAGGTTTTTAAAATTCATCAAAGCTAGGATAAATCCAGTTGATATGCCACCGTCCCCTAGTGCCTGAGGAGTCTACTCAGGCTTCAGTAGTGGTCCATCATATCTTGGTAGGCACCCTATCTACATCCTCCATTTTCATTACATCTGTATTAACTATCTAAAGACTTCCCTTCATGTACTCTACCTAGTATATTGTTTTTTGTTTAAAAATTTGTCATTCCTTCTGTTCTGAAAACTTGAGTCTTTTGTGCATAAGTCCACCCCATTTTTGTAACCGAACTGACAAGACCATAAGAGCTTCCTTCACATAAGTTTTCCCTCTCATAGTAAGGTAACATTTGGAGCCCACACCACACCAGAGAAGTACCCTTTTATTACAGCATGGTTACAGTC
The DNA here is from genome assembly GCF_003265705.2 of Callorhinus ursinus. Lineage (NCBI taxonomy): Eukaryota > Metazoa > Chordata > Mammalia > Carnivora > Otariidae > Callorhinus > Callorhinus ursinus. The sequence goes on from NW_027397064.1 coordinate 8,956,548, forward strand.
AGAGTCAAAGCATAAAATTATGTGAGGCTTTATCATCATCATATAGCTAATCCAATGTGGCTTACACTGTCAACATATTAACTTCCTCAGTAAGGTATGCTATTTTATAATCAACATGAAGGAGGAGAAGGGAAACTTTCTTTCATGCTAAGGATTGCTTGAATTCCTATTTTAATACAGGTTAAGCAAATTGAGGATAGGACTGGAAGAATTTGTATTCACATGCATAATGGTAAAAGGAGACACCAACTGAGAGTTTTATAGACTCCATTTTTATATTTCCTTCAGATTTTTTGAATGGATGAAGGCTAGGATAATTTGATACCAAACATCCCCTCCTATCCATTGTTCTCAGAGACAATACAATAAGAAATATTATGCATAAAATCAGTGCCATTAAGGTTCTTTTGGGAGCTGCCTATATCTGTCCATAAAATTAGTCACCTTCTTGATAGGATATCCTCTAGTTTACTAGTCTTTGTTTGGAAGTTTCACTTTTATAGTTGTTTCAGTAATGACGGGTTAAACAAGGGTCAAAACTGTGGGCCACTGGCATTTTTCAGTCTCTTGATGGGACCATTTCTTGGTTTCTAACCCAAGCCATAACCAGTTGCAATTTGATTCTGCACTTTGGATTGCTCTGGAAGTGATTCTGTATTTACTAATCACTGATGATTTATCCTAAGATTATCTTTTGTTCCTTATCCACTTACCCATTCTCCCCCTCTGGATATATTACCTCTAAATTCCATTGAAGAGACATTCTAGTTAATTATCTCAACACTTGTATGACCTCAAAATAGGACTGGCTCAGGAATCAGCTTTGCACCAAATGTTCTCTATCTTTCTCTCCTTATCTTCCTTACTCCAGAATAAAGCTTTAGTCATTTGACTCAGATATGGAGCCATTTCAATAATACAACGTCAACTGTACTAGCATGCTCTTTTTGGATTGTTGAAAAGACACAAAACTCCACAAAGTAGATTCCCAGGAGTCTTTAATAAAGACAAAGGTTATGATCAGCAGGAGAGAGAAGTCACAATAAATCTTCAGGGAAGTGCAAGGCATCTAAGCACAGCTTCCGAATTTCTTTCTCAGTCACGCAGGATAGGTTTTGTCTCTAGATGATGAGCTGCTAAGCCACACACACAGTGACTTGGTCTCAGGAAAACTATGGTTTCACCCAAGGAGATTTGATTTCTATATAACCAAGGAGGAAGTGTGTGTGTGTGTGTGTGTGTGTGTGTGTGTGTGTGTGTGTACACACATACTCTTTCTCATATGTTTCTGAATCCTAGCATGAAAACACATTAATCATTAGATAGTACATTTCATTCTGGTATATGGTTTAGGACTATGGTTCCAAGAGTCTCCTAGAGATAAGCACAAGTTAGAAATAGTCTAGCTGGGATTAACTGTGTAATTACACACTACCTTTGTGACTTATGGCAAATTGCCCAAGTTCATTGTGTCTCAATTTCCTCCTATACAAAAAAATAATAATAATAATACCTAAAAATAATATCATATCATACCTAAAGGCAATAAAGCACGCAAATTGCTATATTCGGTGTTGGGCAAATAGTAAACAAACTAAAAATAAAAACAATGCTCTAATATGTATATGGTGTGTTTGCCATGATAAAAGCAGTATGTTTGGCTGGTGATGTCACACTGACACCTTAATTCAACACAGTGAGGCTTCACACTCCCTCACAGAGATCAATCTAGGAGTGAAGTCAGAGAGAAAATACAGGAGAAGTCCTACCTGTTAATCACCAGTCTATCCCTTTCCCTTCCCTGGTTTCTCCTAATTTTGATTTTATTCTTTTGCTGAATTTAATCTCCTGTGTATCCAGAACTCTGCTTGCCACAGGGATGGAGCTCTGTGGAGAGAAAAGATATGTGTGGGTATCTGGGTAGCTCTGTAACAAGAGATTCAGATAAAAAAATAATATAGAATTTCCTTTACTCGGAAATAAGAGACACTATCCAAGGCTTACCTTCCAAAGGTAATCAAACTTGATGTTTTTATAAGGGGTATGGGCAAGAATAATTTCTACGACCCACTCCATTCATTTGTTCATAATTCATAATTCATGTTGAATTATACACAAATGCTATTTGGCCATAAAATAGTATATTCCTAGTCTGAGTATCCTCTCCCTCCTCCTGTTTTTCAGATGGGGCCATATTCCTCACTTATATTTAGCAGGAAGTCTTGGGAATGGATGGCTTGGTGGACTGTGAACTAATAGTCTCCATGTGAAATGGGAGCAAAGTGAACTGAGCTTCCTTCCGTGACAAGCATGGCAGACCAAACCACACATAAACAATATGATGAAGGAAATCTATACTGGTTTTAAACATTTAGAGCAATTATTTTCAGAAAGTTATTGCTGTGAAGCCCCTTTCTGACATGAAACCTTACACGGAGCCCTAACATATAAAACATATACAGATGAGGGGCGCCTGGGTGGCTCAGTTGGTTAAGTGTCTGACTCTTGATTTTGGCTCAGGTAAGATCTCAGGGTTGTGACGTTGAGCCCTGGGTTGGGCTCCTCCATGCTCAGCAGGGAGTCGGCTTGAGATTCTCTCCCTCTGCCCCACCCCCCACTTGTGTGCTCTCTCTCTTTCTCTCAAAAATAAATAAATCTTAAAAATAACAAAAACAAACAAAAAAAAGAAAATATACAGATGAAATGCTCTCGTTAACTCAGGGATAGGAGGCCTGGTGTACTGGCTGCTCAAAGCCCACTTCCATTCAGGGTTTTAATTTGGAAAATGTTAGAATGAAAGTTGTCCTGTGGAGTCAAATTCTCATAGAAAGGTAATAGTGATGTCATATTATCTTATGTCCTGCTTTCATGTGTAGAGCTACGAGGAAGCCCAACAGTCACAGTCTGGGGGTCACAACCTTGCACACTTTGAACATCACGTGTGTATTATAAACACATCCCACTGTGAAGGACAGAACCTGGTCCCCAGGGGTGAGCACAACCGCTGTCCGACTGTCCCAACTCATTTTGTGACCCTAACCCAGCAGCCAGTTTGAACCTTTAGTTTAAGATCCATTTCTTCACTGAGATGACAAAGAAACAGAACTCTCGAGAAACTGAACAGTATATTTAAAATCTCTCATGTCCAAAACCACTTCTAACTCCTTCATCTCATGACTAGAGAAAGAGATCTCAAATGGCTGGTGGAGAAGAAACATTTGAAAAGAAAAATGTAATTTTCTTTTTTCAATCTGTTGGAGACTCAGTATCTGCCAAATAAAAAAGAAATGCATCTAGAAAAATGTTGTTAGGACGATGTCAGAGAAATTATTTCCCGTGTTCTCTTCTAGGATTTTTATGGTTTCAGGTCTCACATTTAGGTATTTAATCTATTTTCAGTTTATTTTTGTGTATTTTGTGTATGTCTTGTGTGTATTTTGTGTATGGTGGTCCAGTTTCATTCTTTGGCATATAGCTGTCCAGTTTTCCCAGCACCTTTTTAAAAAAAGACTGTCTTTTCCCCATTGTATATTCTTGCCTCTTTTGTCATAAAATAATTGGCTATAGACTCATGGGTTTATTTCTGGGCTTTCTATTCCATTCCTTTGATCTATGTGTCTATTTTTGTGCCAGTACCAGACTGTTTTGATTACTACAGCTTTGTAGTATATTTTGAAATCTGGAATTGTGGTACCTCTAGGTCTGTTCTTTCTCAAGATTACTTGGGCTACTTGGAGTCTTGTGGTAGATACTAATTTTAGTATTATTTGTTCTAGTTTTGTGAAAAATGTTGTTGGTATTTTGATAGGGATTGCATTGAATCTGTAGATTGCTTTGGGTAGAATGGACATTTTAACAATATGAGTTCTTCCAGTCCATGAGCATGGGATCTCTTTCCATTTGTTTGTGTCATCTCCATTTTCTTTCATCATTGTTTTATAGTTTTCAGAGTACAGGTTTTTCCACCTCTTTGGTTGTTTATTCCTGAGTATTTTGTTCTTTCTGGTGCAGTCGAATGGCTTAAATAAAAAAGATAAAAAATAACAAGTGTTGGCAAGGATGTGTATAAAAAAAACCCTCATGCTCTGTTGCTGGGAATGTAAACTGGTGCAACCATTCTGAAAAAACAGTATGGAGGCTCCTCAAAAAAATCAAAAACAGAAATACCGTATGATCCAATAATTCTACTATTGGGTATTTACCCATAGAAAATGAAAACAGTAATTCAAAAAGATATATTCACTCCTATGTTTATTGCAACACTATTTACAATAGCCAAGATATGGAAACAACCCAAGTGTCCATCATCAATAGACAATGGATAAGAAAAATGTGGGGGGCACCTGGGTAGCTCAGTCAGTTCAGAGTCTGACTCTTGGTTTCAGCTCAGGTCATGATCTTGGGGTCGTGAGATCGAGCCCCATGTCAGGCTTTGCACTTAGAGATTGATTCTCTCTCTCCCTTCCCCTCTGTCCTTCCCCACCTCCCTCTCTCTAAAATAAATAAAATAAATCTTGTAAAAAAAAGAAAAATGTGGTACATATGTATATATACATATATATATATATACAATGGAACATTCTGCAACCATATAAAAAGGATGAATTCATGCCATTTGAGGCAACATGGGTGGACCTAGGGGATATTACGCCAAGTGAAATAAGTCAGACTGAGAAAAACAAATACCATATGATTTCACTCATAAGTGGAATCTAAAAAACAAAGCAAAATAAAACAAATGAATAAACATACAAAAAGCGGAATCAGACCTATAGATACAGAGAACAAACTGATGGTTGCTAGAGGAGAGGGTTGGGGGTTGGGCAAAATGGTTCAAGGGAGTGGGTGATACAGGCCTCTAGCTAGGGAATGAATAAGTCACAGGAATAAAAGGCACAGCATAGGGAATATAGTCAATGATGTTTAATAGTGATGTATGGGGACAGATGGTAACTACACTAGTGGAAAATATGGCATAATGTCTAAAACAGTTGCGTCACTATGTTGTACATCAGAAACTAATGTAACATCGGTTGTCAATTACACTCAAATTAAAAAAAAAGAAATCATTTGAAAAATGAAATAATAAAAAAGACCTACAATGTGAAAACCCCAATTTTTAAAAATTATTAAAATCAATACACATAAAACCATTCTGTCAGATTGTTTTGGAAGTTCCTAAATGCTTACTCTTAATTGCTGCCTTTTTCTCCTTACTGCCCTGGAAGAAATGTAGGGGGACTGGCCTGGTCTAAGGTAAAAAAAAAAGTAATTTTTTTAAAAATATCTATTTATTTATTTGAGAGAGAGATAGAGAGAAAGCATAAGAGGGGGGAGGGTCAGAGGGAGAAGCAGACTCCCTGGTGAGCAGGGAGCCCGATGTGGGACTCGATCCCAGGACTCCAGAATCATGACCTGAGCCGAAAGCAGTTGCTTAACCACCTGAGCCACCCAGGCGCCCCAAGGGTCACCATTTAAATAGCACTACTGTAAGCGATCTGGGTTTGAACCATGAATTTAGAATTCCTATGCAGGCCTTTGCCTACACATATCTAGGAGAGCACACAATCAACCATAGCCTTTAAGCAATGATCACCGACTTTCATTTTTATCTGGAAGTGTCTATGGTGTGCCACATCTGGCTCTAGAAATCTATTTGGTAAGAATGTCAGCCACAGGCTTCTATTTTTAAGATCGTTATAAATAGACAACAGTATAAGGCCATGCGATCTATTCTGACCTTAGAAGTAATTACAGAAATTAGGATGCAGAGATATTTAATTGGAGCTTTGTTCCTGTGTTCTCTTTCATTGTATATAGAAGCAACTTCAACTGGGCCAAAGGTTCTTGCTTAATTAGTTGGTATACAGACAGGATAGAATAATAACTCAGAAAGGTTTTCAAAATTGCAAAGTAAAACAATAGCAGTTAGTCTCATAATTGTGAAAATTTATCAGTCCCTGTTCTTATATTCAGAGTTAATTTGGGAACTTTCTTCATGGTTAACCAGCAACGACATTATTAAAGCGAAGTGAAAAATACCGCCCCCCCTGCCGCAAAATCCTTAACAAGAGTCTCTTGACTTAAAATTAGTTTTTTTTTTAATTTCAATTTTTGTACTTTAATGAAATGTTGAAACATGGAGAGGTTTGAATTTTTTTTTAAAGTAATGAATGTTAGAAGAGAAGGAGAAAAGTGAGCTTAAATATTCAGCAATTGCTTTGTTTCTTTTATTTGAACAAGAGTATATTAACTTGGCTTCTTCTGAAGGGATATTGTGGGAAAATAGAATTTCTGATGCTTGGAAGAGCATTAAACTCTTCCTATTTTGCAGACCTTGTGATTTCTTCCATGACACCCACATCTACAAATGTCCTTCCTCCCAAATAAGTCATTTTCTTTTCACTAAGAAACCGATTCCTTCAGAAGGATTAGTTATTCAGCAAATCAGACTGATACTCAAATAGCATCATTAGGAATTCCTTAATACGGAAGTAAACATTATCTTACCTCCTAAAGGAAGAGCAAATATTTTAGACATTTGTTCAGAGACAATGACTATAATGCGTGTTAATGTTCTACTCCAAATATTGCAGTTACTCCTGTTAGAAAGTAAAAATCTTGAAGCCGGGGCAAGTAATTGGTGCTGCCTGCCTTCCCCAGCAGCACCCAGCTGTAGGTGTGAAAGACCTGGAGGTTGTAGGCTTATGTCTTCCAGGTACTCAGTCAAACTGGTTTGATCAAAACTGCCAGTATATTCTGAGGCTCACTGTTATGGGTGCATAGAATTTGGAATTAATCATGTTGCCATAAGCCTGGCATATGGTGTGCTTTATCTCTCACAGGTCATTTTTACTTGAATGTCTCATCATTTATTTCAAACCCAACACAGTATGGTAAATGTTGCCCTCCACAGTCCCTGTATCAGAACCTCTGTCAACAGTCCCCATATTCATCTAGTGAAGATTCTCCTAGAAACCCAGTTACTCAAGTCTTATTATTGGCCTTTCCCCAACTCCACTGCAACCTGACACTGACTCCCATTAATTCTCTTTCCTTTGTTTTTGCCATCTATTCCATTTTCCCTTTACTTGCAGCTTTTCTTCTTTGTGTCTCTCCTGGATTCCCTTCAAAACATACCTCCTGGACTCACTGCCCTTAAAATCAATTGTTATATCATGGCCAGATCAATCTCTCATTTAGATTCCAATTTGGCCATGTTACCATTGCAAAATTCTTCACTGTTACCTCCCACAATTGTTAACTTCAGGGTGAAATCAAATGCCCTTAATAGAGAATAGGAGAATTTTCTTTCTAGGAACCATGGCTTCTGCTTCTGCCTGTAGTAGGGACTCTCCTAACCATCCTTTATTTAACTAATTCACTGCATCAACCCAATTAATAATTGAGTATTCAATAGTTCAATTAATATTCCCTGCATAAACCCATAGTCAAGAAAAAGGTCTTTCTCTCAGAGCCAAAGACTGGCGAATGAATACATTTACATAACTTAAGAAAAATTGAAATCTTGAATGGATGTTTCATATTCTTTTCCGATTGACTAACTAGCCTACGACCCTGGTTGCCTCCCATGAGGAGGTTTCTAATGCATATTTAGTTTTTCAAATTTATTCTATGCTCATCCTTTAGTACACGCTGTTCTCTTTGCAGAAGAATATTCATCTTCCATCTGTCTGTCCTTCCCCTTGTTCTCTCCTGTTCGTTCTTCATTCCCTTCTCCCCGAAAGTCCAGTCGGTTCATCAAATTATGTCCCCTTACTGTTATTAGAAGACGAGTCTACAGATTCTTATTTGAGAAACATTTTCAAAGCAAACAAGTAGTTTCTAAATGTTTATCCTGCCTTTCTAGATTAATCCATTTTCCCTACCAAATCTATCACCACATGCCCAGTCAAGTTTGGTAGGAGAGACAAGCCAGTACATATTTCACCTTCACACTCCAAAGTAGCCAAGAGGACATCTCTAATGGAAAGTCTCAGGGGCTTCTGAAGGGCAAACAATTAACTTCATACTGAGCCAGGCTTGTGAATTGTGGATGATAGAGTCATAACACTCACAAAAGACCTTCTAGTCATCTATGTCAAACCACTTGGATTATAATCTCCAAAATCCACTCTTCAGACTATACCAGAATGTCCTCAGGGATGGTAAATTACTTTATCCTAAAAATAATTCTCAGGTGTAGCTTTTAAAAATCCCCCAAACCTTTTGTTCTTTTGGGGAATTAAATATGAAACCATTACACTGAAATTATAGCTTATCCTCCTATCAGTCTTACTATTTGCTGGACATTGGCATAAAAGCTTTACATAAATTAACTTTTTTCAACAACAACACTTGATAAGGCATAAGCAAACACAAAATAAAATAAAACACTAACTCTAACTTTACTCTCTGATCCCTGGAAGGCATACTGTATAAGTCCCATGTATTTTTATGCCACTCTTAGAGAATGCAAAGTTCTCTAGTAAGTTTTAGTTCCAGAAATAGTCTCAATTTAGTAATTGAAATGCTCATCCCTGTTTATAACGGTCGTAGTCCATTTGGGCTGCTATAACAGAGCACCATACACTTGGTGGCTTATAAACAACAGAAACTTAGTTCTGAAGGATGGGAAATCCAAGATCAAGGTCTGGTGAAGGCCCACCTTTTGGTTCATAGATGGCCATCTTTTGACTGTGTCCTTATATGGAGGAAGGGGCAAAGAAGCTCTTGCAGTCTTTTTTATAATGGCACTAATGCCATTCATGGTGGCTCCATTCTCATGATTTAATTGCCCCCCCCAAACTCCTACCTTCTAATACCATCACATTGGGGATTATGTTTCAACATATAAATTTGGGAAGACACAAACATTCAATCTACAGCAATAACTAAAACACTTAATTTCATTTAGAGTAAACCACCCCCCTCATTAGCTTTAGTCTGAGAAGCCCACATAGGTACAGATGGTTTGACCAGCCTCTTCTCTTTTTCTCACCTAACATTCCCCTTCTCTCCCTCTTCCCTCTCTCCTCTGCTCTTCTTAGCTATATAGCTGGAATTCTTTTTAGCCCTACAGTAGAGTAAGTGCCAGATAAGGAGAAGGAGGACGGTTACGAGCAAGGGAGAATATTTCTCATCTGTGCAGTATAACCATGAACTGGAATTAGTATTCTCTGAGCAGGAAGAGTTTCTGGTCAGAGTCTACTTTAAATTCATCTTTTTTTTTTTTTGTATTTTATTTTATTTATTTTTTCCTTGCAGAAGCTAGGCCCTCATTCTGAGGGTTAGCATTCCATTTTTTTATTATTATGTTATGATAATCACCATACATTACATCATTAGTTTTTGATGTAGTGTTCCATGATTCATTGTTTGCGTGTAACACCCAGTGCTCCATGCAGTACATGCGCTCCTTAATACCCATCACCAGACTAACCCATTCTACCACCCCCTCCCCTCTACAACCCTCGGTTTGTTTTTCAGAGTCCATCGTCTCTCATGGTTCGTCTCCCCCTCCAATTTCCCCCCCTTCATTCTTCCCCTCCTGCTCTCTTCTTCCTTTTTTTCTCAAATTCATCCTATGGCCAACTCTCCATCATGCACACATCTGGCCATGAGAACAATGAATCTCTGTCCTCCATTTCTTTTTTTGTTAAGATTTTATTTATTTATTTGAGAGAGACAGAGAGAGCGAGCATGCACATGAGTGCGGGGAGGGACAGATGGAGAGGGAGAGGAAAAAGCAGACTCTGTGCTGAGCTGGGAACCTGACTTGGGGCTTCACCTGAGCCGAAGTGCCAAAATCAGACGCTTAACCAACGGAGCCACCCAGGTGCCCCTCTGTCCTCCATTTCTGCCTTAACCCTGTCACAAGCAGCTTCTAGCCCTTTAGATTTCTTACAGATGAGTGTTTGAGAGTGTCTTCATGGGGTCTTCTGAAGTCCAGTAGGCAGGTATCAAGTACGTTGAATGATTTCCTTGAAGTCTCTTTCAATCTCCCCACTGTGATCTTGCCTTTCCAAGGAGTGCATGGTGGCCTAGCACCTTATACTGATATTTATATATTAGCAAGAATCCAAGTGACCTACCTGCAACCTAAGCCAATGTAAAATTATAGTTAAGACTCTGGATTTGAGTCTTTGTTCCATTACTTATGAGCTATGTGACCTTTGGCAAGTTACTGAAACTCTCTAAGTCAGTTTTTCCCTCTGATTGGTAAAATGGAAACAATCATAGGATCTATTTCATGGCACCAATGAGAGGTACCAATCAATGATATAACCCAGGTAAAATAGTTAACACAAGACCTAGCAAATAGCATGAAATCAATTTTAGCTGTCAATAAAATCATCAGGCTCATTCTTACTCTCAAGTGCCTCATCTCAGGAATGTCGGCTATAATCCCGAGGGTTTAGCATCATATTGAGGGAGTTATTAAGTTCTGTTAGCTGGCAGCTTCAGGTGGCTCGCACAGTTGCCCTAGTGAAATTCAGGGAATAAATGTGGAGATGTGAATCTGATACCACCTGTCCTACTGCAACTCTGCCCCAAGTAGTCTGATCTTTACAATTTTTTCCTGACACAAAGAAGACATATAAGATGATTTTCTTTCCTTTAGTCTTGTCTCTAAAATCAAAGAGAGGCAAAAATGGATATTTTCAGAGTAGAACATACAAGTTTTATCCACGTTTCCTTTCTTTTTTTTTTTTTTTTTTTTACATCTATGCCTGTAGCAGCCTAATTTAGACATCTGGATTTCCAGATAATACACCAAAATAATTGCATATTTCCTATGATCTGTGGTAATTTTTTGTTTTTCTCTACAAGTAACACAGCTCTATAAAGAGTATGCTGCGCTTCCTCTCTCTTTCTTGGCGCTGCCTGTGGAGGTGGCCGCCATCTGTTACTGGGCATCATGGCTGCCCTCAGACCTCTGGTGAAGCCCAAGATCGTTAAAAAGAGGACCAAGAAGTTCATCCGGCACCAGTCAGGCCGCTATGTCAAAATTAAGCACAACTGGCGGAAACCCAGAGGCATTGACAATAGGGTGCGCAGAAGATTCGAGGGCCAGATCTTGATGCCCAACATTAGTTACGGGAGCAACAAGAAAACAAAGCACATGTTGCCCAGTGACTTCCGGAAGTTCCTAGTCCACAACGTTAAGGAGCTTGAAGTGCTGCTGATGTGCAACAAATCTTACTGTGCAGAGATTGCTCACAATGTCTCCTCCAAGAACCGCAAAGCTATTGTGGAAAGAGCAGCCCAGCTGGCAATCAGAGTCACCAATCCCAACGCCAGGCTGCGCAGCGAAGAAAATGAATAGACAGCTTGTTGTGCACATCATATTTGTGTTAATAAAACCATAAAACCTACCCCCCCCAAAAAAGAGTATGCTGCTTTCATTATAAATTCCTTTGGCCTATTATTATTAATTATGTTCAGAAATTTAGCATTGCCTGTAGAGATTTCTTCTTACTTTATCTACGTAAGGCCTGAGACTTGCTTTGGTATTAAACCTATCATCTGTTTTCTTATGTGATTTACGAGCAGTTGGTGCTATGACCAACTACAAAATCTGAAGACGGCATTTAGTATCAGCACTAATTTATTGTTCTGAATCTTTTAAATAATGAAGGCCTGACTTGCGATTTGAACTGTGTGGAAGACTGTGAGAAGTGAACTAACTTGGCGGGGTTAATGCCTTCATAGAAAAGTTCTATTTGCTTTATTCTTCAACTGCCCTAACTCCATCTCCAACAGGTCTGCTTTGATTATCCACTGCTGTCCCAGCAAGGCTGGTGGGCAGATTTTAGATTTTGCTCTAAAATTCCTAGCACTAGCGTTGCTGGATCAAAGTCCCCACTAGTATGAGTTAAATATAGATTTGTTTCCAACTTTACATGCTGTACAAATATTCTCCAGTGTTATGAGAGGACTGCATCTCCCTCGGCTTTGTGTTGGACTGAGAAAGAAAAGAGATTAAAAATATGATATTTACCCCTAAGCTAATTTATAACTATTCATTATTAGAAGTGTGTCTCTTCTGATTCACTAATTACAGCTAAGTGGACTTGAATATTGACTATGATAAATAATTTTCCATTGGATGTCTCTTTAGCTTTGAGAAAACTGTGGGAGGCATAAAACTCACATTTTTTTAATAAAATCATAATGCTGTGTACTTTTTTAGAGAACTTCAGATTGCTTTCCTACTTTCCAATTCTCAAAGTGAATAGTTGGTATAGGAACTGCTCTTTGTTCTCTGAAACTTATCACACCTTTTAGGAAACACTAAGATATTTACAATCCAGGAACAACTACAAAAACAAAATAATCTCTATGATGATGATTCCACACCCAATAAATATTTACAGATTGCTACTTCGTTCCAAAAACTAAAACATGTAATGGAACTTTAAAAAGAAAATGCAAGGGCACCTGGGTGGCTCAGTCGGTTAACCATCTGACTCTTGATTTCAGCTCAGGTCATGATTTCAGGGTTGTGAGCTTGAGCCCTGCAATGGTTGGGTGTGGAGCCTGCCTAAGATTCTCCCTCTCCCTCTGCCCGTCCCTCGCCCCATGCATGCACAACACCCCCTCTAAAAAAAAAAAGATGCTTTTCCTTACCCCCTTACCCTCAAGAGAATTCTTATTATTAGAGAAATAACAAAGCTAACGTTTTCATGAAGTAATTGTTCATTGCAATTGTACATTATTATATGGTGATGTTTTTATACACTTATCTTGTACATGAGACTGAAGGCCTAAAGGCAATAATCAATCCTTATTATTTCTTTCTGCTTATCTACACATATGGATATACATATATACACACATGCACATATATACCTATGTATAGAGATATACATATTCATGACAAATTTAAAAAATAGTAAACTTTTAAAAATTTTTTCATAATTTCAGAATATTAAAAATATTCTGTTACTAGTTTACTGGTTATTACATATTTCTGGAGGTCAAACACTGATTATAGAGAGAGGAAAAGCTGAATGTTAATCGGGGGGGGGGTAGGAGGATAGAGGAAACAGGTGATGGGGATTAAGGAGTGCACTTGTCGTAATGAGCACCTGGTGATGCATGGCATTGTTGAATCACTATATTATACACCTGAAACTAATATAACACTGTGTTAACTAACTGGAAATAAAATAAAAACTTAAAAATCCAAAAAAAGTTGAATGTCAATTGAGCTACTATGAGAAAAAAATAACAAAAAGTTCAAAAATATTTGTCATAGGGTAATGTAATTTTTCCAAAATAAGCTATAACCTAATTTCTATAACTAGCATAGTCTGGATATACCTAGGAGTTTCTTAAAGCACGTGTTTCAAAAATATTCTAAGTTCTGTAATAAATAATATACAATTATTTGCAATAATTGGAATAGGTAAAGATTCATCCAGAGGTGGCAGGCCATGATGGTTATTAACATTTGTTCTGGAGCCACAGTGCTTTGGGTTGACTCCTGACCCCGCCCTCCTCCGAGCTGTTGGATCTTGGAAAAGTTACTCAACCTCTCTCTGCCTCCATTTTGCAACTGAAATATGGCCATTATAGTAGAATCAAACTTCATGCAGTCATTGTGAAGACACAACGCTCAAAGTTTTAGCTGTGTTTCTTGTCATCCTCAATAGTAGCAATGAAAGTAATAGTGTAAGAGTAGTACTAGTACCAGTACTAGTAGTAATAGATTAGTCTTAGAGCATTAGAAGGAGTAGCATTCACCGGTATAGAGGACAGCTGGCAGGAGAAAAGGAAAGATTATTCAATATCTTCATTTTTTGCATGCAATTCTCAACCTCCATATGAATAGGCCAAAGAGATGAACTCCTGCTGCTTCACAAAAGAGAATTGTATACCATTTATAGAAATGCCTTGATTATATACTTCTAAAAGAGGTAACTGTGGCTATTTATGAGGAAAGAGCATCTCTAAATATCTGAGTGATTTTTAGTCATGTGAAAGCTCTCCCATAAGGGATAGAGGTAGTGCAGCTTCCGTGGGACCAGCGCAGCAATAATGATCTCCTGCTAAGTATTTCTTAGTCCCCTTGTCAGAAACGGAGCATGAGACTGAATTCCATCTAGAAGGACAAATCATATTTCCCTGTCTCGTAGATATTCATTTCTACTTTGAACAAAAAGTTGAGCTTTGCTAGCATTATATCATTTAACTGAAGCTTTAAAAAAAATGTTTCCAGGGACGCCTGGGTGGCTCAGTCGGTTAAGCGTCTGCCTTGCGCTCAGGTCATGATCCCAGAGTCCCAGGATCGAGTCCCGCATTGGGCTTCTTGCTCAGCAGGGAGCCTGCTTCTCCCTCTGCCTGCAACTCCCCCTGCTTGTACCCTTCCTCACTCTCTCTCGCACGCCCACGCTCTCTCTCTCTCTAACAAATAAATAAAATCTTTAAAAAATAAAAAAATGTTTCCAAATAGGACTATTTCACATCTTCACATTGTGAAACCAAAACAGTGAAATGATATTTTTTATGTCATTGGTGTCTTTGGTGTCATGAAGACCCAGACAAACTCCACTGTGAGGATATGACTTTCAATATGATGGTGTAGTTCAGGAAATTAACGGATATTAGCTTCTTACAGCTGTACTTTCAAAAGGAGGTTGTGTTATTGAATCTCATGGTAATGGAGGAAGAAGACATGCTTTTTATGAGAACTTCCAGTTGTAGACATTTTTGAGTCTATAAAATAAGAATAGTCATTTTCTATAAAATATAATTCCCAACAGAAGCTAAAATTGATCTCTATTATATTACAGTTTACTTATATGCTTGCTTCCACTGCTAGAAAATGAGTTCCCTCAAATAAGGATCCCGAATTAATTTTCATTTTGCAACAGCCTAGTGCCTGACAAATAGTATGCCTTCCCCAGGGGCGCCAGGGTGTCTCAGTTGGTTAGGTGTCTGACTCGTGGGTCAGCTTGGGTAATGATCTTGGGGTCCTGAGGTCAGGCTGTGCTCAGTGTGGAATCTGCTTGTCCCCCTCCCTCTGTTCCTCCCTCCTACCTCTCTCTCACGAATAAATAAGATCTTAAAATAAATAGTATGCCTCCCTCAAACACCCCAGTACAGAAGTTCAGTGGAGAAACACATGAGCAAATGTTATAATTCAGACATGGATTTTTGTTCTGCCATGTAATGCCATTTCTATGTCTTCCTAAGCATAGTAAAGGGGAAAGCTAAACAATGATCCTGACAACCAAAACTGTTTAACAGATTGGTCTCATTGACTCAACTGAAAGTGAAAAGAGTTTCTGAAATCCATATTGTGTGAGTCCCTAAATATCCTGTCAAAGCTAAGTGCGTACCTGCCTGTCTTTACGCCATAATACCTACATGCTTCACTGAGCTTTTGTAGGATTCACTACAAATCTCTCCAGTTTGCTGGAGAGATTGCAGAATAGACAAGGATAAAGAGAAGGTTATTCCAGCAAGATCATGTAGCACACATGAAAAACTAGGAAAAAATCTGCTCGTTCCTTTATGAAAACATCAGTCCAGCTCCAAGGAACTTCTAGCACGTTCTAGACATGAAAATCTTGTTTTTCTTCTCTTTTTCTCAGTAATTTTTCTCAACACCCCATGTTTTCCTAGGCAGAACATTATGAGAAATGAAAAACATATTTTTCAAATTGGCATTTCACAAAACTGTCAAAGATCAAGCAGAATTTCAGAATTGGGATCCAAATAAATATTGACAGATAAATTGAGAGATTGACTCTAACAAGACTAAAATCAATGATGATAACTGTAAATTTCTTCATTCAAGTTCAAAGTGATATCAGCTCCATAATTTTGGAATGAGGAAGAACTGACTTTAAAGCTGTGCATCAAAGGTTATTTGGAGGTCCAGCTAACTCTCATCTAATAAGGAAGGTATAATCTAGCTAATCAGCATGGGGGAATGTGAAAGGATGGAGTTGGCCATGAGCTCCATCCTTACAGGAATATTATTTGCAGCCAAAAACGTATAGCTTCTAATTGAATGTTATTCAGCCATGAGTGAAGAATATGTATTCACTTTAAATGTGAAGAGTAGAAGGGATGTACTGAGAAATGATTTTAAAAAAAGGGGGGGGCCCTGGGTGGCTTAGTCACTAAGTGTCTGCCTTTGGCTCAGGTCATGGTCCCAGGGTCCTGGGATCAAGCCCCGCATCTGGCTCCCTGCTCAGCGGGAAGCCTGCTTCTCCCTCTCCCACTCCCCCTGGTTGTGTTCCCCCTCTTTCACTGTGTCTCTCTCTGTCAAATAAATAAATAAAATCTTTAAAAAAAAAATAAAGAGAGAGAGAGAAAGGGAGTGGGGAGGGGAGGGGCAGAGAGGGAGGGAGAGAGAATCTTAAGCAGGCTCCGTGCCCTGTACAGAGCCAAATGCAAGGCTCGGTTTCACCACCCTGAGATCATGAACCGAGCCAATATTAAGAGTCAGACACTCAACTGACTGAGCCACCCAGGTGCCCTGAGAAGATGAGTTTCTCATGTTATGAGCTCTCTGTATTAGAATAAAAGATGGACAGGATGAAAATGACAAATGACAATTGATAAAGGAAATGGGAAGTCTTAGTCTGGTGAAGAAAAGATTTGGGAATAATTAAAAAAAAGAAAAAGAAAAAAGAAGAAAGATTTGAAAAACTAGTACTATTTTAAAATATTTGTGGAAAGGCTCAGATCTGCTCAGAATGGTCCCAAAAGGAAGAAATAGAACCAATGGGAAGTTGGTTTTGTCCCAGATATGAGAGGCTGACTTTGTTTCAGTCAACATCAGTGGTGATTGGTATGGTAATGGAATGAACTCTTGGTGATAGATGAGTCATGAGTTCTTCTATAAGCATATTTGGATGATGTGAAGGAGTTTTATTTTATTTTTTTATTTTTAAAATTTTATTTATTTAATTTTTTAAAGTTTTTTGGGTTCCTCAGTGATTCTTTTTTTTTTTTAAGATTTTATTTATCGAAGAAAGAGAGAGCACAAACAGGGGGAGCAGCAGGCAGAGGGAGAGGCAGGCTCCTCGCTGAGTAAGGAACCCAACTTAGGGCTCAGTCCCAGGACCCTGGGCTCATGGCCTGAGCTGAAGGCAGACCCTTAACTGACTGAGCCTTCCAGGCATCCCTGTGGAAAAATTTTAAATATACAATGTGCCATTAGCTTAGTTTATCATCCCTGAGACATAGCCACTTTAGAAAGTCAATGGAGGCCAATATTAATAATTACACCAGGACAACAGATATAAGTGTGACTGTCTGGGGCAACTGTGGATCAATGGGCATTCTGCCCTTGAGATCTTATCCAATTCTACTGTTCTGGGAGAATGTTGTTAGGGAGTTTCTCTTCACAGACATTCCTGATCTTCCAATAGAAATGCTTTGCAAATATGATCTGGTCTCCTAAGAAAGAGGGGAGTGAAAAAGAAAAACCCAAAACATGTTTGGAAGCAGAAAAGTTTGGCTTTTGTCAATCCTCTCAACTCTGTACTAGTTGAACTCCACCCACCCCCTCCCCCATTGTTACACCACCCCACCCCTTGCCTCTCTACTTCTCAGGGGTTCTGGTCTGAATTCTTCTTGTCCAGACTCTTCCACAGCAGTGTAGCATTCACACTTAACTTTTGTGGCAGTTCTCTTTACCCCCAAAATATCTCATAGCCAAACTCTCATTATTAAATAAACTATGAATTAGGAGCAACTTAATGCTCCCCATCAGCTCATAAATACTATCTCTCTTTACCTTTCAAGAGGTTTTTGCATCTGAAAATGATGTTTCTTATCCTAATACAATTACAATAGTTTGCATTTTACCATGTTCCATAGCAGTGCTTAATGTGCAACAAAACTGGGATGGAAAAATCTCCAACACACCAAAAGAGAGAAGCCAATTGGGGAACAGTTAGGCACCAAAGCCAAGCAAGTGGACAGTCAGCATCAAAGGTGTTGGCCAGAAGGTTGCTAGAATTTGGCCCTAGGAAATATAGCTTTGGGACTGGATCCCAGAGAAGCCAGCTCACTGAGCATAGAACCTAACAAGAAGAAAACACACAACTCAGCTGTCAGAGTTGGAATACTAGATAGAAATGCAGTCATCAGAAAACAAAGCAAGAATCAAGATAATGGAATACAAAAAACCAAACCAAAACAAAGTCAGAGTGGGATAGACAGCAAAGCTAACACTAAGCTGGCTGAGGAGCTCTCATCCTGGGAATACTCATGTCCCCACTCCCTGAGGTGGTTGCTGGTGCCAGTGTCTGGACAGGGTTCCCCTTGAGTTCAGTGGTCCAACCTTCCAGGAAAGGGCAGTGTAGAAAGAAGTGGGGCTTTGACTAGTCTTATTTCTTGGGCTTGATTTCCTAGTGCCTAGAATTTAGGAAGCGGCTCTAGAAGGATGAAGAAGCTTTCTTAATATTAGCTCATCACACAAATGATCCGATACTTGACATGTTTGTGGAACTTAACAATGACCCATTTGAAATAGTTGGAATATTGTTTACTTGATGAGAATAGGTACAACTGAAGTTATTTTCTTTAAAGATGAGAATGCATGAATTTTGTAATCAGTAAGTTTTATATAACCCTAGCCCCAGACACTGATTGTCAGTAGCATCCATCAACATTTAAAGAAGCAAGTCATACAGTAACATGTGGTGGTTTTTTTTATCATTAGTTTTTAATATTTCCATTTGGCTCACTTTTGGCCTGCTTCTGTCTGCTTCTTCAAACATTCACATAGCCACATAAGTTTTCTACCACAATTTGTGCCAAACAACAGGCTTTTTGCTGTTTGAAGAGCCCAAGAGATCTATGAAGCAGACCACTTGAGAGGTCATAAACTTTTTACCACTGTGCAATCCAGTGCATTCTACTAGGCATAGTTATGGGAACAGAGTGCCTTTACATAGGTGCTTCTTGCAATGTTCTTTGAAATAAAACACACCTTCTGAGTGTAGAAAACGTGGGAATGTAGAGTTCTCTCTGTCCAACAATGTTTGGTAACTAGGACTCATACTGGCAGCTTTTATTTATTATAAGTGTACTATTTGACACTTTTCCAGTTATCTTATGTGATCTTCACAACAACACTGTGAAGAAAATCTTATTAGCCCCTTTCTACAGTCGAGGAAACTGAGACAGTCCCGCAGATAGTTTATGGCTGGGTTAGCATTTGAAGCCCACCTGGTCTGCTTAGACCGTCTTTCCAAATCTGTAACTTCCTTGTTGGTTGGTGTCTTAGTTTCCCCTTGCTGCTATAACAAACATGGCCTAACACAAATTTATTATCTTCCAGTTCTGGAGGCCAAAGTTCTGAAATGGGTCTCACTTGGCTAAAGTCGAGTTGTCAGCAGGGGCTCGCTCCCTCCAGAGGCCCCTGGGGAGGTTCTGTTCCTTGACTTTGGCAAGTGTCTGCTGTCCGCTAGCAGTCCTGAGCTTGTGGCTGTATCATCCCGACCTCGACCTCCTTCTTCACATCACTTCTCCTCTATTTGTCAGATCTCCCTCTGCCTCAGTCTTATGAGGACACTTGTCATTGGAGTTAGAGCCCACCTGGAGAGTCCAGGATAAGGTCCCCCTCTCCAAATTCTTAATGAATCCCGTCTTTGACCACATAAAAGAACATACATAAGTTCTGTGGAGTAGGATGTGGACATATCTTTTTGGGGACCACCATTCAGCCATACTATTGGCAATTCCATAGCTTATGTAAATAATAGAGCGTTTCAAATTTTCCCTCCATTTCTATCTTGCCACTGTAACTGAGATTTGGAATTCGAAGGGCAATTTTCTGCTGATGTCCCTGAAAGTCCCCACCATTTCAGTGATAGGTCTTCTGTTTGTGGGGTTGAAACAAATCTTGTCCAGTGTCAAGACACTTCAGGGGCCTGTGGTTGACTAGCCATTCTCCTAAGGACTCAGTGTGGCACTGCCTAAATGTCTTTCTCCCTCTAGTGCACTCTGGTCTTTTTGATGCAGGAACCTGGAAGCAATGTAAGCAGTCTCCCTCCCCATCCCAGCAAGTTTGCCAGGTTTTATGTTCTGAGTTTTGAATGCCATATTTGAGAAGAGTTACACATCTCATATTGTTGAGCCAAAAGTAGAAGATGCCAGGCGCTGGGAGTGTGGCCCCCATCCAGAATGTGTTTTGTTGTTGTTGTTGTTTTTTAAGGGCCCTGGCTGTGACAAATTGCAGTGGTTTAATCCAGGGTGGAGAGAGGCTTGGGAAAGTTTCGCAAAAGGTGGTGGGACTGGAAGTTTTCAGGTACAAGTGTGAGCGTGTGTCTGAGTGTGAATGTGTGTGTGTGTACATTTCTCCAGCCAGTGGCAGAGGAGTTTGTCCCCAGGGCATGGGGTCTGCATAGTTGCTAACATTTCAGGCTTCCAGATCTTTAGGCAGGCATATTAAATCAGAATCTTTGGGAATGGGTTCCAGGACTCTGAGTATTTAGAAATTTTATGAGACTTTATAGTCAAACTTGACACAAGCCGCTCTGGGATGAAGAAGGCAAGACAATGAGCTTGGAGGGTGTTCGCCTTTGGAAATCCAAGACATGGGATGCAGAATGGAGCAGTGTGGGCACCAGGTGCCCCTTCACAATGGGCTGTTTATTTTGTATTTCCCATATATACATATACAAAAATAAATATATATAAATTTTATTATGTATACAATATAAATATATATGGTTTTATTTTCTGTATCTTATAATGTTCTGACATTTTAGAAAAACGTTTCTGTCCAGGAAGCACTGGCCCTTGGGGCTAGCCAATTCTTCAAGATAACAAAGGGCTCAGCCAGAGCATGTCTTTCATCTGCAAACTGACCAGTCCAAAGCCACACCTCTTCTGTCTGCCCACACACCCATGAGGCCATATTCCACCATCTGCATCATCCCAGGGCCAGGGTACCAGCAACTAAAGACTCCCCCTATAGCTCAAGGCTTGCTGAAATTATTCAAACTAGTCAGTTCTCAACACTTTCCCCTGCCCTGCTTTGCCTTTCCCTGGAAGCCCCAATAAATCTTACAGCCTAGGCACCCTTCCAGAGCCTGGCTTCTGGATCCTGACCACCCTGATACATTTCTCATGTGACCCTGCAAACTGACACGCAGGGTCTCTTGATTCTGGGACCTGTGAGTATCTTACTCTTGGCTTCTTTCCTGAGCTGCTCTTCTGTCTTCTCTTGTGGCCCAACTTGACTGACCATTGCATTAAAAAAAAAAAAAATACAAAACAATTTTCAAGGGAGCAAATCTTTCTTCTTGTCTTGACAAACCTGATTTATTTTGGAAAGATGATCAATGTCTATAAGAAAACTTACATACAGAGGGAAGATTTCCAGCTCAGTGAGGCTTGTTTCAGATGCCATGGGAGTCAGAATCCACTTAAGCCTTTTCCTTGGGCAGGTATGACCACTTCGGCACTGGTCTGCAGAATTAAGCCACCCCCCCTTTGGGACTTGATTTTACGCCACCAGAAAACAAGTGTCGCCACACGAGCTTTTGGCCTTACAGTCTGGATGATCTCATGAAGAGGGCCCTGATCAACTTTGCTCCACCCCTCTCCTGGCTGATCTCTGGCTTCCCACAACCTCACATTCTTTCTTGTCCCTTAAATGGAGGTCCACTCATTGACCTGGGTTGTGGAACTCCCTGACAGATCTCTGAATGCCATCGTACCTTCATAAAGGCATCAGAGAAAATGCTGGTTATGCCACTGGGCGACTGAGAAGCTGTGTGCCTGGGGGCAAGTTACTCACTCGGTCCTTTCGAGCCTTCTTATCAGAAAGAGTTATCAGAAAGGGAGAGGGAGGTTACATGCAACCACGGTGAAGAGTGGAAGAACAAACGCATATTAAGTGTTTATTATAAAAACTGGCACAGACAGGTGTTTGATAGCCGTCCACATTGTTGTTGTTGTTGATTTTCATGGTTACTCATTGGCCTGAGGTAGCTGAGGTTCAGGCACTGAAGGAGAGCTGAAATGTGTTCTGACTCCACCAGCCACACTCTCGACGCTCACTGTAACGGAAAGGAGAGATGGGCTCCCCTCTACTTCCAACTACACCCTGGTTGTGGCGCCTGCCACACAAGTCTGTTCGGTATGAAGACCGATTTCTAACTGCAGGGTGTGGGACGAAGCTTTGGGGCATTGCCGTGGGCTAACAAGAATCTCACATTCTGGCTTTAAATGACTGCCATCCTTTTAGTTTTCCTCGTTTACCTCAGCCAACGTTAAATATTTTGTCAAGTAAAGTACCAGTGGTTATCACTTCACTCATGTCATTCATCTCTTTTATAGGAGGAGAAAAAAGGCAGTACTATTAAAATGCCTCTAACTACAATCTTCTTTAAGTTGATATTTTCTTAGGGGGAAAAATGGCTAAAACCTTTCAAGGAAACATGTAATGAAAAAGAAAGTACACTGATGTATTTATTATACTCCAATCCTAAGGGAACTATTGAAACCAGCTCTAAATTGAGCAATGATTCTACAGTGCTTGAAAAATTCTTCTGGGGGCAAAAATCTACAGAAATCTCTCTGAATAAACAATAAGGGTGGACATTTTTTTTAAAAGAAACCTCCATATTAAGCAACTTTTTACAGTTCCATTGCAGCAATTTTCCCCCAAAGCAATTTAATCTATTCAAGATATTTCGTGATGCAGAAATGTCTCTTCTTTTAGTAAAGAATAAAAGTTAACATCTACCAATGATGACTCGTTCCAAAAATTATCAGAGGCAAAAATAATAATAATCATTCTTTTCATGCAAAAACCATTTGGAAGAAAAAGATAATGTGCTTAATGCTTCTAGCATTTCAAATAGACAAGGGTTTATACTTTATTCCCCCCACCTAAGCAACGGGTACTAAATGATGTAGAAGGATGTGAATCACTGTCTCCCTGATATTAAACATCTGCTCTTTGTTGGTGGATGGGGGAAGAGATGAGTAGGGCCAGATATGGACACGCCTTTACCTCTATATTGGAATATGGGGTCCCTTCATCACCTGCTAGAAAACAAAAGCCTACCATTTTGGTGGAAATTTTGTCAGAGCTTGGACTCAGTAAATGAAATGTCATACAGATCCAGCACATGCAAAGGACACTTCTTTCTGAGCCAGGCAACAAAGTAAGTTTCCATGCTTACCTTCTTTCTCAGAGCTCTGTCCAGCCTCAGTCTTTTCTTTATTTATTTTTTTAAGATTTTATTTATTTATTTGTCAGAGAGAGAGAGAGCACAAGCAGGGGGAGCATCAGGCAGAGGGAGAAGCAAGCTCCCTACTGATCAGGGAACCTGACACAGGGCTCCATCCCAGGACCCTGGGATCATGACCTGAGCCGAAGGCAGACGCTTAACAGACTGAGCTATCCAGGTGTCCCAGATTTCACCGGTTTTGCAGGTACTCATTTGTGCATGTTTTCCGTTCTCTGCACACGTGTAAGTTCATGCGTCTGCCACCACAGGCAAGAGACAGAAATCTACATCACAGATTCCCTGTGCTGTTCTTTCCTAAGGCCACCTCCTCCATCCCACCTCCCACCTCTGCAAACCACTAGCCTGTTCTCCATCTGTAAGTTTGTGATTCTGTCATTTGTACTGTTTTTTTTTTTTTTTAAGTTCCCATTATACCACCATAGCTGTCCCAATCCCTTGAAATTTGTTTGATTCAAATTATTGGCAGGGCTAAGGTGCTAACAGAGTCACAGAGAAGGCTCTTGAGAGCCTTTCCATTTGTGAAATAGGCAGTGAAAACTGGGAAATGCTTGGAGAGTGAGACTGAACTTGACATCTTTGCTATTGATAAGCAGACTCGTTTCAGATGTATTAGTCAAAAGACTATATACAACTAAGCATCTAAAACTGTATCCTATTAAATGTGCTTAATTGAATGAAAATGTATTTAATAGAACTAAACAGTACACAAAAACTGGAGAAACATTACTCTACAGAGCTTCACTTCCCTAGGATATTCGTTTCAATGTCACACTCTGGACAGGTGCATGCTGGC
The DNA here is from genome assembly GCF_003265705.2 of Callorhinus ursinus. Lineage (NCBI taxonomy): Eukaryota > Metazoa > Chordata > Mammalia > Carnivora > Otariidae > Callorhinus > Callorhinus ursinus. The sequence goes on from NW_027397064.1 coordinate 8,980,584, forward strand.
AAGCCCCTCTCTGTCCGCCCCTGATTTTCTCTCTTCCTTAAACCCATTGTCACATACTCTTTTGAGTCACTTTTCTTCCCCAGACATTTGACTGATTCTTTTTTTGTCACCCCCCCCCCATGTGAGCAGGGAGGCTCTTTTCTAACTAGATTTTATCTTCTTTTCTTTAAATAGGGTTGTTGCTGGGGGTGCCTGGGTGGCTCAGTTGTAAAGCATCTGCCTTCGGCTCAGGTCATGATCCCAGAGTCCTGGGATCGAGCCCCACATCGGGCTCCCTGCTCAGCGGGAAGCCTGCCTCTCCCTCTCCCACTCCCCCTGCTTGTGTTCCCTCTCTTGCTGTGTCTTTCTCTATCAAATAAATAAATAAAATCTTAAAAAAAAATAGGGTTGTTGCTGTACCTCCACAGAGGCATATTCTTTTGCTCAGACACAATTTTGATTTACAAAACTAATGCATTTTCTTGGTGTCTCCATCTTTATCACTTAGGATGCGGGATAATGGTGTCCTTACATGCTGATGGAAATAGTTCTTTATTCTGAAGTCTATGTCTTCTTAAATCCCAAACTGTAGGCTTCAACTCAGAAAACCACGGTGATGCCATATCACCCACCATGCATTTCACTTCACAACGGTTTCACCCACACTTAACAAACAGCTCAGATACACATGTATCCATTTCCTAAGACATACAAATATCACCCAGTGATATGCTGTCCACCTGGCTGAGAATCAACGTCTCTCCACCAGTTTTAGTATTTACTTATAAACTGTAAACACAATTTTTATCCATATATGGGGAAAAGATATATTTAAGGGCTAATCTCAAGTTTCACCCAATCTAGCAAGCTATATAATATAGATGAGTTTTCCCCAAAACAACTTTGAATTCTTAAAAGTGAAATTAAGTAAAAAGTAATGATAATTTTTGAAAGAGACTTATGCACTCTTCCTCAGTCCTCTCATCCGAAAGTGAACAAATCCTCCCGATCTCACTGATGGAGTAAATTTAAAGATAAAATGAAAAACGAAAGGGAGATGAAGGGGTCTAGAAGTGTCCGCCATGGATGATATATCATATAAAATTATGTTTCGCTGTGATTAATAATATTTTATTTAATTGTTTCAGCAAGAAGCACTCCCATAAATTCCACCTATGCACTGTGTCTATAGCAAGTGCTCATTAGGCCAATAGTGTTTTTTTAAAAGATTTTATTTATTTATTCATGAGAGACAGACAGAGAGAGAGAGAGAGAGAGAGAAGCAGAGGGAGAAGCAGGCTCCCAAGGAGCTGGGAGCCCAATGCGGGACTCGATCCCAGGACCCTGGGATCATGACCTGAGCCGAAGGCAGACACTTAACCATCTGAGCCACCCAGGCGCCCTAGGCCAATAGTGTTTTAAGTATAGTCCCCCACCCCCCTTCATTATTCATTGACTTTTAATCTCAGCTGGTTTTTTTAACCCATGGTTTATTTATGTCTTCAAGTTTATTGATATCTTTTATAGCTTTGCACTTTCTACTAATATTTTCAATTTTATCACTTTTACTTCTTTAAACATAGTAAGCATAGGTTTCGTGGTCTATTATATATTCAGATGTCTGATGTGTTTGCATATCTGGTTTTTATCTATCTATTTTTTATTTATCTTATTATTTTTTGTCAGATTGTTCTGTTATACGGTATCTTATCTTTGCCAGCAAATGTATTTGGGGGAAAATAGATGAATAATTTGAGATACCGGATTTAGCACTTTCCTCCATGGAGGATGCCAGTCAGGGGCCACCTCAAAGCAACATGCTGAGGTTCCCTGGACATTCAGGCATGTGGGTTCTGGAGCAGATGCATCATGTCTCACTCATCTTTATTTTGAGAGAGTAGACCTCTCAGGTTCCAGATTGTGGGAATGAGTCTTCCACCGGATACCAGCTCTTCCGTCTGCTCTAGCCTTTGATCTGGCTCTCTCTTTGCGCAGAGCTATCAAAATAAATGTTTAAGTTGGTCAAGATGGTCATATTCTCTCAGGATAGAAGTTGCTGCTTTCCTATTTTCTCACTGACAAGGTGTCCTGGTAAATCCTTACGACTTGTTTGATGTTTGTAAGATTTTATTTTAATATATACATTTTATCCTTTATGTTTTGTACTTTTCAGCAGGAGGTTTGGTCCAGATTACCTAATTGACCACAAGTGAATTCAAAAGAGGGAGAGATTCTTTTTAATTATTTATACAGAAGTGAACAAATTCTAACCCAAAAGAGACTCAAGTTTTTTATTTTCTTTCATGTCTCACCCACTCTTACTCTTAAAATACAGTGTGTCAGGACTTTATTTTTGTAAAATACTGTGAGATCATATATTCCAAGGGACTGCATTGTCCAATGTTATTTGGGATTTTTCATATAGAGGTAAAAAGAAAAAAAAATCCTGTAAGCCAGTTTTTAGTAAAACACTTTCTTAAACTTGGGTTATTTTTTGACGGTAAGCAGCTCAGTATCCAGAATGTGATGAAATGTATATGCTTAGCAGAGTAGTTCTTGCTATATTTATTTATTTTAAAATAAGACCACTGAATATGAACCACATCTGTCAGTAGACATGGTACATTTTAAACTGACTTTAAAAAAAAATACTTTCAATATCAAGCCTCCTCTTAGTTTCAAGCTGTAATTAGCTTTTGAAAGTTATTTGGTTGGTTTGTCTGGAAACTACCTGTAAGCACACAACCTAAAGGAGAGAGAGTTAACATTTGCTTAGTGCTTAATATGCTCAATAACTTTTATTTTCTGTTCAGACTCTGCTGAATTGCCCAACGTGTTCTCTTCAAGACAAAATGTTCATAGGGAAGTAATTCCATGATTTCTCAACAAACAACTCACAGCCATAAGATAAGGGAAATAATTCTTATCTGTGATTTTTGCCACTCACGGCCTATTATCTGCCAGAAACACTCTTGGGTGTTTGATGTGTTCGTTCTTGGGTTGTATCAATAGCTGGACCCCTCTATCACCAACCCTTGCTCCCACATGTTGTTTTTGCCCCTGTCACACAACTAGTAAGGAATAAAATGAAATTGTATCCATTCCACACCAAAGGGTGTCTCAGGTGGGGCTTGCATTCACTTGTGAGGGAGAATTCAATTAAATTGTGACCTTCAAGAAATTAGAGACATTCCTTTTCTCATATAGCAATAAATCTAAAGGTAGGAGGTTGTTAGCATGGGGTCATGGGTTTGATTTTGTTCCCTTTCCCTCATGGTTGCATGGCAGCTATTCCAATTCCTATCATCACATCTACCTTACAGATGGGAGAGAAGATAGTGGTACTTCTGCACTCATGCTTGTGCCACACTCATTACACAGAAGTGAATCATGTGGCCATACTTAGCTGAAAAATACTCTAGGAAGTGAATTTTCCAGGTTCCCAGTCTCAAGAGTTGAGGAAGGCCATACAGAAGAGGTTGGGTTGGGTATCCGAGTGGGCTAACTTGCATTTTATGTCACATAGCCTACATTTTCCTATTAAATCAAGCTACCTTATATATAATGTTAAAGATTGTAATTTAAGCCAAAGAACCTTCTAGAATGAGAATTAATAATAACACTTTTGAGCACTTCAATGTCTACGAAATGCAATAATCTACTGAGACATACATCACTGTCCCCACCTTACAGATGAGAATACATAAGTTAGGAGAAGCTTGGTTATCTACTTGAACGACCAGAAAGGAGAGGAGCTGAAAATTGAAAGTCTGAATCAAATGCTAATTAAACTTCACCAAATGAGCTCCACAGTATTTATTTCTAATCCTCTCATTTAAATGAAAACACATTTGGGACTCATAAAAAAAATCTCTTAAAGATATTTTATTACCTTTTAAGACATTATGTAAACAAAATGATGATTGTGATCTTTATCAGTTTTTTCTTCTTTTCCATCATCACTGTTGTCTTTCAGCTTCTAAAAAAGTGAGAAAATGGAGGAAAATGCACAAATAATAAACTGATATACTACGATCCTTAGTAATTAGTAAAGATGAACAGTAATTTAACCCTAATAATATACATAGAATCTTTTCTACAAAAAAAAATTAGTTGATTCTTGATTTGAGGATTGAAGCTGCCTACATTGATTTAGCATTCAATAAATATTTATTGAGTTCTTACCTTGTTCAGTTACCAAATATTGATATAAAATTGTCACCAATAACTCTTGATTGTATAAAATCACCTAAAAGTATGACAAATTCATTTTCTTTCTTTTTTTTTAAGATTTTATTTATTTGACAGGGAGAGACACAGTGAGAGAGGGAACACAAGCAGGGAGAGTGGGAGAGGGAGAAGCAGGCTTCCTGCTGAGCAGGGAGCCTGCTGCAGGGCTTGATCCCAGGACCCTGTGATCATGACCTGAGCCAAAGGCAGACGCTTAATGACTGAGCCACCCAGGTGCCCTGACAAATTCATTTTCTCATTTTAAAAATTTAGATAAATGTGTTTTTTTTTCAATTTTCTAATATCGTGTAACAAACCGGCTCAAAACATAGGAACTAACAACAGCAAAGACTGATTATTTCTTACAATTTTAGGGGTTGGTGAACTGGGCTGTTCTTCTGCAGCTATCCCTTGGGAACACTCATTAGCTATTTTCATCTGATATCTTGACTGGGGTGAAAGGTACAAAATGGCCCCACTCACCTTGCCAGTAGTTAGTGCTGTCAATTGGGTACCATTTACCAGTAGGGTAGACTGGGTTTTTTCCCCACAGCATTGTGGACTCAGGAGTCCAAGAGGGTGAAAGTGGAAGCTACAGGGCCCCTGAAGGACTAGCTTGAGAAGTTACACATACAATATCACTCCACTGTATTCTGTTGATCACTGTAAGTCACAAGGTCATCCCATATTTAAAGAGACGGGAAAACAGACTCCACCGCTTGATGGAAGACATGAAAAAGTCACATGGCAAAGGACTTGCATAGACGGATGGGGTAATTACTGTGGCCATCTTGAAAGGAATTTTCCAGAGTCCACTCTCCACCTACAATAATTTATTCACATTCTTCTTTCATGAAAAATCTCTTAAGTCTTCCCCCAAAGTATTATCTTAGTTTTGATATCAGCCTCAGTCTCCAAATCCTTGCAATTTTAATCATGTCTGAATGTGGTTAAGGCGCCTCAGGGTTAGCAACTCTTGATCTAGACATCTGTGAACAACAACAACAAAAAACTTGTCATCAGCACCTCAAGCCCTCAACACTCAATGTACAGGAAACTATAAGCAGCAGACAGTCACTGGTCTTAATTAATTCTGAAACCCATCTGGAAGCATATCACCGAGCTCCTTCTCCAGGGAGTAGAGTTGTGACAATTTCTGTTTTCTGGGAGTGATTCCTTTATTCATTGTATTTTTCAGCTTTTGGCTCTACTTTCTGGGCACTTGGTTCCATCCTCTGATGCCATGTTTGAAAAGAGTCTACCACACTCTTCAAAAATCTGAATTATTATAAAATATATAGAAAACTTACTAGAAGTACATGAAATAAAGATAATTTTAAATCTCGAGTTATGTTTAATAACTTCTAGTTACCTAGGTATATGTCAATGATAATTAAAATTTCAGAAATGACTTTAGGTTTTAGTTAGTGTCTGGTTTCTTGTGCAGTATTTTCTGAAACAGTGATAATGTCTATATTCTAGCAAATCTAGTGGATAGATAACCCTTTATAGATACAAAATAAAATCTGTCTTTCAAACTATAATAATTGGGACAAATAATTATATTTCACTAAGTTGCTAACATCATGGATAATTTCCAATTCAGCTGAACTCTAAATGCATTTGTTGAGCCCCTATTAGTTGTTGATGATTGTCTAAGATTTATGGAGACACAGTGAGGCGCTTAGCCTGATCACAGGGGATGCAGAAAGTAGTGATTTATGAAAGACTTCTTGGAACAAAATGACGAAGCTAGACCTTAGAGGATGTGAAAGCGTACATTCTTTTTTTTTTTTTAAGATTTTATTTATTTATTTGAGAGAGAGAGAATGGGAGATAGAGAGCATGAGAGGGAAGAGGGTCAGAGGGAGAAACAGACTCCCTGCTGGGCAGGGAGCCCGATGTGGGACTCGATCCCAGGACTCCAGGATCATGACCTGAGCCGAAGGCAGTCGCTTAACAAACTGAGCCACCCAGGTGCCCGAAAGCGTACATTCTAAGAGGAAGGAACAGCATTATCGAAGTTATGCAAACTTGAGTTTATATGATGCACACAGGGGACTGATACTCTCCACTCAGCATAAGATTCAAATGCAAATCTTTCAGAAACATTTTCACAGAAGCACTCAGAAATAACATCTAACCAGACACCTGGGCATCCCATGATACAGTCAAGTTGACACATGAAATTAACCATCGCAGCAGTCAAACTGATACTATGGAGGAATGGTCTACTGGACCCATAATAAGAGAAAATACATAATAGGGGGCAAGTGCTGTTACAGAAACTTCAGCAAATGCACTAAACTGACAACTAATACATGATGTTTTTCTCCCTTAACCAGAGCACATAGGTCCAGGAAACAAAACTAGAAATAGGAATGGCATTTTTCACTCCTACACTGTAGTTGTTTACTAGGGCTACCATAACAAAGTACCACAAACTAGGTGGTTTAAACTGCAGAAATTTATTATCTCACAGTTCTGAAGTTTGTTGTACAAGATCAAGTAATCATCAGAGTTGGTTCCTTCTGAGGGCTCTGAGGAAGAATCTACCTAACTTCTGATGGTTTGCCAGCAATCTTTGGTATTCTTTGGCTTGTAGAAGCATCACCCCAATCTTTACCTTTATCTTTATAGGGTGTTCCCCCATGTATGTGTTTCCATGTCCAAATTTCACCTTTTTATCAGGACACTGTCATATTGGATTAAGGCCATTCTGTGTAAAGATACACAAAAGATCTGTATTGCATACTCCTAATCAACTACTTATACAAAGAAAGAAGCTAAGTAACTCTGTATATGATACTTTAGAACACTTTTGGAGAACTAAGGAATATAATGATGTTGGTTGATTGCTCCTAATGTCCCCAAAGTGGTGAAAGAAAAGGATGAGCTCAGGGACACCTGAGTGGCTCATTTGGTTGAGCATCTGACTCTTGGTTTTGGCTCAGGTCATGTTCTCAGGGTCCTGAGATCAAATCTTGCCTTACGCTCAACACTCAGTGCAGAGTCTGCTTGAGAGTCTCTCCCTTCTCTCTGCCCCTCCCCCCACTCATCAGTGTGTGCTCTCTCTCTCTCTAAAATAAATAAATAAATAAAAATAAATAAATAATAAATAAAATCCTAAAAAATAAAAAGAAAAGAAAGAAAAGAAAGGAAGAGAGAAAAGGATGAGCTCAGAAATTTGAATTCTAGGTCACATACTATATAAATGAGTTAAGAGCTTATAGGAGTCCCCTGAAGGAGACCCTTATCTCCAAAAGCCCTACAACTGCAATTGCTGAACAACAAACATAGACCCTCATCCTGCAAATGGATGAATTACAAGGAAAGTTGAACTCTGAGCCTCACAGAGTGTCTACTGCTAATGTGAGGGCATTGGGAAAGAATGGGATCCTGGAAGTCAGGATGGGAGGCAATGATGAAGCTGGGGACAGTAAGCCCCTAAATTCTTTTTTTTTTTAATTTTATTTTATGAATTGTGTAAGACTGTTGAATCACAGACCTGTACCTCTGAAACAAATAATACATTATATGTTAAAAAAAAAAAGAAGATAGTAGGAAGGGGAAAATGAAGGAGGGGAAATCGGAGGGGGAGATGAACCATGAGAGACTATGGACTCTGAGAAGCCCCTAAATTATGATGTGTCTTCTTTGCCAGTGGGAAAGTCCTCCCTGCTCCCAGTGGACTTGGCTCCCCCACTCCAGCAGGGTGTCCTCGCCAAACACAATGACAAGGTCATCCCTACCCACAGGGATCTATCTCCCTTTCCTCCTGTCTGAGATTAACCCTGCATTGCCTGAGGAAACCATAACAGGTGCTGTGGAAGACATGTAGTCTGGTCTCCTCAGAATCCACAGCCACCACCCATCTTTGCTTCTAGGTTGGTAATTTGACTCAAGTCCCAGAAGGCCCCTAGAGGTGAGGTGAAAAGTATAATGCAAAAGGAGGTGTGCTACACTCCAAAACAAAGAGTTTTCTAATTTCTAAAACAGAAATCAGGGGAACATATCTAAAAATGGACATTAAAGGAAGTGGAATGATAGTAGAAAGAACATAAAGTTGAATCAGGCAGAATTTATTGATATGGGCTCACTAAACAAAGATTCTACATTTAATGATTTAATGTGGCAGCTTGGGGAATAAGAAGGGGCTCTAATATAAAAAACCATGCATCAAAAGATGGCCCACTGTGAGCAAACTGGAAATGCCTGACCTCCCTGTTTTAATGTTCAGGAAATGTTTCAAAGGCTTAGGAAGATTGGAATGTTGGGATAGATTTGTCATTTAAGACGTACTTACTCAAATGGGAGGTTCAAGACATATACCTTCACCAATACTTTGAACAATAAATTTGTGAGGGGATTCCCAGTATCCTTGTGAAAGCTCTTCTCTGAAGGCCAGAACTTACAAAGGGACTCACAGCTACTGCATTGGAGAATTTAAATGCAGTGGAAGTAATTGGACCCCAGGATGGCAGGACCAAGTGGCAACACTCAACAGTCAAAGGCAAGGTGGATGTACTTACCTTAAAGGACAGCAGAGTTAAAACAGCAATCAGATTGATTGCTGTGCAATCAATTGCACAGACCTATGGTGTTGGCTAGTTAACCATGGTGTTCCTAAAAGTGAAATAAATAGTAAGCCTACTATTTTTTTTTTTACTTGATCTGTATAAGCAGACAACTTCTAGATCAAGTAAATACAAGTCTAACTCGAATCATAAAAACAGAGTCATGACCCCTGAATCAATTCCCAGGCATGAGCCAGTTTATAGACCCACCACCTTCAATGTAGGGAAGGCCAGATCCCCTCAAAAGAGGACCCCACTACACTACTGAAATTTTATCCTGGTAATTTTTCTCCCAGTCTTCTCCCAAAGGGACCTATGGCTTTTAACCAGGGTAACTGTGCATTAGGGAAAAGGAAATTGCTTCTTTCTGGGACTACTAGATACTGGCTCTTAATTGACACTGATTCCAGTATTCATCTGTGGTTACTTCCCAAGTTACAGAAGGCATACTTGGAATAGACATACTTAACAGTAGGCAGAATCCCCACACTGGCTCCCTGATTTGTGGAGTAAGGGTTATTATGGAGAAAGACCAAATGCAAGCCATTTGAACTGCCTCTACCAAAAAAATAGTAAACCAAAAGCAATACTGGGGTGTCTGGGTGGTTAAGTGACCGACTCTCGATTTAGGCTCAGGTCATGATCTCAGGGTCTTGGGATGGAGCCCCGGCTAGGGCTTCATGCTCAGTGGGAAGTCTGTTTCGTGATTCTCTCTCTCCCTTTCCCTCTGCCTCTCCCCTGCTCTCTCTCTCTCAAATAAATAAATAACTCTTAAAAATAAAAGCAATACTGCATTACTGGAAGGATTGTGTCACCATCAAGAACTCAAATTTTACTTGCTAAAAATGTCTTAGCTGTCTTTAGGTGATACCTTTGCAAAATACAGTAAGTATGAATTTCTGAGAAGATTTAATGAATAAAGACATAAAACTACAGGACCATTTTAAAAAGTTATTAGATAAAATGAACCAAAAATTACTCATTATACACTTTTTGTCATGTACTGTAACTCTTTCAACACATCCTGGTAGTAACAGCTTACAGACAGGTGCTGCACCCTACTTTGATAGCACAGCCGTGGGACACTGCCTACCATTTGAATTGGCAAATACCAGAAAAGGCCAGTGGGAATTTACAGCTCACCAGGATGCATTTCCCTCATTCTGAGTCTTGTGCCCCCAAATGCTGGCTGCACTCCTTGTTCTGCAATCTTTGCTTTTATTTTTGTTTTTCAATCCAGCTTTTCGTTTTTCTCCGAAGGAGTATGAGTTGAAAAACACCAGCACCATCCTAGTTGGAAGGAACTATTCCAAACTATTCAAGTTGTTCTTAATATTTGTTTTTCTATTTCCTTTCACTTATTGCACCTTCTTGAAGACAATGATCAACCTTACTCTATCTTAGGGTCAATAAATTACAACCTACTACATGTAGCTTGATTTTGTTAATAAAGTTTTATTGAAATACCAGCCATACCTATTCCTCTACATGTCATTTATGGGTGATTTCACTACAATGGCCAAGGTGGGTTATGAAAGAGACTGTATGACCTGCACACCTAAGATATTTACTATCTGCCTCTTTATAGAAAAAGTTTGCCAACCTCTGCTCTACACCATTCATATTTTTCTGTAACTCCTAGAATTTTCAGGCATTCATGCAGTCATGCACTCATTGAACAAACATTTATTAAAAGCTGCCCATGTATCAGGAACTGAGTGATATTTTTGAGATATAAAGACAAAAAGATACAATCTTTTTCTATGTAGCATATGTCCACTCTGCACAATAATTTCTATTGACCGAATTTTAGAAGTTTTGAGTGTTGCCTTTATTATTCTAAGGTGGAAGCATTATTAATCTATTATCTGAGTCCTTTGTGTCCTTGTTATGATTTTATTTCTGATACTGTCAGAGAGAGATGAGATCTAGAACATAAAATTTGCTAATTTGGTCATTCCAACTCATAACCATCACTTCTTTTATCATAGTGATCTTTGATTTAAACATACATTTATATTTTGTAATACTAGAAATATAAATATTTTAGAAGCTGTACTTTTTTGGTATATATCATAAAAATATAGAAACTTTACGATTTCTGTCTGGTGAAAATAGAATCCTTTTTTTTTTTTTCCTTCCAACATCGTCCAGATTTGAGTTTCTCATCTTACTAATAAACATTCAAATAACAATTAGCTATTGATAAGGCAGAACATTTCCCAACATTTTCCATTTGCATGGTATATTTCTTCATTTCATCAACTATCTTAAATTGAGAATATATTATGATCTGAATGATTTATTCCTAATTTTTTGATTCATTTATTTTCTTCACGCTCTTTAAAATAAGATGACAATCTGGAATCTGACCCTTTCACACAAAAAGGGAACACTCCCCAGTGTACAATGGGACTGACCTGACATCACATAAACCAAAAGCAGACACCTGGATCTCTTGTTTCCTCTGAAAGCATTTTATTCTCTGGCGTTGTCAGCAAGAGCTGTCACCTAATAAATACACATAATGGGAGATTCATGAATCTTTGTAGCATGAAAAAAGTGTTTTGGTAGCAGCAGAAATGCAATTAAATACAGCTTCAATAATATCTTGGAAGAAAATAAAAAACAAACCTGTGGCAACATTTCCCAGGCAATGCTAAATATGCATAAAAGTCTCCTTTTCCATCTCACACTTAAAATATTTCACAGAAGCCTTAGGAATGCACATAAAAGGTACAGCATAGGGCATATGGTACATGGTGTTGTAATAATGTTTTATGGTGACAGATTGTGGCTACACCTGTGGTGAGCAGAGCCATGGGCATAATGTATAGACTTGTTAAATCACTATGTGATATACCTGAAACATTGTGTGTCAACTATACTTCAATTAAGACAAAAGAATTTAGTCTAGAAGTCTTGTTCCTGATAAGTTCTTGACAACTGAATGTTTATTCCACTTGCTTGTCAAGGTAGCATTTTAACTCTTAGCTGATGGTTCATTAATATTAATATTTAATTTGTGTTTATCAATTTTTACAACTTTTCTAACTGCAGCACAGGAATTACTCAGGAGCTTGTTAGAAATGTATATTCTCAGGCTCCAAACCAGACCCAGTGAACTGGAATCTCTTTAACTGAGATGCGCAGGTGATTCACAGGCACATTCAAGTTTGCAAAGCACTGGCTAAGATTTTGAAGCTGGGGGAGCATGAAATAATTCCCAACAGTGTTGAGGAGAATTCCTAGGGTGTGATCTTCTTTTGGAACAGGATCAATGGTTTCGGTGTGAGTATAAAGAAGGGTGGGTAGAGAATGGGGGCTGGGGGATGGTGAAGAGAACTGAACATGGCTTGTGTTTGCCAAGAGGCTTTCTATTTCCTCTGGCAAGGATCTCCTGGTTGAAGAAAATGTCCTCCATTAAGAGAATGCAGGAGTCATACGCTTATCTATAATACTCCTTATTGCTCCTCACCTTTTGTGGAGCACAGGCAGTTCCAGAAAGCTTCCCCATGCTCCAGGGCACTTCACTTCTTGTATGGTTATTTATATATAGGTTAAACTTCCCCTACCAGGTGGATATCATCTGAAGGCAGGACCCATATTTTTTAAGTCTCCACATGGCCAAGGATAAAACTGTGTACATAGGTAGGTTCTAATTAATATATGCAGAAAGGAAAAAAAAGGAAATATTAGAAGGCTAGAAGACTAAAAGGCAGGGAGAGAAAAGAAAGGAAGGAAAGGTCTCACATATAAGATGAATTGGTAAGTTTGATCCAGATAAAGAATTTTTCGATAGAACTAATAATCAATATAACTGATAAAATGACCATAAAGAAGACTTAAAGCTACCATTTATTGAGCACTTACACTCTGCTAACACTGTGCTTTTATATATATTGTGCCATTTATTCTCGACACAAATGCTCTGAAGTGGGCACCTTGCATGAAAGCATGAAAATCACCTCTGGAGACTGTTAAAGGCAGACTCCAGGGCACAACATTCAGACAGACCTTTGTGTGTATTCAGCAGATGCTGGGAACCTGGAATTTGCACTTAAGCAAACATCCAGGTGAATTGGATACACCAGACTTTGATGACTTGCCTAGACTTTAGGCTTTTATTTATATAATTTAAGAAACCATTAATGTGTCTCGCAGCCACATTGCAGTTTTCTCATATTAATTTTGCTGTCAGTCAGAAACCTTATTTTTTTACTCTAACTACTTTGAAGACAGGTACTATCTCCCTTTCATATTGGTACAGTTCAAACTGAGAACTGCAATGATTTTATGCCCATTCCTGTTCAACTTCATGTGGTGAATGCTGACTTCTAGTTCCAGTTTGTTGAGAATTTGGGGGGCATTTATCCTTTTATACAACGAGTTATCATCCGATCTTCATCTTGGATCATCCACACATTTGCCAAGTGTGTCCCCTATTTGTAAGTCAATAATACATCTCCTAAAAGAAGAGGGCAGAAGACAGAATGCTGTGATCTCATTAGATGCTCCCTTAAAGGTGAATGCACACCCATTAATCAAGAATCTCCAGCTATGATTATTCTACCAACTACAAATTCACCTATCCCACTTTCTCTCCTGTCTTTATGCTCCAGTGGACTAATTAGGGAAAACAGCACATTTTCTTAAATGCCTTGTTGATCAGGTTACAAAATTTCTATTTCTTTCCCTTTTTATACTAGTATAAGAAGTCATATAGAAGGAGGTTTTTTCCTGGGAATTAATCCATTGTACATTTTTGAACATCCATCTGGATCTGGGCATTGTCTTGTATTTAATGGGCACACACTAGTCTCAGTGGGGCAGGGGTTTCCTTGCTTCTCTTCTAGGTGGTCACAAACCATCCATGCAGTAATACTCTCCGGAACTGAGTAAGACAGCGCATGTAAAGATGAGACATGTGCTTCCTCCCTAAAGGAAGTGGTTTCAATTTGTTCTCACGGAGTTTTAGGCACTCAAAGGAGGTGTCAAGAAGATCGCTTTAATAGAAAAGGTCACAGGGGCATTTTTGTGGAAACTTTCATTATGTAGCTGAGACAAATTAATAGAGGGGCCAAATTAAAAGGGGATTTGGATATCAGTCATGCTTGTCTGGTGACATCTTTTCTATTGTCTTCAGCTATTATTTAGTTCTTTCAGAGCTATTGATCTTTTATCAACATAGCCAACATTATCTCTTCCCACTAAGAGGAAAGAGGAGACATTTTATTCTTCTTTTAAAAACTCTAGTACCGTGCTTAGCCCAGTATTGGAAAACAACAAAGATTATCGGAGAGTAAGGACTTGGCAGACATCTGAGAGGATAGAAGGTCACAGAACCAAAAGAAAGTGAGGAGATTTCAAGAGAAGTTGTGTTGGAGATCATGCAAATTATGTGGCTCTGAATTTTGCCTACGGTACATGTCGGCCCTTCTACCCATGTAGAAATTGGGGCATGTTAGATTATCAAAACCATCCAGTTTTCAGCCTTTTCAAAGGCTATGTAGGAAAAGTCAACTGTAATTTTCAAATTGGAATTTGAACCAAAGGTGGAAATTAATTGCTAATTCAATGAAGTACCAGGTATTTTGCAGGTGTGATCTCATATTCAATGCTCAAACATCCATGAAGAGATTGTTGCTGTCACTCTTCTACAGAAGAGGAAGAGAAAGCAAAGCATGGAGAGATTATGTGATTTGCCAAAAGTGAATAGTGGAGCAAGGAAATTCCAGGCAACCTGTTTGAAAGGCCCCACACTCCAACTTCTCAATCATGTTCCACTGTACCTGAGCTAGAAGAGTATTGACTATTCACAATCTTTAACACAATATCACAGTGAATTTATATTTTGGTCATGTGATGCTAGTCTTTGTCTCAGCCTGCCTGAGGCTCCAGTGTGCTGTCTGCACAAGAGATGGAAAATTACATTCTCCTGGGGGTGTGGGATCATCTCACTATGCAGAAGATTTTTAAGTATGTTACGGTAACAAGTTGCATTTACAAACAGAAAAGTTATGTTGTAACATCTGCAAACTAATCAATGTGATACAATACATTAATAAAAGAAAGAACAAGAACCATGGGATCCTCTCAATAGATGCAGAAAAAGCATTTGGCAAAGTACAGCATTCTTTCTTGATTAAAACCCTTCACAGTGTAGGGATAGAAGGTACATACCTCAATATCATAAAAGCCATCTATGAAAAACCCACACGAATATCATACTCAATGGGGAAAAACTGAGAGCTTTTCCCCTAAGGTCAGGAACACGGCAGGGATGTCCACTATCACCACTGCTGTTCAACAGAGTACTAGAAGCCCTAGCTTCAGCAATCAGACAACATAAGGAAACAGAAGGCATCTGAATCGGCAAAGAAAAAGTGAAACTCTCACTCTTTGCAGATGATATGATACTTTATGTGGAAAAAACCCAAAAGACTCCACCCCCAAACTGCTAGAACTCATACAGGAATTCAGTAAAGTGGCAGGATATAAAATCAATGCACAGAAATTGGTTGCATTTCTATACACCAACAACAAGACAGAAGAAAGAGAAATTAAGGAGTTGATCCCATTTACAATTGCACCCAAAACCATAAGATACCTAGGAATAAATTTAACCAAAGAGGCAAAGATCTATACTCAGAAAATTATAGAATACTCATCAAAGAAATTGAGGAAGACAGAAAGAAATGGAAAAACGTTCCATTCTCATGGACTGGAAGAACAAATATTGTGAAGATGTCAATGCTACCTAGAACAATGTACACATTTAATGCAATCCCTATCAAAATGTCAACAACTTTTTTTTCCAAGAAATGGAACAAATAATCCCAAAATTTGTACGGAACCAGAAAAGACCCCAAATAGCCAGAGGAATGTTGAAAAAGAAAAGCAAAGCTGGCGGCATCACAATTCCAGACTTCAAGCTCTATTACAAAGCTGTCATCATCAAGAGAGCATGGTACTGGCACAAAAACAGACACATAGATCAATGGAACAGAATCGAGAGCCCAGAAATGGACCCTCAACTCTATGGTCAACTAATCTTCAATGAAGCAGGAAAGAATGTCCAATGGAAAACAGTCTCTCCAACAAATGGTGTTGGGAAAATTGGACAGCCACACGCTGAAGAATGAAACTGGACCATTTCCTTACACCACACACAAAAATAGACTCCAAATGGTTGAAAGACCTAAATGTGAGACAGGAATCCAACAAAATCCTTGAGGAGAACACAGGCAGCAACCTCTTTGACCTCAGCAACTTCTTCAAGAAACATTGCCAAAGGCAAGGGAAACAAGGGCAAAAATGAACTATTGGGACTTCATCAAGATAAAAAGCTTTTGCACAACAAAGGAAACAGTCAACAAAACCAAAGACAACTGACAGAATGGGAGAAGATATTTGCAAATGACATATCAGATAAAAGGCTACTATCCAAAATCTATAAAGAACTTCTCAAACTCAACACCCAAAGAACAAATAATCCAATCAAGAAGTGGGCAGAAGACATGAACAGACATTTTTCCAGAGAAGACATCCAAATGGCCAACAGACACATGAAAAAGTGCTCAACATCACTTGGCATCAGGGAAATCCAAATCAAAACCTCAGTGAGATACCACCTCACACCAGTGAAAATGGCTAAAATTAACAAGTCAGGAAATGACAGATGTTGGCAAGGATGTGGAGAAAGGGAAACACTCCTACACTGTTGGTGGGAATGCAAGTTGGTGCAGCCACTCTGGAAAACAGTATGGAGATTCCTCAAAAAGTTACCCTAGGACACAGCAATTTCACTACTGGGTATTTACACCAAAGATACAAATGTAGTGATCCAAAGGGGTATTTTCACCCTGATGTTTATAGCAGTAATGTCCACAATAGCCAAACTATGGAAAGAGCCTAGATGTCCATCAACAGATGAATGGATAAAGAAGATGTGGTATATATATATATATACACACACACATACACACACACACACACACACACACACACATACAATGGAATATAATGCAGCCATCAAAAAAGATGGAACTTTTTTGCAACAACGTGGATGGAAGTAGAGGGTATTATGCTAAGCAAAACAAGTCCATCAGAGAAGGACAAGTATCATATGATCTCACTGATATGAGGAATTTGAGAAACAAGACAGAGGATCATAGGGAAAGGGAGAGAAAAATGAAACAAGATGAAACCAGAGAGGGAGACAAAGCATAAGAGACTCTTAATCTCAGGAAACAAACTGAGTGTTCTGGAGTGGAGGGAGGTGGGTGGGTGGGGTGGTTGGGTGATGGACATTGGGGAGGGTAAGTACTACAGTTAACACCTTGAACTGTGTAAGACTGATGAATCACAGACCTGTACCCCTGAAACAAATAATACATTATATGTTAATAAAATTTTTTTTAAAAGTAGATAGGAAAGATGTTGTTATGTACATTTTCAGACAAAATACTTGGGTGGAAAGAAGTTAGATAATTCGTCCAAGATTATAGAACTAATAGATGGCAGTTCTAGCTAGGGCTTGGACTTAGTCTTTTTACTTCCAGATATAGAGACATTTCTTTTGTTTTAGTTATCATAAACTGCATTGTATTAGATGTGGATTGGTAAAGTTGAAATTCACCACACACTGTTGCCACAGGGGTGTTTAATGATGTGACACAAGACGTGGTTCATATTTATACTCAATGAGATATTACATTTTTACTTTAAATTCCAAGTGTGAAGGATCTCTTTCCAACAAAAAAATAAAAATAAAAAGCTCACCTAATCACAAAAGAATACAAAGAAAATTCCAACCTCATAAATAAAATGTAGCAGTCCTTCCTTCCTTTGAAACATCATACACTTCTGCTGGGGGTAAAATGGTACAGTCACTTTGAGAAACAGCCTGGCATTTCTGAAACTATTAATCATATAGTTACCATATGGTCATACAGTCCAACAGTCCCACTTCTAGGTACATAACAAAGAAAAATGAAAATGTGAGACCACACAAAAACTTGTACATGAATTTAATACCCACATTGTTCATAACAGCCAAAAAGTAGAAACAACTCACATATCCATCAACTGATGGATAAATAAGTAAAAAGTCAATGCAGTGTAATGTTATTCAGTCATAAAATAAACTACTGATATATGCTACAATATGTATGAGCCATGAATAAACACAATGTTAAGTAAAGGAAACCTGAAACAAAGGACCACATGTTGTATGATTCCATTATGTGAAATGTCCAGAAGAGGCAAATTAAGAACAACAAAAACTAGATTCATGGTTGCCCAGGTTTGGGGGAGTGGGGAGGGAATGGAAAGATTAGGAAATGAGAGCCAAGGGGCCAGGTTTCTTGGAGTCATGAAATGTATTAAAATTGATTGTGGTTGTGGATGAGGAACTCTCTGAATATACTAAAAGCTATTGAATCATATACTTTACATGGGTGAATTGTGTGGCATTTGAGTTATATCTCAATCAAGCTGTTAAAAAATAAAGGAAAATTAGTGAAGGCAACACATAAAAAATTCCTTATGAAAATAACTATATAGAAAAAAAAGGAAAGAAGGAACGGAGGGAGGGAGGGAGGAAAGGGAGGGAGGGAGGGATAACCACACATGAATCACTATATTGAGCTTGGGTAGAGCAGGCAGAGAAATGGGAAGGAAGACCATACAATGAGATACTGTCAACTCCTGTTTAGTGGTGGCTTCAAAGGTGTTTTATTAAATTATTAAAACAGACAAAAAATATTTTGAAACAAACACATAAAAACATTTTGCCTCTTTTCAATGAACAATGGTGATACTGGGTCACAAACCAAGAATCATGGTTAATCCAATTCTGTTGACCTTAGGTCCAAAAAATAAAATTCATAATTTGAAAGAAAGAAGGAAAGAAAGAATAGCAGAATGAAGGAACCCCGTGCAACAAGAGGATGGAGTTGACACAACTTGTAAAAGTAGATTGTTTTTTCCACTTAAGATTTTCATTAACGTTGGATCAATCACTCACAGTCAAAGCATCAGCAATGTACTGAGGACAGTAACCAAACAGTAACTTCAAAGTAAATCAAAAGAGTAGTTCAAATGGTAGAAGTATAAACTGAATGGCACAAATTAAATCTCTCAAAATTCTCATTAGTAAAAGAAGATCATTGGACTGGATGATCTACAAAAGCTACACTAGCTCCAGGATTTGATAAATCTGAGGCATCTACACGCCATCCCTTTTAGAATCTTATTCCATATTAATAAGGTGTCTTGACCACTGTGAGGGGGGAACAGAGGTGACACTCCAGGTGGTCTCCATGGGCCCACAGACCCACCAAATGAAAATACCAACAAATATGAAAAAACAACATCATGTCCCCACAGAGTTGATAAATATGTTTTCAAATGGAAATAATTCACTTATGAGAATTTAGGGAGAAAACATTTTTTCTTCCCTCTGGAATATTGGTTTATCAATAATAGTTGCCTGACAAAAGCATGATGAAAGAACACTGAAAAATATTTCAGAAGGATTTTATAGAAAATGAAGGTGCAACATGGACAAGAAAGATGAGGAACTCAGATCATTTTTTCCTACAATTAGTTTGACATTAGACTTTGACAAATGTTGATTAATTACAAGTAAGAGAAGGGAAATTATTGGAATATTGGGCTGCAATACAGCTAAGATAAAAATTAACAGCTAGAGTGTTCATGAGGTAGCTGTTTTCCATGGCACCAGTCCTGTTATTCATTTAAGAATGCCATTTAAAGAGCTGTTAATTGGCCACTGATGATGTATGGGCTCATTGAAATGAACTGATGTTGTATAGACTCATTGCAATGAACTCATCCCGTCGTGAGTCTGTGTTCCTAACTAAAGATACCATGTAGTCTAACGATTATATCTGGATAGAAGAGGAAGATTCCTTCTTAATTGGGATAAAACCAAGTCTTTAAGACAAAAATATGACCAAAGAATCCTAGAATATTAGAATTGGAAATGAATTTGTCAAAATTCTTCATTTTATAAATGAGAAAACTGAGGCCAAAAATGGTTAAATAATTTCCCCTTGGTCATTTAATTTGGGATGACTTTGGATTCTAAATATTCTAACTTCTTGTTTGTCCTATAATTATTACACAGAAAATAACAGACCACTATAATTATTTGCCCCAATTCTGAATTCTTACAAAGTTATATTTTTAAACATTTGGCAATCAACTCCTCATCCTTAAATGTAGCACAAAATAATCCCTGAAAATGCTGAAGCCAAACTTGGTTTTCCCATAATATTTCCTGTCAAAGTGAAAATTGCAGCAGACAAAATTAATCAGGCAAGAAAAATGTATTCAAAATTATTGCAATAGGAGAGAGAGTTCAGAATAATGAGATACGCTAGAACTCAGTCTGAGCTCAACACCATTGAAACAAAGTGTGG
Organism: Callorhinus ursinus; assembly: GCF_003265705.2. Classification (NCBI taxonomy): domain Eukaryota; kingdom Metazoa; phylum Chordata; class Mammalia; order Carnivora; family Otariidae; genus Callorhinus; species Callorhinus ursinus. The sequence continues at coordinate 9,000,820 of NW_027397064.1, forward strand.
GAAAGTATTTAAGAGCTGGGGTAGGAGGATTATAGGCCATCTGTATTGGTTAATTGGCTTTGCCCAAAGGAAAAATAAACTTTCTCTTACCCTTATGACTGGAGGTAGTTTTACAACACTGAGCTAGATTCCCATGGAAATTACCCTTCCACCCATACACAGAGACAAGGAAGTGGGGGCATTGTCTTCCCTGATGATTATATTTCAAAGGCATGATGCCTAGGTTCTTGATAAAAATATTCCTGGGTTATAAAACAAGCAAAAGGCATTTAAAAATATTTACATTTCAAAGGGGCAAAAAAAAAGTTTAAAGTTTTAACTTTTCTAAAGTGAATACTCTAAGAAAAGGGAGAGAGACATAGCTTTGTGGCTAGGCACCCTGGATTCTATAAGGGCTGGGAAGAGAGGGAGGTCCGGTGCTTAGAGGCACAAGGAAGACTGTCTACAGTTTGGTCAAGCTGAAAAGAACTTTCGGGCATGCCCAAAGATGACTCTTCAAAGTTAAGTTGATATCACTTTTTATAATACTAATTGTATCAGAATCATCCAAAATCAGCCAAAGTGATTTGAAGTGTGAATAGAATTGCAGTGCCCTATAAAGGCTTAGGCAGCCAATTTAGAATTTAGACCTTTGGAAAATTCTACTTTTTTTATTTTAAATATTTATTTATTAATTTGGGAGAATATGCATGCGTGAGCAGGAGAGGGGCAGAGGGAGAGGGAGAAAGAGAATCTCAAGCAGACTCCCCACTGAGCACAGAGCTCTACACGGGGCTTGATCTCACCACACTGAGATCACAACTGCAGCTGAGATCAAGAGTTGGATGCTTGAACAACTGAGCCATCCATGTGCCCCTCAGAAGATTCTATGTTTTCTTTTCACACGAAGAGCAACTGTTATCTGAGTATTTTGTTGGGGGAAGACAAAGGATGAGTGTGCTAATTTTTCTCTCATTCCATCTTATCATTTACAACGTATAAATCCACACCCCTCCCCCCTGAGTAACTTTTTTCTTTTTTTTTTTTTTCTTCTTCACCACTTTAGGTCCTCAAATCTCTTTTCTTCACCCCAACATAATTGAATTATTTAAAGATCAAACCACTAGAAGAGTAAGAGTGGTCACACTGAGGGAAAGTATTTTTGGTGAGAATGATTCTAAGCTCTCCCTTATCTCCATTTCTGGTTAGAATTGCATATATTACAGAATTTATAGTTTTGTAAAAACTCAACTTTCTAGATTTTATTTGATTCAGAACATTTTGGAAATAAAGCCACTTTAATCATTTTTTAAAAAGACTTATTTATTTTATAGAAAGACAGTGTGTGAGCAGGGGGAGGGGCAGAGGAAGAGGGAGAGAGAATCTCTAGCAGACTCCCTGCTGAGGGTGGAGGCCAATGCAGACCTCAAACCCAGGACCCTGAGATCATGACCTGAGCCAAAATCAAGAGTCTGATGTTCAGCTGACTGAGCCACTGAGGTGCCCCTAATCATTTTTATTTTGTTTAAATTATAATTTCCAGGACCGCCTGGGTGGCTCAGTAGTTAAGCGTCTGCCTTTGGCTCAGGTTGTGATCGCAGCGTCCTGGGATCGAGCCCCGCATCGGGCTCCCTGCTCCGCGGGAAGCCTGCTTCTCCCTCTCCCACTCCCCCTGCTTGTGTGTCTGCTCTTGCTATCTCTTTCTCTGTCAAATAAATAAATAAAATCTTTAAAAAATTATAATTTCCAAGTAAAGCAGTGATTTATGGTAAAAGTATATTTAGTGCTAGCACTTTATTACTATATTTTAGTTTTTGCATATGGATTTTTGAACTTATACTAAATTTAGCTTTCTGTAATTTTGTCATTTTTTCTTTACAGTTACACAAAAGAGATTATCCGTCATTTTTATCCAAAAGTATTAATTAACTGAATGAACACGTTTTTAAAAATAGAAAGACTTTAACCAATAGAGGTCTGAGAAAGTACCCTAAGACTAATTAAATTTTTTAGTCACTTAAAAAATTGTTAGATGAAATCTTATGCTTGAATTATCTTTTATTCACTTGGTTCCCAATTATTTTCAAAAGAGGAAATGGCCATTTGTTTCCCTTAAGCACTTTTTTCCCAGTGGAAATTTGGCTTCCAATTCTAGGTTGTGAATCCAGCTTGGGTTTTGAGTCCTTCACTGAGTAAGCTGGAATTAATGTGAGGTCTCACTTTAACCACTAGAGCACAACTATGAGAGAGCTCCAGGAGACAGAAAGCACATAGGGTCCAACATAGGGGAAAATTGGTGGCCTGGAGGAGTGAAGCAGGAGACACAGAGGAGAGGTTGGGGACAAAGAGAAACCTAGAGGAAGGAAGCGTGTGAGGTGGCCATGTCTCTTCACCCTTGGACAACTGTGCCAAGAAGTGGCCACCTGGGTGGAATGGCATCCCTAATGACATTTCTGGGTGAAACATGTATACCTAAGCTGTCATCTCTACCACTGTGCGTGTTAACTTTGGGAAATGCTGGGGGCTGGGCCAAGCACAGATAGGCACAAAAGAGTCTTGGTCAAAGGCACCCATCACCTTGAAGCTCTAATCCCAGGTTTTGCTTCAGCTATGCCATTGGGTGACATTAGCAATGCCATCAAAAAGCAGAAGAAAAACACGGGGTGGTGTCAGTACTGAGGGGAGAATGGGTGCTGATGGTTTTATAATTTCTTGAGCTTTCTGACCTGACTCCTTCAACAACTGTAATGGAAGATAGTGCCCCCAAAGCAGGCCAGTGCCTGGGACAGAGCAGTGAGGTGATAAGGAGAGGGAGCAGGAAAGGAAGGAAAACAAAAGTTGTTGTACACAGTGAAGCCCAGAGTTCCTCAATAGAGTGAGGAGGCCCACTCTGCTGGATCCACAAATTAACACCCAAGGCTCCGTTTCAGTTTTCCCTCCAAGGTCACCATTTCAAGCACAGGCAAGGGACAGTTTCAGAGGAATAAAGTGAAGCTCAGTGTTAAGAAAGGGAGGGATCGGTGTGCTACAAAAGGAAAGAAGAGAGGGACAGAGTTAGAGACAGAGGGAAAGAGAGAGAGATAGAGACAGAGGGAAAGAGAGAGAGAGAGAGAGAGAAAGAGAGAGACAGAGATAGAGATAGAGGGAAAGAAAGAGAGAGAGAAAGAGAGAGACAGAGAGAAAGAGGGAAAGAAAGAGAGAGACAGAGAGAGAGACAGGGAAAAAAGAGAGAGGGTAAGAAAGAGAGAGAAAGAGTTAGAGAAAGAGACAGAGAATCATATCAGTAAGAAATAAGACCCTACACCACAGGAAGTGGACCTGATTAAACAGCCAGGACAATTTTTAAAAATTTTTTATTTTTATGTTAATCATCATACATTACATCATTAGTTCTTGATGTAGTGTTCCATGATTCATTCTTTGTGCATAACACCCAGCGCTCCACGCAGAATGTGCCCTCTTTAATACCCATCACCAGGCTAACCCATCCCCCCAACCCCTCCCCTCTAGAACCCTCAGTTTGTTTCTCAGAGTCCATCGTCTCTCATGGTTCGTCTCCCCCTCTGATTTACTCCCCTTCATTCTTCCCCTCCTGCTATCTTCTTTTTCTTTTTTTTTAAACATATGTTGCATTATTTGTTTCAGAAGTACAGATGTGTGATTCAACAGTCTTCACAATTCACAGCGCTCACCATAGCACATGCCCTCCCCAATGTCTATCACCCAGCCACCCCATCCCTCCCACCCCCCACCACTCCAGCAACCCTCAGTTTGTTTCCTGATATTAAGAATTCCTCATATCAGTGAGGTCATATGATACATGTCTTTCTCTGATTGACTTATTTAACTCAGCATAACACCCTCCAGTTCCAGCCACCTCGTTGCAAATGGCAAGATCTCATTCCTTTTGATGGCTGCATAATATTCCAATGTGTATATATATCATATCTTCTTTATCCATTCATCTGTCGATGGACATCTTGGCTCTTTCCACAGTTTGGCTATTGTGGACATTGCTGCTATAAACATCGGGGTGCACATACCCCTTCGGATCCCTACATTTGTATCTTTGTGGTAAATACCTAGTAGGGCAATTGCTGGATCGTATAGTAGCTCTATTTTCAACTGTTTGAGGAAGCTTCATACTGTTTTCCAGAGGGGCTGCACCAGCTTGCATTCCCACCAACAGTGTAGGAGGGTTCCCCTTTCTCCACATCCCCACCAACATCTGCCGTTTCCTGACTTGTTAATTTTAGCCATTCTGACTGGTGTGAGGTGGTATCTCATCGAGGTTTTGATTTGGATTTCCCTGATGCCGAGAGATGTCGAGCACTTTTTCATGTGTCTGTTGGCCATTTGGATGTCTTCTTTGGAAAAATGTCTGTTCATGTCTTCTGCCCATTTCTTGATTGGACTATTTGTTCTTTGGGTGTTGAGTTTGATAAGTTCTTTATAGATTTTGGATACTAGCCCTTTATCTGATGTCATTTGCAAATATTTTCTCCCATTCTGTCGGTTGTCTTTTGGTTTTGTGGACTGTTTCTTTTGCTGTGCAAAAGCTTTTTATTTTGATGAAGTCCCAATAGTTCAGTTTTGCCCTTGCTTCCCCTGCCTTTGGCGATGTTTCTAGGAAGAAGTTGCTGCGGCTGAGGTCGAAGAGGTTGCTACCTGTGTTCTCCTTTAGGATTTTGATGGACTCCTGTCTCACGTTTAGGTCTTTCAACCATTTGGAGTCTATTTTTGTGTGTGGTGTAAGGAAATGGTCCAGTTTCATTCTTCTGCATGTGGCTGTCCAATTTTCCCAACACTATTTGTTGAAGAGACTGTCTTTTTGCCATTGGACATTCTTTCCTGCTTTGTCAAAGATGAGTTGACCATAGAGTTGAGGGTCCATTTCTGGGCTCTCGATTCTGTTCCATTGATCTATGTGTCTGTGTTTGTGCCA
>NW_027397064.1:9005753-9026629 GCF_003265705.2 Callorhinus ursinus
CCTGGCCCTGGGCTTTTGTTTGTTGGGAGATTTTTGATGACTGCTTCAATTTCCTTAGTGGTCATAGGTCTGTTCAGGATTTGTATTTCTTCCTGGTTCAATTTTGGTAGTTGATACATCTCTAGGAATGCACCCATTTCTTCCAGGTTCTCTAATTTGCTGGCATAGAGTTGCTCATAATATGTTCTTAGAATTGTTTGTATTTCTTTGGTGTTGGTTGTGATCTCTCCTTTCATTCATGATTTTGTTGATTTGGGTCAATTCTCTCTTCTTTTGGATAAGTCTGGGCAGGGGTTTGTCAATCTTGTTAATTCCTTCAAAGAACCAGCTCCTAGTTTCGTTGATGTGTTCTACTGTTCTTTTGGTTTCTAGTTCATTGATTTCTGCTCTGATCTTTATTATTTCTCTTCTCCTGCTGGGTTTAGGCTTTATTTGCTGTTCTTTCTCCAGCTCCTTTAGGTGTAGGGTTAGGTTGTGTATTTGAGACCTTGCTTGTTTCTTGAGAAAGGCTTGTATTGCTATATTCTTTCCTCTCAGGACTGCCTTTGCGGTATCCCAAAGATTTTGAACCGTTGTTTTCATTTTCATTGGTTTCCATGAATTTTTTTAATTCTTCTTTAATTTCCTGGTTGACCCATTCATTCTTTAGTAGGATGCTCTTTAGCCTCCACGTATTTGAGTTCTTTCCGACTTTCCTCTTGTGATTGAATTCTAGTTTCAAAGCATTGTGGTCTGAAAATATGCAGGGAATAATCCCAATCTTTTGGTACCAGTTGAGACCTGATTTGTGACCTAGGATGTGATCAATTCTGGAGAATGTCAACCAGGACAATTTTAAAGAAGAACAATAAAGGCCCTTACGAATCTAAGAGTAACAGTGACAGGGGCTTAGGAAGAACATATACTTAACATGAAAAATAATCATTGAAATAAAACAATCAAGGAATGGAGATCTGAGTGGATACAAAAAATAAACTGGTGACTTAGAAATCTATGCTGAGAAAATTCTCCCAGAAGGCATCAAGATGGAATGAAGAGATGAAAAATATAAAACAAGATGTAAAACATGGTGGGTAAGAAACAGAAATCTCACACATTTCTCTAACAATTCCCAACAGCAATGGCTCTAACCCAGCAAAGAGAAAGGAATGGACCCCTATGTAGAAAGAGGAATAAAAAGAAGAGAAGACAAAATAAAACGAAACAAAATCTCTTCTACTAGTGAGACTACCAGCCATAATTGGAGTAGCCATTTCCTATGAACAAAATTCATAATTCTTGCACATTTATGAATTAAGCAAAGTGTTTAAACTGAGTATGTTTGAGGCTGTCCAAGTGAACAATTAAAACAAACAAAGATGTTGGAAGGAGTGTCCTAGCTTGGTTTTCCCTGATGCTGACCCTAAGATTAGAATCTGATTGAAGGCTATTTATTTGGAAGATGATTCTTGAAAGCACCAGTCATTCAGGAGGGGGAAAGTGAGGCAGGAAGCCAAAAGATGGAGAGTCAGTGATCAGGTACCATTACAAGCCCTAACATTCAGTATGACTGAGGGCTTCTGGGAGATGGTTTGAACATGCCTCAGTTATCTATCCCGAGAGGCAAGGAATTTGAGGTATACACTTATCAAGCTCCATTTGTTATGCATTGCCCCCCACCCCGCCCCGGGGCGGGTGTTGACATCCTGCAGTTTTTGCTTGTCCTGAATGGGGGCTGAACAAGTTCCCCTGGCCAGAGGAAGCCTTTAGCTGGAGTCATAAGAGTTTGCAGTATGGGGATGGGGAAGGGGGGCCAAACCAGCTGTTACTTCAAACAAGAGGTGAGAATTAATAAAAGAAATCTTGAAAATAAAAAAAATGCAAACAATGTGAGAAAAAGAAAAGTGAACAAGGGAAGTTTTATACCCTACTCAACCAAAGAATAAGTTAATTTAATGAATTCAAAATTAATACTAGCGTACTCACACATAATGCAGAGTGGAGATAAAAGAATTTTTTTAAAAACACAGATAAGAATCTGGAGGTTAGATACAGATGCTGCAATATTTATGTAACAGAACATTTAGAAGAAAAGAATGAGAGGAAAAGTGCAAAGGTAATATAGAAGAAGTAATTGTAGAGAATTTTCCAGAATTGTAGGAAAGTGTGAATCCTCAGGTTTGAAGTAAACTCTAATCTACAACTAGACACATTGTAACCAGATGTCAAGATATGAAATATAAGGAAACAATCTTAAAAGCTGTTGGAGAAATAAGAAAATTTACTTATAAGAGATTGTCAGTTAAGCCAGTAACAGATTTCTCGGTAACAATCATAGGTGTCACACGAGGAAAAATGAATAACTTCAGAGAATAAAAACAGGTAAACAAATTTATTATACCCCGTTGCCTGTCATCTAAGAGTAAGGGCTAAATAAAAACATATTCAGTTGAGCAAAGGGGATATACATATATTAAAAGATGAATAAGAACATTGACAAAATATAATATGCGATGCTATGTAAATCCAAAGAAGTAATACTAAAGTAAGTTGTGCATTAAAAAGGGGGCAACTTTTATTTTCAGCAGTTTGGAGGTAACTCCCGAGTAAAACAGCTATAAACGCTAAATAAAATATTTTCAAATATATATATATTTAACAGTACCAATGATCCGGCAAATAAGCAAAGTCGAAAGCTAGACATAGGCAGTAACCCAGACAGGAGACTGAAGACTGAAGTCAGCTTTCTCTTTGGGGGTATTTGCTACACTGGATGAACTAGAATTTCAATTCTTATGGCCTCATGAGATATGGGGAAGAGAGAAAAGTCCAGATGGGGATGTAACAGGCTACATCTTCAGTGTAAGGATAAACTAGAAATAACCCTCTCCCTCCCCACACCACTGCCCCTCCCACCCACCCATTCATCCTTTCCTCAGGCACACACGTCCCAGGAGACTACAAGAAATAAAGCAAGCAAACAAATAAAACCACAAAATGTGACTTTGCTTATTAAGAGCTTTGTCAATGAATGAATGAATGGAAGGGTTATCTTTTCCCATTATAATTTATAACCACAGGTTTTTCTCACATGGTTTTGCAGCTCAAATTTACAGTATCTGGGTGTTCCTGAATGACTCAAGCCAAGAATTTAATTCAAAGTAGTCCTATTGCATGATTCCACTTACAATAAAGTTTCAGTTATGCCTGATGAACGAGTTCTAGAGATCTGCTGCACGACATTGTGCCTATAGATAACAATAAGCGTACATTTACAACTCTGTTGAGAGGGCAGATTTCATGTTAGTGTTTTTACATAATAAAATGAAAATAAATAAAAAATAGAAGAGTAAGTGAAAGAATAAAGTAGTCCTGAGCTAGCAATACCCTGAGGTGTCTAAAGTATTGAAAACTAAACTTCAAAGTAGGATTCAAAGAATTCCTGTAGATATGTTTTCAAGAAATATGAGCTCCTAGTAATAAGAGAGAGAGATGGAAAGAAAGAAAGAAGGAAGGAAAATAGGAGGTAGAGGAGGGAGGAATGGAAGAAGGGAGGAGGGAGGGCAAAAAAGGGAGGAAGGATGGGAGGAAAAGATGAAATATTCAAGGAAATAAGGTACCATAAGCTGGAGAAATAAACCTTAGTATAACTAGACCAGCAGGAATTTCAGATGCTGAAATTACCCAACACAGGATATAAAATAAATGAGTTTAATATATTTAAAGAAATAAAACAAGGGGATGGAAAAATATGAGTATGATACAAAGCACTATAAAATGACAAGCAAATCTGAAGAACAAAACACAAGTTCCAGAAAACAAAATATATATTTAATATTTAAATTGTCAAATCAATATGTGAGATTATCAGGACATAAATACAGTCCGAGAGAATTGGTTTTCCATGGCTTAGAAACTCCTCACCTGGAGATCCGCCTGACCATTCCCTCCATCCCTTCCAGTGAAGCCTCTCCTCACCACCCCGACTGAAATTCCAACCTTCTCCACTCTGGAGACTACATATCCCTTTTCCTACTTTTATTTTTCTTAGGACTTGTCACTTGATGTGTAAGTCTTTCCCATAGTTTTTGTTCTGTCTCCATCTGGAAAGCAAGCTCTATTGGCACAGGGGTTCCTATTCGTTTTCTTCAATGAAGTAGCCCAGGACCTAGATGAATGGTTACACATAGAAGGGGCTACATCAGTATTTCCTGAATGAGTAGAATGATAAATATGAAATGAATTAAGCAGAACAAATCTGAAGAATCCCAGATTTAAAGTGGTGTGAGGAAAGTTATGGGACAAAGTAGGAAAAAAATCACCAAAAGTAAAGCAGAATGATGATGATATATGTCCAACAACTGACTGAAAGAAATTTCAGAAAGAGGGGACAGAAAATTAGAAAGGAAAATGATCAGAGGGTAGCAGGAACAATCATTTACATAAGTCACAGGACCATTCTAATGTAAACCGTGATTATTGATTTAGTCAGACTCATATCACAACATTGAGAAGATCAGAGGAACACCAGGTTCATCACATGTGTGTTTGATGAGATAAGGACTATCAAGAGAAAAATCAGGAAATGTCACCTAGAACTATGCTTCCCAGTAAGCCTATGTTATATAGACTAGAGATGAATGATGCCAGCTGAAAGTTAAAAATGATTGTCCTTGGGTAGCAGAAATCAAAGGTTGGAAGTGCTAGGATGGGTATTGCTGTTTTTACTCTTAAGTCTTGTAGCTATTTGTTTGGTTTTTTTAAGATTTTATTTATTAGAGAGAGAGCATGAATGGGGGGAGGGGAGAGGTAGAGGGAGAGGGAGAAGCAGACTCCCCCTCTCAGTGGGGAGCCTGAAGCGGTGTTCCATCTCAGGACCCTGGGATCATGACCTGAGCCAAAGGCAGACGCTTAACTGACTGCACCACCCAGGTGCTCCCACTGTTTGGGTTTTAAAATGTATATATGAATTAATTTGATACAGAATTAAAATAATAATTATACATCTGATGCTATATTTGATAATGGTAAGTGGTAAATGTATTTTTTCTTTTACCAAGAAAACTGGTATCCAGATGCTTGGTCACACCTATAATCATTTCTAGGTGATGATTTAAAATGATTACAATGTAGTTATACTTCATTCTGTAAAATTGTTTACAAAATATTTTGTGCCTTTGTGTCATACTGGAAAAATTGGTTTCAAGATATTTGTGTGTTTAGGGCAAATCAACCCTTATTTCAAGTAAGCAGAGTAAAATCATGCCCACACCCAGTCCACATCAAAGAAAAGTATATCTTCACAAAAAATAAAAGTATTTACACTATTTGGGGTAAAATATTACGTTATTTTTATCCTCAATAAATATATCTTTTCAAAGGGAAAATGCTCATTTTGGAAACAAAAATTTCGACACTAAGGAGGTTTTGAAATTAAAAGTTCCCAGGAGCAGACTTCAGCCTCAATTTTTTCAATGGAAAAAGTCTCCACTCGCAGCTGCTGTCAGAGATACGTTCTGTGTCATGGGTCAGCTGGTATCAAGCCCTGTAGTTGTTCAGGAAAAAAGTGAACCATAACTACTTCCATTGTGAGTTCACAGTCTAATATATATATCAGAATAAAACAAGAAAAAAATTAGTTAACAAAATATTTCATAAAATATACATGCCCGCATTGTTGGGAGTCACTTACAGGGCTTTGCAGCTAGTAGGTTATGCAAATTGCAAACCAAGCCACATGATAAAAAGCATGGGAGTCAAGCCTGCCATTTCTGCAGGCTTCACTGGTCATGATTTTTATTAAATCAGATTTCTTAGAGACATCATATGGCTTATTTTGATTTGCTTTCTGACTTTGCATGGATTTTCAGCAATTTCAAAAAAAAAAGAAGAAAGCTTTTATGTATATTAATCTTCCCCTAACAAATATTTTATGAAACATAGTTTCTTTGAAGGACAGGCATAATTTAAGCATTTCATAAATAATAATAGCTGATGTTTCTTGATTGTCTATCATGTGCTATACATGATAGGAGGTATTTTATATTCATGTTCTCAATTAGTCCTCAAGTAATTTGAGATAGGCACAGTCCATGTTATACTTCATCAGTGGATAAAAGATTCTAGTTCTGAAAAAAAAATGATTCTAGTTCTGGAAATTCTAGGGATTAAAAGAAAAGCTATCTAGAAAAATTGGGTAGTACCCAATAGATGTTTCGATTTTAGACTTTGGAATGATGAACGGTTCATGCTTTCCTCTGGCAAACAGAAATTTGGGTTCCTCTAAATCCTATGGCTGTCAATATGGATGGGCTTCCCACTATGCAAATGGTACATTTCCTAATAATTATGGACAATGTGTATTTCACTAACATTAACAAATAAAAAATAATTATAAAGTGACTCACTCTGATTGGTCTAACATCATAACAAAATGCAGAGTCTATAGTTTACAGTGTGGAAAAAGACCCAGATTAAATGGGAATTTTAAAAGTATTCCTTTGCCATCGGATTAAGAATTTGACTGACTCCTTCAACTTTGGGGGAAAAGAAAAAGAAAGGGAGACCGAGGACAAATTCACTATTTGTTGGCCCCAGATGTTCTTAAATAAGACAGTCTAAAGTGAATATTTAGTACAAACCTAAATGTCCATCTTGCCAAAAGATGGCTTTTACAATTAATTGTATGAATTTGGTCTTAGGTTTCTATTTCATTTCTTAGTGTATGGATCTAGTTATTTCTGTTAAACTTGTCCCAATAGGGTTAACACTGAAAGAGCTATTTATTCTTCGGGGCGCCTGGGTGGTTCTGTTGTTAAGCGTCTGCCTTCGGCTCAGGTCATGATCCCGGGGTCCTGGGATCGAGCCCCGCCTCGGGCTCCCTGCTCACTGGGAAGCCTGCTTCTCTCCCTCTCCCACTCCCTCTGCTTGTGTTCCCTCTTTCGCTGTGTCTCTCTCTGTCAAATAAATAAATAAAATCTTAAAGAAAAAAAAGAGCCATTTATTTTTCTTCAATTTGCCTATGTCTCACCCTTCCACCATTTTGAAGGAAACAGTGGCCAACACTGCTGTACACAGTAACAGCTTCAGTCCTGACCCCAAAGCATGCGGTGGCCATTTTTTGCTTCTTGACAGTACTCCCTGTCACTTCATACCAAGGATCACAATGGCCACTTCATGACAAAAGCTGCTCTGACTAGAGACCAAGGGAAAAACAAGAAATCTCCCACACTGTCATTGCAGCCAAGTAAAAATCATACGGTGGCGCCTCACTAAGTCTATGTAACCTCGCTGTTCTCATTTGAGTCTATAGTAATTGGTGGCTGAGAGCAGAAGACTAAGGAGAGGTAAAGAAATGTCACCTACTGTCTCTAAGGCAGGTCATTAGACTTAGCTCGCTAGGCGTGTCTGGATGGCTCTCCTACTGCAGACAGTCCGGGGTCCCACAAAGCCTCCGGGGGTGAGAGGTGCCGAGGTCTGAATGTTCTTGACTGTGTGTGTGGTGGTTACCCGCTTGAGCATCGGCCGTCCTTGGCTGACAGCTCATCAACTGATTTGGATGGCCATTTTTGCACCAAGTGTATAAAAGCAAAATGAACCAAGCTGTTTATTTTCACATTTTGGCTTTTGCCTCTTCTGGTATGTTTATTTCCCCCACTGACGGTATTTACTCATTCCTTAATGATCTTGTTGCCAACTCCCCGGACTGACAGCAGAAATTAAATAAAAATTTCCTTACAAAGAAAAAGGAATCCGTTCAGGTATTCTAAGCTTTAACACATACATTACCAGATAAAATTTAACAAATTAGTACATTTATTTGATTAAAAGAGAATCTGTTTGAAGAGGGAGAAAGGTAAAACCAGCAAGTTAAAAAAAAAAAGGATTTAAAAATCATTGCATTTTTAAGGGAGGAGAGAGTACAGGAGCAGGGGCAGAGGGAGAGGGAGAGGGAGAAGCAGACTCCCCTCCCGCGCAGGGAGTCCTACATGGGGCTTGATCCCAGGACCCTGGGGTCATGACCTGAGCTGAAGTGCTTAAGCGACTGAGTCACCCAGGCACCCCACAAGCACAAAGTTTTGAACTTTATGAAGTCCCAATAATAAAAAAAATAATTCAACCCCACATTTAGTGTATATAATTGATTCTGATGGACCTCATAGCTGAATGTCACTGAATATCTCCTTTTTTTAAATTCATTTTCTACTTTTGAAACCTAGAGGTATGTGTGTAGACATAAAATTTTATGAAGTAGATAGATTATTCTGTGTTTTTTTTTCCCAAAGATTATGTACCTATGACAACTCATTGTATCTGGAAAGAAAAACGTGTGAACACTTGCCTCACTTAGGTTCTTACGGTGTTTTGGTGCTTCATATGTGACTTTCTCAGGGATACAAATCTTTCTAAGAGCATACATTTGAATTATTCCTATGACATTTCTACTGCTACATGTATTAATAACCAAGATTCAGAATACATTATCAGTCTCAGGGAAGGAAGTACTTACTGGTTTAAAATAAGAGCAGTAATTCAAGAATCTTCTGACCATTTTGATAAATGTTTGATGAGAAGGAAATAGTGTTCTTCGTATTTTTTGAAAAGAGCCATACTCTTTTCAAAAGCATGTTTTTGAAAGAATTAGATAAGGAAAATATACCCCATCCAACTACCTTACCATTTGGAAAAGCCAGCATCATTTTCAGGTCCTATATTATCCACCTTATGTGTCTCATCTTCTGCTTTTATTGCCCAGTGGCTATGATTGCATTCAGAACCCCCTTGGGCTCAATCATTTTTGCAATAATAGCTGGATCTGTAAGAGTCCTGTGTTTATCACACATACTTCAAGATCAACAGAAGGCAGTCTGTTTGGCAGAAAGCTGCTTTTAAAATCTGAGCTTAAAAAATAGATCTTTTACAGGAAATTTATTCTACTTATCCAAGAGTGGTTCAGAAAATAGATGTCATTTTGATATAAAAGATTTTTTTAAAAATTTCAAATGTAAACATCTCTATCACATACATGCTTTAACTGGGCTTTTGGATGAAATGTGTGAAGATAAACATGTACATGTTTTTCTGTACCACTGCCTTGGCCATATCCATGGGTATTTTGGGCTAGCAGGTGGGAAGTGAATATGAAAGGATATTAATAGGGCCAACATGAAGTAGCTATATGGCCAAATCTCAATTTCAAGTAACCATTTTGAATCCTTCATGCTTGCACTTGGAAATGTGCTAAACTTTCCAGAGTGGAGTCCTAGGGTCAGACTGTTTTTGGTCAGGCTTCATGTGTAGATGATGGTACTTTACATTAGTAAATGCTATTTCAAAAAGGTCTCCAGAGAAACTCTACAGAGAAATGCTAATTAACCATCAATATTTGCTCTACAGTGCTGTTCAATCTCATTCAACTAAGGAGATCTCACACAAAGACTTAGAGAAAGAAATGAGATTAATACTTTATATTCATAGCTAGAGATATAGTGGTTCCGCTGTTGCTAATTGGCACTGGATAATGTGTAAATATCACAGGCTGACACCTTTCACTCACCATATCTTTTGCAGAAGTTATTTCCAAAAGTTTTCATAAAAATCTTTCTATCCCTGCCAAAAAGAACCCCTTTCCAACTCATGACCTTCAAGGAACCAAGGTGGTTTTCTGTATTTATGCAGTTAATCAGAAATATGGTATTCAGGAAAAGGGGCTAGTTTTCAAACTCCCACTTTGCCATTATCAGAGACCTCTTGGCAGCTGGTTGAATTTAAGCTGGTAAACACCTTCTTAGCACTACTATATATAAATTGCACTTCAACTAGAAAGATAGATAAATGTTGGATTTATTTAACTTGGATTAAAAATTTTAACGTGGGTTGAAAATATGACATTCACTTTTCCTGGCTAAATAATTAAATCTAGTCTATCGTGTTATAAATCCCACTGGGATTTCTGTCTACTCCTACACTGCACACAGCTTCAGTTTATACACTTAATTGTTTATACACTCAAGCTTGACGAAAGAGCTGTGTGTGTGTGTGTGTGTGTGTGTGTGTGTGTGTGTGTGTGTTTAAAATCTTTATCTTGTCCCAGAGCAAAACAATAAGATTTCATCTGTATAATATGCTGGCCACTTTTCCTGGGGTGTTGAACAATAGCCATGGTAAAGTGTCCTCTACAAGTAGAACCTCTATTCTTAGGACTATAGAAAGGATTCCATCCAATCACATTGTGGAGGTCTTCCTCTTTGAACAGAAATATTTAGATTAAAATGAACATCAGTATTTAGGGAAAATAAATCTGAACACTAAAATAATAACGTCTCTGAGAGGGTCTCAGCAGCAGGAAGCAGAAAAAGAAAGTCACTATATATTACAGGATTTACATAGGAACTTAAATAACGAAGGACCGTAGAGACATGCCTCAGAAGGGTTTAATAACTTCCTTGGGAAATTACCTCAGAACATATTAATAAAGCATGCAAGAAGCCCATTTAATTAATGTATAAACTTTTTTTTAGTTTTTAACCCTAAATGGCATTACCCATCTTTGACAAAAGTCTTGTTCATGAGACTTGGTTACCAGTAAATTTTGCTTATTTACAAGGTTCAAACCTTTTATCAAAGAGTAAAGATAACTAATACGGCAGGATTATTTTAAAAAGTATGTTACAGATTACCAAGACACATTTCTTAAATTTGGGGAACAATCGCTCTGTTGCTAAAAACAATTTGCAACCCAAAGGATGACTTCTTCATTTGAATGTATATTTTGACTCATTTTTGAAATTCTAATATCTTATTAAATTAAGCAAGAATTTATTGAACACCTAGGAACTGCCATGTATAAGAACATGAATAAATTGTCATCCCAGACATTAAGGTGCTTATGAACAGTATGACCTTCTGGATACAAATCAAGTGGGAGCCCCCAGGAACAAAGTGCTTGTCCACCTTCCTATTTTTGACCACTGTGTTGGGGTATGACTAGCCATGAACCCTAGGCTAGCCAACTGGCTTCTGGATGTCTCATATTCCTTTTTTGTAAGGTCAAAGTAACACAGGTTTCTTGCGGGAATCACTTGGCATGATATATGTAGAGGTACCACAAGGCCCATACACATGGCAGATATTTTAAAAACTAGTTTTATTTATGAAAATTTCTCATCTCCACTCTTAGAGGTCTTAAGACTCTAACAATGTCTTACAGTTTTGAGAGGTCTATGGAGAACTATTTAGTGCACATTTTTTACCACACTCTAAAGTCATAGGTAATATCAGCGAAGAGATCTGTTTTTCTTTCATTTTATATTGATGGAATCAAATTAGTCTATTTTCAAATACATGCTATTGTATTGTAAATTGACTGGTTCCTTTACAATGACAGGCGTCTGAGTTCCTAGCATATACTTCTGCTAAAAATCAGGAAAATCAGAGTTGAGAAGGAATTTCTGATGAGAAGCTGTCCCTAGGAGTGAGCCAGACAATGAGAGGGGCTGGGGTAAGGGTCAGACATGGCAGGCACTGGTTTGTTTTGAATGAAACAGATGGGCTTGTTGAGACAGAGTGGGTCTTTACAATTAAGGTAATTGTAAGGATCTCTATCACATACATGCTTTAACTGGGCTTTTGGATGAAATGTGTGAAGATAAATATGCCCATGCGTGAAAAAAATATGCCTTCTATGCAGTTTCTACAAGGTGCTTAGATATGTGTTTCCTTTGCTATTGATCAAAGGCCTGCCAAGAAAGATTTGTTCTATGTCTGGCCCTCCTCCTGAGTGCTTGTTTGTTTTCTGTCTAATTCCATGGCTAGGAAGTCATATGCCCATACCCAGAGCTGTACTGTGGCCCCACAGACATGGTTACCCAATGCTTCAATGAAAAATGTTTGGGGATATTCTCTTTAACCTACTTGGTATATCCAAGTAGGTTAGAGATATTTTAAAAACTAGTATTATTTTTCATGGTATGTGGGTAATATCCAAACCTTAGAAATTAGTGGATTATGCGCCTAAGCCAGAATTTGTAAAAAAAAAAAAAAAAAAAAAGAGGGGGGCATAAATAGAGCAGACCAAAACCAAAGAAAGATATGAAGATTTGGAAGCTGGAAACTAATTGCGAAAAGCAGGCTGCATGGCCTTCATACTGTGTGTGAACATCTGCAAGCATCTGGGGTGGTAAAGAAGGGTGCTAGACAGAAACATGACAGAAATGGAAGAGCATGGGAATGTGGGGAAATCTAAGAACAACCTTCTCAAAAAAAAACCTACTTTTGGAACTCTATTTCAGATGCTTTAAAAAAAAAGCACTTTATTGAGGTATGATTGACATCCAAAAGCTGTGAATATTTATTGTATTCAACTTGATGAGTTTGGTGATAAGCATACATCCCTGAAACCATCACCACTCAATGCCGTAGACATATTTATCACCTCCAAAAGTTGCTCTCCAACCCTTTTATTGTATTTAACTTTATATTTTAATGGAAAAAAAATTTCTGTTGTGGTAAAATTTTTTCTTCACATAAGATCTATCCCCTTAACAAAATTTTAAGTTTTCAATACAGTATCATTAATTACAGGCCTTCGGGTGTATGGCTGATTTCCAGAACTGATTCATCTTCATAACTGAAATTTTGTACCCTTCGACCAACCCTTGTCCATTTTCCTCTCCCCCAACCCCCGGTAACTACTATTCCACTCTCTGGTTCTATGAGTTTGCCTATTTTAGATCTCACGTAAGGGATATCATGCAATATTTGTCCTTCGGTGTCTTGTTTATCTCACTTAGCATAAGGTCCTCCGACTCTATGTGTGTTGTCACAAATCACAGGATTTCCTTCTGAAGTGCATCCTCCATACAAATACTCCCTTCAAGTAATTCACTGTACTCATAAATGGTAATATATTTTACTCTAGGAAGGGATTTTTCCAGGAAATATCCCTATTTAATGCCAATGTATCAACTGTTCATCAAATGTATGTGCTTAGCATCCCTAAACTTCCAGGAAAAAAAGAATAGTGGAGAGATTCTGTGAACAAGTCTTAGCAGCTTTTTGTTTGTTTGTATCTTCTTGAGGTTGAGCTGAAAGAGATGGTACTACTTTATCTCATGATACCACCTATAATTAAATCAGCTTCTGTTTATTATACATATTATGAGGGCAGCCTTCTTGGATATACCAAGTAGGTTAAAGAGAATATCCCCAAACATTTTTCACTGAAGCATTGGGTAACCATGTCTGTGGGGCCACAGTACAGCTCTGGGAACGGGCGTATGACCTCCTAGCCATGGAATTAGATAGAAAACGAACAAGCACTCAGGAGGAGGGCCAGACATAGAACAAATCTTTCTTGGCAGGCCTTTGATCAATAGCAAAGGAAACACATATCTAAGCACCTTGTAGAAACTGCATAGAAGGCATATTTTGAAAAGCTTTTGGGGAACAACTGATGGTACATAACATTACATTATGATATTAACAGAAGACATGTAAAATGTCATTGATACTCTTGTGATTTACCGACGATGTTATTTATTGACATTACTCTTTGTTGTTTTATTTGAGAGAATGTAAAATATTGATCAGATTTCATAGATTGGCTCCTGTTCTCCATTCCCTTCCCCCTACCTTTTTCGGAGAATTCATCAGTTCTGTTGTACTGGTGTAGGGGAAGGAACCCAAAATTAGCAGCTGCACAGAGACCACAGTACCATGGAGATGGCCATTATATTAAAGAACATTATATTAAAGAACATCAGCTAAGAGACTTTCTGAGCAACATCTGATGTGGAATTCGATCATTTTTGTCTATGTGACTGTTTCAGAATGATTTTCATGGATCTGATGACTACAGTAAGAAAAGAGCCCTCCAGTTACTCCCTTGTTCCCTGAAATTTATTTACTCTGGCTGCCAAATATCAACATAGAATTGTGGCTTATAAAATATGGATAAATAAAGAATTCAAGGAAACAGTCCTTTTATCTCTGCCTGATATCTGTATTTTAATCATTATCAAGCCTTTCTGCTGGCCTTGGACAAGACTGTATGAGGCTTGTAGAGGTTTGGCTTAACATGTTTGTGCTCGTGATTTGTAACCACTTTTTAAAATAGCAGATATAGATTCCATTCCAGACATTAAAGTCATGCATTTTTGATAAGCAGGCTATAAATTACAATCTATGGTGTCGTGTGAAAGAATGAGGCCAGTAGAATGGGAAATAAGCACAGGGCATCTCTCTGTTTTTAATATTCCAAATCAGGTTCATTAAGAAGATCATTGTTCTGTACTCTTCATCAGGCCAGTATTTAAACCTCAATTAAGGAAGTGAACTCAGAATCTGATGACTTGGGGCATAATGGGAAACTTTTGGATGTGTTACAACCTTTCTTCAACTTTTATTATTCATGAGGAGGTGATACATACCTAAGGGTTGAGGTTAATTTATTTATCCTTGTATTCAGATAGGGGCTGTTAGTTTTACATCTCACATTTAGTTCTGAGATAATCAGTGGCCAAATTCAAAGTACAAGTCATTATGAAAAATTCTTAACATGAAAAAGAAATATACTAGTTTTTGTCAAGGGCAAAACTTTCACTAATTCTGAGACCCAAAGGAAATTTACCACATATCACACATTGCTATTTTACAAGCAAACAAAATTAATAACTGCTGTTTTCAAACAGAAGGTATGAGGTATTTTTTAAAAAGGTATTTTTAAAAAATCTGCCCTATGAGGTAAAATAAAACAATTTTTAAAAAGTCTGCCCTGAGCTCTGTGTTGTGGTTCCCAAACACGAGTGCACTGTGGAAGCACCTGGACAGCTGGTCAAACCATAGATCACTGCCTCAAACTTGGAGTCTGTGGTTGTGAAGGTCTGAGGTGCATTTTTAACAAGTTCCCCAGAGATGCTGTTGGGGCTGGTGTGGGACCACAGTTGGAGAGCTTCTTCTCTGTGGGGTTTTCTTGGGTCACTCAAGAGAAGTTCCAAAACATTTAATTTTCTTATAAGCTTAATTATCTAGGTTCACTTTCGATGCCTCCTGCACTGGGTAGAAATAGAAATCGGACTTAATGGAAGAGCACCCTAGAGCCTGCCTTCCTTTGGCACCCCTCAGCCGAGGCATAAGTACAAGCAAACATTCATGAGCTCTATTTTCACCCTTCTTAGTAATAGGTAAGTTCAGTAATACATAAGTAAATAAATTCAATAACATTTTTATTGGTTCTATGCTCATAAGCATACACATTTTTTCAAACCAATGGGGTCAACAAAGTATCCGGCTGGTAAAGTTTGTTGGAAAAACATGAAGGATGGGAACGAGATAAACTCTACGTGCAGAGAACCACTGCAGTGACCCTCCCCTTTCTCTTCACACTCTTCTTCCTATTCCTCCTCTTGCCTCTTCTTTTTTTGTGGTCATTTTAACTACAAAGTGAAATTCTTCAGAGGAAGGGATGTCCGTATGTAATCTAAAAATAATACAGAGAGACTATAGCGAAGAAAAGTTACGGTTGTTATCCATCTTAGATCACAGCTATTTGTCTGGGTGTTACTGACTGACACACGGGGCTACAAGCACTTGAAATGGGGCGACTATGGACCAGCATGTCCTGTAAAGACAAAATATACCCTGGTTTCCTGTACCCCCCCACCCCCCTTCACCCATTTGGCCCATCCGCTATCCCCCTTTCCTCTGGCGACCATCAATTTGTTCTCTGTATTTGCAGGTCTGATTCTGCTTTTTGTTTGTTTATTCATTTGCTTTGTTTTATAGATTCTAGATATAAATTAAATCAAATGGTATTTGTCTTTCCTTCTCTAATATTTTACTCAGCATAATACCCTCTGGTCTAGATCCATCCATGGTGCTACAAAATGGCAAGATTTCATCCCTTTTATGGCTGTGAAATAGTCCCTTGTGTGTATATGCCACATTTTTTTTTATCCAATGAGTAAACATGGGAATAAAAGGTATAGCATAGGGAATATAGTCAATGACATTGTAACAGTGACAGAGGTGACAGATGATAGTCATACTTGGGTGAGCAAAGCATAATGTATAGAGATTTTGAATCACTGTGTTGTGCACCTGAGACAAATGTAACATTGTGTATTTACTATACTCAGATAAAAAATTAAAATAAATAAATAAAATACAATAAATAAATAAATAGATTTAATAACTAGCAGACGGTTTTATTGCTAGGTAGTTTTGTGGTAATATGAAAATAGCAATTACCACAATGGAATAAAACATAATGTTGTTTCTTCTCATCTATTAAAATATTATTATTGTAAAATGTTAAACACACTACATGTTTTATGGCATCTGAATTTTAAACAGCCTTTAAATATTAGAAACACACAAAAAGATCTCCAAACTTAAAAAAAATAAAGAAGCCTGGCTAAATCATTCTGGAAAAAAAAATGCACTCTAGATTTTGAATACTTTGTAAAAACAGAAATAATGTAATGTCTACTTAATAATTTTGCTTTCATTTTTATTTCATGTTGAAGTGATATTTTAGACATGTTTGTTTAAACAAAATTTAATTCTAAAATTAATTTCAATTGTTTCTTTTTTACTTTTTTAAAAATATTACTAGAACATGGGGCGCCTGGGTGGCTCAGTTGGTTGAGCCTCCGACTTGATTTCGGCTGAGGTCATGATCTCAGGGTCACGAAATCGAGCCCTGCATTGGATTCTGCACTGAGCATGGAGCCTGCTTGAGGTTCTCTTTCTTCCTCTCCCTCTGCCCCTTCCCCCTCCCCTGCAACCCCCTCCCACTCCCACTCGAGCGCTCTCTCTCTCTCTCTCTCAAAAAAAAAATGTTACTAGAACACCTAAAATTACTTATATGGCTCATGTTATTTATATATATATATATATATCTATATATATATATATATATATATATATATATATGGGGCAGTGCTGATTTAGATCTTTAGCTCATTTTAACCCATCTCAGTCCAAAGCTTTTCACTCATTTTGCCAAGTGCCAAGGACATCTTGGAATATATCATGGCGTCAGCTTTGTTAAGGCCAGTGCTGGCTTAAGCCATGTCAGTATCTAGTGCTTAATAGACAACACTTCATTCTCAATGCACTCTCATCTATCAGAGGAAGGAGAGCCAATGTTTCTTATTTGATTCATTATTTAATAGCTTACTTATTCAAGAAAACTATTCAAGAAAATAAATTTTGCATGGAGTTATACTGCTCTTAACTTTTTTCCTTAATATTTTAAAATTGTAATACTCACCTAGATACACAGTTTAAAATTTTTATTATGCCAAAAGGTACAGTAACAATACTAAAAATTTCTGGGATTTGGTGTAAAGAGACATGTCATAAGTAAGAAACATTGTCATCTGACTTTTTGCCTACAACTTTGGATGCTAGAAACAATTGGACAATTCCTTTTAAAATTCTTAAAGAGAATAATTCTAAAGAAAATTTATATCTAGCTAAAATAGGTGTAAATTATCAAGATTTAAAAACCAAAAACATCATCTGTTCTGCAAGGGCACAGAAATTTTTTCCCCCATTTCACAAGGAAGTTGCTTGCTAATAATAGACGATAGACCAGGAAAAAGGAATAAATGCAATCCAAGCAACAGAGCATCCAACTGGGGATATCAGCGAGGGGGATTCTGAGATGATGTGATGATGAACATTAGTGTTCAGATGACAGAGAGTAACAATCCAAACTGGAACTAAGGAGAAAAGGCTTTGGGATGGTGTTCTCCAGGAACAGAGAAGAAGTAATTAAAAAATACGTTAAAGATAATTTGTGGAACACTGAAAACAAAAAATATCTATGCATATAAGCTGGATATAAAGAGATACCTATTTTAGGATTTGGAGTATTTATGTCTATAATAGTATAATGCTTATTATTATCTGAGGCATCAAAAATAATTTTATGATGCTCGTAGATTCTTTTTATTTGATGAACTTAATATGATTAATCTGTGCTCTTCACAGTTGGCATTCAATAAAAATGAACCATAATTCAAAACTGTTTTGATGTCATTGTCTGCTAAATTTTTTAGAGCAATGAACTTTACTTTCAAAAAAAGTTATACAACTTCACGATAAAGAATAAGGCATATGTGGATCACTACATCAAAAACTAATGATCTATTGTATGGTGACTAACATAACATAATAAAATTAAATTAAAAAAAAAGAATAAGGCATATAGACCACTATAAAGTGAGCTTAAAAATTCCACCACTCTTAAAATAAACATCATTCATGTTAAGTGAATATGATTCAATCTCTATATGTGGAGATAGATGCCAGATGATAGCACAGGTAGACTTAGATTATAGATAAAATGCTTTTAATTAAAATGGTGTCATACATACGAAATTTTAAATGTATATTTGTTTTTAATTATTTTTCATGCATAAAACCAATGACTGCAGTAGAAACTGAGTTGCTGAACTGGAGATAAATATCTCTTACTGCTTTATCCATTCATCTGTCGATGGACATCTTGGCTCTTTCCACAGTTTGGCTATTGTGGACATTGCTGCTATAAACATTGGGGTGCACATACCCCTTCGGATCCCTACAAACTGAGGGTTGCTGGAGCGGTGGGGGGGTGGGAGGGATGGGGTGGCTGGGTGATAGACATTGGGGAGGGTATGTGCTATGGTGAGTGCTGTGAATTGTGCAAGACTGTTGAATCACAGATCTGTACCTCTGAAGCAAATAATGCAATATACGTTAAGAAAAAAAAAGAAGAAGAAGATAGCAGGAGGGGAAAAATGAAGGGGGGGAAATCGGAGGGGGAGACGAACCATGAGAGACGATGGACTCTGAAAAACAAACTGAGGGTTCTAGAGGGGAGGCGGGTGGGGGATGGGTTAGCCTGGTGATGGGTATTAAAGAGGGCACATACTGCATGGAGCACTGGGTGTTATGCACAAACAATGAATCATGGAACACTACATCCAAAACTAATGATGTAATGTATGGTGATTAACATAACAATAAAAAAATTTTAAAAAATATCTCTTACTGCTAGGGGTCATTGTTGCCTTAATCATTAATCATGGTTAAGATGTTTCAAGGTTAAAGGACTGCATAGATTGAGTGGGGACAATAGATTGTGCAGTGGTTTAGGTGAGAGTCATGATGGTTTGTTCAAAGGTGATGTTTGTAGAAATGGAAAGAAAAGCACATTAGAGATGTATCTGGGAGACAGATAAACACCTGTAATATATAGAAACCAGAAAATCAGTAGCAGTCTAAAGGATGAGTCTGGAGAAAGTCACCTAGGGAGTGGTCAGCTTCTTCTTTTTCTTATTGGTATGTTAATCACCATACATCACATTCTTAGTTTTGGATGTAGGGTTCCATGATTCATTGTTTGTGCATATCACCCAGTGCTCCACGCAGAATGTGCCCTCTTTAATACCCATCACCAGGCTAACCCATCTCCCCACCCTCCTCCCCTCTAGAACCCTCAGTTTGTTTTTCAGAGTCCATTATCTCTCATGGTTTGTCTCCACCTCCGACTTACTCCCCTTCATTCTTCCCCTCCTGCTATCTTCTTTTTCTTTCTTCTTAAGATATGTTGCATTATTTGTTTCAGAAGTACAGATCTGTGATTCAACAGTCTTGCACAATTCACAGCGCTCACCATAGCACATAACCTCCCCACTGGCTGTCACCCAGCCACCTCATCCCTCCCACCCCCCACCCCTCCAGCAACCCTCAGTTTGTTTCCTGAGATTAAGAATTCCTCATATCAGTGAGGTCATATGATAAATGTCTTTCTATGATTGACTTATTTCACTCAGCATAACCCCCTCCAGTTCCAACCACGTCGTTGCAAATGGCAAGATCTCATTCCTTTTGATGGCTGCATAATATTCCATTGTGTATATATACCACTTCTTCTTTATCCAGTCATCTGTCGATGGACATCTTGGCTCTTTGCACAGTTTGGCTATTGTGGACATTGCTGCCATAAACATTGGGGTGCACATACCCCTTCGGATCCCTACATTTGTATCTTTGGAGTAAATACTTAGTAGAGCAATTGCTGGATCATATGGTAGCTCTATTTTCAACTGTTTGAGAAACATCCATACTGTTTTCCAGAGTGGTTGCACCAGCTTTCATTCCCACCAACAGTGTAGGAGGGTTCCCCTTTCTCCACATCCCCGCCAACATCTGTCGTTTCCTGACTTGTTAATTCTAGCCATTCTGACTGGTGTGAGGTGATATCTCATTGAAGTTTTGATTTGGATTTCCCTGATGCCGAGCGATGTTGAGCACTTTTTCATGTGTCTGTTGGCCATTTGGATGTCTTCTGCCCATTTCTTGATTGGATTATTTGTTCTTTGGGTGTTGAGTTTGATAAGTTCTTTATAGATTTTGGATAATAGCCCTTTATCTGATATGTCATTTGCAAATATCTTCTCCCATTCTGTAGGTTGTCTTTTGGTTTTGTGGACTGTTTCTTTTGCTGTGCAAAAGCTTTTTATTTTGATGAAATCCCAATAGTTCAGTTTTGCCCTTGCTTCCCTTGCCTTTGGCGATGTTTCTAGGAAGAAGTTGCTGTGGCTGAGGTCAAAGAGGTTGCTACCTGTGTTCTCCTTTAGGATTTGGATGGACTCCTGTCTCACGTTTAGGTCTTTCAACCATTTGGAGTCTATTTTTGTGTGTGGTGTAAGGAAATCGTCCAGTTTCATTCTTCTGCATGTGGCTGTCCAATTTTCCCAACACTATTTGTTGAAGAGACTGTCTTTTTGCCATTGGACATTCTTTCCTGCTTTGTCAAAGATGAGTTGACCATAGAGTTGAGGGTCCATTTCTGGGCTCTCGATTCTGTTCCATTGATCTATGTGTCTGTGTTTGTGCCA
>NW_027397064.1:9026639-9051126 GCF_003265705.2 Callorhinus ursinus
CCTGGCCCTGGGCTTTTGTTTGTTGGGAGATTTTTGATGACTGCTTCAATTTCCTTAGTGGTCATAGGTCTGTTCAGGATTTGTATTTCTTCCTGGTTCAATTTTGGTAGTTGATACATCTCTAGGAATGCACCCATTTCTTCCAGGTTATCTAATTTGCTGGCATAGAGTTGCTCATAATATGTTCTTATCATTGTTTGTATTTCGTTGGTGTTGGTTGTGATCTCTCCTCTTTCATTCATGATTTTGTTGATTTGGGTCATTTCTCTTTTCTTTTGGATAAGTCTGGCCAGGGGTTTATCAATCTTGTTAATTCTTTAAAAGAACAAGCTCCTAGTTTCATTGATCTGTTCTACTGTTCTTTTGGTTTCTAGTTCATTGATTTCTGCTCTGATCTTTATGATTTCTCTTCTCCTGCTGGGTTTAGGCTTTATTTGCTGTTCTTTCTCCAGCTCCTTTAGGTGTAGGGTTAGATTGTGTATTTGAGACCTTTCTTGTTTCTTGAGAAAGGCTTGTATTGCTATATACTTTCCTCTCAGGACTGCCTTTGCTGTATCCCAAAGATTTTGAATAGTTGTGTTTTCATTTTCATTGGTTTCCATGAATTTTTTTAATTCTTCTTTAATTTCCTGGTTGACCCATTCATTCTTTAGTAGGATGCTCTTTAGCCTCCATGTATTTGAGTTCTTTCCGACTTTCCTTTTGTGATTGAGTTCTCGTTTCAAAGCATTGTGGTCTGAAAATATGCAGGGAATAATCCCAATCTTTTGGTACCGGTTGAGACCTGATTTGCGACCTAGGATGTGATCAATTCTGGAGAATGTTCCATGGGCACTAGAGAAGAATGTGTATTCCATTGCTTTGAGATGGAATATTCTGAATATGTCTGTGAGGTCCATTTGGTCCAGTGTGTCATTAAGGTCTTTATTTCCTTGTTGATCTTTTGCTTAGATGATCTGTCCATTTCAGTCAGGGGGGTGTTAAAGTCCCCCACTATTATTGTATTGCTGTCAATGTGTTTCTTTGCTTTTGTTATTAATTGCCTTATATCATTGGCTGCTCCCATGTTCGGGGCATAGATATTTACAATTGTTAGATCTTCTTGCTGGATAGACCCTTTAAGTAGGATATAGTGTTCTTCTTCATCTCTTATTACAGTCTTTGTTTTAAAATCTAATTTGTCTGATATAAGGATTGCCACCCCAGCTTTCTTTTGGTGTACATTAGCATGGTAAATGGTTTTCCACCCCCTCACTTTCAATCTGGGGGTGTCTTTGGGTCTAAAATGAGTCTCTTGCAGACAGCATATTGATGGGTCTTGTTTTTTAATCCAATCTGATCGCCTGTGTCTTTTGATGGGGGCATTTATCCCATTTACATTCAGGGTAACTATTGAAAGATAGGAATTTAGTGCCATTGTTTTGCCTGCAAGGTGACTGTGACTGTATATTGTCTGTGTTCCTTTCTGATCTATGCTGCTTTTAGGCTCTCTCTTTGCTTAGAGGACCCCTTTCAATATTTCTTGGAGGCTGGTTTCGTTTTTTGCAAATTCCTTTTGCTTTTGTTTGTCCTGGAAGCTTTTTATCTCTCCTTCTATTTTCAATGACAGCCTAGCTGGATATAGTTTTCTTGGCAGCATATTTTTCTCGTTTAGTGCTCTGAAGATATCATGCCAGTCCTTTCTGGCCTGCCAGGTCTCTGTGGATAGGTCTGTTGCCAATCTAATATTTCTACCATTGTAGGTTACATATCTCTTCTCCCGAGCTGCTTTCAGGATCTTCTCTTTGTCTCTGAGACTCATAAGTTTTACTATTAGATGTCGGGATGTTGACCTATTTTTATTGATTTTGAGAGGGGTTCTCTGTGCCTCCTGGGTTTTGATGTCTGTTTCCTTCCTCACATTAGGGAAGTTCTATGCTATTATTTGCTCCAATATACCTTCTGCCCTTGTCTCTCTTTCTTCTTCTTCTGGGATCCGAATTATTCTAATGTTGTTTCATCTTATCGTATCGCTTATCTCTCGAATTCTGCCCTCGTGATCCTGTAGTTGTTTCTCTCTTTTTCTCAGCCTCTTTATTTTCCATCATTTGGTCTTCTATATCGCTGATTCTCTCTTCTGCCTCATTTATCCTAGCAGTTAGTGCCCCCATTTTTGATTGCACCTCATTAATAGCCTTTTTGATTTCGACTTGGTTAGATTTTAGTTCTTTTATTTCTCCAGAAAGGGTTTCTCTAATAACTTCCATGCTTTTTTCAAGCCCAGCTGTATGTTTAAAGTCATGATTCTGAACTCTAGGTCCGACATCGTACTAATATCTGTTTTGAGTAGGTCCCTGGCTGACAGTACTACCTCTTGTTCTTTTTGCTGAGGTGATTTTTTTCGTTTTGTCATTTTCTCCAGAGGAGAATAGATGAATGAGAGAACAAAATGCTAACAGATTAACAACGTCCCCAGCAAATATACTGTATACAAATCAGAAAAGACCTGAAACCAGGGGAAAAGAAAGGGAAAGAAAGAAAAAAGAAAGAGAAAAAAAAAAAGTTAAAAAAAAACAGAACAATACAAAAAAAGCAGAATGTGATCAAATATGATCAGGCTAGTGCATAGATCAGTGCCACACACTAGATTTTGGGCGTATTTTGGTCTGTTAGAAAAAAGTGCCTCCTAAAATTTTAAAGGAAGAATGACTTATATATAAAAATAAGGGTTGATACAATGAAGGGTTGGAAGATGACTGTAAAGATGAAAATTATAAAAGATTTTATAAAAAGAATTGACAACATAAGAGGTTGTCTGAACAAAGAAAGAAGATTTAAAAAAAAAAGGGAGAGAATGTGATCAGGCAGGAGACTAGAACAAAGCCATACACTAGTGATTTAGGGTATATTTTGATCTGTTAGAAGAAAGTGTATCTCAATATTTTAAAGAGAGAACAACTTATATATATATATGCCAAAAATAAGGGTAACTACTATGAAGGGATAAAATATGACTCTAAAAATGAAAAATAAAAAATGTTTTTTTAAAAAAGGGATTGATAAGATATTGGTTGAAAAAGGGAAAAAGAAAAATAAAAAAATGTTAAAAAAATTAACTTTGAAAAACTAATGAATCATGGTAAAAAAAAAAGCCATGAATTCTATGTGCAGTATTCCCCTAGCGCTGGAGTTCTCCCATTCTCCTTGATCGGTAAGCTTGGTCTTGGCTGGCTGGCTGTTCGTGCTGATCTTCTGGGGGAGGGGCCTGTTGCCGTGGTTCCCAAATGTCTTTCCCGGAGGCGGAATTGCCCCGCCCTTGTCGGTCCCAGCTAAGCAAGCTGCTCGGGTTTGCTCTCAGGAGCTTTTGTTCCCTGCAAGCTCTCCGTACAGCTTTGGAGGACCAGGGTGAAAATGGTGGTCTCCCAATCTCCACCGGGAGGAGCTGAGAACTCAGGGCCCCGCTCCTCAGTGCGCCCCCAGAGAAAAGCAGTCACTCCCGTGTCCCCGGTCTCCGGCCGCACTCCATGCTCACCTGGCCTGTGACCGAGCGTTTCTATCTCTGGCACCCGACCCCGTGTGGAGTCTCCAAACCCAGCAGATCCCTGCGGTGCGCTCCTGCGCCGCTCCTCCCGGGGGAGGAAGGGGAGTCTCCCCGGCTCTGCCGCTTGTTGGGTCCCTGCTGGAGGAGCAGTGGCCCGACTGGGCCGCGGATCACGGTTTATGGCAACCCCGAGCTGAGAGCCCGCGCCTCGGCTCCGTCTCTGCAGCCGGCTTCCCCGCTCCGATCCCTGGGAGCTCTGCCGCACTCAGGCACCCCCGGTCTTTCTGTGACCCTGAGGGTCCTGAGACCACACTGTCCCGCGAGGGTTCCACCCCCCGCTTAGCCACTGGAGCGACGTCCCTCCCCGGAGCCGGCTTCTAAAAGTTCCAATTTTGGGCTCCACGGCTCTAGCACTTGCCAGAAGCGGCCGACGGAGGCCCCTCCCCCGCCATCTATCCTCCCGAATATCGCCTCGGATTCACTTCTCCGCACGTCCTACCTTCCAGTAAGTGGTCGTTTTTCTGTTCAGAGAGTTGCTGCTATTCTTTTCTTAGATTCCTGTTGAGTTCGTAGGTGTTCAGAATGGTTTGATCCCTATTCAGCTGAATTCCTGAGACCAGACGAAATCCAGGTCTCCTACTCCTCCGCCATCTTGCTCCGCCCCAGGGAGTGGTCATCTTCTTAAAAGGTCAGCAGACAACCTGCTAATGAAAAAGCCAGAAATTACTGCAGAGAGAGAGGACGCCATCTTGATGAAGTCTGAGCAGTGTAGGGAACATGGAAATGGAATATTCATAGAGGTTTAGATGCTGAGTTGCAGTGATTTAAGGCAGATCTGTCAAGCCAGCAGAACTGATCAGGAGTAAGTAAAGTTTATGATATAACAGTTTAGGATACAGAGAAGAGGTTCTTGATAAGTATTCTGTGTTTGATAAGCAAGTTGTTTGTATAAGTGAATAGTACCTTGTCTCCTAGAAATTGCTTAGTGGGAATTTTCCAAAGCAAACAGCATTATTTTTTCCTGGGCAAACAATGATTTTGATGACGTGGGTAATTTTATCTATGTTTTTCCAAGTAATATTGCCAAAGGGTCTCAGTTCTCAAGAGAAAATGTGGAAGGATGAGAAAACATGTAGCTGGAATGAGGCCCACAGGAGCACGGAAGATACGAGACAAAACCTTGGCAAGAGGGGCACCTGGGTGTCTCAGTTGGTTAAGTGTCTGCCTTCAGTTCAGGTCATGATCCCAGCATCCTGGGATCGAGCCCTGAATCAGGCTCCCTGCTCAGTGGAGAGCCTGCTTCTCCCTCTCCCTCTGCCCCCTACTGCCCCCCACCCCTGCTTGTGCTCTCTCTCTCTCTCTCTCTATATATATATATGTGTGTGTCTCAAATAAATAAATAAAATCTTAAAAAGAAAAAGCCTCAGCAAGAAAACTAACAAAGAGGCAGGAAAGAAGTCGTGAGGGTTTAGTATCTCAGAAGTCAATGGAACGGGTTGCTATCCAGTGTGAAGAGGAAACTGACAAATTCCCACTGGAATCAAAACATAGAAATCATTGACAATCTGAGGGAGAACCTTTGCAAGGAAGTCAGATTAAATTAAACTGAGGAATGGATCGTTGAAGAAGTGGAGGTATTATTTGAACTCCTGTGAGAATCTAACAGTTTCAAAGTAACCATTCCAGAGATTCTACCTCTTCCCAGTTTTGAACATTTTAATTAATTGAATGTAACTGAAATGACTAATATTCCATGGAAATTAAAAGCATAAAAGATATAAAAAGATATACAAAGACAGTAAACATTGATATTTTTATCCACAATAAGAAGGAAATGCTAGGGAAAAAAATAAAGGAAAACTGCCATAAAACAACACACCAAATATTTTTTGTCAAAGACAAAGTATTCCTAGAAACAGATTTGCCGGAACATCATCAAGGATTAGGTTTGCCATAAGGGGGTCCTGCTGGAGGCATTCACCTGAGTCAAGCTTCTGTTTGCCAGCAATGTTAACATATTTTGAGGCAAACCTGGATATATACAACAGTGGGTATTAAACAGTAATATGTATGTTCATTTTGGTTTTTCAAATTTTTAGATTTCCCTTTGATCCTTTCTGTTTTTCCCATGTTGCTTGCTCTTTCTTAATGCTATCAGCACTGCAGCATACAGAGCAGGGATCGTTTATTTATTTATTTATTTATTTATTTATTTATTTATTTATTTGGAAGGGGAGGGGTAGAGGGAGAGAATCTCAAGCAGACTCCCAACTTAGTGCAGAGCCCAATATAGGGCTCAATCTCATGATCCTGAGATCATGACCTGAACCAAAACCAAGAGTCATATGCTTAACGAACTGAGTCACCCAGGTGCCATGAGTAGGGATCCTTTTGAGATATGACTTTCCTATTAATAGGAAGAGCTCCTCACTATATACTACATGTTTCTCAAGAAAGCTGGATCTTTTATTTGCTGCCTTCCCCATGTCCTGGTTTTCCAATTCTTGCCTGAATAAATCTGGTCCACGATATTGTCCGAAGGCCATGTAATTTCTGTGTCAGCCCCAGCTCTGCGTTGAGAAAAAAAATCCTTTTATCAGGTGGTGCATAACATCCTTCTATGCTTTGTGGAGCTCAATAACTGGTTTGGGAGATGTGGGTGTAAAGAAATAAATTACACATAAATAGACAAATGCTACTGCAAACTCATATGAGCAGTTCAATCTCTTTATCTCATTATTTGTTATCTGACATCTATATATTTTCTTCCTAAGAACGGCATATGCCATATCAGCTTCATTCACCAATATACCCCCTGCAAATTGCCAGGCACAATATAGGTCTTTAATTAATATTGATTGAGTAACTAAAGAGGGACGTGATCAAAGCAGTTGGGGAGAAGGAAGTTAAAGATGAGGAAGGCTTTGTCAGGGTGGGAATGGGGCATTCTAGCAAGTACTGCAGGTGCAATGGTGTGGGAGAACCTGGAGCAAAGGAACAGAGCCCAGGGGTGGTGGGAAATGCAGCTGGAATGCAGAATACACTTCTTAGAGAGTCTCTGGGGAATCCCTTCCAAGCTCATTGAGGATGTTGATCAAGTTCTGTTCTTTGTGATTGTAGGACCAAAGTGATCATTTCCTGGCTGATTGACAGTCAGGGTATAGTCTGCTTCTACTGGCAGCCATATTCCATCTCATGTGTACCACAGGCATCTAGACACATCTATATGGTTCTGGCATGCAGCCTCCTAAATCTCAGAGCCAGTAACAGTGCATCATGTCAAATTTTGCTTGTTTCTAATCTCTCTGAGTTTCCCTTCTGCTGTCTCTCTCTGACTCTAGCTAAATAAATTCTCTGCTTTTAAGGGCATATATGAGTAGAGTGGGTCATCTGGATAAGCCAGGATGATCTCCCTATTAGGTCTGTAACCTTAATTATACCTGTAAAGTCTTGTTTACCATATAATATAGCATATCACAAATTTCTGGAAATTAGCGAATGGACATTTTTGTGGGGCCAGTAATCTGCCTACCATAGACATGACCAAAAGTATGAGATGTTAATAGAGTCCATGACAGTTCATGTGGCATTAAGACATTGAGAAGCACTGGAAGGAAATTAACAGGTGCCCTGGGCACACACACACACAACATTAAATAAGTATGTTCCATTTTGCAACATTACTAAGTACATTCCATCTTGCAACAAAAGAAAGATGTTCTCGATCTCATTTTTTATTCCCAAAATTCTATTTATCTATGCTACTTTATATATCTAAAATTCATCACTATGAATATAATAATATATAATATATAATATAATAATGCTTAATAATGGACATCACAATCAACTTACCTATAAAATGTAACTTCACTACTTCAATGGCTCTGTTATTTTATTATTTGAGAGTCTTAACTTTTCTTTATTTTTTTTTAGTTTTTTAAAGATTTTATTTATTTATTTGACAGACAGAGACAGCAAGAGAGGGAACACAAGCAGGGGGAGTAGGAGAAGGAGAAGCAAGCTTCCTGCTGAGCAGGGAGCCTAATGTGGGACTTGATCCCAGGACTCTGGGATCATGACCTGAGCCGAAGGCAGACGGTTAACGACTGAGCCACCCAGGCGCCCCGAGTCTTAACTTTTAAAGAGTAATTTTGAATTATTCAGTGTTTAATTCCTTAGATTACTATGTGGAAAAATATAATTGGATAATAAATGATAAGCTTAACTCCCTACCACCCTCTTTGGCCTTTAAAATTGGTGACAAACAGCTTCAGAAGAATAGGTATTAATTCTTCTTTAAATATTTGGTAGAATTCCCCTGGGAAGCCATCTGGCCCTGGGCTCTGGTTTGTTGGGAGATTTCTTATTACTACTTCAATTTCTTTGCTTGTTATGGGCCTGTTCAGATTTTCTATTTCTCCCTGTTTCAGTTTTGGTAGTTTATAAGTTTCCAGAAATGCATCCATTTCTTCCAGATTCCCTAATTTTTTGGCATGTTGGCATATAGTTGCTTATAGTATATTCTTATAATTGTTTGTATTTCTTTGGTGTTGGTTGTGATCTCTCCTTTTTAATTCATGATTTTATTTATTTGGGTCCTTTTTCTTTCTTTCTTTCTTTTTTTTTTTTTTTTGATAAGTCTGGCCAGGGGTTTATCAATCTTATTAATTCTTTCAAAGAATCAAAGCCTAGTTTTGTTGATCTGTTCTACCATTCTTTTCGTTTCTATTTCATTGATTTCTGCTCTAATCTTTATTATTTCTCTTTTCCTGCTGGGTTTAGGCTTTATTTGCTGTTCTTTTTCCAGATCCTTTAAGAGTAACATTAGATTGTGTATTTGAGACCTTTCTTGTTTCTTAGAAAGGCCTGTATTGCTATATACTTCCCTCTTAGGACCACCTTTGCAACATCCCAAAGGTTCTGAACTGTTGTGTTTTCATTTTCATTTGCTTCCATGAATTTTTTAATTCTTCTTTAATTTCCTGTTTGACCCATTCATTCTTTAGTAGGATGCTCTTTAACCTCCATGTGTTTGTGTTCCTTCCAAATTTTCTCTTATGATTGAGTTCAAGTTTTAAAGCATTGTGGTCTGAGAATATGCAGAGAATAATCCCAATCTTTTGGTACTAGTTGAGACTTTATTTGTGACCCAGTATGTGATCTATTCTGGAGAATGTTCAGCATGCACTCGAGAAGAATGTATACTCTCTTGCTTTAGGAAGAAATGCTCTGAATATATCTGTGAAGTCCATCTGGTGCAGTGTGCCATTCAAAGCCCTTGTTTCCTTGTTGATCCTCTGCTTAGATGATCTGTCCATTGCTGTGAGTGGGGTGTTAAAATCCCCTACTATTATTGTATTATCATCAATGTGTTTCTTTAATTTTGTTATTTATTGGTTTGTATAATTGGCTGCTCCCAATTTAGGGGCATAAATATTTACAATTTGTTAGATCTTCTTGTTGGATAGACCCTTTAATTATGATAATTATCATATGACTTCAATCATATGTGGAATTTAAGAAACAAAACAGAGGATCATAGGGGTAGGGAGGGAAAAATAAGACAAAATCAGAGAGGGAGACAAACCATAAGAGACTTTTAACTATAGGAAACAAACAGGGTTGCCAGAGGGGTGGTGGGTGGGAAGGATGGGGTAACTGAGTGATGGACATTAAGAAGGGCACGTGATGTAATGAGCCCTGGGTGTTATATGCAACTGATGAATAACTGAACTCTACCTCTGAAACTAATGATACACTATATGTTAATTAATTGAATTTAAATAAAATAAAATTTTAAAAAGAAAATAAATAAAATAAAATAAAATTGATGACAAAGCTATGTTTATAAGTAATGAATTATTGACAAAAACAAGGCAAAATCCTGAAAATAAGTAGCAGTGTTCTTTATCCAATACACAAGATGTGTTAGCATTTAATAGGAGTTTTAACCATTGTGTTTGAAAGGTAGCCAAAGGATTCGGCCAAAATCTAGTAACATGGTTTACTCAAAATGATATATCTACACAAGCAAATCCAAATAGGTGATTATATAGTTACTGCCCCACCTACACATCAAAACATCTCTTCTAGTATGGTCACAGTCAATGAAAATAAAATAGGGTGTAAAAATCACCTTACCTCTTCTGTGTGTTGTCATCCTACCTGGAAGGAGAAATGGCAGAATCCCTTCTCTTATGTA
Source organism: Callorhinus ursinus (assembly GCF_003265705.2). Classification (NCBI taxonomy): domain Eukaryota; kingdom Metazoa; phylum Chordata; class Mammalia; order Carnivora; family Otariidae; genus Callorhinus; species Callorhinus ursinus. Next base: position 9,036,365 of record NW_027397064.1, read on the forward strand.
CTTTGTGCCAATGCTTGGCACGTCATTCACATGTCTGTCTCCCCTCAATTAATTATCAGCCCTTCCCCTGCTCTTATCTGTATCTTAAGGAACTATATTTCCCATGCTTTTTTGCTCTCTGGTTTCTAGGTACATTTAGTCAATGAGAATCATCAGAGAGAGATATAAGGATGGAAGAAGAGAAGACTCTCTTTTCTTTCTTTGGCATGTCCTTTGCAGCTTTGCATACCTTCTATCATCAGGTAAACTTTCACCAGGTTGTCCTGGCCCCTGGTCCTGCCAGCATCATCTTTCTTTCTCCCTCTTTATCATACTTAAGACAATGAAAGAAACTAAAGCCAAGGTGCTAAAATTTTCATTACATTCAATTCATTCCATCTAGACAAAGGGTTAAACCAAAGTTAAAATTTGTCATTTGTGCCTGTTGTCACTCCAGAATTATCTAAACTATGCTACCTTTATTAATAAAGAAGAATCAGATGCATCCTGCTGCTTAGAATATTTTTGATGCCTATTTTTAGATATTTAATGTGTGGCTTATGGGTTCTCAATAAGTACGGCAGGAAAAGATACGAAAAGCCAGCACTCTTGACTTTTTAGTTTATTACCATTTCAAATGTTCATACCTTGACCTGATGCATGCCAACAGAGCATAAATCTTTCATCTGCTTCTCTATAAATAACTAAACTGTCATTTAAAGTCACTTCTATTCACTCAGTCTGTTTAACACAGGGAAAAATCCAGGCAGCTGTTGATGAGCTTTTTTCAGAGTATCCTACAGAAAAAAAGTGGCACTTGAGAAATCACTGTGTTACCCTCTATTTGATCCCATGGTTTAGCAATATCTCTGAGAGACTAACAAAAGGCAGGTTGAAAGTCGGCAAAATGTCAAACACCTTTCTTTTCAGCTTGCATTAATTTTTCCTCAATAAATTCTATTAGTCTAAATTGTCTCGTTTGAAAATTATGGCTTGGATACATAGCACATTTTTATGAAAATTCACATCTATTTAAGAAGAGCATGTGGTATGGGATATGGTAAGGTCTCTTTAAAATTATTACTTATAGAGTTGCCTTTAGAGTTAAATATTTTCATATCACTTTGGATGTACTGAACCTCAAGGTGCTTTTGAGTTTACTGAGGATTGAGAATAATGAGGTTACAGTGCCCAGTTTGGGAATGTGTTATTCCCTTCTTAAGGGAAACTCTAAAAATCACATTGAACTTATAAGTTCTCGAGGTGGACACACACACACAAACACAGAGACATGCTTACAAAAATGGATGTATTAGTTTCCTTTTGCTGTTGTAACAAATTACCATAGATTTGGTGGCTTAAAATAGCACAAATTTTATTATATTGCCATTCTGGAAGTCAGAAGGTGCAATTGGTTGCACCAGGCAAGGTGCTGGCAGGGCTGTGTATTTTCCTGCATGCTCTAGAGGAGAATAGTTTTTTCCCCTTTTCCAGCCACTAGAACCTACCAGCATTCCTTGGCTCACAGCCTCCTTTCATCTTCAAAGCCAGCAATGGCATCACTCTGACACCGACTCTTCTGTCACTCTCTTCCATCTTTCAGGGACACTTGTGATTACATTAAGCTCAAGGCTCAAGGGAAAATCCAGGATATTCTCTTTAATCTTAAAATCAGCTGATTGGCAACTTTAAGTCCACCTGTAAGCTTAATTCCCCTTTGCCATGTATCATGACATATTCACAGGATACATCTTTCTACCTACCTCAGTGGGCAACCATCAGCTATCCCAAATTTAGCAGCTCAGCACTTGTCGTAGGGTTTTTTAAATTCTTGGTCAATTTCTTTATCAAGATATCATACTCTGATATTTTTAGGTTTAGAGATATATTTCAGGATCTATCTCAAGATAAGACTATTTTAGACAAAAAATATTTTTTTCAAGTGGTCATAGATATACTCTTTTATGTTACTAAGAAACTGTCTGAGAGTGATTAAAAATTATTATTATATAGATTTATCTCTAACATACTATTGATTTCCTGGGTAAGAATCATTTTAGGGAAGTTTAACTTATGAGGTTAAACTGTATGACTTTCAGTCTTGAACATTCCTGTTTCCCTTTAATTATATCTAAATACCTGGTTTCTATTTTTAAATTAACCCAACAATGTTTTCCTGCCTAAGTAATTTGAAGGATGCAAATATTCTTTTGTGTTAATGATGTTGTTCTATAATGATTTTCTAAAGCCAAATGTAAAAGTAAAGGAAAAATAAAAATTATAAGAAAAAAACACAAAAAACAAATCAGAACTGAATCATATTGTGCAGTAAAGGTTTGAAAAAGCTATTAAAATGCAATATCATAACAATATAGTAGAAACAACACCAAACATATCCCTATAGCCATCAATGGAAACATGCTAAACTTACCTACTAAAAGACTGTCAAATTAGGGATACCTGGGTGGCTCAGTCTGTTAAGCATCTGACCCTTGATTTCAGCTCAGGTCATGATGTTAGGGTTGTGAGATCGAGCCCCGCATTGGACTCTGTGCTGGGTGTGGAGCCTCCTTCTCTCTCTCCCTCTTCCCTTCCCCCCCCCCCTTCTCCCCCCCTCTCTCTCAAAAAAAAAAAAAAAAAGACTTTCAAAGTACAGCAAAAGTCAAAATCTAGTGAAAAACTGAATGCAAGAGACACAACTAATATAAATCAACTCATGATGACGGAAAATAAAAAGATGAACAAAAGTACAGATCATAAAAGCCTGTGTTATGGTTGTGATATCTGACAAGGCAGAATTCAAGGAAAAAAATCATTAAACAAGGCAGGAAAGAGTTATGTAAAACAAGCAGTTTGAAATGAAAGCCAGAAGTCACAAATACCTGTATGTTGAATAATAGAGCCAGGGACCAAGGGAGAAGAATGGGAAGTGCTTCTAAAGGGAGTATTCTCTCCTTTGTCGGGGTCTTCTCTCACTCTGTCTGCTTTGTCCTCTGTGTTTGCTTTCTGAGATCCTGGTTGTGCCCTCGGGTGGGAAAGGGGCCAGTTTAAGCTCCTTTTGGGCTCAGTTTCTGACCATGAATATCCCACAGTGACTCAACAAGATGCTTCCCCCGTACAGTATCCACTGTGTCAGCTCATGAACTAGATTCCCCAGACATGTATAGACCTCAGAACAAGCAGAGACTGATAGAATATGATGGAAAACCTCAATTATATGTTTCGTTTGCTTTGATTTGTATTAAGTTCTGTGTCATTCCATTCACACTTCTTTTTTTCTTTTTTTTATTATGTTATGTTAATCACCCTACATTTCATCATTAGTTTTTTTAAATTTTTTATTGTTATGTTAATCACCATACATTACATCATTAGTTTTTGATGTAGTGTTCCATGATTCATTGTTTGCGTATAACACCCAGGGCTCCATGCAGTACGTGCCCTCTTTAATACCCATCACCAGGCTAACCCATCCCCCCGCCCCCTCCCCTCTAGAACCCTCAGTTTGTTTCTCAGAGTCCATAGTCTCTCATGGTTCGTTTCCCTCCATTCACACTTTTAATACGGGCTGTGCTAATTTCAAAATATTAGCCACTATAACTGAAGTCTAGGAACATAAAATGATATTTAAAAAAACCTACATCTATCTTTCTGCTTTGTTGGACTCTGTCTTAGTTTCCATCTTTGATGTCTTCAATATACATCAACAAGGTATTTGCATAAGGATTGTAAATTGCTCCTTAATAGTCTATTGCAAGAATGGCCAGGTTCCTTTATTTCTCTAAATTAAAGAAAGAAGTCCCTATTGGCCAAGGTTGATGAGGATGCTGCTGTCATATGTTCTTTGGGGATACCCCACCCTCCTTCCATTAATCATCCAAGAGGACTTATGGCCTCTATGTGTGTTGGTACAGAAAAGTGACACTGGACAAGATATGTGAACAGAAGTTGATTTTATTCCTATATTAACACCAGCAATAGGGACAAGAGCTCAGACCAGCTCTAGATACCCAAATCTATTAAAACAAAGAACAGGAGAATATTTAAGAGCTGGGGTAGAGGTGGGAGGGGATCTGGGGGTGGTCTTGAACCACCTGTGTTTGCTAATTGGCTTTACCCCACGGAAAAGTAAACTTTTCTCCCACTCACAGGACAGGAGGTAGATTTACAACTTGGAGCCAGGTTCCCACTGAATGAGGCTCCTATCCTCCCACAGAGAGTGGAAGATAAGGACACTATCTTCCCAGATAATTACATTTCTTTCTTTCTTTCTTTTTTAAGAGAGAGAGAGCACAAGCAGGGTTAGGGGCAGAGGGAGAGAGAGGGAGAGAGAACCTTAAGCAAGTTCCATGCCCAGCATGGAGCCCAGCATGGAGCCCAGCATGGAGCCCAGCATGGGGCTCAATCTCATGACCCTGAGATCATGACCTGAGGGGAAACCAAGAGTTGAATGTTTAACTGACTGAGCCACCCAGGCGCCCCCAGAGAATTACATTTCAAAGTGATGGCTCCTAGATCCTTGAGAATGACAGTCTGGGGTCATAAAATTGGCAAAAGGTTTTTAAATAATTTTTAAGTTAAAAGAAATGTACATCTCAAAGGGATACAGAATTTAACAATCACAATTTCTCTAAGGTAAATGCTGTAAGAAAAGAGAGGGAGGGGCGTCTGTGCTTAGACCCCCTGGCTTCTGTAAGGGCTGAGACCTGATGGAGGTGGGGGCCTACGGAGCCCTGCAGTGCTCAGGTCCCATGCCAGATCCTACCAGACATCAGAGCAGCCCAGGACTCTGCGGCTTCTCTGTCCTTCTTGTAAGAGAGGAGGGACTTCATCCTTCCTTTATTGGCCGACAGGTATGCAGTAGCGAAAGGAAGAGATCACTAATTAATTTCTCAGAGGTTCCTGTGTTAGAGAACATAGCATATACACAAATACTGAACAGATGACTTGCAGACGGGCACTAAGAGATCCTGGAAGACCTCAGCCTGCAAATCTCTTCACCTTACTCATCACTGCTTGATCCCTTCATGTTGCCAACATGAGTATGAAAGCTTGGAAGGCAAGTGCTTGTACTTAGAGGCTTCCAAGAGTCTGCCAAAATCTCTGTGAAGTTCCTGAGGAGGAGCAGGAATTCTTTACTTGTCCTGGCTTCTGAAGGGGGGCAGAACAGGTCGTCCCAAAATGTGGCTCTTTAGCGTGTCAAAAAGAAAACCCCAGGCCCAAAACAGAGTCCCTCATGCTAGGTCTTTCAAACTAGGGCTTAATACCTAATCTAATTACAGATTCAATCTCCCCCAGAACTGTACTTGTCTAGTCAGCACCAGACAGGTTATCTGTCCTATGGGCCTTATTCATTCCCCTCTCCCCAAGGGAGGATGAGATAAGCCACCTAAGGAGAACCCCTGCTCTTTTCCTAAGGGACAGTAACCTTTCCTGGAACAATCCTTCCTTTTCTTTTGCTGGTGACTTCCTTGCCCCACTCTCTTTCCTATTAAAACCTTCCATTTTGTACAACTCAGATTCCTTTGTACTCTCTTGATGGGATTCTGCCCGATTCATGAATTGCTTAATAAAACCAATTAGATCTTCACATTGGTTGGATATTTATTCTTTCATAGGCATAAGGATTATTTTGGGTTATTTTTATTTTATTTTATTTTATTTTATTTTTTTATTTTTTTAAATATATATTTCTTTTTTTTTAAGATTTTATTTATTTATTCATGAGAGACAGGGGGAGAGAGAGAGGGAGAGAGAGAGAGAGAGAGAGAGAGAAGCAGAGGGAGAAGCAGGCTCCCAAGAAGCAGGGAGCCCGATGCGGGACTCGATCCCAGGGACCCTGGGATCATGACCTGAGCTGAAGGCAGACGCTTAACCATCTGAGCCACCCAGGCGCCCAGGTTATTTTTATTTTTTTAAAGATTTATTTATTTGAGAGAGAGTGCTCACAGGAGCAGGGGGAGGGGCAGTGGAGGAAGGAGAAAGAGAATCTCCAACAGACTCCCTGCTGAGTGCAGACCCTGACCCAGGGCTCGATCCTAGGACTCAGATACTGACTTGAGCTGAAACCAAGAGTCCAATGTTTAACGGACTAAGCTGCCCAGGTGCCCCTAGGCTGATTATTTTTAAGAAACAGTAGATACAGGGAAAGCTCTGAAAACCTAATGGAAGTTACCCTTTTGTAAAAGACATTTACATTTAGGAGGGAAATCTCCATTTGTAAAGGTGTCTCCCTTGATGTCGAGGAAGAGGAGGATGATTATCTATCTAGAAACTCTTATCCCGTGGGGAAGGCAGAGACTTAAATCTACACAACCTTATATTCATTTACTGCGCTTTCCCTGAAGATCTCCCCTACCTGGTTTACCTAACCCCAACATGTTGTTATTAGCTGAAGATGATATTTAAAGTGGTGGCTTGGGTCATCTCAGGAAGTCACTTGGTTTCCTAAATATCACCCATGCATACAGGAGGTATGCGTGTTATTAAATGTCTGTTTGTTTTTCTCTGGTTGATCTGTCTTTTATTACAAGGGTGTCTCAGCCAAGGGCTGGAAGAGTGGAGGGAAAATTACTTTTCCTCCCCACCCGGCTCCACACTAGTCAGCACCTCCATTGTCCTCTCCAAGGCAGTGAGCCACGCGCTCTCCTGGTTTCGTTCACGATGGTCACTTCATTTCCACAGTCCTGAGAAGCCCTCTGCTGGGTGATAGCTGTTGTCTGTAGAACAAGAGCAGTCTTTTTTTTTTTTTTAAAGATTTTTTTATTTATTTATTTGACAGAGAGACACAGCGAGAGAAGGAACACAAGCAGGGGGAGTGGGAGAGGGAGAAGCAGGCTTCCCGCTGAGCAGGGAGCCCGATGTGGGACTCGATCCCAGCACCCTGGGATCATGACCTGAGCCGAAGGCAGACGCTTAACGACTGAGCCACCCAGGCACAGTTTTAAGGAGAAATACCCATGAATGCTCCTCTCCAGTTCTCTGGTGGATAAAATTACCCTCTTCCCTGGGAGTTGCCATTTTTCACACCCTTTGCTAGACTATTTTTCTCTTGTTCAGGAAGGCATGCATGTGATTCGCCGGGTGGACAGTGTCCTTCTTGGTCTTAGACTTTGGTAGACTCTACAGTTTGCATTCGGTAGTAAACATCAATTTGCAATATGATTGAGGTCAAATTCAAATTTATCAAGTAGGGAAAAAATGCCCAGCTGGTTGTCATGGAGCTACACAGAGGATCACCATCAGCTAAAAGAGGAGAAACTTGGACTTCCTCCATTAACTGCACATAACCCAGCAAACTTCAGACCATCCAAAGGGAAGAAGTCACTGATTTTCTGAAACCAGACTTTTAGAGATTAGGCTCCTTTCTTTTTCTTTTTCTTTAATTTAAATTCAATTAAGTTCCTTTCAGATTGTACCATAACACTCTTTCATAAAAATGACACTTCATTTTTAATCAGAAAAGCAAATGTAAAGTACACAAAAGTTTCAAACACAACATTTTTTAAATAAAATTTGAAAGAGTTTTAATTTTTTTTTTTTTTTTTTTAGAATTCAAGTGGAGAAATGAGTGCACCATTTAAATGTTAAATTTCTCCCACCAGCCACGAGCTAGTCAACATGTTTGTACCTTCCACAGGCTTCATACCACACAGTATTTTTAGAGCAGGTGAAGGCTAAAAGGAGAAAGACAAGTTTCTGCCACTGGCAGATGACAATTTTGATTACCCTGGTCTCCTAAATTATGTGTTCTGCAAACTAAATATTTTTATTATTGTTTAAGCTAATGAGGAAGAAAACGAGAACCAGTATTCAATTTGAAATCTATGTTCTAATGCAGTCGAATAGTTTTCAATTAGTTTGATGGCAGAATGAAAGAAGGTATTTTAAAAATTATTTTAATTATAACATAGTGCATACTCATGGTACATATTAACTTAATATCTTTATTTAATTGTAGGCTTAATTGCTGAATTAGTATGCCGCTCAGCTTAAAATGCAGGGACCAGATCTTGTTGCTGTTTGTTAATTAATATTAGAGCCCGTTTACACTTTTGATATATTTTATTTGGTAGTGATTATGAAGCCAAGGTGAAGGAGGGCAATAGACCAACCTGACTGTAATCGAAGTGCATTAGAAGGTGTTACTAGACCTAGCAGTTCCGGGTAGAACTTGATAAATGGCCTTGGAATTTTTTCAATCTGAAAGCATCTAAGCACCAATGCTACAAGGCAGGAGAAGCATGGTGACACGGGATAGCACAGTGGCCCTCTGGCAGCTCCCCGGAAAGTCAAATGGAGTTTCCAATATTTAACTGCACTGAGGTAGCTTCACACAAAAACAAGGAAGAAAATCATGGCAGGAGAGTGGGTGTCTAGAAGTACTACACACATATCCTTGGATGGTTCACATTTTCGTAAAAAGATAAACAGGAATTCTTTGATATAAAGCCTCAGTGATTCATGAAGAAACATGTTCTGTGGGTTGTCTTCTCAATAAAAAGTTATGCATATTTATTACTGGAAATTTGGAGAAATAAATATATATATATTTATAACAAAAACAAATATATATATATTTGTTATTTGTTAAATATAACAAAACCTCACTAAAGCCTAAAATACTGTAAAGATTTGGGACTTTGTTCATCTCTTTTTTCTTAGCTCATCTCTAGTATGAACTTCTCTTGCTAGTGGGGATACAAATTGTACCACATTTCTTTTTTATTTTTTTATAGAACTTGCAGCCAACCTGAGGTCTTATCCCCCAAACTGAGAAGTTTCCTTTAGGAAACCCCGAAGACACATCTGTGGAGAGAGCCTTTGTTTCTGCTCCTTATGGCCACTCCCAAACCATACACTCTCCATCCTTCTTAGAAGCTCACAACCTCAGGCTGTCAGCCTTACCAGGCTCGTGCCCTCCTTACAACTATCCTACTGACCTGAGTTGGTTTTCCCTCCTTCTTTGCAGATTTTACCTTCTCTCATATAACAGACCCTCCTCTCTGTTCCTCCACCTCCTCTCTGCTAAGGAGCTTGGACCTTTTGCTTCCCAGTCTCTCACTCCCGAATTCACACCCTAGATGCCTTGGCGCCACCTATCCTGCAGCTGCTCTGTGATCCCACCCCTCTTTCCCCATTCAATCCTTCTGGTACATCAATGTCAACAAGTCTTAGCTACCCACCAGGCCCCGTGACCACCGGTCCCTCCACCCTTCCATGGTCCTTCACTCCTATCATGTCATACTCCTTGATTCAGCCTAAATTCCATCCATGTGCCCATTTGCTCCTTTATGTCTTCCTTCCTTCAACAAATATTTATCCATTTATTAAATGGCTATGTTAAGCAAAGATAGACTGTAGGAGGAAAAGTAGAGCAAGGAACTAGTCTAGGAGCTGAGGATATATCAGTGAAATATAAATATCCCTGGTCTGATTGATCTTGCATTCAAAAAATAAATCAACAGGGTAAATATGATGACAAAACCAAAACTCTATACTCAGGTGGTAGAGTCTGATGGGAAAAATGAGGCAGAGATACGGAGTGTCAGGAGGGGTGGATGTTAGATGGAGAGGCCAGGAAATGCCTTGGCAGCTTGTAGCATTTGAGTGAAGAATACTTGGAGGAGGAGGGAGAGGAGGGAGTCCCCACAGGGTATCAGGCCCTGGGTAAGGAGCGGGCCTAGTATGTAAGGCGTATGGTGGAGGCCATGGTGTTTGCAGTGGGCAGAGCAAGACAAAGAGCAGTTGGGGAGGAGAATATAGTAGTTGCAGGGTGGGGCGGAAGTGATGCAGAGTCCATTTTTATAGTTGCGACCTTGAATTCACACTCAGCTCCTTGCCTCTCTTTCTCACTATTCTACTCCCTTGAGTCAGCCATAGCTTCAATTTGTCTACACCACTTGCCGTTGTGCATCTGAGTTCCACTGCAGTAATAAAATCCACCATAGTGCCTGCCTTACCTTAACTTCATGATAACTCACCTCACATGACCTCTTAATGCTGCCAAAACCTCCCTCCCCTCCACACACACTACCACATCCCACATGCCTCACCACACAAACACACGTTATAGACCACATACCGCACATAAATATACCGCCTTTCCTTCGCTCGTTCACTCTGCCTTGCTCAGAGAACATTCAGTACCTTTTATCTCCTTCAGCCTAACTCCTCCTCTTGGGCAGTGAAAGGAGAATACTGATGCTCATGAGGATGTAGATGTGGTGGTCGGTGCCTGTGGAATTTTTCTTCGGATTTTTTCACTTTTTTCAATCAACTAAAAAGCAAGGTTGTCATCTGAGAACAAACATAGCAGAGAAGAGCGAGTGACTGACCCCAGAAGCTACATTGTTATAACTTTTAAATTCCCATAAAAAAAAAAAAAAGATTTTCTCTCTTCTACAGGAAAAGAGCAGGTTGCTTATCAGAAAGCACCCAGCTATTAGTAACAGAATGTTCTTTAGGCCCCAGGGTTTTTAGGGGAGGAAATAAACACCTTCCACTAATTCCAATGAGTCAACTCCCCAACAAGAAATGCTGTGATGAGGGAGCACATGGGGAGGCTTTGCACAGGGACTTTTGATTCAGTCCCGCCTGGGTGGTAATGTGGCCCCCTCACTTCAAACTGCATGAATTTAAGCAAATCATATCCCCCTCTGAGATACAAGATTTTCATCTAAGAAATGAGAATAATCTCAGGTAGTTTTTTGTAACGATTAAGTACGATAACATCTGTAAATGCACTATCAAAGTGCAGGACACAGAGGAAACATTCAATAACAGTGCTCAGCAGAAATACGTTCCTCAAAAGAGAGACTCAGAGTGGCAATTAAAAAAATGTCAGCTGAGATTTCGACAACTTGGCCTCTGTTTTAAATCTCCATTTGCCTGATGGCAGAAAATATGTGTCATTAGCTCAGTTGTAAACTCATCCATTTTGAGCTCCATGGATTTCCCCTCCTCCTCCTTCTCCCTGGAGTGGGGACTTAATTCTACAGATTTAGCTGCGTTAGGGAGGACTCCGGCCTGTTCACACTGGCCACATCTGAAACGTACCCACTTCTGTTCTGGTCCATAGGAGCATCTCTGCTAGCCTGTCCACTCTGCAGTCAACTAGTCCATACACTCTTCTGAGGAATTCTCCAGCCAAAAATGTAGGTACTTGCTTCCCTTCCCTATAAATCTTCAGCTTGTCCTGTCAACTATGCCTTCAGAACAATGCCCCAAAGGCATCTGCATTTTACACAGCTCCCCACACCCACCCTGATACACTTCCCTGGATTTGGACAGCAGCCTCCCGGTGCTGCCTTCATTCCCCTTCATCCCTTTTCAATTCACAATGGTGCAGCTGTAGTCATCTTTAAAATATGTAAATTAAGCATATTATTCTCTTGCTTAAAACCTTCTACTTTCTTACTATTTCATTTAATATAAAATATGATCTTCCCCTGGTATCAAGCCCTACATGACCTGGATCCTCTTCATCTCTCTGACTTCATTAAGTATCAGTCAACCTGCCATGCATGTTACCTTCTTTAAAAAACAAAACACCTGGGCACCTGGGTGGCTCTGTCCATTAAACATCTGACTTGGTTTCGGCTCAGGTCATGATCTCAGGGCCCTGGGATCGAGCCGTGCATCTGGCTCCATGCTCAGTGGGAGTCTGCTTGTCTCCCTGTCTCTCTGTTCCTTCCTCCACTCGTACTCTTTCTCTCTAAAATAAATAAATAAATCTTTAAAAAAAAAACGCATGTCATTGAGGTACGGCTGACATGCAAAAAACTGTACATATATACTGTACACAACTTGATGAGTGTGTAGCTAAGTTACACTCTTGACACCATCACTACTATCCAATCCATAGACATACCCATCACTTCCCAAAGTTTCACTTAATATTATTGTATTTACCTGTGTGTTAAGAATACTTGGCATGAGATCTACCCTCTTAGCAAACTTTAAGTATATAATATAGTATTGTTAGCTATAGGCTCTATCCTGCATACTAGATCTCCAAAATTATTTATCTTGTACAACTGAAACTTTGTACCCTTTGACCATCACCTCCCCATCTCTCCTCCCCCTACCCCCTCCTAACCATTCTTCTCTCTGCTTCTATGTGTTTGGCTATTTTAGATTCCACATATAAATGAGATAATACAGTATTTTTCTTTCAGTGTCTGACTTATTTCACTTAACACAATGACCTCCAGGTCCATCCATGTTGTCACAAATGGCAGGATTTTCTCCTTTTGTAAGGCTGAATAATATTCCATTATATGTATATACCACATGTTCTATATCCAATCACTATGGGCACATAGGTTGTTTCCATATCTTCGCTATTCTGAATAATGCTGCAACAAAAGTGAAAATATAGACACGTCTTTGAGATCCTTATTTCAATTCCTTTGGATAAATACGAAAAACTGGGATAACTGGATCATGTGGTGGCTCTATTTTTAAATTTTTTGAGAAACCTCCACACTGTTTTCCATAATGACTGCGCTAATTTACATTCCCAACAGTATACAAGGGTTCACTTTTCTCCAATTCCCATCATCGCCTATCTTTTGTTTTTGATTTTCTTTGTTTTTTATCTTTTGTTTTCTAAAAATAATAACCATCCTACCAAGTGTGAGATGGTATCTCTTTGTGGTTTTGATTTGCATTTCCTCCAGATTTATAATGCTGAGCACCTTTTCGTATACCTATTGGCCATTCGTACGTCTTCTTTGGAGAAACATCTTTTCACTGTCCTCAGTACATTGTTTTCCCATAACTTAAGAGCCATACATGAACGTTCCCTCAGAAAGGAAGACTCACTCCAATCCGCAAAGCTGCACTTCCAGCCAGATTTCTTTTTTTTTCAGAATTATTATTTTTTAAAATTTTATTATGTTATGTTAATCACCATACATTACCTCATTAGTTGTTGATGTAGTGATCCATGATTCACTGTTTGCGTATAACACCCAGTGCTCCATGCAGTACGTGCCCTCTTTACTACCCATAGACATCCAAATGTCCAGCCAGATTTCTGTGCAGGGCTGTTCATTCAGCTCTCAGCCTGAACATCACTTCTTCAGAAAGGTTTCCCTTGACTCTCCAATCTAAGAGAGCCATTCACATACCTTCCACCTCATCCCAGCATTTAGTTCTCTGTATACATTTTCTTGTTTATTGAGGTTCACATGTTTAGTCCGTCCCATTTAATGACAGTGTGTGCTATAAAGTTAAGGGCTGGGACATTTTCAGTCTCTTTCTAGCTAGATGTTTAATTAACATGTTCATAGGTATATCAGTGAATGAATTCCTCTCCAGATAAGCAATGTGAAATTAACCAACCACAGGTAATATATAAGTGGAACATTTGGTTGATTATAATTAATAAAATAATTTGTAAAGTTATTGTCACTTTGACAAGGAGTAGTATTATCTTGGTTTAATGTGCATTTCTTTTATTAGTAGCTTAATTTTGCCTGTGCTTTGTTATTTCTATGTACTCTTTTGTGAATTACCTATTTTTCCCTCTGATAATTGTTTTACCAGGATGCCAATCATTTTTAAGGTGTAAGATATTTATATGCTAAGCCTATAAATCATTTCTTTTATTTTTAAATACTTTTTTACTAAGTTATTATACTTGTCTTAATGTCTTAATGTTGTTTGACATAGAATTTTGAGATTTTATGGATTTTTAAGTCCATCTTTTCTTTATAATGTTGATTTATTCCTTTAATAGGTACACAATGATTTTGAATATCTTTCTTCCTATAAGAAATCTGGTTTATCCTGCTTTGTCGAAGATTATTTGACCATAGAGTTGAGGGTCCATATCTGGGCTCTCTACTCTGTTCCATTGGTCTATATGTCTGTTTTTGTGCCAGTACCATGCTGTCTTGGTGATCACTGCTTTATAATATAGCTTGAAATCGGGCAACGTGCTGCCCCCAACTTTGTTTTTCTTTTTCAACATTTCCTTGGTGATTTGGGGTCTTTTCTGATTCCATACAAATTTTAGGATTGTTTGTTCCAGCACTTTGAAAAAATATGCAATGGAAAAAAGACAGTCTCTTCAATAAATGGTGCTGGGAAAATTGGACAGCCACATGGAAAAGAATGAAACTTGACAATTCTCTAACACCATACACAAAGATAAACTCAAAATGGATGAAAGACCTCAATGTGAGACAGGAATCCATCAAAATCCTAAAGGAAAACATAGGCAATAACCTCTTTGACATCGGCCACAGCAACTTCTTTCAAGGTACATCTCCAAAAGCTAGTGAAACAAAAGCAAAAATGAACTTTTGGGACTTCATCAAGATAAAAACTTCTGCACAGCAAAGGAAACAGTCAACAAAACAAAGAGGCAACCCACAGAATGGGAGAAGATATTGGCAAATGACATTACAGATAAAGGGCTGGTATCCAAGATCTATAAAGAACTTCTCAAACTCAACACCCAAAAAACAAATAATCAAGTCGAAAAATGGGCAGAAGACATTAACAGACACTTCTAGAAAGAAGACATACAAATGGCTAACAGACACATGAAAAAATGTTCATCATCATTAGCCATCAGGGAAATTCAAATCAAAGCCACATTGAGATACCACATTACACCAGTTAGAATGGCAAAAATTGACAAGGCAAGAAATAACAAATGTTGGAGAGGTTGTGGAGAAAGGGGAACCCTCTTACACTGTTGGTGGGAATGCAAGTTGGTACAGCCACTTTGGAAAACGGTGTGGAGGTGCCTCAAAAAATTAAAAATA